>NC_136486.1:42247986-42920486 GCF_053919585.1 Euprymna scolopes | reverse complement strand
ATCAATTATAAACTATTCTGCACATTCTCAAATGGATTGTTAACTGCTCTATACTTTCAACTAAAATTTCTGGGGTTAAATTCAACACATTGCTGGTAAAGCTCACTATTCCCCCCCCCTTTTTTTTTTGTCTGCCACTGGACACTACATGCTGCATAAAGTCAGAGGGTTGTATCATTTTTAAAGCATTTAATCAGAACTAATAAAACAAAGACATTAATTCCAAATATCTAAATAACTAGCATTATTCATCTAGCATCGCCCGTGAGGAGATTTGGGGGGTACTTTTAGATTTCCAGTGTTGGGAGAGGGGGGTCGTTTTAAAGAAATTTATCTTTCTGGACAAGGAAAATATTCCAGCCTTGTCAAATATAGCAGCACTGTTGCTGCCCAGCTGCTTGATAGGTTGACGGTGAATTTTTCTAACATCACGAGCAGAAACTGATTTTCTTGTGTTTTTGTCCTTCCTTGGTTTGATGTTTCGATTTTCAACAAATGAACACAATGTTCTTTGATCTCTTCCAAGCTCCTTAGCTAGATCTACGAGAGATAAACCTTCTGCAAGGCCTGCAACAACACGTTCCTTTTCACTAGCTATCAATCGACCATTTCTAGGCATTTTGGGAGACCTGCAATAAAATGATACACACTTTAAATTACCAGAACTTTCAAAATATTTGTACAAATTCCACAAAAAATCAGGGAAAGAAGGCACCTTGTTATGCTCTTCCAGTGTACCAAATTTTACTTCTCTGCATTTCATAGCAATTTCAAAATTAAAAAAATATTGACCTACAATAAAACAATACACAGGGTTTATATACATATATATATATATATATATAATATTTGTTCATATTTTAAGAGTCCTTGCAAAATAAGGAAAATGTTCATTTCAGTGTTCATTTGTTTTCATTATAGAAAGTTCAATGAAAAATATTAGGAATGAATTAAAGTGAATTAAAGTTTATACATTTGTTTTCAATGAGCAGATGAGAGCGTGAAAGAGTTAATGCATTGTGTATGTGTGTGCTTTAGTGTTAGAGTGCATATGCTTATGACTGTGTGTATGTGATTTGAGAAATGTATTTAACTTTCTCATTGCCCAACAGAAGGGATGAGGTTCCTGTATGAAGTGAAAGAGGTACAGTACCTCTTTCAGGCTTGGAGCAGCTAAATAATACATGCAAACAAATACAGTCATAAGCATACAAAGTTTATTCTTTGGTGCTAAAAATTAAAAATGCTTAAAATCGTTTCTGTGTACATATCTCTACTACACATACACTTGTCTGAATTAATAAAAACAAACAAACATATTTGGAGCCAATCAGATGCATTTCTCTGAATTTATCAAATTTGCTGTTTTATCTACTGCCAATGCATAAAAAGACAGATTTTTTTTACGTCAATAAGAGTAGAAGCTATAGTCCACAACAGAGCTAACATCTGCTTTATATGCCAGCTTCCCTTGCCCTTCTGTCTTCCGTTGGGGAAGTTAAATAATACATCGCTGAGTTCATGCAAAACACACAGTCATAAATATATGCACTCTGACACTAAAGCACACACATACATTAACTTTTTCACATTGTCGTCTGCTCATCAAAAACAAATGTATAAACGTATTCATTTTAATATTCCTAACATTTTTCACTGAAATTTTTACAATGGAAACAGATGGACAGTACTTTTATTAATAACTTTTCATAATTCATACAAGGACTCCCCAAATATAAGCAAATATTTTTTTTTCCTATGTTAACCTCCGTTTTTAAACATATCTAAGCATTTTTCACTGAACTTTTTACAATGAAAAATGAATATTGAATCTTATTAATAGTTTTTAATCACATTTAATCTGTGTAATTGAGTGGGGAAGATTTTGGTTATGATTTTTCAGACCCGTGGATAATTCACAATCCTTTCATTATTGACTCTAGTGTCTTTGATATCTCGGTTAATGAATCCCTCTTGTTTTGTAAGGACTCTCAAAATATGAACTAACATTCTATGTGTTCCTATCTTTGTAAACTTCCATTTCAAACGTGAATAAAAATTTCTTTTTTGTGAATTTATGCTTTTGTTTGTGTTTATCCTATAACATTTATCTCACTCCCTCACATCTGAATATTACTTAAAACCGGTTTTCTTATTAAAAAAAAAAAAATGTTTCTCCAAAACTGGTTCTCTTCCAAAATCTACCCCCCTACCCCCAAAAAATGAGGACCTTAAAAGGAGTTCCTTCAAACCTATGTAGTCACCTAACTACTAATGACCAGGTGCAATGCCGCTTAAATTAAGTAATTTAACAAGAACCAGTGTGTCAATGATTATACTGTATGTAGTCATAGTAGTAGCAGCACAATAAAAGGAGAGTAAGTAGATAACATAAATAAATGAAGTAAATAAAGAAGAAAAAATTTTTAAATTATAAAAATTGTAATACAAGGTTTAAGATACACACAGGGGTCATCATTCATTTAAATTAAAATGATTTAAGTTAACCATAGTTAACTACTCCTCTCTTGTGTTAATCTGTTATTTTTTTTTCGTTTATTTTTTCTCATGATCTATTCCTGGTTATTTTGTTTTAATTGTTTTTTTAGTATTTTTACCAATTAATGTTTATTATATTTTTCTTTGTTTTTTTTTTTTGTTTTTTCTTTGTTTTTTTTTTTCAGATTTACCATTTGTAAGTTCTGAAGCTCTCTTTAATGCCATTTTGAAACTACCAAGAGCAGAAGAGGCAGCTTCTGAAAGATTAAAAAACCCCAACAAAACCAGTGAGTAAAATTTCTACACTTTTACATCTACTAAGGAGGTTATGTTTTATCTGTTGTTGTTTTTTTCTTTTTAACTCGCGTTCACTCCTAACTAGACATATCGTTACTTGGACGTAAGGGGCTACTATTTCGGATCATGCCTAGGAAAGATTCACAAGATATTGGTTTACGTTAAATTTAAACTTCTCCATATCGATACAACCAGGGAAGCAGGTAGCAGGAAGGGAATCCCAAAGTCTAGCTGTTCGAGGGAAGAAACTATTAGAATAGAAAGCTTTCTGGCATTTAGGGACCTCAACAGTGAAGGGGTGAGATTTTATAGCTAAGCGGGTTTATCAAGGATATATGTACATCGAGGGGACACAAATAATTTTTTTTAATAATACTGATTTTTAAGATATATTTAGGCATGGTTAAAAATTATTACTAGATTTGTAGTATAGGAATAGAAAAAAAAAACTATGTTGTTGGGCATCATTAATTCATTTTGAATTATGTTTTATCAGTTGTCATTGTGAAACATCATTAATTCATTTTGAATTATGTTTTATCTGTTGTCATTGTGAAACATCATTAATTCATTTTGAATTATGTTTTATCTGTTGTCATTGTGAAACATCATTAATTCATTTTGAATTATGTTTTATCTGTTGTCATTGTGAAACATCATTAATTCATTTTGAATTATGTTTTATCTGTTGTCATTGTGAAACATCATTAATTCATTTTGAATTATGTTTTATCTGTTGTCATTGTGAAACATCATTAATTCATTTTGAATTATGTTTTATCTGTTGTCATTGTGAAACATCATTAATTCATTTTGAATTATGTTTTATCTGTTGTCATTGTGAAACATCATTAATTCATTTTGAATTATGTTTTATCTGTTGTCATTGTGAAACATCATTAATTCATTTTGAATTATGTTTTATCAGTTGTCATTGTGAAACATCATTAATTCATTTTTGAATTATGTTTTATCTGTTGTCATTGTGAAAAATCATTAATTCATTTTTGAATTATGTTTTATCTGTTGTCATTGTGAAACATCATTAATTCATTTTGAATTATGTTTTATCTGTTGTCATTGTGAAACATCATTCATTCATTCATTCATTCATTCATTTCGAGTGAATTAGATGAGTATTGCTGGCACATGTTTCCCCCAATATCTTTCTATTTAGAATCCTTCCTAGAAGGACATTGGTTACTTACAGGAGGGACCATGTGACGGTTGCTGATGTATCGCTAAATAAAAGTGTTTCTGTGGAGCGAGTTGGATTTGAACTCGACACACTCAAGTTGTCAATTTATCTTGTTATTAACTACTGTCACTCCCTGCTGCTGCTGCTGTTGTTGCTGCTGCTGCTGAGGAGAAGGAGGAGGAGGAGGAGCAGCAGCAGCAGCAGCGGCAGAGTTCATCCTGGTCAGGTTAAGCTGGCTTTTTTCTAGCCTGCACTACATCCCCATCCATGGCGGCATATTTGCAGTTTTGGGCAAGATTGCACAAGATGATTAATCAATCGCAATTGCTACTACTGTACTTGCAATAACCCTTATCCCTGAGTGGCTTCCGGGCCTTGATAAGTGGTGACCACCATGTAAAAAAAAAAAAAAAAAAAAAAATTCCACCTTCAAATTTGAGAATCCAACAAACACCAATAAGTTGTTTTAGCCCTTATTGCTTGCAATACTTGCACCACTGATGCAGAAAAGGATAGAGGATTACATCTTAAATTAATTCTTCTAGGCGACAAGCTGCATGCCCGAACCATTGCAGATATCTATGCAACAAAACAGACATTAGAGACTTTGTATCAGGATGTCGACGGAGAAAAGCAGTTAAAACAAAGTTGGTCTGCTGGCAATGCAAGATGCAGAAGACATTATCAAAGACTGGACTAATACTTAATATAATTAAATCCTTCTTAAATAAGAAAAGAATCCAGGTTGTCCTTGATGGTTGTACATCAAAACAATATGATATAAATGCAAGTGTGCCTCAGGGGTCCAACTTTAGACCTTTATTATTCCTGATATTCTTAAATGTTGCTGACGACACTACATTCTATAACAGACACGAGGGGAAAACGAATGAACACGTATCCAAGGCAATGATGGGAACTCTAAAGGAAGACATCTAGTCTGTAGTGGAATGGAGACATAAATGGATGGTGACATTCCATGCTGCCAAGACTAAGCTTCTTTCCTTTAATAATTACAAGAAATCTTCTCAATCACTAATAGCCCTGGTTAATGATACATTACCTGAAAGTACTTCATTGAAACTCCTCGGCTTAACGTTCACGGGAAGATGAATTGGAACAGATACATTGAGGGTATTGCCAAAGCTGCTGCAAAGAAGACGAGCTCTCTCTACCATGCTAGAAAGTTACTTACACAATGTATAGAGCATTGTTGCGAATGTTGCATCTGCTACTAGTCTTTCACTCTTAGACATGGTTCAAAAGAGAGTTGCCAACCTAATAGGTCCCACACTGTCAGCTAGGCTTCAACCTCTGTCCCAGAGATGAAATGTTGCATCCCTTTGTCTGTTTTACAAGTATTGTACCCCTTCGACGTAAATACCCCTGACACACCCAACAAGCAGCAAAATCCCAACCCCTACACAGTAGAAATCCCCAGATGCCAGAAAGCCTTCTACTCTAATAGTTTCTGCCCCAGAACTGATAGACTTTGAAATTCCCTTTTGGGTCCCTACATCTTGCTGCTCAACTCCTTACATAATATCCCTGCAAATTATCTCCCAGATAGTAGTGCCCTACATCAAAGTGGCACTATGCCTTGTTTGGGGTGAAAATGCAATAATAAAAAAAAAAAAAAGGATTTCAGGATCCAGAAATAAAGGATGAAGGATTAAATTGTTAAGTGAAAGTACCAAATATTTATCAAGGTCCCTCTCCATGTTAAGAATGGGTTTCTAAATAATGGTGTTATTATTCCAGCGTGCTCCATAAACTGTAAAAGTACTGAAAATATGTTTTGACTGTAAAGAAACATGTATGTATTTATTAGAATTATTTAAATATAAATCATGTAATTGTAGAGAATTAAGTAATTTGAAAACAAGAATTTTATGAAACTTTGTAAAAAATTGGATAAAACACCAAAAAATAAATATTTAATACCCCCGCCCCCATTTTTTTCTCAAGATAAATCTTTTCTTATATTAAAAATTGACCTTGCGACAAAAACAAATCAACTTGGGTCTACTCATTTGTTTACAGTGTGCACAAATCAATCTGAAGAAACCAGTGCAGACTCAAATTCATCACTTTCATCCTTGTTTATTTCTGGCGTCTTTAAAATCTAATTGATCCTAAAAACTGCCGACTTCATCTGATCAACCACCTTCATTAGCCATATCTTGCAGCCATAACAGAGGATTGACCAGACAACAGATTGCTACACAAGTCTCTTGCTTGATATTGAGGTCTCCTGACAGCCTTACAAGACTCTAGCAGCCCAAACTCTGCCATTTGTTTGTTTATTTTGTTTGTTTGTCCGTTTACAACTTTCTGTTTAAGGATGCTTACAGCCTGCCTACATCTTAAATAAGATCAATTAAATGACTGAATTCAGCATTAAATGGTCCTAAATGTGCCAGGATATGAACATTAAAAGCAGAAGGTACACAAGCAAAATAACTAATGTATTGAAAATGATGATGTATTGAAGTGAAACTTCAATACATCATCACACTGAGTACACGTATGGCAGCACTCTTTCGGTTGATAATGGCAGAAGTTCCTTGAACTTAATCCATACACTCCTAATTCTTATAATCACACTAGAACCTGCTCTCTCCTTTGCTTTAATGGTATCACCCAGGTAATAAAACTTCTCGACAATCTCAATAGCTTCATCATCTCATTTATCTTCATCGTCTTACACTTTTTACACACAAACTTGTTTTCATCTTTCAAACTATTTGTAATTAATATATACTTATATATATATATACTTAATATGTGTATTCAATGGGTAGAAGTACCACAAAAAGATGAATTTCAACAGATAAAAAAGCAACTTTAGAACTGCAATAACAAATTACTAAAACCCAAATCTCGACGAAAGAACAACCAAACATAAATGATGCTAGCTGTTCGACTTCCAACTCTCTCGGTATCTACTTCCTCCCCATTGCACGAAGATGTGATACAAGATCAGAAGATGGGAGAACAAGCCAGCACACTAGAATTGGGACACTTTGATCTCTTAAAAATTGCCTGGGCAGTTCTGTCAACATTCTCTGGTGTGGGCACCTCAGGATGCTATTGATTATCTAACTCCACCTTAAAAATGGAAGGCATAGCTTGTGAGAGTGGACTTCTTATGACTAACCAGGAGTAATACTACAGTTCCAGAGAATTGTCTTCCGTTTTCCTGCTTTCCGGCTGACTACAATATGGTTGTCTTCAAGTCTAACGTAAATAAGTTCTTGATGAGCCGTTCCATATAAGTTATCAAATTTAACAAATTTTCATTACTAATGATTATTATATTGTCCAATTTCTACTGTACACTCTTTAACCCTTATCCTTGAGTGGCCTCTTGGCCTTGATAATGAGTTGATACTATGAAAAAAAAAAAAAGAAAACGTCCAATAACAAGTTCTAATTGAATCGTCCCCCTAAGTAATCCAAGTTTCAAAATTCCCACTGTTTACTATGCTAAAATCACAATGACTAATGTATACCTATTAACCCTTATCCTTGAGTGGCCTCTGGGCCTTGATAAGTGGTGACACCCTTGTAAAAAAAAAAAAAAAAAAAAAAGATTAGAGGTTATGGACAAAAGGAAGCTCATTACCAAATTAATTGTCGAACTTAACCAACTACTATCATGAAAAATACTTACTAAAAAGAAATTAAAAAAATAAAATAAAATGTGATTGTGGGTTGATAAAAAAAATCGAAAACAAAAACACAGTTCTTGAATTGCAATAACAAATGGCAAAAACACAAATCTTGCCAACAGAACAAAACAGACATAAATGACGCTAGTTGTCTGGCTTCCAACCCTCTCGGAATCTACTTTCTTTTATCGCTAGAAGACGTGGCAGAAGATCGGAAGATGAGAACAAACCAGCACTCCAGAATTGGAACATTTTTACCTTTTAAAAATTGCCTTCTGGATAATCTCCCCTGTGTTTCAATAATCTCACAAAGGTAACAAAGCTTCGCGACAATCTTCAATTACACGTCATCAAGATATATTTTCTCCACATCTGAGTTCTCATCCATCACCATTATCTTAGACTTTTTGCACACAGACTACCTGTAATAAATTTTTCTATTCTCATTCCTTGGTTGACATTGGTAACACTCTTAATGTTTGTTTGTTTGTTTTTTTGTTTTGTTTTCTTTCCAGATGATGCTGAGGTTGCCTTGATGAAGACGTGTAAAATGTGTTTGCAACAGGAATGTAAATACGTGTGCATTCCTTGTAAGCATTTCACTTGCTGTAAAAAGTGCAAAGATGACTGCCGGCAATGCCCGATATGCGAACAATATATAAATTTTGAAAATATCGACATACAGAATCTGGTGCAGGAATTTGTGAATTTTGATTTATAATTTTGGGAGTGGAGCCAAAACGTATACTCAGCATTGATTTGTTGGAAGCGATTTTAACTACAGTAACATTGAAATAATCTTTAGTAAATTTGACCTTTAACTTTTTCTCAATACACAAGCAACATTCCCTGGAAATCACTAAGAAACACTCCATCCCCTGTTAAGTGCTTAATATTTATCTATTGTTTTTAATTTATATAATTTTCATTTTATAAATAAAGTAAAACTTTGTATTTCTTTTTTATGGATGTCAAGCGCATGAGCTAACCCTATGATAATGTTGCATCGCGACGCATTTGATCAGAATTAATTATACTTATCCAAGTACCCTGGTCAGTGTAGTTTTAAGATATATCTGACTATAGAGGTCTATCTGAAAAATTCCGGGGAAAATATTACAGAAAGACAGAAACTACAATTATATGTATGTATGAGCGTGTGTAAAAATGTATCTTTTTGCATATACCGTCTATTCTTTATATATACCAAACTTTTTAAAGTGAAAGCTTGATGATTGTTAGCATTTTATAACAGAGCATATATAAAGAAACATTTTGCTACATTCCAAACACCAAGATTTTATTCATCTTATTAATCATAGTTTTAAAACAAAAAACTTTTGTATAATTATGTATAATTAAGTTTACAAGCCAAAAGCTTCTGTAAACTTAAAGAGAATATAAGTAGTAATGCCAACCAAATAAAAAAAAAGCTCAATACAACCAAAATAGGAAATAGAGCTTGTCATAAAATAACACAATTAAAGACTGTAAATTATAACGTTCCAAGGCAGTAAAATTAATTCCCACCACTTTTATGTTCCCTTACGAAGATTAAAATCAAGATATAATGGCACTATACATTATGTCTAGAATTCTTATTCTAATTTTGCTCAAAGTCCATTTAAATGACTTTGACTATAGAAGATGTCTAAAATTTAAGGCTTAAGCTTAAGGAGCGTTAAGAAAAAATTGAGATATTTTAAAATTCATAATTATCAGTTTATTAGTTTAAGAATGAATCCTGAATCCACATTCAAAATTCAGTATCAATAGTCTGATGATACTGAACTTTGAATAATGTCACAGTTGAAACATGTATGAACATATGTAGCCAATAAATGTGTGCATAAATAAAAGAATTTATATTCTAATACAGCTCTATCTATTATTAATCTTATAAACTCTGAAGTTTCATGAATTAATATCTAAGAAATAACAACCATACAAATACTAATATATAAAATTTTGCAATAACCAAGACAACAATATATCACAACGTGTTTATTATACAATGTATTTTTTTAATGTTGCAATCGTTTCATAAGGAGGAACGAAATATCCGGAAATATGTACAGGTTAAAATGTTTAAAAAGAAAGTAAGACTACAGCTTGATAGTGGTTCTGACATTTCCATCATTAATGTACAGACATGGAAGAAGCGATAGTACTACCACTGATCAGCTGCATGTAAGCCAGTTATACCTTTTTCCTACCTTTGTACCTGTGGTATTAAATACACTTGTTCCTTAAACCAACCTCGACTTGATTTTCTTCTTTTTACTATTGTGCCACGACACAACAGCTAGCATCGTTTATGTTTGGTTGTTCTTTCGTCAAGATTTTGGGTTTTAGTCATTTAACATGTACAATGTATTACAGTTGTATTTTGTGTCTGAAGATTAGCCATTTTGGAATATCTTTTAATGAAATAATGTTTAAGCTTGTCCAAATGGTTATGAAATGATTGTAACATACGTTGTATAATAAACATGTGATATATTGTTGTCTTGGTTATTGCGAAATTATAATACATATATGTTCCAGTATTAATAATTATAATTATTGAGCTTAATTAACTGGGTCAATTAATATTGACTCTGATTTAATTGGTATATGAACATTACCAGAATTTAATAAGTAAATTTTGGTAAAAAAATTATAAATATATAATCAACATCTTGGAATTTGAAATATAGATTTTTTTACATTAATTTTTATATATATATATATATATATATATATATATATATATATATCGTTCATAACTTTTACATTTTCAATGTTAATTTCAATTGGATCCAAAAATAATTCTTTTAACTTTGTGCTTGAAAATATTCACAGAAATACATTTTGTTTATATTTTCATAGTAAAGAAATGAAAAAGAAAAGTAACGAATTAATTAATTAATTTGACTAGTCAGGCTGGGGTACGTCTTTGCCTTGTCAAGCCAAAAAAAAGAAACAAAATACAAAGTTAAAAAAAAAACTGATAAAAAAATTGAAAATTAAATTAATTTTGCACAAACTAATCTTTCATCAAACTGGATAGACACGTTAATATGCAATGTATTTATTATTTTAATTGATATGGAATGCTTCTATGCCCCGTTTTTCAAAGCGCATATTTTTTTATTAGAACATATTCTTTTCAAATATATATATTTCAAATAAGTTTCTTCTTTTTTTTTTTTTTGACCAAAATATATCAATTGAAAAAGAAATGAATGAAATTTTGCCAGTTGAACTTAAATTCTTGTCTGCTCTCAGCAGTTGTTAACAAAATCAAAGAGTTCAACTTGCCATCTTCTGTGGTTGGGAGTAAGAAAATAGACCGAAAATGGAAAAAAAAAAGAAAAGGACAATGAATTTTTCTCACTCTTTATCATGAACTACTTAAATTCTTTTTTTTTTTTTTTTAAATGTTTATTTTTATAGAATTAATATTAAACTATCAAAAAGTGTTCATTTTTATTTAATGGGATGAGAATTGTCATTTTAATTATACATGTAGTAAATTTTGTTAAATATTACAAATGTCTCAACAAAATATGCTGTCCCAGTACCATCACACACACACACACACACACACATATACATGATATAATTTTTTAGAATTATAATTTACAAGAATTTATTGTTCAACAGTATTCTAAAAATATGCTAATATTGTTCAACAGGATACTCAAAATATAATAATATTTCTTTTTGAGTGTCCTTTCGAACAATGCATTCTTGTAAATTATAATTTACAATTATATATATATATATATATATATATATATATATATATATATATATATATATATATATATATATATATAATGTGTCCGTTAAGTATAGATTAATTTCTCTAGGAAATCTTAAGTGGGAGAGCTCAATGTGTAGCCGAGCAAAAATAAAAGTTGAAAGAAAAAACAACATGGGGACATAAGACTTGCCTATGTATGTTTTGAATTCGAGGGGGGGGGGCTACGTTTTTGAAAATTTACATGTCTCCATTTTCTTTGGTCTTTCTTCTTCTCCAAATCCTTTTTCATAATAAAGTTTCTTACAGTTTTTTGGGGGGGTTTTTAGGAACATACTTTTGTCTCTGAGGAGTTTTCAGTGGTCTTCCGCTATCAAACAAAACATGTGTAAGATGCACTAGATAAAAAAATAACTAATAATAATAATTGATAAAAATATTTGAGTGTGAATAAAATACATCGTTTGGTTTTTTAATGATAATTAATGGCATATATATATATATATATATATATATATATATATATATATATATATATATATATATATTAGTCAGATTTTTAATGGATGTTAAGTTTTTAACCCTAGATCTCGGTATTTACAGACCATTTTGTCGACACTTAGAAAATCGAAATACAGAATTATTTTATATTTCTTGGATTTTCTATAAGTACAACACATCAGGAGGAAAGTCCAAAAGGACTGTGTCAATAAACATCAGAAAATAAAAGAACAAATTATAATAAAATTCACATTACTAAATCATTTTTATATTTATTCAATTACTAACATAAGATTCTGTTTACTGTATGAATGCCATATTTCATATTTTAAAAATTGATTTTATAAAACATTTAACAAAAAAAGGAAAATGACTTTTGTGCTTAAATGAATTTAAATATTTCAAGATTCATACAAGACATTGTAGGATTGAGACCTGAGAGACTGCTTGAAGGTTCCAACGCATCTCCAGGGTAACACCATGTCCATTATGATGTTATTCAGCAATGTCCAAGTTTTGAAGAAAAGAAAAATCTTTGCTCTTGTAGAAGCAAGTAATCAGGAACTTATTAAAACATAATTGAATAAATTTTCAAAAATAAAAAAAATTAAAATTACAATAATATGTGAATTGTTTTGCTTTATTTTCCATTTTTTTGTGTGATCCACATACTTTAGGGAAATTGGGATCCCAAGCGATGTTGGATAGCCTTGCTGGTTTATATTGCTTATTAGATTCTACAATCTTTGCAGTCTTTCATTCTTAACTATCATCTCAATTCAGTCATTAAAAAAATGCTACCCCCTAAAAAAAACCATTATCACTGTTTATACTAGATCAAATTTTGTTAAATATTTCATCTGATAGTTTCCAAAACTGCAGTCCTAATGCCTTTCTTACTGTTTTTTTTTTTTTAACACGAATATTTTTTTAATTTATTTGATTATTTAGATTATTCAGACTACTGTACCCATCGTGGGTGTTAGTCTCACAATATTTTGGAAGATGTAACCGCCAACCTTCTTCAGATGCATCTCGTCAAACTCTGGAATATATATGACGAAATTGTGAATCCATACAGAATTTCAAACAACACTAGGTTTGAAATTCTCTAAATATTCCCATATTCCCTAACTCAATCTGTCCTTCATAACTCAACATCTAAATCAAACTATAAAATTATACAAGGAAAGCTATTCTTCTCGAGATATTAGTTCATTTCTTCAAGACAAAATCCAGAGATAAGAAAGAAAAAAACTTATCAATTTATTCCTATTTTGTTTGGTTCCTTGCTTCCAGAAAATTTCCATTGCCTTTAAGGGATGCAGCAGCACAAGATAATCTGAAATACTCTAAATATTCCCATGTTCGACAACACGCATTGCTCGGGACACAGTACAATCATTTTACCTTGTAATTTAATTTTTTTGTTTCTTTTCGCAATTTTAAACTTATGCAGAAAAAGAAATAAAATTTTTGTTGTAAGGTAGACAACTCTATTTTCTTTAATTTAAAATGAGTAATCTCTCTTACATTATTTGCGTTATACTTAGGAATGAAGTCAATATTTGTGAATGATCTTTCATGTAATCTTTTTTGACATCAAAATTTTAATATTTGCAGATATTACCTATTTCTTTTTTTTTTTTTTTTTTTTTTTTTTTTACAAGGTGGTCACCACTTATGAAGGCCCGGAAGCCACTCAGTGATAAGGGTTATTGTAAGTACAGTACGTTAGTGTGGAGATTTAATAAAGTGTCCACTTAAGGGGGCGGTTCATCAAAAATTTGTTTACGTTGGACTTGAAGACATCCAGGTTGTAGTCAGGTGGGAAGCAGGCAGACGGAACAGAGTTCTACAGGCATGCAGTTCTAAGAAAGAAGCTTTGTTCATGGAATCTACGTTTTGATTTAGGCATAGATAAAGAGTGGGGAAAGTTTTTGACAGTGGATTCAGCTAGACAAGTGTTTTTTGTAAAAGATTGGCGAGGGGGGACCAAAAATTGGAGTTCGGACGAGTACCTGCCATGGAAATAACGATAAGACAAAGATAGGCTTGCAATGTCTCTTCTGAGGGAGAGAGGTTGCAGTGAAGAGAAAAGGGCATCCCCCAGTAAGCCACAAAGTCTATTTTGTACTCTGTCAAAGCAGGATAGGCTGTTTTTAGCAGCTCCTGCCCAGATATGGCAGTATTCCATCCTTGGACGTACTTGGCTTTTATATAGATAGAGAATTGCATCAGTAGTGATATATCTTCTGGAGCGGTAGAAGGATCCCACCATCTTTCCAGCGACCTTGGCAACAGACTTGATGTACGTGTTCCATTTCAGATCAGGAGTAAAGGTCAAGCCCAGAAGCTTGTTAAAACATGGGGCTTCTAGACGAGAGCCATCCATTTCAATTGATGCCAGCTGGGGCACAGCAAATTTCTCAACTTTTTATCTTTGTTAAGAGAAATATGAAGAAAAATCAATAATGAGCCTATTAAAGATTTTTTTTTTTTATTAGTAGTGTAAGCTGATTTTTATTTTTAGGTGATTATTTAATGCTATTTATGAATGTTTCCTCTTATCAATTATCTTTGCTGGATTAAGTAATTTTTAAATAAGTTGTAGCAAAGTACATTGTTATATCTCTACTATTATATATAAAGTCACGTTGTGTGTGTGTGAGTTCTTTCCTTATAGGTTCCAAAATGGCTGAGCCTACCTTTTGCAAATTTCACACAAAGTTAATTTATATGTCTGGCAGTGTTCTTAGATATGTTTTGTACAAAAATTCATCCGATAAGAATCAAAAAGATCTGATCTTAAAAATAGCTTTTCTCTCTTATAAATAAATAAAAAAGAATAACTTTTACAGGGGAATATTTTACGTTATACCGGCAAGCAAGATAATAAAATTCAGAAAATCATTTCTTCTTTTAAAAAAAACATATTTATTTTAATCTGGAGATATATAGCTTAGTGGTAGAGCATTCGACGACAAATCAAATGATCCCCTGTTTAACTCAGGTGTACCTCACCATTTTATTTTAATTTTTTCGAGTTAATGAGTTTAATTTATGATAAAAGAAGTACCATTTAAAATCACTGCAAATCATTTCTTCGTTTGCATATTTTAAAACTAATCAGAAATGACTTTTCCAGGGCATTCATTGTCAAGCCCAAATACAGACGGAATTTGATGAATGACATTATCATTATTGTTTTTTTATTTTTATTTTTTTTTTTAAATTAGTCCACCAGGCAAATTATTCCTCATAATATATAATAATCAATAGAGGATTGATTCTATGATAATACATTCACAATCTGCATAAATTAAAATATGTTTAAGCGTATTGTATGACCGGGCAACGCCGGACTGCCAGCTAGTTTTTAGTACAGCAATAACAAATCAAAATTGGCTTGTTAGAAGCAAAGTTTTATTTGTCAATTAACATTTTATTTAGGACCAACTTTTAAAATCCATCTTATTTTTCTTTATGTATTAGAAGTAGAGCAAGTCTATTCACGGTTTCTTTGATATTAATAGCTTTTTTTGAATACAAAAGTACATAATTGGATATGTTTTTGATATGGTTTTCATCCGAAGTTGTTCTTAAAAATATTTACTTTTATTTGCAGTTATTTTTTTTTCATCATTTTCATTTTTCTACATAATTTATTTCATCTGAAAATATTTTCATATACTTTTAAAGCTAAATGTTTTACAGCTGTAATATTTTTATTTGTAAAAAAAAAAAGGAAAAAAAGAAAATGCATAAATAAAATTTGAAAAATGTAAAAGTTAGTGAGTTTTTCTATCATTTCATTTCGATGCACCATTGCTTGAAGTTATCCTTGATTGAATCACTCCAAGTCTTCTTCGACCTGCCATTCCCTTGGTTACCTTCAACATGTGTGTACATCTATCTAAATAACTAAACCTTGTTCAACATTCAAACTCCTCGGCATAACATGAATTGGAACAAATGCATAGAAGACATTGCCAAGGCTGCTGCAAAGAAGGTGGTCTCTCTCTCTCTCTACCATGCTAGAAAAATACTCACACCTGACAGTATCCTACATCACTACAAGGCCATCATTCACCCATGCATAGAATAATGTTGCCACGTCTGGGCTTGCGTATCAACCACTAGTCTCTTTCTATTAGGCAAGGTCTAAGTGTCCCCAATCTATATGCTCCAAACCATCAACCAAGCTCTAACCTCTGTCCCATCATCGCAATAATGCATCCCTGTGCTTGTTTTACAAGTACCTTAATGAAATGTGCTCCAATGAAATTGTGCCATTGACACCCTCTCAATGTAAATATGCCTGAGTAACCAGATAAACAACAAAATCCCACCCCTTCAATGTAGAGGTCCTTGATGCTGAAAAGCTTTCTATTCAGATGGTTTCTTCTCTCAATCTGATAGACTCTCGAAATCCCTCTCCGTTTCTTACTTCCCCGACTGTACCAACATGCAGAAATTTAAATGTAATGTGAACAGACATCTCGTTATCTATCTCCCTACTTACAGTGTCTCTGTAGGCATGGTCCCTAGTTCAGAGTAGCCTTTTTGGAATGAATATGAATGTAAAAAAATTTTCCTTACTGTTGCAATATTTTTTTATAATAAGGGTATGATAAAAGAAAATTGGAAGTTCTACTAATAGGAACTGACCAATCAAATGGAGTCATGTTCTGCTAGCAACCAATCAGAAACCGGAATCACTCCATAAAAATATTTGATCTTTTAGAATTAGCAAATATAATTTTTTTGTTCACACAAGAAAGATCTTTGCTCTTTGCAAACTTTTAAAGTTCAAGACTTATGCAGATCAGCTATCCACCAAAAATTCTTTTCCAACTTCAGGACTTATGCAGATTAGTTACCCACCGAAAACGTTTTTTCATGTCTAAGCAGTGGCGTAGCATCATTTTTTTTCTGCCCGGGGCGATCTTAAAATTATCATCAAGCAGATTTGACGATGTAAGAAAAGCGTATTTACTTGCAAGATTGTGAACTTGTTGAAATCTGCAAGATATTTCTTCAGTCAACCTGTCTATGACGGACAGCACTTCCCGTCTCAACTCAGTATCAAACCCCAATGCTGATCAGTTAATCGTTCACCACCCATTCATTTCTTTTTGCAGATACGATGGTCCATTCTTATCCTCATTTCAGAGCAGAGTTTTTTTTTACTCGTCTATTGCAGTGTCCACCATTTTTCTCTATTCTGAAGAAGGCAATCTCTCAACGCCGTCAACTTTGTTGCAGATCCAGCCCCTTTTCTTGAAGATACTTCTGGGCATCATTGATTTCTGGGAGAATAGTTTTCCAAAGGCTTAGAAATAAAAGAAACGGAAACGACAATACCGAGTTGAGAATTAAAGATGCATCTGATCTTATGGTTGCAGTTTCTCCTTCTGTGAGCTGTTACAGGGCAATGACGACTTCAAATAATTTTTTTTACCACAACATTTACAGCATCTGCTCGACTACTTCATCTAGTTTCCGCAGTCTGCTTGATACTTAGACTGGTCAACTGAATCAAGACGTCCCAGCGATGTGTAGATGCAGAAAAGAACGAGAATAACCAGTCCAGTATGCCAAAAAATGTAAGAGAGTTAACTGCTACAGAAACAGCATGTACACAAGCCAGATTTAATGAATGGTTAGTGCATGGCACAAATAAAGCTTTTGGGTTGATTTCGGAGATTCGTTTCTGCACACCCAATCCGTGGCCTGCCATAATAGCAGCATTGTCAAATGCTTGACCAATACAGTCACCAATCTGAATCCCATCGTTCTCCAGTTCTCTCAAAATAAATGAAGAAATATCCTCCGTATGTTTACCTTTTGTCTCGATGAAGCGGAGAAACGACTCCTCAACTGTCACTTTATTTTCGTCAATTTTTACATAGCACAATACCTTACTCATCTGGTCCTTCTGAGATACATCAGGAGTGCTATCAAAAATTATGCAAAAATATTTGCTTTCCTTGATCTGATCAATGATTTTCTTTCTCGCCTGCTTTGCTAAAGCAGGCGAGAAAGAAAATCAAAAGAATTTATGAACATTTTGCTAAAATGCTCATAAATTCATTTTGAATTTCTGGTGACAGATAAGAAGTAGCGATTTTCTTTTCCAAGTTAACTTTCACTAAATGTTAATGGAGTACAGGATCATACTTAGTCAATAAATTTACCAATTCTAAAGATTCCCTTTGTTTTCTTGATCTCTTTCATCATTATGGATGTTTTCCCGGTGACCCTGTAGTGCCAGATTCTACTTGGCGAGAAACCTGATGATGTCCAGCAATCTAGCTAGAATTTCCCGCCACTTCTTAGATTTTTTTTCAATAAGATGTTGCTCTATTTTGTCAACTACCTTTCTTTCAACAAGTCGAATCTCTAGATTTTTCAAGTTGAGAAACGCTTGAGCAAGAGATGTGCTAGCTTCATGTTCATATACTTTTGTGTTTAATTTCCACCAATTCGTAAAACCCACATCAGCAGAAAAACTCGACAGTCCAGTTGAAAACAGTCTGGAGCAGAAGCAAAATAAGGTTTCTTTTGAAGGAGAATACACCATCCATGTTCTCAAAATTTTCTCACCGTTGCGCAAATTCCCGATAGAGCGATGTTTTAGTTAGCTTTCCAACGTCTCCTTTTGTTTTTGTTCCTGGTCGGACTGCTTCCTTGAACTCATGATCAATGTGCTGTACAGCGACAGATCCCTACCGAACAGGCATAGCGCAAATTTTACGATTAATCTCAACTGGCCATAAACCAACATCTGTAAAATCTGTTGCAGTGTATGTTTTCGCGCCAAATTCAGGCGCATCATCATCGTTGACAATTTTTGATGTATCAACACTGTCAATGTCAATTTCCGAAGTAACAGTATCAACGTTAGTAATATCAACTTCATCTTCAGTTTCAGCATGATTTTTGACTTTCATTTCAGCCATAGAAGTCTTTTCCATGAATGTCAGCAGCGTGCCTTTATTCTTTTTTGCTTTTTCTTCTTTTGTTTTTCGCTTTTTAATGGAATGCCGCACATTCTCCTTCATTCTCTTCATTACGGTACCTTCTTTGAAGGCACGCAAATATTCGGAAAAAAATTTTTTTTAATTTTAAAACAGCATGGCATTTCTCTTTCTTTTGTTGTTCCGTACTAGTATCACAAAAAAATCATAATCATTTTTCTGAGATACCTCACTCTAAATATATATACATATATAGAGAGAGAGACCGTCACTACTCCCCTCCCTCCTAAAACAAGAAACTTACGGGGAGTCTTTCATTTTATTTTCTATTTTAAATGTTATATATGTTTTTGACCACTTTTCCATTCTGTTGAGAATTTTATTTTCTATTTTTGAGCAGTTCAGTTTTCAAACATGTGCACGAAAACAAATCTGAAAACGAAGCTCCTCGCTCCTACCTCACGAAGAATGGAGCATGTTTTGCCTTTTTGAATTCTTACAACTCTTAAAAAGTTAATATTTAAAATGAAATAAAGAGCATTTAAAACTACTTTAAAACGCCAATAAATTATTCAGGTAGGTTGCAAATTAAATTTTATGGCCAATGGGAACATTTATTTGTTGTATATTTGATTTTTTTACCACTTTTTTGAATCTCTCTATATTGTAAAGCAACCCCCCAAAATAATTAAAATCCTATTACCAGAATTAATTCATCATAATAAATTTCAGTGGTTTAATCATAAATACGTCAGTGATTATGAAATTTTGTTAATAGTTTGAAAAAATCAATTACTCCATGATTGTTTGAAACTTGACAGAAATGCGGCAGTATTTAAACTATCAAATAGAAAACCACTTAAATAGTATTTGAGGCGTAGTGCTTAATTCCCATTTAAAATTATATCTCCTGATATGACGATCATAAAATCTGTTTACAGTCGATTTTTATTCCGTACTTGCTTAATGTTTCTACCGTTCCAAAATGACGTAATTTTCTGTTGCTAATTTTCCGTTGTATCATTTAATTATCAGTTGTGTTTGAAAGTATTTTTCTTGACAAAAATGTTTTGTTTAATTTTTCAACATTTTTTCGGAACATGTAAATCAACTGTTTTCTTTGAAAGGTGTCCTAGAGAATTTATGCAGCATTTTTTAAAACTTTGTTTTACAAATAAAATAAATTTACATCGTATTTTGATGTTATTATCATTTTAGTTTTACTGATAATTTAAAAACAATAAATATTCATCGTTAGTACTAATAATGACAAAATTAAATTTAAAATTTAAAACAATCGGTTTTGGAATTGTAAATTAGGGTAATTTTTTCCGATTCTGATACCTCCAAAAGTTCCAATTTATAACATTTTCGGTATAAAATTTTAGATTTTGTTAGATTTTATTTATTTTTTCTATTTTCTATTTTTACCTCTCAAAATGCCGCCCATGATATGTGCCACACGTAAAATAGGGACATATTTTTCCGATTCCGATACCTCCAAAAGTTCCGATTTTTTACAAACTTTTCGGTATACAAATTAAAGATATTTTGTTAGCTTGTATTTATTTTCATTTATTTTTCTATTTTTACCCTCTCAAAATGCTGGCCCCTGACATGGGCCACTGGTAAACAGGGACACCTTTTTCTGATTCCGATACCTCTACAACTTCCGATTTTTTACAACGTTTTCGGTAAAAAATTTCCAAATTTTTTGTTAGCTTTTATTTCTATTTTCTATTTTCAACCTCTCAAAATGCCGCACATACTTTTCTCCGATACCTCTAAAAGTTCCGAGTTTTTACAACCTTTTCAGTAAAAAATTTCAATATTTTGTTAGCTTTTATTCATTGTTTCCATTTTCTATTTTTACCCTCTCAAAATGCCACCCTCCTGACATGGGCCACCCATAAAATAGGGACACATTTTTCCGATTCCGATACCTTCAAAAGTTCCAATTTTTTACACCCATTTCGGTAAAAAATTTCAAATTTTTTGTTTGCATTTATTTATTTTTATTTATTTTTTCTATTTTCTATTTTTATCTTCACAAAATACCACCCCTGACATATGCTGCTTGTGAAAAAAGGGACACATTTTTCCAATTCCGATACCTCCAAAAGTTCCGACTTTTTTTACCTTTTCGGTAAATATTTCAAATTTTTTGTTAACTTTTATTTATTTTTTATTTATATTTATTTTATTTTTTCTATTCTCTATTTTCTATTTTTAATGTCTCAAAATGCCGCCCTCTGTTATGTGCTGCTCATAAAATAGGGACACATTTTTCTGATTCCAATACCTCCAAGAGTTCCGATTTTTTACAAACTTTTCGGTAAATATTTAAAAAATTTTCTTAGCTTGTATTTATTTTCATTTATTTTTTCTATTTTCTATTTTTCACCTTTCAAAATGTTGCCCCTGGGATGTGCCGCACATAAAATAGAGACACATTTTTCCGATTCCGATACCTCCAAAGTGCCGGGTTTTTTTTGTTTGTTTTTTTTTTTTTTACAACATTTTCGGTATAAAATCTCAAATTTTTTTTCAGGTTTTATTTATTTTTTATTCATTTTTTTCTATTTTCATCTTCTCAAAATGCCGCCCCTGACATGGGCCGTTCGTAAAATAGGGACACATTTTTCCGATTCAATACCTCCAAAAGTTCCTATTTTTTACAACCTTTTTGGTAAAAAATTTCAAATTTTTTGTTAGCTTTTATTTATTTTTTCAATTTTCTATTTTTACACTCTCAAAATGTCGCCCCTGACATGGGCCGTTTGTAAAATAGGGACACATTTTCCGATTCCGATACCTCCAAAAGTTCCGATATTTTTACAACCTTTTCGGTAAATATTTCAAATTTTTTGTTAGCTTTTATTTATTTTTATTTATTTTATCTTCTATTTTCTATTTTTAACCTCTCAAAACGCCGCCCCCTTTTATGTGCCATTCATAGAATAGGGACACATTTTTCTGATTCCGATACCTTCAAAATTCCGATTTGTTTTTACAACATTTTTGGTAAAAAATATAGATTTTTTGTTAGCTTTTATTTATTCCGATATCTCTTAAAATCCCAATGTTTTACAACATTTTCGGCATAAAATTTCAGATTTTTTGTTAGCTTTCATTTATTTTTATTTCTTTTTACCCTCTCAAAATGTCACCCCCTGGAACGTGCCGCCCGGGGCAGACCCCACCCCCACCCTGCCCTTGCTACGCCACTGTCTCCAAGCCTTATACAGATTAGCCACCCATCGGAAACTCTTCTGAAATTAAGCATGGCTTTCAATTCAGAACTGACTCCACACTGAGTGTAATGCCTACAGGGCGGCTCAGATGCATAGGCTTGGGTGAGAGATGCAACCGGTGCCAATCTCAGTGGTATTACCTGTGTTCTAGTGGTCGAGTTCGTCTCCGTCGTCCGCTCACTATTTCCACCTTTGGATCAGTTTCCAAACTGGCCGGTCTGAAAGATATACTGCACTCAACAACGGCATTTTCAAACAAAGAAAAGAAGTTAACGCTTAACTGGGTTTTCTTAACATAGTATAATTATTGCTTCAACTTCACAAATAGCATATACACAACTGGCTGAGTCATACAACAGGGGCTGGCGGATTTAACAAAGTACTTCACTTTTCTATCGTCAGTATACGAGGAAGTAAAAGTTCACAGAGACGCGTGTATCGGAAAAGTGGGAGCCGTCAAGACGCGTGGCAAAGTGTGTGTGTTCCAATCTTTACTTCACATTTTATAAATATCGGTTGGTTGCAATCCCTCTTCTCCTAATACGCCCAAGAGTGATGGTCAACCAATCAGCGGCCGCACTCTTGTTCTGGGGTCCAGTAATGTCTCGCTGAACTCTGGACGCCAGGTCGCAGAAGAAAAAAATAGAAAATAATAAAAAAAACGACCTTTACAATTATTGAAGAAAAAAAAAGATTTTCGGTTTTAACCCCCCCCCCTCCCCCGCGTATTATTCTTTGCTCAGCTACTTGACGGCGGTTAACCTTTAGTGGTCTGTCGATCAACATAAGTGTCCAGCTGTCCTGCTTAGGAATTATTTTTATGACTTTCATTCTGGAGTAGATACTTTTTGGCTATCCATTCTTGTGGGGGGGGGAGATCATTTTGATTATCTATTAAGAGAACAGATCTATTCTTTTCATCATCATCACCATCATCATTAGAATTCAACCGTGCAAATTCTCCTGAATTCGTATCAATGGGACCACCCAGACGACAGGCTGTTTCTTAATCCACTAGCAAGGTCCCACAGGCATTGTCCGGCTCCCCATCGGGTCCCATGGGTATCTTTAGTCTTAATAATAAGTTACCACAAATTCAGTTAATCTTAATTCATGTCAACAAGATAACAAAATTGAGATTGTTCCTATTATTGGATCATAGTTCAGATCATATCATCAAGATAAGAAAATTAGGCGCTTCTACACTATTGGGTTGAAATTTCGGAAATCATAATTAGGGCTGTGACAAGAGAATATTCTTTTCATTGTTTTGACTCTCTAGTATATATCCAAAACAGACACAGTTAATCAGCAGAGAACCATATCACTATCTAAAAACATATAAGATATTAACTGATATATACTCGAGAGTCAAGATAATGAAAAAAATATTCTCTTGTCATTAGCCTTAATCATAATACTGAATTTCACATGAAAACAATGGTATCTATATATTCCTCATATTTTTAAGATCATATCCAAAAATTACGAAAATCGATAAGGTAGAAAATTCTTTAATAAAGAAAATAAAAATAGAATTTTATGAAAATGATCATAAGACATAGGAGAGTTCAAAAGGGAGGTAATTTTCCATTTCGATTAAAGAAAATGGCGGCAATTTTTACCTGCTACCATGATTAATGTTTCTTTTTGTTTTCTTTAATAATTCAGTAATATTCAGGTAATTCCGACTGCATAATTTGGAAGCTACCATTGTAAATTATAAGAATTAACAAAAAAAGCCAGTTGAAACCATTGTTTTTTATCTTAAAACTCCATTTATCGACTACAAAATCTCGTCCCAATAGTGTAGAAGCGCCAAAAATTATGATAAAATTGCTCCTAACAGCTGACATAAACAGTAAGGATGTAACATTTTCATCAATAATCATTAAATAAACTTTTTTTTCACACAAATGCATACTAGTGTGCATGTGTATTATCGCTAGTGATCAATCAAGAAGCTAATCTAATTCATAAAACTTATTACGAGGCGCCTCCAATAAGTTTCCAGACTTTTTTGTAAGCCATTTAAAATTGTCTCTTGAAAATTTAGTATGTTATTGCTACACATCTTATGAGATGACTGACAAATTTTTATGATTGGTAGTATTCGTTTTTGTTCATAATGAACTATAACAGATGCATGAGAGATCTATTTTTTTATATGTAGGCACAGTATGTCAAGTTATGTCAAGTTGTGATTTGGATCGCATATTAATACGCGGATGATTAGCGCACCATGGAAATGAGCACATGAAGTCTACTGATTTTTGCTCACCTCATTGGTGGAAAGATACAAATCAGTTCCCAAGTAGATTTTGTGCTGACAAAACATTCTTCATATTCTGTTTTTGTCTTATAAGGTGCCTTCAATAAGTTTCCAGACTTTTTACGCAGGCATTTAAAATTGTTGTAGACTCTTGAAAATTCGGTATGCTATTGCTATACATCTTATGAGATGACTGATCAATCTTTATGATTTCAGATTCAAATGAACAGCTACAACAGGAATTGAAATACACCGTACTAAAGCCTGATTGTTACAGCTGGTGAATTTTTTAAATGAAGTCTGGATGCAAGGACACTTTAGAAGAACACTCCCTGTGATTTTTGTTATTCCCTAAGCTCAAGGAAAACCTTAAAAACTGTCGTCATGAGACAATTGAGAGAATGAAAGAGTCTGTGACAAGGGTCATTGACACGCTCATACAAGAGGACTTTCATGAGTCCTTCCAGAAGTTGTTGAAACAGTACAAGTGCATTGCAGCCAGAGAAGATTACTGGACTATAGTGAGGCTGAGAAACTGTCTTGATGTCCATCTTAGTCAAATATTCTGTGACAAGGATGGAGCACTCTTTGGACAAACTGCGTGCAAATCTTCTGCATCTTAAGTTCCTCATGAATAATTGTGTGTACAGTTCTCATATTGACAGCACTTATTGTCTCCATAGACACACAGGTCCTTATCCGTGAAATTGAAAGTGAAATTATTTAGCCAATCAACTCTGGTGTTTTGACTTGCTTACACCTCCCCCACTTCTCGCCATCCATTACAGACTCCCTGTCTTCCTTGAATCTCAAAAAACTAGTGCTCGATTCATGTAAGATGAATAAAAGTAGTCTGAAGATTTCCATATGTTTCTGTGGCATTTTTTTCCAAGTTTAAAACAGAATTTTATTGCATAAAGTGTGCTCACATCTAGATGGATTTTTTTAAATTCACCAGCTGTGGCAATCAGGCTTCAGTAGGGTGTATTCCAATTCCTGCTGTAGCTGTTCATTTGAACCTGAAATCATAAAACTGGTCAGTCATCTCATAAGATGTATAGCAATAACATACTGAATTTTCAACAGGCTACAACAATTTTAAATATCTGTACAGAAAAGTCTGGAAACTTTTCTCTGTCCTGCAACCTCTTTCCCAGAGAAGAGACGTTGCGAGCCTGTCTCTGCTTTATCATAATTTCATGGCAAGTGCTCGTCTGAGTTCCAATCTATGGTTTCCCCCTTGCCAAACTTTCATGAAAAACACTAATCTAGCTGAAACCACTATCAATAATTTCTCCCACTCTTTATCTGCACCTAAACTTAAACGTAGATTCCATGAACAAAGCTTCTTTCTTAGAATTGCACGACTGCAGAACTCTCTTCCATTTCCCTGCTTTCCAGCTGACTACAGTATGTTTGTCTTCAAGTCCAATGTAAACAAATTCTTGATGAGTTGTCTTCTTAAGTAATCCAATTTACCAAATTTCCACAACTAATGATTACTACGATATTGTCCTATTAACTACTGTCCACTCATTAACCCTTATCTTTGAATGACTTTCCGGCCTTGATAAGTGGTGACTCCTTGTTAAAAAAAAAGAAAGCTGATTGAAGGCATCTTGTAGCTATAAAAATTGGTCGAAGAGCAGACAAAGTCTTGAGGAAATATTCAATTAGATTTCTTAACTGTCGGGCATGTCTTGTCTCTCTCTGCTTTCCCAACTAGAAACTCTGTCCTGCCCCCCCCCCCCCCGGAACATATGATGTAATTTCTCTCTAATATGATTGAACACCTGACTTCTAGCATATTTTGACTAGGGAGCTAATTCTTGACCCACCTCGCCTCACTCACATTAGGTGCACTGGATATATTTCTATTTTTCACCAAATGTCCTAACGTGTACTTAATGTAATCCTCCCAAAGTTCATACTAGTTAACATAATCTCTACTAACTAGAATAGGGTCCTAACATATAACGGTGATCCTAATTGTTACTAGAAAAAGTGGGTCAAGCTTAGAATTAATCGTGGAATTCAGATACATTTTAAATGTCAACCAATTGGAAAAATAAACAACACTCTTAATATACGAGGGTTGTTCCAAAAATAAGGCCTCCTATTGTTTTTTGTTTTTTTAACTTCAAAAGTTAAAGAGCTATGAAAACGGGAGTAGCACCATTAAAATGAGCGACCTTTTGTGCTCGTTTTCTAGTTACACCTATCGTTAGTACAAAAATATACCATCAGATCATTGGATAAAATCATTGTAGAGGCATGGATGTCTTAAATCGCAGGAAGGTTGACTGGCCAAGGAAAACTGGAAAAGAAAAGACCACGCAGAGTAAAATTTGAAGAGAGTTGACAAGCTGAACAGTATGAGTAGGGGGTCATCAAAATTGCCCCCCCCCCAAAAAAAAATTGTTCATCCATTCATTTGTTCGCAGTTTTCTCAATAACTACTTTCCTTTTGATTTTTTTATTGTCCCCCCCCCCACCTCCCGAATGAAGGAGGGATTGGACGTAGTAATTCACTCCCGTTCATCCATTTGCACCATTCTCAATAACTACGCCTTGGATTATTTTGTTTTAATTTTTTCTGGAATAATTCTTGTTGCCCCCTAGGGGCCATTATAGGGGTAAAATTGCCTGAAAATCATTCGTCCGTTCGTTTGTTCATATGTTGTTCAATAACCACGCCTTGGATCTTTGGAAATTTTGCACAAACATTAGTCATGATGAAAGTAAATTTTTGCCAGAATGGATATTCCTGAATAACTGTGTCCCCCTCCCCCCCCCACACCCTTTTCCAGAGGTAAAATTGCCCTCAAATCATTCATCTGTTCATTTGTTCGCACTTTTTTCAATAATTATGCCTTGGAGTTTTTACAAATTTTGCACAAATATTAGTCAATGTGAAAGTAAATTTTTCACTCGTGGAGGGGGACCTTGCATGCTCGGCTTGTTTACACATGATGTTAAAAAAAATACTAAAATATAATCAACTAGCTAAAGTACCTGGACGAGTTCATAATAACAATACAAGCCTAAAAGTTTTAATTAATGTTAGCCTGCAGTGCCATGGCCGATTCATGATTAGATAAATCGGTTATGTGAAACATGATCAAAGGAGAAAGGATTTGTCCAGCATAGAGATTATCGTGAGGTGAACGAATCGGTTACGCTGATTATGGCCATGTGGAATGTTCATTCTCATGGATAAAACCATTTTAAAAACATGGATGTCTTAAATCGCAGGAAGGTTGACCGGCCAAGGAAAACTTCAAAACAAGTGATTAGACAAGCTTGCAAATTAATCATCCCAACATTAATATTTACCCATATTTACACATTAAACTGAATGGTTTGTTATGCATAATCACGCCAATGTAACCTTTTGTATATTTGACAATGTTTACACGTTATGAGCATATTGTTACTGAACAATATTGTGATACTAATAGTATTAACATCTTTGATGTTTTTGCAAGATTATATGTTGAATTTTATTTTTTTATATAGACAAAATCACACAGAGTAGAATTTGAAGAGCGTTGACAAGCTGAACCGAATGCACTGGAGAGTGAGTTTGCTTAATATCAGAAAAGTCTGACCTCTGAACAAGGAAAAACTAACATTAGATGAATAGAAGAAAAAGAGAATAGAGTCACTGTAAATTGTATACTATTACACAATGAGGGTTTGTATTACTGTACACATAGATTCGAAAAAGTTGTCAAAAAACAAATATATAACAAATAAATGTTATCAAAGGCAAGATAAGTTACTTTTCTACCTAACTGGATATATTTTTCGTGTTTTTATTCAATGTAACATGTTTATTCAGCTCGAAAAGCATATAGTGTTTACCGATGTATTGGAAAATTCAAAATGGCGGCCGACACTCTCTTTAACACGGTAAGTTCAGGAAAAGATGTTATAAATAATAAACTAGACAAAATACTGTTAGAAATTCGCTCATTATATGTTACTGTGACATAAGTTGACATATATTCGGTGTTTTTTTAATAGTATTTTGTCTAGTTTATTATTTATAACACCTTTTCCCAAACTTACCCTGTTAAAGAGAGTGTTGGGCGCCATCTATGTGTACAGTAATACAAACCCCACAATGGCTATGTAGAAATAAAGGGTGCAACTATTCTATCATAGTGAAATTCGGAAAACAAAAAAATCGATTTAACAAAGATAATAGTATCTACTGACTTTTTGCATGAATTTCAACTAAAAACAACAATATCTACTTAATTGGCATGTTAGAAGTACTTAAATATACTGCATTATTAAAAAAAAAAAAAAAACAAGAGTTTTCAATCTTTATCGTAAAAACCCTTAGAACTGCACGCCTATGGAATTGCCTTCCGTTTTCCTGCTTTCCAGCTGACTACAATATGGTTGTCTTCAAGTCTAACGTAAACAAGTTCTTGATGAGCCGTCCCACTTACCGAATTTCTATTACTGACGATTACTATATTGTCCAATTACTGTACACTCTTTAACCCTTATCCTCGAGTGGTCTCTTGGCCTTGATAAGTGGTGATGCCTGTGTAAAAAAAAAAAACCCTCACTATATTTCTTTGGTGTATGTCACATAACAAGGGAAGTAACTCGGTTATGCTAAAAACAGGGCATTTATGATTGTTAATGCACAATTTATTTTAAAAAATTGCCAACAGTTACACACTATTTACCTCACCTTAGAACTCTCCGGTGTGTTTTGCTTTTGTTTTGTTTTTTGTTTTGTTTTTTTGCCAGACATTTTATTTTTCCTAATTTTGATTAAATAAATGTTTTCTTTAATAATTTTTTCTACTTTATCGTTTTTCGTAATATTTGGATATATTCATTATCGTAACATGACAATTAAGTAGAGACCATTGGTTTGCCTTGAAATTCAATATTAAAAATTTCAAATTCAAGTTATATTGTAGTCGCACCAATACGTTGGAAAATTATTTCCACTATTTTATCTTATCCTTTCTTTCTCTCTTTCCTTCTTTCTCCCCTCTTTCTATGTTTTGTTCTTCCTCCTCCTCTTCTACGTCACGTGATTCCGTTCTGCTCGCTGTAGGACATTTTTGAAAGAGAAATATCAGTTGCTGATTCTACTCCATGAAGAAAGGTCATCTTACCAATAAGACAGGTTAAAGATGTATAAGTTATCTGAGATATTTTGTTGAGGTCTCGGGCAAGGAAAAAGAGACCTGAAAGCTTTGTGAACAGCTTCTCTGTCTTAACTGGACATTAAAAATAGTTGGAAATAGGCGGCAAATTACGAAGACATTAATTATCCGCCGATTCATTGTGGCGGTTTCTAAGTTACTTGAAACCCTATTTCAGACTTCGGCCCAGGGTTCTGAACTCTTATATTGCGTTTCCTTAAAAAAATGATCATTCATCCTTAGCCAGGATCACTTGGGGGGGGGGGGGTTAGTTAAAAACGAAAACAAAGAAAAAAAAGAGAGTCTCATTTTAACATTTTAAAAACAACTTTATTTGTCATCTTTGTTAGTAAGAATATATAAGATAGAAACAGGTTAGTAGCTTAAAGTGCTGTATGTAAGGATAGATTGAATATTATACCAGCTTGTGGTCCTGGATATGACCTTAAACTATATCTGATGGTGAGGGCCCCAGCTTGCAGGCCTTAGGGAGTGTGGAGCCACCCTTTAATTGCCATTGCTCCCAGGTCCAATCTGACCCGGAGTGGTAGCACCTGTTAGGGTCTCAACTATGGGTTAAATAGAATACGACTTAAAAAACAAATATACTATATTAAAAAAAATCGTTCTTCAAAATCACCAGATTCGGCATTAAATAACCTGAAAAGGGTTGATATGCTGTAAAACAAAACAACCAACCAACCATACCAGCTTGTCATGGAGAGAATAGTTCAGTGTACACATGTTGTAGTCAGTGGTAGTTGGGACAAAGGATTAGACAGTCCTGCAATGTAGACTAGATAGGCCGGTGAACGAAGAAAGAAAGAGAAAAGTATTCAGTGTGTTTGCGTGTTGTAGGAGGTAGTAGGAAAGTTCAGAGTTTGTGTGCGTTTGTATTTTTAGTAGTTGTGAAAATAGTTTCTGATGTGGGAATGTAGATTAGATATCCGATAGGCCTATTGAAAGAAAGAGAAAAGCGTTCAGAGGATATGTGTGGTAGGAGCGTGCGCGTGATAGTAAATACAGGGGCAAAGGATTAGAGTCATGTAGTAGGAAAAAGAGTATGTGTGTGAAGATAGCCATGTTGGTTGTTTTACTCACATTAGACTGGGGCCAAAGCCCCAAACGGTCTGCTGCCAGCCCAAGCAGGCTGAAAGAGAGCAAGCTTTTTGCCACTTTCACATTTTATACATTCGGTCACGTGGCTGAGAGCTGGCTTGTGATTGGACAAGCCAGGAAGACGGTAGATTTAAATCTCGAGCCACAAAATTTTGCTTCTGCCTGTAATTGTAGCCATTTTTGACTACTACATTGCCATGTGCATGAAAATACTTCCTGTAAAGAACTTTCTGTGGAAGAATGATTATCATTTGAAACAAGGCGAATGCGACGATTATTCGTAAAAAAAAAAAAGGTATGTCGCGGTTTCAAAATCATTGTCTCCATTTTTCTTTGTTTCTCTTCACCTTCTCTTCCCTTAAACAAAAAACAATAGGCTAATGCAAAGCTAAACATATGAACACATCCGGTTTCAGTGAACTCATTCACCTTCCCTTTCTTTCCGTCCTCGACTCCTCTATACATGTCGGAATTCAAATATATCAAGCTTAACGTCAACAATTCAATTGACTTTTTACTTTTAGACGAAATTAATTTAAATGGAATCAACAAACTCCCAAGCTACTTTTGATTACATGAATTTCGTTCTAGAATTAATTAGAGTCATTTGTTTGTCCTATGGGGGGGGGCGACACCACTAATATCACTCCTCACCAATGAATACAGCCCATTTCGGCCCAGTCAGATCAACTAGGCCGGAGAGTAGGAAGAGCCCAAAGCAACAACTGACGCTACCAGTCATGTTGACCGAATCCATCAGCCGAAGGATTCCCAGAAGCAGCAGCGGGGACCATCTCAGCAGCAGTTCAAACAGCCCTTATCAGGACTAATAAATTTTTCTACTAATGCGATTCACTACTGCTTGCCTCCCAAGACCCACCAGCAGCGAACTTCACTCCCAGTCTCTAGCGCTTCCAGTTCACTCCAATCGTTTCCTGCTTATTCCAGCAGCCTTTCCAGCCCTTGGTGCCTCCAGCACCTCCAGCTCACTCCTGCGGTCTTCCAGCCCATGGTGCCTTCCAGCTCCTCCTGCAGCTTTTCAGAAACCTTGCCTGCACCTCCGGCCTGCGATCTCGCATGCACCTTGCTCCTTCGGTCTGCAACCTCGCCTGCACATGGCTCTCTACCAACCGTCCGTTTCTTAACACTGACCCCTACGCTCTCAGTGTCGTCCATTCCTTAAAACTGACCCTACGTTCTCAGTGTCGTCTGTACCTTAACACTGATCCTACGTTCTCAGTGTCCACCGTCCATTCTAGAACACCCTGATTGCCAGCCGATCGTTCCAGATCCAACGAGCAACCTTAACCCATGCTATGTCTAGATTACCTGTTCCAGCCCTCCAGACCTTAGCCTCCGGTGACATGTGACCTTTCGTACAACCAGCATTCAGATCATACGATTTTTCGCTTCCTTTACAAATAAAAGGCGAACCTTCATCTTTAACAAAACAACCTGTGTCTGTCATTCTTTTTTGCCTTTTGCCCGTGTCTGCCTTGTTAGTTGTTGGGTCGATTGTCTCCGGACTATCGGCCCCGCAACAGATACTAATATGCATTTTAAAAAGGATTTATATGAACTTTGAATTGCCTTCAGTAAAGTGAACGGCCCCCCCCTCTCTCTCTCTCTTTCTTTCTCAATATATATATATATATATATATATATATATATATATATATATTTCTGTAGAAATGTATTTTCTTATAATATATACAAATCCTTATTTAAGAAGCCCAATGTAATTCCAGAGCAATATAGTGAATAAATGACAAAACCTATATTCCAAAATTCATGATCTTGACCATCTTATAATTTATTCCTTTAATTCAGTTGACATTTACAATTCTTGACAGTATCTATCTTGTAGCACAAAATCAATCACTTAATTATTATATCAATCAGTCAATCTATTTTGCCCTTAACTCATCAGAAGACATAGTAACAATCAATCCGTTAAAAGGAAATAAAGTGCGTTTTGACATGATTAAAATCCAAAAATAGGAAAAATAAGCTGCAGATACGTTCAATTTAATGAATTTTGGAATATAGGTTTTTGTCATTTATTCACTATATATATATATATATATATATATATATATATATATATATAAAATATATATAAAATATATTTTATATATATATAAAATATTTTTTATATATATAAAATATATTTTATAAAAGCTCCCCTCTTTGGTAGAGCACTCTCGTAAATTATCTTACTCGCTACTTAATTTAGCTGAAATAATGCGAAGCTCGCGATTTGTTTACAAACAAACGTTTGAGCCCTCTACGAGTAGCGGACGGATGTTTATTTAAATAATCGTTCGGACAGGTTAATTTCGGCCACCGATTCCGTAGTCAAGGGGTAGAACCGCCGACTGTCATCACGACGGTTCTAGGTTCGATCCTCGGCTTGGGAGAGGTGTTAGTCTAGCGGCACTGATGAGTTGTGATACAACGAAACAGGTCTGTATGTCGATGACTAAAATATATTTTATATATATATATATATATATATTTCTGCCCGTTCGAAAAATGTTACGATACAAGATTTCGCTTGTAAGCCATCAGATTTACAAGTGAAATCTTGTATCGTAACATTTTCGACAACACTTGGCAGCCAGTAGATTACAGTCCTTTTCCTATCAGGACTTTTACTTTAATAAAAATCATTTCTTTCAAGTTTTTTTTTTGTTTGTCCACCTCCCTCCCAAATGTGTCTTTCTCTTTATTAACGTTGCACATATCATGCTAAAAAGAAATACCGCACACTGCAGTGCAGATCAGATAATTTTTATTTTTTTTATATAGCCGTCCGCGCTGTTACAAATGAAGCAAAACAATATCTGCTTTGTTAACATGACACAAATAAAAATGAAATGACCGGATTTCTTTTCGAACCAGTTGGACAACATGCAAAGGCAAACAAACAAACAAACAAACAAACAAAAACAGTGCTCAAACGTATAATAAACCGAGTACATTTATTTACATCAAGAGTAAAGGAAAAGCAAAAATATATTGAATATTTACAATAGAATAAAGATCTTCAGGAGAAGGGGTAACATGTACACTATTTCACGAAACATAATTCACAAGACATCAAACGTAAATCCCGATGGCGGCAAACACGGAAAGTTTGAAAACGCCTTAAAAATAGATTTACAAATAATAGGTAAAAGGAGTTTGCTTGAAGCATTATTTAAAGTATATATGAGAAGAAATTTAAGTTTATAAAAGGCAGAACAATGCAATGGTGTGACGGATAGACTCAAACTGACGCAATTTAAGCGGAACCAGTTATGCAATTTCCCTTTTATTGGTCCAATTCATGTGTATATGTAGAACCATACATATATGTATGTTTTTCTCTTTCTTTATTTTATTTTTTTCCATACAATATTTTACATGTAAGATGTTCTGGCTTGCGTCAAGCGGTCAGGTGGCGTGTCCTTGATGCGAGATTTCAGTATGTCTTCCCTTCGTCGGGCGTGTGTTCGATTTTCAGACGTGCATGGTGGGTTTTATTGTAAATGGAGCCGGTTTGTAAAAATTGGAAAATTAATTTATCTGTTTTAGATGCATAATTTATTAATATCGAAGTGTGATGTTATTCGATATCATTTGAAATTTTATTTATATTAATATTTAGTCTTAATTACTTATCTTTGTATTATTAACGAGTTTTTATTATTCGTTTATTTTATTTTTATTTTTTTTTTCTGCAATTCTCTTTGGGCGTTTTCATTTTATTTTCTCGTTGGGCGTTTTCATTTTATTTTTCTTTTATATTTTTTACTATTATTATTGGCCGTGTTTTGGTATTCAATATTATTTATAGTTTCATAGAATCGAAAAAGTTGTCAAACAAAGATATATAACAAATAAATGTTATCAAAGGCAAGATAAGTTACTTTTCCACCTAACTAGACAATTTTTTTACTGTTTTTTTTTTCTTTTAAATTTAATGTAACAATGTTTATTCAGCTCGAAAAACATACACGAAAAAAAAAATAAAAAAATAAAAAAACGATACAAACTACTGTTATAAACTCGTTCAATATATATTACCGTTACATTGGCTGACATATATTCGGTGGGTTTTTAACAGTATTTTGTGTGATTTTTTTATTTTTTATTTTTAGCTCATTTTCCCAAACTTGCCGTGTTCAACAGAGTCCGACGCCATTGTTAATTTTCCAATACATCGGTAAACACTGTATGTTTTTCGAGCTGAATAAACATGTTACATTAAATAAGAACACTAAAAAAAGTATCCAGTAGTAACTTATCTTGCTTTTGATAACATTTATTTGCTATGTATTTTTTAACAACTTTTTCGAATCTATGTGTAAAGTAATGCAAACCCGTAATTTCTAATATTTAACCCTAATTACTCTGTATTATTAGCTACTATTTATTCGTTTATTTTATTCACTTTTTGTTATTTTCTGCGATTCTGTCTTTTAATTTTCTACGATTCTTGTTAAGAGGTTTTACTTTTTATAATTGAGAGGAGATAACTGTTTAGATATTTATTCTCAGATAGTTTAAAGTGGCAGACGTTGTCGAGAGTGCGCCCCCCCTTCTAAATTCCACAATTTTTATTTATTTATTTATTTTACTTTTTTTCTTGTTAATATCATCGATTACAGACTTAAAAGTTTCAGATTATAAACAAAAATTGAAAATAAAAAATTTTTTCATAACTTTTCACGTGGGGGTTCAGTTTTCAATTATAACGTTGTACTAAATCGAACACGAAATTTGTGACCACGCTGGAAAAAAAAGCATGGCAACTCTCTCTTATGTGACCGGAAGGTAGGAGTTAGAACGGAGGAGTTAAAAAAAAAAAAAATAGAAAGAAAAAGGAAAGATTTCTTTAGCCCCTCCCTCTTTCCTCTCTCATCTATGTATATATCTATTCATCGTGGTCACAAAGTTTGTGTTCAATTTAGTACAACGTTATAATTGAAAACTGAGCTCCTACGTGAAAATTTTTTTTCCATTTTTTTTTTTTATAATCCGAAACTTAAGTCTGTAATCGATGATATTAACAAGAAAAGAAAAAAAAAGTGGAATTTAGTAGGGGGGGGCACTCTCGACAACGTCCGCCGTTAAAGTCTTTTTTTTTTAATTAAGTGGGAGTAATATTTTTATTTTTTCGGTTAACGGGGGATATCTATGTTATGATTGTGTTGATCTGTATTTGTCTGTTTCTTTTTCCTCTTTTTTTACTCCCCCTTTTAAAAATTATTTAATGTTAGATTATATGTCTATTGAATGTTGGTTTAATTTCGTATCCTTTCTTATAAAGTTATTTTTTTATTATTAAATTATTGTGTATTTATTTATTTTTTTATTCTAATTATTCACTCTTGAGGTGTTATGTAGTTGTACATATTAAACTAGAGATATAGATCCAAACTCGTGTCGGCGATCATTTTATTTTTATTTTCATATTGCGATTCTGTTTAATTTTCTGCAGTTCTTGTTAAGATCTTGGATGTTTTGACCTTTTATTTTGTAATTAAGGGGAGGCAACTGTTTATATATTTAATCTCAGTAGTTTAAGATTTTTTTTTTATTAAGGGGAGGTAACATTTTTTTCGGTAAAAGGGGACTAATTCTGTAATGATTTGTATTTTTGTATCCCATATCTTTTTTAAAGTTTTATTTAGTGTTCAATTATTTGTCTGATGTATTGGTCTAATTGGTTCATGCCCTTCTTTATGTAGTTATTTGATTACTATTATTAATTATTGCTTATTATTTATTTTATTATTATCTATTTTTATTATTATTCTATTTATTTATTCTTCAGGTGTTATGTAGGTGTGCAGGCATCCTAAACTAGAAATGTGGATCCTATGTGGATTCTAACTGCGTCAGTTTGAGTCTACCCGTCACACTTTTGTATTGTTCTACCTTCTATAAACTTAGGTTTACAAATGTTCTTGTGGTGCATGCGTAATGGAAGACATGTTTATTCCTCGATTTATTTAATTAATTTTGGCTTCATTTTTTTTTTTTTTTTATAGATATACATTGGAAGAAAAATATGCACATGCAAATTTACTTAACCTCGGATGGTGATAAATGTTTGGCTTTTGCCAATGATATCCTTCATTATTACAAACAGAATATTTTACCATAGTTCTCCAAATAGGATTTTATGAAAATGCATCTTTATCTTCTCCATTTTGACCCAGTTATTCAAATAATATTTTTTATGTTCTTGTTTGGGTATATGAAGAAACATTTCCTGAAATATTTGCATTTGGTCAAATTGTCTATTTTGAAATTTATCTTCTTTTTTTTTTTTTCTTTTTTGAAATTTCTCTTCTAGACGAAACTTTTCTATTTTCTTCTGATACTCCATTTGTTCTATCTGTTTTTCTCAGAATTTCTCTTCCAGTCGAAGTTGTTGTTCTTGTTGACGTTTAATGATGCCCAATATTCCACTTTTAAATTCCTCCATTTCTACCCCTAAAATAGGCTATTTATTTTTCATGCATTTTGTAACTATTATAAAAAATATTTATGAACTGTTTTTTTGTTTTTTTTTTTCAACGAGATTTTGTTTAAAAAATATTTATGAACTGTTTTTTGTTTTTTTTTCACCGGGATTTTATTTAAAAAATATTTATGAACTGTTTTTTTTTCACCGAGATTTTGTTTAAAAAATATTTATGAACTGTTTTTGTTTTTGTTTTTTTTTTGTTCTTTTTCACCGAGATTTTGTTTTAAAATATTTATGAACTTTTTTTTTCAACGAGATTTTGTTTAAAAAATATTTATGAACTGTTTTCGTTTGATTAAAAAAATCAGTCCATAACCAAATCATTGAAAAAAAAAACCAAACAAACAAAAAAAAAAAAACAGCTAATAAATATTTTTATAACCGTTCCATTTTTATGTTTGATGTAAAAAAAAAAAAATGCCAACACCTGATGTTTGATGTAAAAAAAAAAAAAAAAATGCCAACACCTGATGTTTGATTAAAAAAAAAGAGCAATGCATAAGCATATTTATTATTCTAAAGGTTATAATTTTGCTATAAAAGTTCAAATAAAGACTGTTTGAATAAAACTTCTATTTTTATATTTGCTTTTTAAAAAAAAGCTACATTATAAACAGTGTTGGTCATACGTACCTTAAAATTTGTCTGACGTCACTTCCGTCGAATGACTTTGTAAATAAAGAAGTGTGACTCTTAACGAAAGTCGAAGTTTAAATTAATGCTCAAGTAGTGAACTTTGCAAAGCGACAATGAGTCGACAAAATCAGTATATTGAAAGACAAATAGAGTAATAATGTACAATTGTAAAGTAAAGATGTCGACCATTTCTTTTTAAATCTTTGGTATAACTCGATCGAGGATTAAACACTCGTATTCCGGTCTATTAGTGAACATGCTAATCATTACGCCAAATTGACCTGTCTCGTATAGTATTACACTTCATCAATGACGAAATAGTGATATTGTTCAATTTTATATTATTACATGATAGCTATGCATATATAGATAGTTACTGTCAGATAGCTATAAAGAAATAGAATGCAACCATATAAAAGCACTACGGAAATATAATGATGCTTGTATAGTATTATTACACAGTGGTTATAAAGGTTACAGTTGGATAGAATATTTTTATATTTTCAACCTATATATATATATATATATATATATATATATATATATATATGTACTTGTGTCCATAAATATATTTAATTCCAATGGAATAATTTGCGATTTACTTAGAATGCCTGTGTCTGAGGGAAAATGGGCACTGAATTCGTAATGTCCAGAACCCCCACCCCACTTCACGTCAGACCAGAATCTGACTCTACAAACATCAATGTTCTTTCCACCAAGGTGCAACAGGTTGGACTCTTTTGTTTACCCAGCCGGGAACCTTATGTGGATTGGACCATGCATATCTGTCTGAGAAAAGCACAAAATAACTCCCAGCCAGGGAAATAAAAATCCCTAAAATTGCTTCGGCATGAGTGATTTTTTGAACAAGAAGATAACTGAAGATGACATGAACTCCTAAATCGAAAGCTGTTCCCAAGATGGAGTCCCATTCATAGTTTGAATTGTATTTGCTTTGTGTCCAGTCAATAGAACTCCAACTGATAATCTGAAAAAAAAAAGAAAATGATTAAAACAATTAACAATTTCTCCATAGATCTGGTACTAGATGGGGGCAAATATTGGTCCGTGTTGTTTAAAAAAATTAATCTATTTTAATATTTAGGCCTTATCAGTATTTCATTTTTACCTCTACTATTATTAAAAGGAATTTTGTTCATGTGTGTGCGTTCATGTGCATGAATTCATTCCCTATGGACTCCAAAACGGCTGTACTTTATGTATCTGGCAGTGTTCTAAGATAAGATTTGTGTCGAAATATCTTCAATAGGTATCGGTAATCAAAAAATCGAAAAAAAATCTGATGAAACAAGGAACAGGCGATTTTGAAACACAATTACAGCTTAACATCATAAGTGCATCTGAGAATTTTTATTATCACACAAGCAGAAAGGCTGGCATATAAAATCAACAGTAGGTTTTTTTATATGAAAGGGCGTTTCGAAATTAATGTTTTTATTTAGAGCACAACTGACCCATGATACTTGACATTTAAACTTTTATTCAAGCCATTATATATAAACATGATTTATAAAATCAATAGTAGGTTCTCTACAGTGCAATGTAGATCACACTGTATTGTGGACTAAGTTACTGCAGGTAGGCCTATGAAACTTCCTCCTGGTGCACTGCGTCGGATCCCCAACTAGAGCGGGCGATCAATTGATTTGATTGAAAAATGGGTGATTTCACTGATTTCGATGACAATAAACATATGGGAGTGTCAAATATTCATTGATCATTATTCACTACTGGGCAACGTCGGGTATCCCTGCTAGTTAGTCATAAACATGGAAAAGCAGGGAAGATTTTACTCTCAAAGTAAAAAATTTTACATAGTAGGGATCATACTAAAATATCTAATTTGAATTTTGACAAGGGTCACTCTTAGTGCATTTCAGAATAACCCAGATCTGTAAAACAGGGCCATTCTCAGCTTGAACGAAGGATAAGTGACAAGTCAGGAGCAAGACATCAAACACTTTAGACAAAACATAGTTGAACAATATGAGGATATGATGACATCACATTTTCGAGTGAGAGAAACAAAGGTTTTCAGAGTTCTCTCTGGGAAGCCCTATGGACAAAACAAGGCCAAATGATATAGAAACTGATAATCCCAGTGAATGTTATCGATGTCTTGTCTGCGTGTCACTCATTTTGCTAGATAGAAAGTGAGTTTAAAAAGTAAAGCATTAGTCATTAGTTTCTCTCTCTCCTAAGTTCATTCTCTCCAATAAAACCTTGAAGAAATTCAGTAAACGTCTTTTTGCATCTTTCCTGCATGAGAAGTTTTATTCATTTTAGTTGAACAGACGTTCGAGAGCCACTAGATGACACGCCCACTCATGAAACATGGTGAAGATGAAAAGAACATGAACTCTACCCTCTCAAAAAACACTTACCAAATAGTGATAGTAATTACTACTACTGAAGCCACCCACATAAAATTAAGGAAGCCTTCAGAGCACATTTAAATCCAACATTACCGTTCTCTAACCCCTACCTGAACCTCCACCCTAATTTGAAGGGAAATGATCTAATTTCCGGAAGATTTTGATGAATGACACACCATATTTTTTTCAAATTAATGCATAAATACATTATAAATTTTTTTAATTTTTTTTTTAATTATTTTAAAATCATTTTTATTTATTTTTTTTTTTTTAAAGGAGGAGTAATGCCTGGGAAGATAGTATCGTAATAACAAAACTGTGTTTACTGTTCTTGGCCTTCTGGTCAAGATCAAAGTGTAGTATCTTTTCTTCAGATGCTACACTTCCATTTCTTGTTCTCTGATAGTGGAGGAGAAATCCTTCACGACTGAGACAATTTTTATTTTTGTTCCTTTTCTCCACGTTAAAACATGACCCTGGTGTCTAACTCTGTCCCGTGGGGGAGGCATTGTAAATAAGCACTCTACTCTACTCGATACAGAGAAATAAAAGCACGTGTTTATATTTTATTTGCTTGTGTGGTTTCTCATTGATGAAGACGTAACTAAAAGTCTTGACACTCCTACACAAATAGAAGACAAACAGCAAAGCAAAACAATACAAAAAACTAAAATGGTTGCCAATCTCACTGAGGTAGCATTTTAATCGTATATATATAATGCCGCTTTGGACATATCATAGTCTACTCGAATTAGATCTACCAGATATGAATACACCAAGAACAGAAAAATTCTCTCTGCATAGGGGCTCCATGCATTTTTTCTGGTTGTCATATAAATCGTTAAAGGAAATTGGATTTAAAAACCAATGACAGATGCCTTGTCTCAGAAAACGGGGATGACATAAAAATTGCTGGCATCATGATCAGATTTCCTCTTAATATATAGAGAACTTTTACACTCTTTAGTGTCAAAAACACACCTGGTCTATGCCTGGTATGACTCTATGAGCCACACAGACATTTAATATGAATTGGTATAGGAGATGTGTTTTAGCATTTCTGAATTATTAAGATGAGGATTGGTTAATGGTGTTATTTGGATTCTTCGGATTACTGTTCTCATTTGCACAACGTTTTGGTCAATGTAACCTCCGATCATTCTTCAGCTGTATCTTGTCGAACTTGGAAATGTTTCTGTAAAACCCGAGAATTTAGACGAAACCCTTTATTTACTTCATGGGGACAGCATGCTTTCATTCTCTTGGCCATGACTGGTGCTCCTAAGTAATTCACAATTGTATTTTTCGATCGCCCACGCTGAGAATCGAACCTTCAACTTTCAGGAGCATATCACTTTTACAATTGATTTTTTCCAAGTACTGTAATCACTGTGCCAGACAGTGATAGTACGAATTTTGGGAGCCTTAAACCTATTTTTATTTCTAGTTGTTACTATCACTATTTATTACTAATTATTATTACTGTATATATATATATATATATATATATATATATATATATATATATATATATATATATATAAAATTATAAAACTCAAAGACCTTGTAACGAGTGATGTAACCCACTTTCTGGTTTACGACATCCGGTTGCGCATGTGTGCATAAAATTAACCCATAACAACATAAACAAATAAACACAAATTGCTTCTTTTGCAGATTTTGACCTGTGCACTGAAATATTAACGTTATTATTTCGAAATTATTATTTGACATGGGAAGAGTGGGGGGTGTTTTGCAACTATTCTTTATTACAACTATACTGTCGCTATTTTCTTACAACTAAACAACATTAACCTGTTGACAAACATAAGAACAATTGTAGTAAAGCCAAGACTACTATTATTACTACTACTCTCTATCCGTCCCTTTTTCTTTCCTTCCTTCTTTCTTCCTTTTTGTTGACACACTTACTAATCTGTTTCAATATTAGTTTTATTTTATTTTATTTATTTAGGTTTTATTTTAATTATCATTTTTTAGATTTTAAGTTTCTATAACTTGGTTGAAGGATTCCAATATGGGTTTTTCATTCTTATATTTCTCATCGGTAGGTTCATGTGCATTTTTGCTGCTAAATGACTATTGCGGCATTCGATTCGTAGGAAAATCATGTTTAATTTTCGATTTTTCAGCGATTATTAAAAAAAATAGGTAACTTTACACGAATAGGGAGGATTTTTTTTTTTCATGTTTGAGTGATCCGTCCGTGATTTTTCATTTTAATATACTTTCATAGAAATGTTTCTCTTATGTCAAAAAAAATATTTTCTTTGCGTCACAAGTGTCACGCTCATACATGAATTCCATAGCTAATATAACATACTGACCCAACGGGTCACGGGTAGTCTAGTATATATATATATATATATATATATATATATATATGATGAAACGCAGAATATTCAGTGTAGCTTAATCGCCATATATATTTTATAAATTACTAACTAGCTCTACCTACGTATTGAGCACTTTTGAAGTAAATACTTAAAGTTTACGCATAAATCTATACTTTCGTATATTAAATTTGTGTGAGTAAATGAAGTAGTTATATATATATATATATATATATATATATATATATATATATATATATATGTTTTACTGTATATATTATATATTATTTATAATTACTGGTTTCCATATCGTGTTAAATTCTATACTAGGTCTACTTAGTAATTGCTTGTCTCCCAGCATATATGTTGCTTTTTTGAGTCGTCTTACTCTCCATGTATAATAACACTGGTTTACAAAAATAAAATTTTGGTCTGAGGCAAGAATGGGGATAATTGTTTTTTGCTGAATTCAAATTTATAAATAGTTTTGCTCTATCAGCTCTAGTTTTCTGGCTTTTAAATAGTCTCATTTTAGTATAAAAAGAGAATAGATGTGAATATTTCAAGAGTTGCAGCAGCTTATAACAGATAAATCAGGATAGATGAAGAACACTGATTGAATCAATATATTTCGATGACACAATTGCATAATTCATAGTACTACAGACTGTCAAAAGTGTGTTTTCTTAGAAGATCTAGTGTATTTTACCTCCAGGATGTCACACAAGAGCATTCAGCTGAAATCTCCCATCATCTGGGTTCCATTTGCCTTGATAGTTGCTCTCCATCTTAGTAATGTCTTGGTGGAATCTTTCTCCATGCTCATCACTCACTGCTTCAAGGTTTGGCGGAAGGAATTTGAGGTGAGAATGGATAAAATGAATCTTGAGTGACATTCGGCACCTCGTATCCTCGTAAGACTTTAGCAACTTCTTAATAAAAGTTTGGTGAGCCACTACAGACTGACTTGAATGCTTCCCATGCTCCCAGTTCCTTTAAGTTAAGAAGCTCCTCAAAATCAGTATCCTACAGCACTTCTCGGATCTGAGGTACGATAAAGATGCCCTGTTTGAGCTTAGCAGCACTAAGACCTGAGAACACAGGAGACAAGTGTTGGAAGGCAACACAATTTTTGTCCAACATCTTTACGAATTTCTTCATCAAACCATGTTTGATGTGAAAAGGAGGAAGAAGCACCTTATCCATGTCCACCAGAGGATTCTCCTTCAGGCTGTGTTCGTCAGGAACAAAAGTGCTTCTAGACTCCCAGTCTTTCTGCTTGTAATGCTGGGATACGGCTCGACTATCCCAGAGACAGAGAAAACAATAGTACTTTGTGAAGCCCACTTGCATACCCATAAGAAGATCAATGACTTTAAGGTCCCCTCACAGACTCCATTGGTACTCCTTATACTTAATAGTTTCTAAAAAAAAGCTTCATATTGTCATAGGAATCCTTTAGATGGGCAGAGTGTGCAATGGGAATGCAGGGATATTTATTTCAGTTGTACAGAACACCCTTGAGCTTGAGACTTTGCTTGGAAGAGTCTATAAAAAGACACCAGTCTGAAGGATTATGTGGCAAACTAAGGGACATAAACAAGCCAGGTATGTGTGTGCAGTAGCACAACTTGTTTTCTATGTCCAAAAAGTAAGCAAGGTCTTTGTTCCGATTCCTGAAACTGGTGATCCTTACATCCTCCTGGACTAGGTTCCACTGTTTAAGCCAAGAAGCAAAGAGATCTGACTGCTGTTTTGACCGATACAAATCACGAACAAGATCATTCAAGTCTTCTTGTGTGATCCAGTGTGGTTCGTTGCCACTTGTTCCTGAATACGTAGACTTAATATCTTCCAAAGATATTGACTCGGCAGAATCCTCCCTTGAAGGCATTTCTTCATCTGATGAGGAAAGAAGATCCTTATTTACTGGAGGTGTAGGTATAGGAAGATCATCTGAATGGGGAACGAGTCTCACAGAAGATCAAAGGTTGGAGTATTTGATCTTTTTCCTAGAAAATGCATTGAAACCAGTTATATTAGTTAAACAAAAATAACAATCATCTGCGTGGTTTTGCGACTCTCTCCAAACCATTGGGACTGCAAATTTGAAAGCCGCTTTCTTGCCATTAAACCATGCACTTAGGCCATTGTAGCAGAGTTTACAAAAGATGTTTGGAGCCCAGGACTTGTCTTGATCACCAATTTTACAGTCAAAATAGTGAAAGTAGGCGGGTCTGAGGAGGGAAGTGATTGTTCGATGCTGTGTAACTATTGTGAAGTCCTCATACACATAGCAGAAAGAATTGGCCTTATTGAGGTATCCTCGATGTTTTGACGTGCTTGAACCCATTGAAGAATCTGAAAATATAACAAAGTGAAACTAAATCATATACGATATGAGCAACTCAAAAGATGTGCAACACGATAGTTGAGGGACACCAACCTCCTGCGCTGCCTGCGAGACAACCTCTTCCAATGACTGCCAGAGCACTACTGAGTGTAGATTGAGACCTGCTGTGTAATTATAATTACACACATATTCACACTATGTGATTAACTGAACTTTTTTCACCAAACACGTGTATGCATAAATGATTGAAAATAATTTTATATTCTTGTATAACAATGTTTTACCATAAAAGTTCGTTTTTCTCCATTTTTTATTAATAAAACTTTGTCCATGTTTTAGCACTTGCTACCTGGTGACCCATTCATAATATTCATGTTTTACCCATCCTTTTTTATTCGCCAATTTAACTACATGTATATTCATTGTTAGCACTGTTCATGGCATTTTTTTTAAATACGTTACTGTTGCCAAAATACACTATCCGAAGTCACGGGTCGCACTACAGACTTAAATGTGTCTTATGAGTAAATTTTGACGCTTTCACTACAAGGAGCATTAATTCTTTTATTAACAATCCCAATTTCTTTGTATGAATGCGATTCATAAATATTTGGAAAAAACTTTTCTCAGACTTGAAAACATCCCATTTTTACATTTAGGTTCCGTTTCGATTTCTGATTAATCAATAATAGTTTTTCAAAAGTCGTCTCGATTTTTCTTTTTCTGTTGGTGATATATAAGATCGAACGTTATCATTACAAGTTATACTATACATTTACAGAACACCCTGCATAGCTTTTTCCATAAGAGCACCTCCCGCTTTTTTAATGCTCTCTGATAACTATCAACAAATCGCTCCACCTGACCGCCTGCCCATTGCTTCTTAGATATTACGGCGCGATTGTAAGGTGTTCCACTTGAAACAACTGACAAAGCCGTTTGCATTCAATGGATGTGAATTGAGTACCATTATTCGATACTACACAATACATAACTCTGAAACGTGCGAACAGCTCATGTAGAAACTCTACTGTTCTCTCTGTCATTGGCCTTTTACACTTAAGTACTTCTGACCATTTAGCGAATCTGTCTGCTACAACCAGATAACAGAACACGTCCACTGGTCCAGCAAAGTCAATATGGATTCTCGACCACGGTCGGCTCTTTTTAGGCCAGGGTTTGAATTTAATGTGAGGCATTTTTGCTGATAACGCACACTCTTTACATAATTCCACTGTATTCTTGATATCACGATGCATGTTAAACCAGCAGATGCATAAGATTCTTCATCTCTAACAAAATGACAACTCTAGAGTTTATACATACATAGATCGACACGATGTCTGCGTATACACATCACTAGACAACACGGCGCCATGAGTATATTATACATTTATATCGAATACACACACCGAATATAACATACATAGTTTTGGTACTTTATTTTGTATACATTTAAAGACACATTCTGGGGTCGTATATACATTCGCTGTGTACGATATACGTTTATACCCAACATAAAACTCGTAGAATACACGTTTGTTATGTCGCCAGAATGAACGCCCGATCGCAGATTGAAAATGTTTTTGAATAGCTCTTTTCCGTTTAGAGGAGTGTATGAGAAGCTTCAGCGAAACGCCGTCCATCCTGTGCCAAATACATCCGCTTATACCGAATGAACACACACAACAAAACTTTCAAATATCACGCTTTTGTCCAATTCTTATTCAAGAACTTTAAAACTTCTCAACAAGCTTCAGTATTTCAAAGTGTATCTTACATTTCTGTAAAGTTGTTGATATAAATATATTTTGTTCGTTAATTCATGTTTTCTTGCTTCCATTCCTAAATCCACGTTATTGAATTAGCTCTTACTAACTGATGACCCATTCATAATATTCATATTTTTATCCATCTTTTTCATTCACCAATTTCATTACATGTATATTAATTATTAGCGCTGTTCTTGGCATTTTTCAAAAATGTTACTATGACTAAAAACACACTATCCAAAACCAGGAGCGGCATTATAAAATGGTGACACTGTGGCAGTGTGGCACTATATAACTTTGTTCATATTTTTCTAGGAGTATCACCACTGAATAAGTAACGTTACATTTTCATTCATTCACACGCTTTTATTTCGTCTCTATATTTAATACCTGTCAACCCATTAAACATTTAACACCCGTCACCCATTAAACATATAACACCCGTCAGCCCATTAAACGGTTATGACAAACCTTTGTTGATGAAATATATTCCATCTTATAGTTTAGGAGAATGAGTCCCCATCTTTATGATCTGTTGGCTGTATGTGCAGGCAAATGTTTCTTCGAACCATGAATTGTTAGTAAAGGTTTGTAATAAAAAATCCTCTTCCGTACACAAAATGCAAAATCCTCTTCCGTACACAAAATGCAAAAATCAAACGCAGTACCTCTCCTTTTTTTTTTTTTTTTTTCTATTTGCTAATTGCTCTTTTCCGTTGGGAGAAGTGTGTGAGAAGCAGGAGCTATGAGACTCAGTGAACTGTTGTCCATCGTATCGTGTGTAAAATACATGCTCTTATGCCGAATAAGCTCGCATTGGAAGCTGATGATTTCGTGTTCCTAGATAATAATCTTTACTGTTATATATATATATATATATATATATATATATATATATATATATATATATAAGAACGTTTCCCCCCCTCTCTCTCTCTCCCTCTCTCTCTCTCTCTCTCTCTCTCTCTCTCTCTCTCTGTTAGCACTGTTCATGGCATTTTTTTAAAAATACGTTACTATTGCCAAAATACACTATCCGAAGTCACGAGTCGCACTACAGACTTAAATGTGTCTTATGAGTAAATTTTGACGCTTTCACTACAAGGAGCATTAATTCTTTTATTAACAATCTCGATTCCTTTGCATGAATGCGATTCATAAATATTCGGAAAAACTTTTCTCGGACTTGAAAACATCCCATTTTTACATTTAGGTTCCGTTTCGATTTCTGATTAATCAATAATAGTTTTTCAAAAGTCGTCTCGATTTTTCTTTTTCTGTTGGTGATATATAAGATCGAACGTTATCATTACAAGTTATACTATACATTTACAGAACACCCTGCATAGCTTTTTCCATAAGAGCACCTCCCGCTCTGTGAGTGTGTGAGTTCATTTCCTATGAACTCCTAAACAGCTGGGCCGAAATTTTACAAAAATGTACTTTATGTGATTGCCAGTGTTCTTATATAGGTTTTGTATCAGAATGTCTTCGATAATCGATACTCGATAATCGATAATCGATAATCGAAATAATCTGATGAAAGAATGAACATGCGATTCTGAATAAAGTTAACACCTTATGCAGCCTAACATCACAAGTGCATCTGAGAAGCTTTATTTCCACACAAGCAGAAAGGCCCAACATATAAAATCAACAGTAGGTTCTTTGATATGACAGAGGTGCGTTCGAAATGAATGTTTCTGTTTAGACCACAATTGAACGATGAGACTTTACTTTTGTATTTTAAACTTTAATTCAAGCCATTATATAAAAAATAAGTGTATAAAGTCAACAGTAGGTTCTCTACAGTGCAATGTATACTACGATGTATTGTGGACTAAGTCATTGTGAGGAAGCATGTGAAGTTTGCTCCGTGGTGGGTCCCCAACTAGAGCAGGCAATCAATTGATTTGATTGAAAAATGTGCGATTTCACCGATTTTGATGACAATAAAATATGGGAGGGTGAAACAGTCAGTCCTTTAAGCCTGCTTGTTATTCTCCAGTGAATTCAGCCATGCAGAAGATAAAGATAAATTCACACACACACACACACACACACACACACACACACACACACACACACACACAATGGAACTTTGAAATAAACTTTCTGAAGCGTTTGTCTATTTCTCATTCAAGAACTTTAACACTTTGCAACAAACTTTTGTCTTTGAGAGTATGTTTTGCATTTCTGTAAAATTGTTGAAATACATATATTTCGTTCGTTAATTCATGTTTTTGTTGTTTCATTCCAAAATTCATGTGGTTGAGTTCTTGCTAACTGGTGACTTATTCATCAGATACATGTTCTCATCAACCTTTTTCATTCATCAATTTAATTACATGTATTAGCGCTGTTCTTGGCACTTTTGTTCTTATTAGCGCTGTTCTTGGCACTTTTGTTCTTATTAGCGCTGTTCTTGGCACTTTTGTTCTTATTAGCGCTGTTCTTGGCACTTTTCAAAAACGTTAATATAACCCAAAATACACTAGCCAAAACCAGGTGCAACAGTATAAAATGGTGATCTCTATGGCAGTACATAACTTTGTTCATATTTTTCTGAGTATCGCATGGTTACCACTGAATCTATATAAGTAACGTTACATTTCTATTCCTTCAGAAACTTTTTTTCGTCTCTTTAAACGCGCATTCAATATTTAACACCCGTTAACTTATTAAATATTTAACATCCGTCAATCCATTAAACATTTAACACTTGTCAACCCATTAAACGACCATTTTCTGCTTACCTTTTTAGCTGGAGCGGTTTTATTCCAGAAGACGATGTAATAGAGATGTTGGATTCCTTGTATACAGGCCAACCAACGGAGTTCTTGCAAAAGAATGAAGGATGTGCACCAAACTGATAAAAGATCAAATATAAAATAATATTGGGTTCGAACAAGATCCTTCCGGGGTAAAAGTCGAATCCGGAACAACACCATTGCATGTCCGATAATATGGTAAGTTTCGCTGGTGAAGAATAGTAAGAAGACAGGATTCATGGTTCCACGATATTCTGGACAGGTTATTCTGCAAAGAAAAAAGATCAGAAATTTATTAATTTTTAAGATGCACAATTGTAATCATTACTAGGGCTGTTTTTAAATAAACTGATGTGGTTCTCGGTTGATTAACTGTGTCTAACTGTGTCGGGTATATACTCGAGAGTCAAAACAATGAAAAGAATATGCTGTTGTCACAGCCCTGATCATTACTAATATTATGGACATTGTAGTGGAATCGTGAAGCGATTTTGTTGCAATATTTTTTTATATAATGATAGGGGTATGATTGAAGAAAATTGGAAGGTTCTATTTATAGACATTGGCGATATGAACTGACCAATCAATTGGAGCCACGTTCTGCTAGTAACCAACCAGAACCAGAATCGCTCCATAAAAATACTGGATCTTTTACACGCGAGAAAGATCTATGTTTTTCGTCTGCAAACTTTTACTGTTCATGGTGTATAGAGATTAGCTACCTACCGAAAACTCTACATTTAATCTCCGGACTTGTACAGATTAGTCACCCATCGGAAACTATTCTAAAATTTAATGACTTTCAATTTCAAAAGATTTCGACGAACGCTAAAAAGCACAAATTGCTTTAATTGCTATCCCTTTCTTTCTCAGCTTCTTTGTATTCGCTTTCTTCTTTCTTCGTCACTTCCAAAAGCAAGTAAGCTTCACAGGAACGTATGAACTCAAAATATTTTCAACCAATGAAAATCGTATATCAAAGTAATAAGCCAGAAACTCTTATAACATCTGGTAAACAAAATCAGTTTTCTGCGAGATGACATCTGCCGATTGCACCTCAAACAGAATTCCAAGAACGTCGCTAAACAACCCTCCTATACCTTTCGCAAGTAGCAAAGAAAGGGACTCAATGACTCACATACCAACCTTCTTACACATTAGCGACAGTTAGGCGAACGGAAACGAATTGCTATTCACAGCTATACACGCAATAACAAGAACAAAGTAAACCAACGCACACACATACATAATACCACGCTGCCGAATATTTGCATATGTATATTCCTTTAACATGCATGTTGAGACTGAATATATTGACCTATATGATTCTAAGCCTTGTGACTACTACCCTAACGTTTTTTTCCAACACATCTGTCTACAAAATGGGTATTTTCATTATTAAAAATAACTTTTATATTTTTATTTCTTGTACAAAAATATTTTGTAATAAAATTTCATTTTTTTCCCCTAAAATTTTCATTTACAAAACTCTGTTTATGTTTTAGTTAGCACTTGCTAACTGGTGACCTTTCTATTCTCGCAATGTTTAATTTATTCCCATTTTATTATGCATGCATGTCCGTACATATCTTTCGTTACCCAATTTCTATTAAATGTCGGTGTGGTTCTTGGCAATACCTAAAAATGTTATCGCCGTCCAAAAATAGTGCTACCAAGACTAGGGACAACGACACACGATTAGTAATTATCAAGACACACATATATGCACAGCAGTGTGTTCTTTTTGTTGTATCATTTAGATAACGGGGAAACATCGGGACAAGATCAAAGTGTAGTATCTGTTCTTCAGATGCTGCACTTCTATTTCTTGTTCTCTTTCGGTGGAGGAGAGATCCTTCACGACTGAGACAATTTTTATTTTTGTACCTTTTCTCCACGTTAAAAAACGACCCTGGTGTCTAACTCTGTCCCGTGGGGAGGCATAGTAAATAGGTACTTATGTTGCTTTAGGAAGTGGACAGGACAACGAAGCCCAGAAAGAAAGAGGGTAACTATGTGAGCCATTCACATTTTAGCGTTCGTCTGAATCGCGTCTTTTAATCTCATTACACACGCATAGCATTGTGTGCTATTTTTGTTATATGATTTAAATCACAGGCGATCATTAACTATAAATCTTGACGGAATTTTGGGTTCGTCACCAAAATCCGTTTTTGATAGTAACAAAATGAAAGAAAATAAAAAAATGGAAAAAAAGCATTTAGAGCAAATTTCTCGGAAAAGAGTAACTAATGGAAATGAGCAAAAGAAATACAGACCCGAATAAGTTTAAAATCATCCAAGTTTATTAAAACAAAAAGTTATCGATTGCCTTTATTTCCCAAGGCTGGGGTTAAACAAAAACCCTTAAGGAAACATTTAAAAATACATATAAAAAAATACAAAAAAAGACGTCAATCCTTACTTGCAAGAAAGGCTGAAAGAAAAGAACATATAAAAACAGAAAACAGTTCTTGTTTTAAATTCAGTCCTTTTAACGAAATGTTCAGTCTTTCTTTGATAAAATGTTCTTTTTTTCTTTTCCGAAAAGACAAACAAAAAGTTTCTTTGACCTAAAATGGGAGAAAGAAGTATTTTCCCTTTGTGAAGGCTCAAGTGCCTTTTAATTCAAAGGGGAGAGAAGACCATAAAGCCACTTTGGTAGGCTTCATGTGTACAAATGCGGGGTAAATCCTTGTATTAAGGAAGATTTCCTTTCTAAAGGAAACCTCGGTTGAAAAATATTTCAAAGAGGGGATTTCCTTTCTAGGGGCGATATTCTGCTCGTCTCGTCAGCGAAATTAATTTTTGTTCTTCTTAGAAAAGAACTCCTCAACACACGGTAGTTTCCTTCGTTAATCTTTTGAGAATAATAATTTATAGTTGTAAGACTCGTTTGTCTTTTAATAACCGGTATTAATCTTCCAGTTGTAAGACCTAGTTGTCTTACAATGACTGAGAATAAAATAACGTTAATAGTTCAGTACCACCCAATGGCGTTCTAAACAAACGTCTTTCTTCAAAGGAGGAGAGTAAAAAAACCCGTAGAATTTAAGGTCAAGAATCCTTTTTTGACGGAGCCGAATAGCGTCCTCCTTCTTGGCCGGCTAGGTTCGAACTGACGAAAACGGGCAAAAAGCCCATCCTCCCCCTCCCCCCTCCCTCCAGAGGGTAGGAGTGGAGCCGACTGCTAGAAAGGGAACTATATCTATGCTGCTGCTGCTGCTGCTGCTGCTGCTGATGATGATGATGATGATGATGATGATGATGATGATGATGATGATGATGATGATGATGATAGAAGTGACCTGCCGGTCAAGGAATGTGTTCCTTGGCCCAAATGCGGAGATGTTGAATGGGTATGAATAAAAAAATAAATAAAAATTATTTCTCTATTAAAAATTTCAACAATCTTTTATATTTATTTACGTGGCTTTCTGACACCCATTTCTATAATTCTATATCCCATCCGCATGTATTGTTTGCAGGTATTTGATAAAGCATTAACTTCTTTTTGCTTCGGATTTTTTTTACATGTGGTTTGATCATTTGCTTTATTTGGATTATTCGGACTGTACTTCAAAATTTCAGCCGATGTAACCACCAACCTTTTTCAGGGGCATCTTATCAAACTCTGAAATCTTAGATAATAAGAATGCAATTTCAAATTGCCTAAAACTTCTACCCGGCCATGACTGATGGAACAAGAACAAACAGACCCATAAATAAATAAAGGGCTCGTTCGAAATTCCAGTTTAACAACACTTACGCAGAATACAGACCAGATTTTTATAAACCAATCTGTAGTTTCACCTAACAATTTAATAAAAAAAATATATACCATCAACGCATCGGTCCGTATTCTGCATATTCTTTAAAATAAATAAAACTGTTTTAGGAATACTGCAAATTATCCTTATTGAATAAATAACTAATATATATATACATTCGTATACATTTTTATACTGTCATTTTCTTTTTTTATTGATACTCTATACAAGCGTCAAAGCAATATGTTGAGCTTTGCCTTATCCCGATAATCGATTTTATTCTTATTCTTTTAACTCCCCATATATATATATATATATATATATATATATATATATATATATATATATATATATATATATGATACAGCGAAACAGTACTGTATGTGGATGCTCCCGATCTTGGGTTGAGCGTATTGGGAAGTGATATGCAAACTGCCATTAGCGTATTAAGTGATGCTCTTTGTGTAAACAAATCTAGCTAAGGCATTTGGACGATGTCAAAGTATCGTTAATTCCTTACCCGCAGAGCAGCAGCCGTATAGCGTAATGGTGGGAAGTATTGACTGTCGTTCGGATGGTCGATTTTAGATCCTGGCTTGAGGTAGTTGCTTAGCTAGCCACACTGATGAGCTGTGATTTTGCGAAACAGTACTGTATGTGGATGACTATATATATATGTGTGTGTGTGTGTGTGTGTGTGTGTGTGTGTGTGTGTGTGTGTGTGTGGATGACTATCTATATATATAATGATTTTTTATCCCTGCAGACACTAGTGTTTCATTCTTTTTGGGAATCAGCAGTGCAGGTTGTTACGATTACTGCCAGTTGGGAGATTCGAACCCGACTAGGAAGCCATCTCTGACTCCATTAGCAATGAACCAACCGCTCGGCCAATGTTAACAGCTAGAAATACAGTTGAAATTAACATTTTACCATCATGATCTGCGCACGTGGGCTTAAGTGACCTACTTATTTCATTTCAACGTAAAGTGCTCGACAAAAAGAACCGAGTTCTTAAAGGAGCTGGCATAATTAGGCATAAAAGAAATTAATAAATCATTTGCGCGTTCCAAGAATTCGAAACAATAACAACATGGAATCATGTACGATCGTCTCAGAGACCATTTCAAGTTCATCTAAACTACTTAAACTATTCTATAATTTTCTTGGCTAAATTCGTCATTTCTAATTCAATTCTGCAGCATGGTTTTGATTCGTGATGCTGTTATTTGATTATTAACTTTGTGTCGAACGTCTCCCACCACACTTATGCTGATGAAGAAATTAGATATAAGTAAACTTGATATCGTCTCTGCAATGATCGTACACAATCATATGTTGTTATTGTTTGAATTCTTGGAACATATGCAAATGATCTTGTGTTTATTTATTAATTTCGTTTACTGTATATTTACCCCTATTTATAAACACATATGCGCGCAATTAATTAGAGTAGCCAATCAATCGATTTGATTAAAAAATGGTCGATTTCACCAATTTCGAGGACAATGAACGTATATGATTCTTATTCAATCCTAGACAATGTCATGTCTTCTTGCTAGTATATTTATCGATCGGCAGCCTGTTTGTATATATATATATATATATATATATATATATATATATATATATATATATATTTTCTAAAATCATCCCAGCCGTGTCTTAAATTTTTCTACGCACATCTTATCTTTCTTTTAATAATATTATTTGAACTCATTCCCTTTTCCTTGTACCCATTTGTGAATTATTCCACGGATTTCTGCCTTTTGGATTACTTTGGACTATCTTCCAATTACGCGAATCCCTTGGATTTTACTTGTGGAAATGGAAATTTAACCAACGTTTTTGGATTTAGGATTTTACCGTTATTGGATATTTTACCTTTCACCAGACTATCCATTAACGTGAAATCACCTTTTTCTTCGCCCTATTCCCTCTGCTTCACTATTTGTTGCCAAGTAAGATCTATGACTTACTTGTAGTTTCATTAAATACTTTTACATGCAAAATCCGATCCCATATTTGCTAAATCCTACCCTCTGATGAGAAGGAAAGTATTTCTTCAAAACTCCGGAGATTAAGGACTATCCACTTATTTTGTGCTTCCTTTTTAAAATTAAATATATTTTTTTAACTCTTTTTCGAAGTGTTTTTAACATGTTTTATTAACTACTTGTTCCTATATACAGGGTGACCCAAAAATTAGGCCCCGTTTCTTAGGCCCGTTTTTTTTTGGGGGGGGGTCACCCTGTATATATATATATATATATATATATATATATATATATATATTTTAATTCATACAGAAACTGAGACGTGCATGCAAATATTTTTTTTTCTAAACAGTTTACTTCTTGTAAGTAAAAAAAAAAATAAATACTCGAGCTGTGATCAAAACCAAAACCTAAAAACAGTGAATCAAGTACGATAGCCATTAGGTCAGTTTGACACGAACTTTAAAAGTCTTTTCAAACATTACTTCTTCTGAACATAAGGAATCTGTCATGTGAACCATTCACGCATTCGTATTTGTGAAACAGTTGACAAACAGATAAAAACCTGATGCTCCCCTCCCCATATACCAATTTTTCAAATGTGATCCCTTAGCCGCATTTTTCAGGATGAAAATCAATTAAAAAGTTTTCCACGTGTCTGAATACCCTATACACTAAATTTCAATACTGTAGATCAAAAATTCGTTGAGTATATATATATATATATATATATATATATATATATATATATATATATATATATATATACTTCATTTATTCACATAAATTTAATATACGAAAGCATAGATTTATGCGTAAACTTTAAGTATTTACTTCAAAAGTGCTCAATACGTAGGTAGAGCTAGTTAGTAATTTATAAAATATATATGGCGATTAAGCTACACTGAATATTCTGCGTTTCATCCAACTATAGGATTCGTCAGGCTTATGCGCATAAGCCTGACGAATCCTATAGTTGGATGACGCAGAATATTCATGTTGCCATTTTGATGTAGGGGGCTACTATCAGGAACCTAAGTTGCAGGGGTACTATGTAGGGAGTTTAACAGCAAGATGTCTGTTCACATTACACTTGAACTTCTGCATGTCAGTACAGTTAGGGAAGCAGGAAACTGGAAGAGAATTTCAAAGTCCTGCAGTTCTAGTGAAGAAGCTATTAGAGTAAAAGGCTTTCTTACATCTAGGAATCTCAACTGTGTAGGGGTGGGACTTCGCTGTTTATCGAGGGTATTTTCGTCAAGGGGGTACAAGGCTTGTAGTTCGTCAGAGCATCCACCATTAAAATACTTGTAAAACAGGCAGAAGGATGCAACATTTCGTCGGTGGGACAGGGGCTGAAGTTTAGGTGACAATTCGGGACCTATTAGGTTTGCTACTCTCTTTTGGACCCTGTCCAGGAGCGAGAGACTAGTAGCAAATGCACCAGCCCAAATGTAACAGCAGTACTCCATACATGGGCGAATGGTGGCTTTGTAGAGGTACAGGATACTTTCAGGCGTAACGCGCGTGCGCAAACACACACACACACGCACACACACACACGCACACATATATGTATTGAGATAAAAGAAAGGGGGAGGAAGAGAGTGAGGGAGAAAGATAACATTCTTTTAAACGAATAATTCAAAGGAAGGCAAGCAATTATCTACTGTCTCTGACCTCTGATCAAAAAAAAAAAAAAAAGAAAAAAAAAGCACCCTTAGGATTATGCTGTCGTTAGTGACAGCAACTGCGTTATGTTAAAAGACATTTTTTTTCTATTGGACAAGTTTAAAAACTGGGATGTCTGCATTCATGGAAAAGGAAATGCGTATCAGGTTGTTTGAACAAAAAAACGAATGCTGACAATTTTTCAACTCTTCTTTTTTTAAAAGTTGATTTGGAGTTCATTTTTTATTTTATTTTTTTGCTGTAATTTATATAAAATTTTAAACACTTAATAAGTTATTTTTGTTTTACTAATGAGTCAGCACTTGTCCAAGATAAAAAGCTACTCGAGGATAAGTTGGATAGATTGTCACTTAAATCATGATAAAAAATAAACGAATGAAGCTTAAGTCGTAAATTTTCGAGTTTTTACTAATGGATTTTGATCAAAAGACACACAGACGCGTTCACTTTTATAGATATATAGATAGATATACATTATAAGAATATATCTGTTTACAAAAGTATATATATATATATATATATATATATATATATATATATATATATATATATATATAATATAAAAGTGAACGTGTCTGTGTATCTGTGTGTCTGTGTACATTTCCCTACGCAATGACTCTGTCAATTTTTAGTCTACAGACTCTAAATTTGATATACAGGTTACTGACATTTGGGAAAATCGATGTGATCGGCGTTTGGCCAGAAATTTGGCGATTAAGGGGTCAATGTTCAACGATTTGACCTTTGAGAACTCTACCAAACTCCTCCGACAATTTTGGGTCTATGCACTTGAAATTTTAGATATAGGTTCCTTGGACATGGATCTAACTTAATAACTTTATTTGAGCCCAAAACAATAAATTTTAAGGGGTCATAATAGGGGTCAAAGTTAAAAAAAAAAAATTGACCTCTGCGGTCTCTTCCAAATTACTCAGACAATTTTTGGTCTAAATATTTGAAATTTTACATAAAGGGTATTCAAAGATAGGGCAAGCTTTTTCATCAGTTTGGGTCGAAAATTTTTAGTTACCAACATATAAATGTATGTATGTATGTATGTTTGCATGTCTGCCTTAAACTTTCAATAGAGGCGACGGATTTTACCAAGATCAGTATCGTTTTTAAGTTCGACCTTTCATACGACAAATATCGAAAAATTGGCTAAAAACATTAATTTCTTCACCCTCAACTGGCCACTTTCTACAGGGAGGGTCGCTTTTTTCACCGATATTCTCGAAAGTAATCTCCTCTTTTCGATTATCTAACCTACGTCACTTTCGGTTTGGCGGTGGTCGTAACAGCAAAAACGTCACGTTTTCCCCGTTCTTTCTCTCCTTCGTGTTATGGGTTCGAGCCTGTCTTCCTACTATCACTTTTTTTTTTTTTTGCTCAACACACACCTGAAAACATCCGGGCAACGCCTGACATCCATGCTAGTATATATATATATATATATATATATATATATATATATATATATATATATATATATATATATATATATTGTTTTTTGTGTCGCAATGAGAAACTTGAGATTATAAAATTTCCAAAGACACATATATAAATTTATTTCAGATAGATCGATGTAATAATTTTCGGAAAAATGGGGATTGACTGACAAAGAGATTAAGAAAAAGAAAAATATTATATATATATATATATATATATATATATATATATATATATATATATATATATATATATATATATATATATATATATATATATATATAAAGTGTACATTTGTCTTTGAAAATTTTGTAATCTCAAGTTTCTCATTGCGGCACAAAAATCAATGTGAATATAGAGATTGATAAATCTTGGCTTTTTTGTGTTATTTTCGATTTAATTAATAGCGTTTTGGTCCCTAATTAATTTCCAGAAGTTTAAGAATACTGAAGTGTTTTGTCTATATCTTTAATGTATGAATGATAACCTTTATTAAAGTCTATATTTAAACCTTATTAATATACTTCTTAATTTTTTTCACTTCCGGGTTCTCTACTGTAAATATTTTTGCACAGGCCGTAAACATTTATTATGTAAGGGGCATTCATACAATCTTTGGCAATTATAGCTATTTGTGGTCTTGTCATTTTTTGTTTCACTGTTTGTGTTATTGCCTTTTAGTATTTTGTTATAGTGTTTTTTTGTTTTTTTTTGTCGGATTGTTCTTTGACCGTCTTCAGACATGTTGGTTGTTATTAGGAAAAGGAAATAGAAAAGTTACTGGCTCTGTAGGTATCTTCGTATTTTTTGAGTTAGTCTCTATTTTATGGTTATAGTTTCGAATTTGTAAAAAAAAAAATAGTGGATAAAAGGGAGGCAACTTTAATAAAGATCGACATGGGATTATCTCCCTTTCATCGCCGAAATTTTAAAGGTGCACAATGTTTATTTTTCTACGATTAGAGGCTCCCACGATGCTGTTAAAATCTCGGTTTGGTCTGCTTAGTAATTTTCTTATTTTAGCATATGTGCTGCCTCCTTGAGTCACTTAACTCTCCACGTTGCATCTTTATCAATTATTTTTCTCTTCTTTCTTTTCTCTTTTCTTTTCAAAACAGCAACCAACACGGCTGAAGACGGTCGAAGTATAATCCAACCGAAACGTTGCACAAACAACACTCAAGATGAGAATAATAGTCTGATCAATACAAATAATGTAAACAATCAGCCCTCATCTAAAAAAAAAAATGCAGAACTTTTCTATTTGTTAATACAAAGAGAAAAGTTCTGCATTTTTTTTTTAGATATTTTTTCTAGATATTGTTACTCTATATCAACGTTTGCGTATCCACTGCTTTAGAGCTGTGCTGTAAATGTGTTTTTTTTTTTAATGGTTATTAAACGTCGTTTCTTCCGGGGAGTTGTTACTATGGCCTTAGATATTTACATTATTGTTGAGCGTGGTTCTTTGAAGATATTTTAAAAAGATTTTTTTTTAATATAAGAACTGGGATGAAAGAGAAAATGGAAGTGTATGAATATGTATATACGTACGAGTGTAGGTATAATAAGTAAACTAAGTCTGGGTCGATAATACTTTGCTTCCACTCCCTGTATTTATTTATTTCCTATGTTTTGCCGTGTAGGAATACAGAAAGTCGTTCGAAAAAAAAAAAATGTTTCTTTCAATCGATATGTAAGACTGTAATTTTCTCAATTCAGTTTTTAAAAACAGCCCTGAAGAAGCTGGAGCTTTGAATGAAATTACAATTGAAAGATGCAGATACATATATAGCCAATAATGTTTCTATAAAAATATACAGATTTATGTCTTATAAGCACTGGAGTTTCATTGGATTAACATCTAGGAAACAATCACTATACAAGTACTACACACACACATAAATGTCTGAGAATGTGGTTTTGCATATACTTTCTGTTAAACTAGCCTGGGTGCTCAGCATTGCCCGGGTGTTTCGATGTGTGTGTTGAGCAAAAAAAAAAAAAAAAAGGTGTAGTAAGAAGGCAGGCTCGAACCCGTGATGCGAAGACAGAAAAGAAAGTGGCGGCGTGTGTAAGGGTGTTGGTTGAGCAAACAAAAAATAAAAATAAAAAAAGCGCAAAAAAAAAATTAATTAAAAAATAGGAGTAGTAAGCAGGCTCGAACCCGTAACGCGCCAGAGGAAAAAGCAGTGCCTACCGTGGTTGTGACGTGACCGGGGGGGGGGGTCGAAATAAAGCGTTTTAAGCGACGTCGTGAACGCGAGGGTTGAATGACTTGCAAAAAATATTAGCAAAAAAATCGACCCTTCCTGTTACTGGTACCATGTAACCCAGTACTACCTGCCTCATGGGCGGGTCACCGGCGACTAAACTGGTTCCCCCACCAGACTTGTTTGGTGAGGAGGGTGGCTAGTCTCCCTGAAGGATTAAAAACAAAACCTTCCAAAGGGCGAATGAACCTTTTTTCGGGGTCAACGGCCAACTAGCACCGTGTGTGTTTGTGTGTATGTATGTATGTATATGTGTATTGTGTGGAGAGGGCTCCCGTAAGCCGTGGTGAAGGCAACCTTTCTAGGAGAAGCAAATCTCTGATTTAAAAACCATAAAGCAGGAGACCAGTACCCGCATTAAGCTGGTCTGCAGTTTAACTTGTTGCTGGCTTATCTTGCTCTTGCTTGTTGCTGGATCTCAACATTTTGAACCGAGAGAGAGACTTAGCTAAAACTCTGTAACACAATCTGTATATAGATACTCCCTCAGGAATTTGTCTATTAAAATGGTCCTGTGGCGATGGAAGTCATTTTTGGGCTCATGGACTTCAAGTGTCTGTAGACATAAAACTTTATATATAGGGTATTCGAACCCATGCGAAACTTTATATTTGGGTTTTATTTTAGCCAGTGGAAAATCGGTGCAAAAGTGTGAAAATTTATATTAAAAAAATGGAATTTGGCAGATGAAGGTTGAACGACGGCATTACGAATATGCATGTGTAACGTAATAGCTAATTATTTAATTTTTAGCCTCGCAGCAAACATGTCTCCATAGCTCAGGCATTAACGTCAAAGTAAAACATAAATCATAAACTAAACGTTTTGATTTCGATTTTCAGTGGTGGCACACGAATAATTTTTATTTAATTTTAAAATCATTTCTTTATCTTAGGTTTAATATAATCTCCATATATAATATTTTGATTGCAGAAATTCCCCTCTTGACTAAAGTACTGTAGGTTTGCAACAATATATGCCACATACAAATTTGTTATGTTTAAACTATTAGCCACTGTCTTACGTAACTTTAGAACAGCATTTTAGACACATTTAGTCGTTATAAAAAAATGCTACATCCTAGGAGCAATGCCATCACAATCGCACAATTTTAAGAGGAAGTAGTTCCTATTTTTCCCTTTAAATATCAAGTCTTCGTACCGCCACCAGTCAACACTGGGGCGAAATACACACCTTATACCTTTGTCACCAGACTCCATCTATTCAGACATAAAAAAAGCTGCGCCGAGAATGCTGCGAAAATCAAATCAGTTTAGTTTTGTTCCAGTTTTTTTTTTCTTGTCTTCCCCGAAACTGGATCTAAAAATAACTCCACCCTTGGAAGGCGTTAAAGTTCCCCATCTTGAATTTGCACGCCAAGCACATGAACCTTAAATTCTCAACATGGAAAGTTACCACATCGAACGGCAATTTATATCTTCTTTCTTAACAATGTTTTTTGAATTACTGTTTTCTTATGTGATGAACACACGCACACACATTTCGCTTATATGGTTTAATGAATCTTTTCCTCTTAGAAAATAAGCATATTCGAAGCACTTGTGTCGCTTGGTTCATAAAAATCATTAATCTCAAACTTTATGCCGTTTTCACGAGATCCTTATTTAGCTAAGTTTACATAATGAACACTTGTTACAAGAAAACACTAATGTTGGAATGATTTGAAGTAAGATGTTTCTCTAACACGTAAATAAATGTTATTTCATATCAATACAACGATCTCAAGTTCTTTGTCAAGTGTCGTTATTTTCCAGAGTTATTCATATTTTTATTTTATGTGTGTAAGGATGTGATTTGATGAAAACCTTCTGTTAGCCGGAGATCTCGTTAAATTTACCTTTAACGGTTCCGCAGATACTCCACTACTTTTGACATCTAGATTCCTGCACTTGCAATCTCGGTCTTAAAAATTGATAGGTCCCGATTATGAATTGATGGACGCCGACTCACACCCTTACTAAATGGTGACTCTAGTCCAGAGCCCTATATTTCAAACACAATCAAAAAGAAAATGGAAACTAATAATAAAAAAAAAACTTGATGATAAGCCGCTTTTTATAACCATAGTCCGTATAAGCCACCATTATTTTTTTTTTCGCGTACTACTTACGTATTACTGAGATTTTTCTTTTTTCAATCTCTTCTTTTATTCTCTTTAATTTTAAAAATGTGTAACCAGTGAATCCCGAGTAACACCGGGTAGGTACAGCTAGTTACACATAAATAGATATCATCGAACTTTTATCGTTTTTTATCGGGTTTATCTGTCACACGTTTTGTTATGCGTCACACAACATTCTTATTTATTGGCACAATGTTGCACACCTGTGCTTGTTTCAAAAGTAGTTCCACGAAGTGCACTCAAATGAACTTATAGTATATTTCTGCCTTCTTATCATAATCGACCTCAACCCACATAACAAGCAATAAAAATCTTCTTTCTTCACCGTAGACGTACCCAGATGCCGGAACAATTTCTAATCTAATAGCTTCTTTCCTCGGACAGATTACCTTTGGAATTCCTTCCCTGCTTCCTGTCTCATCGACTGTACAAAAAACATAGACATTTAAATGTAATGTGAACAAAAATCTTACTACACAATCATCATCCAGGCTACGTCCTTATAAATCTGGCTCCTATCCTCCTTGTGCTTTAGGGTTATTTTTTTATGGAAATCATTCCAGACGAGGCATAAAGCCACTTGATATAAGGAGCTATGTAAGCAGCTAACGATTACTATATTGTCCAATTGACTACTGTACACTCTTTAACCCTTATCCTCGAGTGGCCTCTAGTGATGCCTATGTAAAAAGAAAAATACAAAGCAATGAAAAGAAAACGTATAGTTAATTTATAAGATGCTTTATTTTTTATGGAAATCGATTCAGACAAGGCATGAAGCCAATTGATATTAAGGCCTAAAATAAATAAATAAACAAAAGATTAAAAAAAACACAAAGCTAGTCAATGATAAATGTTTACTACAAAGAATCCGACCCATAAAACAGCAAGTCTTCTCCCTTTGTCAGAAACTTCGCTCATGGAATGTAGAAGACTAAAAAAACAAAACAAAAAAAATGTTCATAATTATGTAAATCTTAGAACTTAATCTTACGACATAAGCTGCATAAACATTGATCAGGATCATGTGTAGCATGGAGATGACATGGATGCGTAATGTGAGTCTTAAAGACAGGCCTAGATTTGATGACCTCAGTGGAATATTATAATTGGACAGTATAGGAAAATATGTACAGAACAGGACACTTCAGTGGTATGACCACAACGAAAGAATGAATGAAAGTTCTTGAGTTAGAAGATGTAGACCAGTTGAGATAGCAGGTCCAGTTCACAGGGGGAGGCCAAGGAATATATGGGAGTACATTTAGAATGTAAAAGGAATAAAGACCTGACCAGAAATAGGTTAATTTAGAAGTCAGTTGTTGTTGTTGCTGCTGCTGCTGCTGCTGCTGCTGCTGCTGCTATAGCTGTAACTAATGATGATGATGATGATGAGGATGAGGATCTAAACAATTGGCGACTGCGATCACTGGAAGATAATTTTTTTCTTTCATTTTTGAAGTTGTTCACGAGTCTTTAATAATATACAATTTTGTTATGTGAGTTAAGAAGGCGCGAAATTTTTATATTTGCAAAGTGATTTATATTTTGTTTCTTATTCTAAACGGATTTACAATATCTTTTTTTTTTTTATTCTATTCATCTTTTAATTCTGACATGAATAAAACAATAATAACTAGCGGGATCTGTGGAAATTCCACAGGGACTCATTCATATGTGATATATTGATGTTAGCATTCTGTAGATGTTCAGCGTAAACGGAGACGTTCTGATATTATTGTAGCTCTTTTGTTAAAACTGCAAAAGTATTTATCTAAGCAAGCAAGGACGCCCGGCGTAGCCCGGTTGTAAAGTACGCTTAAATATGATATTTTAATTCTTGCAGATTTCGTATATATTATTATAGAGTTAATGTTCTATCGATTTTTATATATTATAAACTTGCGATTTAAAAAATAAAAAATATATATCCATATGACTTGGGTGCATCAGCTTGAATCGAAACCGAAACCAAAACTTATGAAAAAAATAATTGCATTTATATATATATTTATCTATATGTGTGTGTGCGTGTATATATATATATATATATATATATATATATATATATATATATATATATATATATACATATATATGTGTGTGTGTGTATACACACACACACACACACACATATATGTATATTATATATAACTTGAGTTCCTTCAGCCATAATCGAAACCGAAACCAAAACCTATGAAGAATTCTTGATAAAATCCCTATCACTATATATAATAAAAGAGGCGCAGTTTCCCTTCTGGGCATAAATACCGTAGGTTTACAACAGATGCCACATACAAAAACAACCAACAGCCATCTTATCTACCTTTGACCGCCGTTATAAACACATTTATTCGTTAGATTAAAACTCCATATTGCATCCTGGAAGAGGCATCATGGCGATCGTCATCATTTACAGAGGAAGTAATTCTTATTTTTCCCTCTTTATCCACACTACTCTTTCTACCACCAGTCTACACCGGAAAATATATATACACTCGTACAATGTTCTCCGGTCACTTTTCTTTACTGGATTATCAACTCCTATACCAAGCATTAACTTTTTATTTTCCTTACACAAAATAATAATTTCTCCCCTCCACATTTCCATCAGTTCTCATTGGTTGCTACTTTTCAACCCGCTTATTCGAGAATATATACCTTATTGCATAAACTAACACAAAGGCTGTCAAAAAACATGGCCGATAAACAACCGGTTTCTTTTCTGTTACATTTTCCTTTTCCTCACTATATTACTTAACTTTTACACTTGTTGTCTATTAAACTTATTGTTTTCGGCAAAATAATACTAAGAAGTAATCACGATATTCGAGGTTTGCTAGAGCAGCCGGCGAACAAAACAACAGATTTTGTAAACAAATACCCACGGACACATAAAGATACACAGACTCCGTAAGATATATTTATAGGGAGGGGGGAGAGAAACAGACAGAGAGACAAAGATAGTCACGCAGAGAGAGAGAGAGAGAGAGAGAGACAGACAGACAGACAGACAGACAGACAGACAGACAGACAGAGCGAGAGAAAAACACGTTTTTGAACAAGATTACACACTTTTTATTTACTTTAGACATTTTCTTTGCTTATAAACAATACGCATAGAAGTTTATAGACCTTTCCTTTTATTATAAACAACACGGATAACTATTGTTGTCTTTTTTAATTTATAATCTTACGCACCGTTATTTTTGTTTGTAGACACCGAACTTTAGTTAAATTTTAAGGGGAAATAGTATACTTCACAACAAATACCGCATTGCTATTGTTCGCAATTAAGTAGTTTTTCGATTATTAATCAATATAATTGTTGGTGTGGCATTATTATTATTTATACGACTATTTTTTATAAGATATTTTCTATAAATTACAATTACGAAATTATTATAAAACAAAAAGAAAACATTTTCATGTATCTTGGTATTTGTGACCTATTTGCGTTATAAAAAGACTAATACTTAGAAGTTTTCGGGCAATGTAGTTACCGACTTTCCGTTTTCTTTCTTTCTTTTTTTTACTGTTTTTTTTTTCTTGACTGACGCACACCCTATAACTAAAAAGAGATCTTAACGGTCAACGCGGACATGAACGATTTGTCTATATTATAAATGCTTCACAAACTTTATGCAGGTAAAATTTAATAACGTTATTATTGAATATGTAATCATGTGATTTGAAGAAATTTTATTATCCACTTCTTCCCGTGGAAGGTAATTCTTCTTAATCAATTAGTCGTTACTACTAAACTCTGAAACATCAAGGAAGAAAACAAACAAAAAGAGAAAAATATGAGAAATAGAATTTATTAAATATAATGACAAAAGGAAAAGTTCGTGACCTCTATGGGCTGCCAAAAATGTCCATCTGGCTTACAAGTATTCTTGTAGTAGTAACCGAAAGGGGAGAGAGTGAAGTGAAAGAGAAGGAAAGAGAGATAGAGAAGGAGGAAGAAAGAAAGAAAAAAGGGGGGGGTGCACTTACTGGAAGCTTCTGGGCGCCCTTTCCGAATGGAACATTTAGAAAATTCGTTTTGTTTGGGCTTTTAACAGAGTTCGTGTTATTTAAAAGTTCTTGTTTTTCAGTCCTTTTCCTGGAAACTCGTTTCCGTAGTCCTTTTTGCAAAGGTTAAAATTCCATAGAGGCAGAATATTTTTGAGTTTTCAAGTATCTTAGAAACTTTCCAGCGGCGAATTTTCTTCTCAAACTTCAATTATCCTTTTCTCGATAATTGTATTTAGTTTTCAAGTGTCTTAGAAAACTTTCAGGCGAATTTTCTTCTCAAATTATCTTTTTCTCGATAATTATATTCAGTTTTCAAGTGTCTTAGAAAACTTGAGGCGAATTTTCTTCTCTTGGTTCTTTTTTCAACAATTTTAATGTCTCGTCAGGACAGAGTTGTGCAACGCCTTAGTAAATTTCCAGGCGTCCCTTTTTTTAACCGAGACCTTAAGGGAATGCATTCGATACTTGTTGTCTCGACAACGCCTTTTCCACAACTCTCGAATTAACTCAAAAATGTCACACACGAGCTTCAATTTAGCACGAAAACGTCTCATCCAATCAACGGGCATAAGGGAGTCAGGTGACATAAAAAAAAAGGGGGAAGCTAGGGAAGGGGACAGGAAAGGGGTTAAGAAGAAAGGAAGGAAGAACAGAAACAGCAGAAAGAAGGAAAGAAAAAAGGAAAGAAAGATGGTGGAAGATAATTTCCACAGATTATTAAATTTTCAGGTGGAAGCATAGATTACTTACAAAACATCCTCCTCTAACATGTTCAAAATGGCTTTCAAAATAATAACATTATTATTTCAGCAACAACGGTAACAAAAAATACAAGAGTACCCAACATTTTTATTTTTTCCGACTGACAATGCACACCCAAAATTGCAGTATTTACGCGTCGGGATCATGATCACAATTATGAAGATTACATTTGTGGCAGATATTGTGACAACCCCCCCCCCCCCAAAAAAAAAAAAATTGGGGTGTCTATTCCGAAAACCGTTTTTAACAGGGGTAGGTTGGGGGTGTCCATTCCGAAAGACATTTTTACCAGGAGGATGTTGGGAGTATCTATTCCAAGGGCCATTCTTAACATTACGATGTTGGAGGTTGGGTGTTGGGCAATACCAACAACAGACGTACTTAAACTTTTTTACGATGAGGGGGAGGGTATGCTTCAACCGGGCAACGCCGGTTAAGGGGTCCTGCTAGTTATTTATTAAAAAATAGATTACTGGAGTGCCAGCAGCTATAATCGAAATCGAAACCGAAACGTATGAAGAATTCTTGGTAAAATTATTTATTACAAGAAATGGAAGTACATAACAATTAAATGACTCGGATGTAAGCGTAACACAGAAAATAAATAAATAAATAACACACACGCTATCCTATTGTTGTTATAACGCAAATTAATCTGCAAAAGTTATCGAAAGAGCTGAGGAGTAACTGGAAATCTGGGGAGACTTGTTGTCACTCAGACTTCAAAGAACACCACAGGTTGTTCTCAAAGAAAAATCTTCGATGATGGTCTTATGTGACTATTTCTAGTGAGTAAATAATAATAATAATAATAATAATAATAATAATAATAATAATAATAATAATAATTCAAACATTTCTGTATTGAAATGTTACAGATGTAAAAAAGAACATGGCTTTAAAATCTAATAAAATAAATAGATTGTTTGAAACAAGGAAAATTGAGTTTTCAAAGTCAGTAAATTGTTAAAAATTAAAGACAGAATCTCTCTCTCTCTCTCTCTCTCTCTCTCTCTCTATCTATCTATCTATCTATCTATCTATCTCTATCTCTCTCTCCATATTTATATATACATATTAGTAGCCTGGCAAGACCACATGAGAGACAACCGAAGCAGCAAAACTAAAGCTGGCCTGCAGGACACTATACATACAAATGTAGGTAAATTTGGTATATTTTATTGGTTTAAAACACACACACACACACACACACACACACACACACACACACACACATATATATATATATATGTGTATATATATATATATATATATATATATATATATATATATATATAGTGATTTAAAGGTTATGAAGGGTGTTTGAAGCATGAAAAACGATGTTACTTTTTGTATTTAATATTTTCATTGTTATTTTTTATATTCCAAGCGGACCTCCGCTCTTGGTCACAAAAAAGTATCGAAATGAAAAAGAAAAAGAAAGCCGTTGAAAAAACTGGATATTTGTAGTGTGGACAGCGTTCATTCCTAGCGATCATGTTCAAAAAAGTTCACGTGGATTATTTTAGCCGTTTGTGGAAGAAGATTGCATTTTTTATTTATTATTATTTTTTTTTAATGTTTTAAATGTTGCAACGTAATAGCGTTTAATTCAAGCGGCAAAAATGAGACGCAATTGATTTCAGTATGTATATTGGAATTGAAATGAAATTGTTAAACGGAACAAGCATACGTAGACTTTTAGCATTATATATATATATATATATATATATATATATATATATATATATATATATATATATATATATATATAAACCATCTTTGGGGCAATTTTATAAGTTCCAAATCTCAGCGACTATTGATCAGAATTATCAGAATTTATCAGAATAAAGGCTCGTTGGAAAGGGGAAATGTAATGACCTAAATTGTGTAGTGGACTATTGTTAAAGATAATGTTTTCGTGTTTATTTATTCTAACTAAACGTTTACTTTTTTATTTTGTTTACTTCTACGTTTTCTTGTTACGAGTACTTTTACGTTTCGTTTACGTTTATCTATGTTCTTACATGTGTGTGTGTGTGTGTGTGTGTGTGTGTGTGTGTGTGTGTGTGTGTGTGTGTGTGTGTGTGTTCTTATCCTTACACAGTTCTTTTGCCTTGGAAGTCTTCGAGACGTGTACGTGCAAATGTATAATGCGTACATTACCTGGTTGCCTTGGCCAGCGGATGATATCTTCTTGTCGCTAGTCTGCCATCTCGTTGGGGAGTGGTCACTGCAGACAGATTCATTAATGAGAACAAGATGGACTGAAGCTTCAATCTTTTATTCAAGGCAAGCCTATATCTTGGACCCTGGTTGTTGGAGACCCGAAATCTCCCGTCTGCATTCTCTGCCGCACAAAACCACTCTCATCCCATGTGATCGTCAACCGGGAGGCCTCGACCACAATTCCCTTGTTACCCCTAATTTCCGGTGCATTCTATCTAGGTCGTCAAAAGGTGACTGGAGTTTGACACCTGTTTAAACCCAACCTTTTCTGACCCCGCTAAATCGCTGATGGGAAACAAAATATTTTTACATAATTTTCTATTTCTAAAACTACCTACATAGCATTTAAGCTGGGATTCCCAATACTACACTATGTGACATTTGCACTCAAGGTCGCACATTAAGTAGATCATCCATCAGCTTATTTATTTTTTACAGCCATAAAATGTTTCAATCATAGTCATTTGTTTTCATAGTTTTGCATATGAATTACAAAATATCTGATATTTCCCCAAAACCTCTGGCCTTGATAGAGGGTGGACTAAAACTTGCTGCTATGGTTTCAAATGATCTGAAATAACAGCAAAATGAGACTTGATTCAAAATTGTTCTCATATGTTATATCTCCCCTCTTTAGTTTTCATACATAAAGTAAATTTCACAATTTATAAAGATTATTTGATACTGGAGATCATAATTGTACTCTATTTCCAAAACAGGGGAGATATAACATAGAAATATTTGGAATCAAGTCTACCCTTGCTTTTATTTCGTCTAGCAGACCGCCCGGCATTGCCTGGTCGTAGAATACGCTTAAATATGATATTTTGATTAATGTAGATTTCGTATTTATTATATTATTTTGGACCCAATAGTAATGATTTAAAAAGTTAAAAAAATAAAATAAAAATGATTTAAAAAGTTAAAAAAATGAAAATGATTTAAAAAGTTAAAAAAATAAAATAAAAATGATTTAAAAAGTTAAAAAAATGAAAATGATTTAAAAAGTTAAAAAAATAAAATAAAAATCATTTAAAAAGTTAAAAAAAAAATAAAAATGATTTAAAAAGTTAAAAAAATGAAAATGATTTAAAAAGTTAAGAAAATAAAATAAAATAAATAACTCGTACGCCACGACCGAGAATCGAATACGTTACGCATATTACGTTACGCATATTACGTTACGCATATTACGTTACGCATATTCGTAATGCTGTCGTTGGACCTTCACCTGGCAAATTCCACTTTTTAATTTTACACACTTTTGCACTGATTTTCCCCGGCTAAAACCCAAATATAAAGTTTTGCATGGGTTCGTATACCCTATATATTAAGTTTTATATCTGTAGACCAAAAACTGACAGAGAAGTTTGGTAGGCAAACTATATATACGCATGCGCAAATTTATATAGAAAGCGGTTTCTGTTTACTGTAAGCTTTTTACGCAAATATTACGCAAGTATAAATCATGTAGAATATCTGCATAATTACATGTATTAGTTGATTAAAGATGATCATCCCAAAAGAAAACCGAAAAAAACTAATAGGGAATTAATTAAAATGAATGTTTAAAGAAATATGGAAAATCGCTAATTCTTTTGCAGATGAATGCAATTCCACAAGTCCTATATAACAAAGTTGTATTTTTTTATAAATAGAAAAAAAAATAACGGTTTTTAATATGAATATCAATACACACACAAAACAATATAAAAGTATGGATCATTTGAAACAATATCAGCAAGTTTTAAACTTTGATCCCTATTATGACCCCTTAACATTTATTGTTTTGGGCTCAAATCAAGTTATTAAGTTAGATCCATGTCCAAGGAACCTATATCTAAAATTTAAATAGTTTATACCCGAAATTGGCAGAGGAGTTTGGTAGAGTTCTCAAAGATCAAATCGTTAAACTTTGACCCCTTAACAGCCAAATTTCTGGCCGCAAACGGATTACAAAGATTTTCCCAAATCTCAGTAATCTGTACATCAAATTTCGAGTCTGTAGACTTAAAATTGACAGAGTTATGTCGTAGGGAAATGTACACAGACACACAGAGACACGTTCACTTTTATAGATAGATCGATGACAATGTTTATATTCCATTTTACCGTTTATGTTAAAATGTACAATGCTTGACAGCACCTGTTTTATAGCGCAGAATTATGCATGTAATTCAATTTTTTAAATTTATTCCGCCTTTACTCATCAGAAGAATAGCAACTCATCGATTTTAAAATAAAATAAACGTATATGGGAATTTTTACAAAATCTGAAAATCGGAAGAGAAGTTGCAATTGTGTTTTCTTTTAGTTACGCCAGAATAAGCATGTTTTTCACACACGCACACACACACACATACACATACACACACATACTCACACACAATGCCCTCCCCCTCTCTCTCTCTCTCTCTCTCTCTCTCTCTCTATATATATATATATATATATATATATATATATATATATATATATATATATATATATATATATATATATATATATATACACTGTATAAAAATAAGAGCGAAGAAGCAAAAAGTACTATGAGAGAGGGTGAGAGTTATACAAAGAAATGGGTTGCTGGATGATTTAATTGCAAATTTTCGGATGGCAGTTTTTCTTCTTCATTTTTTTGTTTGTTTTTTGTTTTTTTAATAATTAGCAACTTTTTTGTGATTAAAATATATACCAATAAAAGCCTTAGAGAAATGAACGTTGATTAACTCAGCTTTTCATAATAATAAAAGACCGATATTACCACTTCTTCTCATATGTCTATGCGTGTATGTTTCTCGCCTCTTCGTGACTTACACATTTTTTTTATTTACTATCAATTAATTGCGAAATTAAATCTATCAGAATGCATTTCTGTTTCTAGAGAAAACAAACGTTAAAATGAACTTCGTTTTAGTAAAATCTATTTAAATAAAACAGTAGATGTATGTATGTATGTATGTATGTATGTATGTATGTATGTATGTATGTATGTATGAATGTATGTATGTATGTATGTATGGCGAATGAACTCTTTTTCTGGCTCAACGGCCAACTAGCACCGTGTATATTTGTGATGTGTGTATATGTGTATTGGGGTGGAGAGGGCTCCCGTAAGCCGTGGTGAAGGCAACCTTTCTAGGAGAAGCAAATCTCTGATTTAAAAAACCATAAAGCGGAAGACCATTACCCGCATTAAGCTGGTTTGCAGTTTAATTTGTTGCTGGCTATCTTGCTCTTGCTTGTTGCTGGATCTCAACATTTTGAACCGAGAGAGAGACTTAGCTGTCGTACAAAGCTAAAACTCTGTAACATCATATTTGTATAGATACTCCCTCAGGCATTTGGGCTCATGGATTTTAAATGTCTGAGGGAGTGGCACTCGTCTGACAAGACGTTGCAATCATCATGTATGTATGTATGTATGTAAATATTTAACCGATAAACTCTTAAACTACTTGTCACATACAACTGAAATTAACAGGAAATAGTAATCATACACCAAGGATGGTTTATAACGAGTAAAATCTTTGTTTGGATGGATGAATAACGCGTACAGAAATATGTCGGAAAGTTGAAATGTTCATTTCAATTTGCCTACATATTTCTATTATTTTTGTGCATGCGCGAATTCATTCATAGCTTGAAGTGGTTTGATTTAAAAATCTTCCTTATTTATCTGTCCATAGCTCAAACGGTAGGGAACGCGACTGGAGAGCGCTAAATGTATGGGTTTCGAGTCTAGCTGATGGTACCCAAACCCTTTTTTTTTATCTTTTGAAATCAGTACTATATATTAGGTACAATATGATATTCAATAGAGAATTGGCTCTGTAATAATAAATAAGAAATCTGCGTGAATTTAAATATATTTAAGCGTATTTTGCGACCGGGCATGACTGGACGCCCCTGCTAGTTTTAAATGAAACGATAAAGAAATAAAGTGAACGAATTTTGTTTAAATATTTATAACGTTTTTGTTTTTTTTACTAACGAGTCACTACTTTTCAAGGCCCAAAACCACTTTAGGATGAGAGTTAATACGATGGGTGGGTTGTCAGATGAAGAATATAACGAGAGGATTGAAAATGATGAAAACAGGATATATGGGAATAAAATTCGAAAATCGGAAAAGAAGTTGCAATTGTATTTTCTTTTAGTTACGCCATAATAAGCATATTTTTCCCAAACACACACACACATGAAAAAAAACTGGAATTGTAGAGATATCACTCAAACCAGTTATTATAGGTGCCGCAGGGCTTACGAAGAAGAGCCTGAAGTACTACCTAACTAATATTCCTGGTGGACCAAGTGCAAAAGAGATCTAGACAATTGCACTTAAGGGAACAACGAGGATACTAAAAAAAGAGCTCTCGGTTGGTTTTAATAAGCAATGCAATGTTGGTAGCTGAGCCACGCCCATACCCAGTGTTACAATCTTCAAAGGAAGAAAATAAAAAATAAAAAAATACACACACTCTCTCTCTCTCTCTCTCTCTCTCTCTCTCTCTCTCTCTCTCTCTCTCTCTCTCTCTCTCTGTGTGTGTGAGTGTGTGTGTGAAATATATACCGTATAAAAATAAGAGCGAAGAAGTAAAAAATACTATGAGTAATGAAAGAAGTTTGTTCGGTTATTTGGGGAACATTATTAACATTATTAACATTATTAACCGGTGCTATTCCATTTTTGTTTATAATGGACTATTCCAGTCTTTTTGAGTAGGATCAAAGTGTAGTATTTGTTATGATACTGCATGTAATTTTTTTGTCTGTTCTCGGTCAGTGAAGAAGAAATCATGCTAAACTGAGGCAGTTTTTATTTTATTTTATTTATTTATTTATTTTTTTTTTTTGTATCCCGATCCAGAGCACCCCTTTTTGGGAGCTGGATTTTCCCCACATTAAAAAGTGATCCTGTAGAGGAGGCAAGTAGATAGAAATAGTTCCAATCGTTTTATTCTTCGTTTTCTTTCTTACCTTCGACTATTAGTAAACTAGGTACGGGCAATAATTGCGGATAAAAAGATGGGGGGGGGAGGCATAGTTTTGAAAGCCGGTTTCGGGTTTATCATAATTTTTTTGTAGGTTTCTAACTACTTTTTTATTGTATTTGAAAGATAAAAGCCTAAAGTAAATTTCCAAAAAGAAAAACTATTTGTACACGTGCAAAAAAGTTATAAGGAAAAGTTTTTTCACGGCGATATTCGGAAGCTGACAAATTCAAAAAGAAAGCTTACTTAGCACCCAAAAGCGAGAGATTCTAGCTTCGCTTAAGCAAAAACAAACGAAGTCGTCTAAATGGATTCACAAAATGTCAGAAAGTCAAAAAGGCTATCTGAAAATGACGCCGGATAGTCGGGAGGTAGGAAGGTCTGTTTTTTGTTTGTTTATTTTTCTCAGCCGTGCATCCATACATTCCTATCGTGAACGTTTGTATAATTTTTACCATTTTTTAATTTAATTATTTTTCTGCGTTCCTGCTTTTAAATTAAGTTTTGTTATTTTTTATTTTTCAAGATTATATAAAAATTATGTTATTCCGTTTCACATTCATTCAAGCAAGGGAAATATTAGAATCCTACATATAAAAATTACGCGAAAATTTTTTGTATGAAAATATATAAATATTGTTTAATTCAATGATAATATCGGTAGTTCGAGAAAATAATTTTTCTTCGAATTATATAGCATTCATTAATACGGACTTTAGGGGCTTTTTCGTAATGTTCCTGAAAAAATTCATTTTTCTTTTTTATTGTTTTAATTTACAATGCTTTATTTTCATTTTAAAAAAAAGCAAAAGTAAATTCATTTTTTTACTCCTGAAAACGATAACTTTAGTAAATGTGTTTTTGTTTAAACAAAATAACATATTTCCACTAAGATTCAAATAAAAATGATAGGTTCATTATATTTCGTGATCATTATTTGATAAATACTGAAAAAATCATTAAAATTGGTTAATTTTCTGATTTTTTGTGAATTTTTAAGTAAAGGGAGAGGTCAGCATCGGCATTCATTTTGCACGTACCTATTGTAAACACTAAACAGATAGATAGATAGATAGATAGATAGATAGATAGATAGATAGATAGATAGATAGAGACAAACAGACAGAGTGTCGGGCCATAGTGGCAGATTTGATAAGATCAGGGAAAGATTTCCACCTATTAAAATTCGTAGCTTAAAATTGACAAAGTAAAACAAATTAATTTTTAAAATACATAATGCATATCAGGGACTTTTTCTTTTTTTTTTTTTTTTTTTTTTTTTAATGTGGTATTAATTGATAGTTCGCCGTCTACTCCTGATCCGTTCCGTAAATAAATCTCCATCGGAAATATTCGGATCAATATAGGTTCCCAATATGGGGGTACCCAATTGATTGGCACGGACATTTCCAGCCGATCTGGTCCGTAAATCGCAATCGGAAACATTTGGGTCGATATGGATCCACAGATCGACAAACTAAAGTAGAATTAAATTTAAAAGAAAAACAAACAAACGAACAAACAAACAAACAAAAAATAATTAATGTAGAAGCATAAGAAGCATAAAACGTTACCTTTGGTTGCACGTCTCAGACGTTCAGTTTGTTGTTCGAAACTTCGCTGTGAAATGTCGGGTGAGCAAATGTCAAAAGTGTTTTGTCACACAGTGTTATTGTAATCTGCTTTGTTCGACAATGACATAATAATCCCAGCAGATAAGACTTCAATTCAGTCAGCGCAGCCGCAGCACTATTACTGCAGACACATGCACCGCACCGCACTTATTCGCGTCACGTAACTCTTTTAACTATGTCAATATGCAGTCGTTCAACCCCTTTTCTTCCTTCTTTTTTCCCACACAAGGATTTTCCCTTTTATGTTTTATTATTTAAATAGCAGGACTACCCGGCGTTGCCATAAAAATCAAAACAAATTTGTGCGACATCTTTATATTAAAACATCTATCTGTCTATCTCCCTCGACTGGTCTCTCTGTCTCCTTTCTTCATTTTCTCATCTCCACCTCTCTTTCATCTTTGTCCATCCCATTCTTCTATTGAAAGTAGTAATAACCAACATAACATTGGAAATAGTTTAAAAAAAATAAAAATAAAATAAAATAAAAATAAAAACGACCCCATTACGAAATTCGGTCGAGTTAATTCTCACAGAATGAATTTTTTTTTTTTTTTCGAAATTTCAGATATTATACATGCGGAACAACGCCGATCAATACAAGAGCAACTTTGTGTTGGTCCATGTTTTACTTTTAGCTGGACATACAAACATACAAAAATACAGATGACTATAATAGATTAAATGTACCTATCCGGCATTGCCCGGATTGCAGTGCCGTCATTTCAATGTTTTAACTTATTTTTAACTTATATTGTTTTTACATTTTTAAAACTTATACAGAAAAGGAGACACCAGCGTAGCTAGGGGAAGGGGCGGTCTGCCCCGAGTGACAGCCATAGAGGGGTGACAAAATTTTCGCCCCAAAAAGATTTTCAGTCAGGCTAAGGTGCGAAAATAGTCGGAAATAGAAGTCACTTCTTATATATTATGTAATTTGAAAGTTTTAGTTTTTTTAACTAAAACTTTAAAATTACATAATATATATGATAAGTAAATTCTAAAAAAATTTTTTTAGAATATTACAAACTCTTAAAGTAAATTAACTAGTCATATTTTTATTGAAAACTCTAAACCCTGTACTTTTGAAATCATTTGATGATATTCATTTCATTTTTTAACTGTGAAAAAAAAATAGAAAGAAAGGAATATATATATATATATATATATATATATATATATATATATATATATATATATATATATATATATATATATATATATTAATGAGAATAATAATATTTCTCCTAACAGCCATCCTAACACTAACAACACTCATTATCTCCTCCAAAATAGTCCTCATACAATCATTGTCCCATCCTTTGTTGAACACTATGAACAAAATTCAAACTATTTAACTCATACAAATCAGCAAATTAATATTAATATCAGACCTCGAGCTTTTAATAAAGTACATACATATATCGGCGCTACTTCAACATTAATTAAGAAAAAAATATCAAACCACATTTCTTCTTTAAACAACCATAATTCTAATAATAACAAAGGAACTTCTCTAACCACGTTAATTAAAAAACTTAACTCTAATAATACCTCCTTCTCAATCAAATGGACTATCATAAAAAAGTTAAATCTTATACTCCAGGCTCTAAGTCATGTTGCCTCTGCACAACCGAAGCTATAACTATAATTAATTCTCCACAAAGTAACAATATAATAAATTCTAAAAACGAACTGATCTCTTTCTGTAAACATAAGTCCAAATTTAATTATGGTAATTTTGAAATTACATAGTTATTACTTTAACCTTTCAGATAGATATATAATTTTTCTTTAACTTTATCGTTTTTTCTACTTACTTTATTAATACTTTATAACTTAACAATCCTTTATTTTACTTCTATATTTCTTCTTTGTTTGGCCGGTTTTTTATCTGCAATTTCCGTCTTAGTCTTTAGATATTCCTATCTATCTAATATATCAATCTACCCACACATCTATATCCTGTATGTATATTTACTTATATTTTACTATATGCATTTACTTACATACTTACTTGCTTTATCCTGAATTTGCAGATACCGGCCATCCTCTCCCTTAAAAAAATTTTCATTTTTTTATTTTATATTTTATTTTTTATTTATTTATATTATTTATTTTTTATTTATTAATTAATTTATTTATTCCATTTAGTGTCTTTTAACAACTCTTGCTGACATTTTCTTAAGTAATAACCTGTACATTTCAGTTGACCTATTTTTTTGCCCTATATTTTTTCGCGCCTGTTAACATCTTTTTGTCTGTGTCATTTTGACATTTGCTTTTCTATTGTATATTTAATTCTATCACCATTTAATTTTTTTTCCTCTTCTTCTTCCCTGATCTTTCTTATTTACATTATGTCTCGGCAGCCGCGTGAAAAGCATATCTTATTTTTCTTTTATTAATATTATTGGAATTTCCCCCTTTTCCTTGTATATATTTGTGACTTATTCCATGGATTTCGGCCTTTTGGATTATTTTGGACCATCTTCTAATTACGTGATTTCCTTGGATTTTACTTGTGCAAATGGAAATCCAATGAACTTTCTTGGAGTTATATTTTTGGATTTTACCGTCATTAGATTATTTACCTTTCACCAGACTATCCATTCACGTATAATCACTCTTTTCTTCACCATATTCCCTCTGCTTCACTTTTTGTAATCAAGTAAGATCTTTGACTTACTTGCAGTTTCATCAAATACGTTTGTATGCAAAATCCGATTCCGCATTTTGTTAATTCCTACCCTCTGATGAGAAGGAAAGTATTTCTTCGAAACTCCGCGGATTAAGGACTATCCACTTATCAAGTATTTCCTTTTCAGATTAAAAATGTTTTTAACTCTTTCCCAAAGTGTTTTTTTAACATGTTTTATTAACTGTTTACTCTCATATATATATATATATATATATATATATATATATATATATATATGTGTGTGTGTGTGTGTGTGTGTGTGTGTGTGTGTGTGTGTGTGTGTGTATACATATACATATATATATATGTATACATATACATATATATATATATTTATACATATATATGTATATATATATGTATATCTATGCATATATATATATGTATATATAGATATATATATTTATATATATGTGTATATATATGTATATATATTTATATATATGTATATATACGTGTGTGTGTGTGTGTGCGTGCGTGCGCACGCGCGTGTCCGGGGTCTCCTAGCACGGCCACCGAGAAGGCCTGTTAACTGAAAAATGTCTGCAGGCAATGTAGGTAAGATTTGTCAGACTGTCAGTACTATATGAGGTCCATTGGAAAAGGAACAATAAAACATTTTTAAAAAGGAACGCCGTTCGATTAATACTGAAACTGAACTTTATTCAATATAAAATAAACATATTATCTATGTAAAATTAAGTAATTTTAAAGCAATATACAATTTAATACTGATAAAACTGAATTATGAATTTAGGGAACAAACAATTAAAGAAACATTACACACATATTTTTTGGCCTTCGGAACAAGATCAGTGTAGTATCTGTTTTGATGCTACACTTTACCTTTTCTGTCCTCAGTCGGTGGAGGAGAAATTTTTCATGACTGAGATTATTTTTGTTCCTATCCAGAGTGCCCCTTATTGGGAAGCTGGATTTTCCCCACAAAATTATATGTTGAAATATTTAAATAACTATTACTTTAAATACAGAAATTATATTTAAAGTTTTGGTTTTCTGTTCTTCTATGTCCATTTTTCCCCCATGTTTTTCATCAAAATGTGCAGCGTATTGTTTCACCGTCCATCATCAGTAATCGCTCACTGGCAGTAACCTGTGGTGTTCCCTGGAGACCAAGTGACAAGTCTCCCCAGATTTCCAGTGTTCTCCACTTCTTGACCACTTGTGCAGATGATTGTATGTTATCGCAACAGATATTGTCACTGATTTCTCGTTGGCATCGGCCATTGGTGTTTCCTGGGGTTTGAGTGACAAAATGCCTTCCCAAAGTACCAGATTTGAACTGAACACATCCAGTGGAGATTTGGTCAGTACTCTCTCCCCTCGATCTTCCCATCCTCCCTGACCCTTCACAACTAGTTGGTGCGGTGTGGCGCCAGTCGATGTTATCTACACCAGTTTTATTATTATTATTATTATTATTATTATTATTATTATTATTATTATTATTATTATTATTATTATAAGAATAAGGTTGCTTGTGCAGTATACGCACGTGTATTTTAAATAGTATTTTCAAGTTAAATTAAATTTTGGGTTTGTATTACCGTATACATAGATTCGAAAAAGTTGTAAAAAAACAAATATAGACCAAATAAATGTTATCAAAGCCAAGATAAGTTACTCTTCTACCTATCTGGAAATGTTTTTAGTGGTTTTACTCACTTTAAAACGTGTAATCGCTTCAAAAAGCATACACTGTTTATCGATATATGTTAAAAAGAAAAATGTCGCATGTTAGGTAGAAAAGTAACTTATCTTGCCTTTGATAGCATTTATTTGTTTTTTGACAACTTTTTCGAATCTATGTGTATAGTAATACAAACCTGTCATGTAAATTATTTACAGTTAAAATGTTATAAAAAAAACAAAAACTTGAAGTTTTAAAAATATTTCAAAGAAATAAATTACCGTAAACTGGGGTGACACTGGCCACCCTGGGTGACTTTGATCCTTTTAAAATAAATATAAATTAAAATAATGAGTAAGTAATATATGATCTCTGAATTTTAAATATAATTTCCAGGTCCTATACGATTTCATAATTTTACAGACGCGTTGTGGTGCAGCAGCAAATATTTGCTGCAGAGTTATTTGCACATTTATTTATTTTAATTTTATTTTAATGGCTCAGTCAACCCAGGTGGTCAGAGTCACCCCACCTTACGGTACGCCCAGTGCTAAAATATCGATAATTCACCGATCTTTAAAAAAAAAAAAAACTGCCGTGAAAAATGCTTACTTTAAAATATTTGAAAATATTCAGTGAAAAATTGTATCTATTATTAAAAAAAAAAAAAAGCACGAACTGAAAAATATATAAAAATTGTTTTGCAGTAAAAAAAATAAAATAAAATGAAATATTCGACTTTCTCCGATAAAAATAAAAGTTCAAACACGAATTCACTTACGATATTTTGATTAAAATTGTCCGAAATGTGCAATTATAATAATTATTATCCGAATGGAGAAGTGTTCTTTCTCTTTAGAACCTACATGGACAATCGGTGACTCATATTAGTAGCCATATTTTTTTATGTTTGTTAGCATGACTACGTGGTTAAATACTGGAAGCTGTCTATACCTACAACTTAATCAGGAAGTGACGTTACGCTGTCATATACATCGGTCTTCTTTCTCGGTAGCCACGCTCCTAGCCAGCATTGGCAAACCAATGGTAAAAAAGCGTGAAAAATCTTCTAACAATTTCAAAATGTTGGCGTCAAGTAAAGTGGACATTAAAGAAATTAGTGAATTCAAAAGTTTTCACACCTCTACGCAAAAACACTTTTTGGTGACATTTCTCCTTGTGTTTCAGTTTATGTATCTGCCCGGAGAAATATAAGGCAATAAATCCCAGACTACTGATAGGAATTATTTTTGCTAATTAGTATCTTTCATATGGTTTGACAATTTAGTTTTCATGTTTCTCAGCTACTACTGACAAGACACACAAAAGACAGTGTAAATTTTCCAAGATAAAAATGTAAGTGTATACTTTTAAAACTATTCAAAATGTGTTTCATGAATTGAAATTTTAAAACTATTCAAAATGTGTTTCATGAATTGAAATTAATTTAATTCAAGTCTGATGTAAATAAATTCATATTAAGAAGCCCACATATATAGTATGGGTCTACCCAAGTTGCACCACGACTGATTTTTGTTTCGCCATCTACCTAACACTGTACTTTATCCCTGAGTGGTGTTCGTTAAAGTTATATATATATATATATATATATATATATATATATATATATATATATATATATATATATATATATATAAGAGCAAATAGTTAATAAAACATGTTATAAATCTTCTTCTTCTTCTTCTATCTAAACTCCTATAAATTTGTTTTTCTTTTGGGTGTATTGATATTCATATTAAATCTCATCTTTTCTGTTTATTTAAAAAGAAAATACAATTTTCTTATATATGGATTATGGAATTGCATTCACTAGCAAAAGATCTAGCTAATTTGCATATTCTTTTACACATTCACTTTAATTAATTCCCTATTAGTTGCTTCGGTTTTCTAATGGGATAATCATCTTTAGTTAACTATTACGTGTAATTATATTCATGCAAGTATTCTACATGATTTATACTTGCATAATATTTGCGTAAAAACTTTATAGTAAACACAAAATTGTTTCCATATATATTTATGTATACGTATATATTTTTGTTTAACAAATTTTGCCTACCAAACTCCTACTAGAGTTTTTGGTCTACAGACATAAAACTTCATATATAAGGTATTTGAATCCATGCAAAACTTTATATTTAGGTTTAGCCCGGAAAAATCGATGCAAAAGTGTGAAAATTAAAAAAATGAAATTTGCCAGGTGAAGGTCGAACGCCGGCATTACGAATGCATGATGTAGTAGCTATTAGTCCATGTTTTAATTTTTAGCCTTGTAGTAAACATGTTTTCATAGCCCAGACATTGACGGCAGAGGAAAAATAAATTGTGAGCTGAACGTTTTGGTTTCGATTCTCGGTGGTGGCACATGAGTCTTTTTTTTTTTAATACTTTTTAAATCATTACTATATATTGCATCCAATCTATCTATCTATCTATCTATCTATCTATCTATATATATATATATATATATATATATAAAAGTGAAAATGTCTGTCTGCCTTTTCTATGTGGTAGTTAAGGAAGACTCTTATAGAGAAAGGCCTTACTTTACATATTCACAATTTTTAATATAAACATATGCACATAACCTTATGAACAGTACATAGGGCCCGAGCAAAGTGGGGCGGAACTGCTAGTATATATATATATATATATATATATATATATATATATATATATATATAGAGAGAGAGAGAGAGAGAGAGAGAGAGAGAGACAGGTGTGTGTGTGTGTGTGTGTGTGTGTGTGTGTGTGTGTGTGTGTGTGTGTGTGTGTGTGTGTACAAACATAGATCGTACGCAATACGGCGGGCACGAAAAGATGTAATAAAGGAACAGAACACAAATTTTAGCGAAACGAAATCATCGAGTCGACTGTACAGCCTAGCATTTTTTTACACACTACTTTTTTCTTGACTAAAAAAAGACATTAAAATTGCTTTGTTTACTATTCTGGAGGATTACATGATTTTTTTTTTAGTTATTTATTTATTTATTTTTTTTACATAGGCATCACCACATTATCAAGGCCAAGAGGCCACTCAAGGATAAGGGTTAAAGAGTGTACAGTAGAAATTGGACAATATAGTAATCATTAGTAATGAAAATTTGGTAAATTTGATAACTTATATGGAACGGCGCATCAAGAACTTATTTACGTTAGACTTGAACACAACCATATTGTAGTCAGTCGGAAAGCAGGAAAACGGAAGACAATTCCACAGGTGTGCAGTTCTAAGAAAGAAGCTTTGTTCATGGAATCTACGTTTAGGTTTAGGCACAGATAAAGAGTGGGGGGAATTATTGATAGTGTTTACAGCTAGACGAGTGTTTCTTGTGAAAGTTTGGCGTGGGGGGACCATAGATTGAAGCTCAGTCGAACACTTTCCATGAAAATAACGATACAGCAGAGACAAACTCGCAACATCTCTTCTGTGAGATAGAGATTGCAAGGAGGAGAAAAGGACATCTCCTACAAGGCTACGAAGTCTATTTTGAACTCTATCAAGGCAGGACAAGTCCTTTCTAGCAGCTCCTGCCAAGATGTGGCAACAGTATTCCATCCTTTCATTGTTTTTGTTTTACTTTTCATTTCATGGTTTTGTTTTGGTAATTTATTATACAGAGAAAGGACGATGAAATTCAATTTTTACGGTATCTTTTGTTTATTAGAATGTTATGTGAAACTACAGTTTAGTTGAATAATTTTTTTTTAGTTATTTGATTTCATTATTAACATATTCATAACAAGTACAGATTAGTTAACAATTAAAACATCCTTATTATCAGTTGTTGTTATCCGCAGTCGAGTAGTATTTTTCTTGCTAAGCTGTACAGTCGACTTGCTAATTTTGTTTCTCTAAGATTTGCGTTCCGTTCCATTTTTTACATCGATTCACAACCGCCATCTTCCGTACGACTAACATTGTTACAAACACACATTTTATATATATATATATATATATATATATATATATATATATATATATATATATATATGTGTGTGTGTGTGTGTGTGTGTGTGTGTGTGTGTGTGTGTGTGTGTGTGGCAACCTTGAGAAGATTCATCGGGAAGATAGCGGCCGTGAATGGATATTAAAAATGAAACGGAACGCAATTTTTGCGAAACGAAATTAACGAGTTGACTGTATAGCCTAGCAACAAAAAACGACAACTCGATTGCTGATAACACAATTTTGTGTTTTAATGTTTAACTACTCTGTACTTATTATATGTTAATATATATATATATATATATATATATATATATATATATATATATATATATATATGGAGAGAGAGAGAGAGAGAGAGAGAGAGAGAGAGAATAAATGCCAAAAAGTTATATTCCAAAATTCATTATGTTGGCCATCTTATAATTTATTCCTTTAATTCAGTTGACTTATTATAAGAAAATATATTTTTGAAGATTATATAGGTGCACAGTAGTGTCAGGTTTTCTGAAAAAGCGTGCATTTCATTTATTTTCAGAACTGAAACCTGGATAATCATGAAACGACTGAACCGTCCAAGCGGCTATCAGCAACGTCAAGCTAAAAAAGCAAAAAGGCAGCGCTAAATGACATTAAAGGATCTTTGCCGAAGTGGATACAAAAAACGGAAACTGTCAAAAGTTCTGATTTTATTGAAGCTGAAAGTAGAGCGCATGAAAAACAGTTCGAAAGCCATTTTTCAAATGATAGCAAACAATCGAGAGACCGCGACACAGAATAAACTTATATTGAAGATCATTATAATACAGCAATTGCAACTCGATCAGAAGAAGAGTTTGAAGGCTCAGTCGCCAGCACCGCCAGTAATTTGTCAACATTCAACGATGTGTCATCATGGCAAATTCCTGTGCCTGGTTGTGTAAGAATTGATATCATCAAAAGGGGGAGCGAGACATTTCAGAATAAGCAGGGATCTTTCAAGTCGGTTAAAAGACCAGGTTCAAAGGTTAAAAGTGAATTTCGGCAACTTTCTACAACCTGGTTTTATTCCTCATTGTCAAATGGCGACGATCGTGGATGGCTTACTCGCTGCGTGACAGAAAGTTGTACTGCTTTTGCTGCGGGTGTTTGCCAAAGATGACAAGGCTCCTGGAACATCTATTTTCGTCACTGGTTTTGAAGCCTGGTGGAAGCTAAATCCCAAAATGAACAGTCAAAGGACCATCTGTCGTGCTGGGAGAATTGGAAAACGCTGGCTTCACGACTCGAGCTGCAAAAAACTATCGATGCAGCACACATTTCCCTTATTGAAAAAGAGAAAAAGGAAGTTCGGAAACATTCTGCACAGAGTTTTAGACGTGATACTTTTTCTTTCACAACAGAACCTGGCATTTAGAGAACATTGCGAGAATACGTCCTCATTAAACAAAGGTAACTTCTTTAAACTTGTCGAATTGTTATCTCACTATAATGTAGTGTTAAAAGAGCATCTGTTCAGCCTCCAGCAAAGCGCGGACAGTCAGGCAATATATTCATACATGTCACCTGAAACACAGAACGAGTTTATTTCTCTTCTGGCAAAACATGTGATTGGAAAACTCGTTGCTGACATCAAGAATGCAAAATACTTTGGTATACTTTTTGATAACACACCAGACGTTTCGTATGCAGATCAAATGTCAACAGTAATTAGATATGTCCATATCAGCGTTGGTGTAGTTGAAGTGCGTGAGTCACATTCCTGGGATTTTTACATTTGAAAGGTAAAACAGCTACTGCATTGACTTACGAGATCCTCGAGAAATTAGAAAACGAAAGACTAGATATTAAGTTCTGTCGCGGTCAAGGGTACGATAATGTTGCAAACATGGCCGGAATTCATGGTGTGCAAAAAAAAAGAAGATCAAGGACATTAATCGAGGGGCCGTTTTTCTACCTTGTTCTAATCATTCTTTGAACCTTTGTGGGAAACATTCGTTTTCTAACAATCCCTCCAGTGTAACATTTTTTGGCAGTCTTGAGGCGCTGTCCACTTTTTACGCTCTGTCAATCCATCGCTGGGATGTCTTAGTAAAGTACACAGGTCTTATAGTGAAGAGATTATCCACAACTCGCTGGAGTGCACATGCTGATGCAGTGAAGCCGATGAAATAGAAGTATAAACAGCTTGTGGAAGTTATTGAATCTCCGTGTGATGCCGAAGAAACTGACGAGACAAGAGGTGTTGCCCACAATTTGTTACCAGCTATATGCGACTTTTCTTTCTTGTTATTCTAGAGTGACGTTTTACAAGAAGTAAACGTAACTCATAAGTACGTACAAACGCCAGGTATTATCCTGGGTGTGGTTGCTACCAAACTAAGGGCTTTCAGGGTCTTTTTGGAAGAGCAGCGTATGAATGTTGTTGCCAATGCCGTCCAGCAAGCATTTGCAAAATGTGGAAGAAACGAAAATTTATTTTTTACACATGTCTATTTCAAATTTGATATGATGAAACAAAATTGTAAAATAGCTTAAAAGTTTTTACGTTACATATGAAGTTTTGTTAATACGATTTTTCCGAACTTTTGAGCGCTTCTGGGCAGATATCGAGAAGAATCGGTACATGATGATGCACAAAAGCGATGAAGACCAAAAACCCAAATAACGCAAAATGGTTGCTAATTAAGGAGAAAATAAGTAAAACACCATTGGTAATGTTAAACTTTTATTTTAACAAAAGAAAAAACGAAGTAAAAGAATGTAAAGAAGATATGAAAAAATAATTTTGTAGATGCCTTTTTATGAAACCTATTAATTAAAATTTTTATTTATTCATTGTTGTTTGGGGGCCAATGTTGTTTTTTCGAGGGAGGTCATTGTTAGTTATTAATTTTTTGTTGATTGTTAGTAATCATGTTTATGTTCTTTTGTTTGGTTAGTTTTTATTTTTTTTAATGTAGAGGGTAGGGTGGTTGGCAAATTTTCTGTTGCTGCAAGAGCAGACGATAACCGAAAAGATAAAAAAAGAAAGGATAGGGAAAGTGGAAGAAAACTGAGGGTTATATTGAGCTACCTGGTTCATTATGCAGGCGAAAGGATCTTTGAATTTCTGTCTCCACATGAACTCTGTCAGGTAGCTTTCTAATAATTCCTCGTTGATCCCACATTCGATTTTGTTTCTTTGCTTTGCTTTCCTCCACATTCTCTCGACGTGGTTCGTTATCGCGGGTGTAGTAGGGTCAACAAAGTTTATAGATTCATTATCTTAATTATCTGGAAATTTTGGTAAAAAGAACTTTATTTAAATGTGAACTTTACCAAATAAATAATTGAATAAAAAAAAATTAATTTAAATTTTTTAGCTTCTGCTAACTTGAATTCGATTAGTTAAGCGTCTCGGTATATCCTAGTTCTTCTAGATATCTGCCTGGAAATTCTCGTAAAGGTTCGGAAAAATCGTGGTAACAAAACTGAATATTTTTCTTTCTAGTGTAGATTTAAATATAAAATAAAAAGATCGTTAACTCACTGTTTCGTTTGTGTGTGTGTGTGTGTGTGTGTGTGTTTTTAAATATTTTCTACATAAATATACATTTTATGCATAAGGAACTCTGATGCACACTTGCAAAGATTTCTCCCTCATTCCTATTTCTGTAACCCTTATTGTTTTGATAATGTAATAAAGTTCCTATGTACTTTTACAATTTATATTTTTATTCCATTGTTTGCTTTTAGTTGAGTCGAACTTTTTTTTAAATCTAGATAGAGTTACCTTTTTTTTTATTACACAGTGATCACCACTTATCAAGGCCCGGAAGCCACTGAACTCCAATCTCTGGTCCCCCCTCGCCAATCTTTCACGAAAAACACCTGTCTAGCTGAATCCACTGTGAAAAATTTCCCCCACTCTATATCTGTGCCTAAATCAAAACGCGGATTCCATGAACAAAGCTTCTTTCTTAGAACTGCACGCCTGTGGAACTCTGATCCGTCAGCCTGCTTCCCACCAGACTACAACTTGGATGTCTTCAAGTCCAATCTTAACAAATTCCTAATGAACCGCCCCCTTAAGTAAACACTTCATCAAATCTCCACACTAACGTAATGTACTTGCAATAACCCTTATCCCTGAGTGGCTTCCGGGCCTTGATAAGTGGTGATCACTGTGTAAAAAAAAAAAAATAAATAAATTTATGCGTAAACTTTAAGTAACTTACTATATATATGAGTCTATGTAATGGAGATGTTAGACACGTAAAATGAATTCTCTTTTTATGGCCTATAGTTAATTACTGTGTGATTTGATATGATTACTGTATTAATTTTGGAATTGTGTTATGGTTACTGTAGGTTATGTTTTCATGATTACTGTTCATGCATTTTTTATGAGTGCTGTATTGGTTTATGACTTTTATAGGTACTGTACAAATTTTGACTGGTAGTGTACTGGGCGATGAGTTTTGTAGAATAAGTGATGACGAACATTCATTCTAATATTTGAAAGCAACTTCATTCCTTGTTCATCAGAATGTAGAAAAGATGGTTAGTAGAGGAATGAGTTTATGTGATGGAGATGAAAAGTTAGGCGATCCTGGGAGAAAAGAAAAAGAGTTCATGCATGTGTGTTAAAGTTATAGTTTGGTGATAGTCATGATGGATCTTTTGTCTCCTTGTTGACGGACCCTGCTGTGCCCCAAGACAGGAGGGTGTTGTTCCTATTTACTTGCCTCCCCACTACGACAGAGTTAGACACAAGATGGGTTTTTAATGTGGGAAAATCCAGCTCTCCCAAAAGGGACACTCTGGATAGGAACAAAATTTTTAAATTGTCTCAGTCATGAAGGATTTCTCCTACACTGACCAAGGACAGAACAGATACTACACTCTGATTTTGGTCCGAAGACCTAGCATAGAGCGCAGGCGCACATGTGGCAACAGTGACCAACGTATGCAAAAGATGACATCACGACGAGGAAAAAGGAAAGAAAAATATTATAAAAAAAGAAAAAAGAGATAGACGTGTTACACAGGTGGCCCGAGAGCAATAGAAAAGGGTGCATGACAAGACAGGGACAGAGCACCACGTGTTTAACACAACAGAGTCTTGTTAAGCACATTGGAGTGCGAGAAGACTTTTGAACAAGAGACAGGGCATTATTCTTGAAAGTACCTTTAAATAAAAGCTGTTGTTGCATTAAAATAAAGGAAAGAAGTTAAATTCTCTCCTTTTCTTCTGTTCCTTGTTACGGTGTCTACATGTTAACACATGTGTAACGTTACATTGTTAATAGTATTGAAAGCCAGAAAGGAGAGAGAGAGAGAGAGAGAGAGAGAGAGAGAGAGAGAGAGAGAGAGAGAGAGAGAGTTGTCATGGTTTAACCTTTTTATGAACTTCGTCACGTGCTCAGCCTGCCTGAGAGATTGCATCTGATTGGGCGAGCCATAAGAAAAGTTAACTGTTAACCCCAAATCAGTAGTATAATAACATTTTTTATGGATAATATATTAATTTATAATTTTTTTTATAAGAACTATACTAGTTTATGATTATTTATGGGGACTGTACTTATATATGATTTTATAGGCACTGTACTTGTTTATGATTTTATAGGTACTGTATTTGTTTTTGATTTTTTTTATATATATACTTTATAATTTATGAGTTTTTTTATATATACTTTATAATTTATGATTTTTTTACATATACTTCATAATTTATGATTTTTTATGGGTACTGTAGTAATTTATTAAACTTATGGGTATTTATGATTTTATAAGAACTGTACTTCATTATTGTACTAATTCATGAATGTTATGGCTAGTATATTAGTTCATGATTACTTATGGTAATATAAAAAATATATTTTTATGTATAGTGTACTAATTTATAATTTTTATTACTGTGCTGTTCATGGTTTTTATGGAAACTGTACTCATTTATGATTTTCTTAGGTACTATACGAATTTATGGCTTTATATGGACTGTACTGGTTTGTGATTTTATTGATACTGTATTCATTTATGATTGTATGGGTACAGCACTCATAATTTTTATGGTTACTATCATAATTTATTATATCTTATGTGTACTGTACGAGTTTATGTTTTTTATATATACTTTATGATTTATGTTTTTTTATGGGTACTGTATTAATTTATTAATTTTATGGGTATTTATGAATTTATAAAAGCTGTAAGGTTTATGATTTTTTATGGATAATATACTAATCTATGTTATTTTTTTGTAATTATTCGTTTCTGATTTTGTAGCTATTGTACTAATTTTATGTGTATTTTTATTTTGTCATTAAATGTTTGCTGTTGATCTTTTATGTTTGTTATCGTTCTACTCTTTGTTATTGTTTCATATCTTTAAAGTTAAATCAATGATCGAGAAACAATAGTAGATAAAAAAAAAAACGTCCTAAATAAGAAGTGTCTTGACTGAACCGAAAGTCAATAATTGCATTGTGTTTATCACAATAACACTTGTTCAGCTAATCTGCTGCAATGCAGACCTGATTTGGGAAAGGGTTGAGGTTAGAGTTGGTTGATGGTGGTGATGATGAGCCGATATCGTTATGGTCCTGAAGACTGAACTATTACCAAACCCCTTCCGAAGTAGAAACTGGTAATAAATATAATGCATTAGGTTGGCAGTAAAATATAAATAATTACGATTGTACTAATAACGTATTTATTAGGTTAATAAAAAGAGTTAATTCATTATGCTGGTAGTAAAATATACTTCATTAGGTTTGTAGTAAAATATAATTCATTACGTCTGTAGTAAAATATAATTGATTATGTTGTTAGTAAAATATAATTAATTAGGATTGTAGTAATATTGTAGTAAAATTTATTAGATTAGTAATAAAATATATTTCATTAGCTTAGTAGTAAAATATAATTAATTAGGTTGGTAAAAAAAATACAAATCCTTAAAAAATATAATTGATTCGGATATGTGTGTATGTTTGTTTATGTGGTTTAACATACATTCATTCGTCCGTCTGTTTCTCACACTTGGGTTCTCCCCATTTTCTCTTTCCATGAACAAAGTTTCGTTCCATGTATGGAACACATTACCACAGGATTGCTTTCCCAGAGACTACAACATGATCTTCTTCAAACTCACAGACAATAGATACTTGCTAAAGTAGTCATCATAAGCAATAACATTTTGTTGATTTCTATTAATAATTTTCAATCCTCTCATAATATTCTTCATCATTCACCTGGCAATCCATCCATCTCATTAACCTTTATTTTCGACTGACTTCTGGCTTTGATAAGTTATGACTAGGGCTGTGACAACAGAATATTCTTATTAGTGTTTTGACTCTCAGGTATATATCCAACACAGTAAGACACAGTCAATCAACGGAGAACCACATCCGTCTAAATAAAATCATATAAGATATTAACGGATATATATACTCAAGAGTCAAAACAATGAAAAGAATATGCTGTTGTCACAACCCTAGCTATGACACATTACTATAAGGTCGAATGATTGTCGTATAATACAGTGTTGAAGAGAAGTGTTTTTTTGTTTTGTTTTGTTTTTTGTTTTTGGTGACATATATATTAACGTCTTAAATTACCAATCTGTTACATTGTATATTAGATTGAAATATACGCAAATATATTTGATTTAAGTACAGAAAACCTTTTTGGCAACCCAAACTTATTAACTTATTAACTTAACTAAATATTGGGAGTTTAAAGAGCCCTATCACGTTTTGGTGAAAGAAAAGGTTTTGTCTGTAAGAGGGAAATTAAGCAAGTATTTTGTTTCTAAATTTTTTTTTTTTAGATGCGGATTGATAATTCGTATTATTTGTATTATTCAGACTATTGTTCTCATCCTGAGTGTTATTTTCACAATGTCTTCGCCGATGTAACCTCCAGCTTTCTTCATGTGTATCTTGTAGAATTCAAGAATCTTTTTGTCAAACTCGGAAATCTGCACCAATTTCGAATGGAAACCTTCATTTAATCCGCGAGAGTAACCTGCTTTCATTACATCAGCAACAACCGAGAAGGAGTCCTTAGTAATTCCCAAGTGTATTCTTAGTATCGCCCGCACTGAGGATTGAACCTTCTACCTTCAGAAGAGTGTCACTTAGAACCGAATTGTACCTAGTACTTTATCCATTATGCCATGAGTCTATGGATTAAATAAAGGGTTCCATTCGAAATTCTGTGAAGATTCATGAATTTGACAAAAAGATTTCCAACTTTGATAAAATACCCCTGAGGAATATCAGAGGTTGCATCGGTCGAAACATTGTGCAAATCACACTCAAGATGAAAATAGTAGTCCAAAGAATCCAAATAATATGAATTATACAGACATTTTTTTTTCTGTCACTGTGTGCATATGCTGTATATGTAGACGAGATATACATGAATATGTGTATGTATATTTGCATAGCTGTTTTGTTAGTGAGAAAGTGTTTGTACTAACTTGTGTACAAGAGGTTGGTTAGCAATGTGTATATGTTGGTGCTGTGTTTAGTAGTTTGTGAAAGTCATCTGTTGCATTTGCTGTGATGCCCTCGGTATGGGCTGCTGAAACTTTTTTGTGAGATCCAATCTCACGTGTGTCAACTGTAGAAGAAAACAAAAAAAATTTTTTTAAATATGTGTTTGAACTTTTATAGTATACGTGGATTTTCACAACTTAATATTTCTTACACTGTGATTGGTTACTTTAGGTAGTATTATTAAGAAGGACGTAACATAGTTCCTTAACTTTCTGGATAGTCAAAACCAGATAAATTATAGCTTTCTATGATTGAAAGAAAATGCTGATTTGAGTTTTTTATCCATAAAGACCGATTTGTAAAAACAACATTGACTACCGTTGCTACTTCAAACAGAGTTATTAAGAAACATGAAAAATAGATACTTAACTTTCTAGAAGATAAAAAACAAATAGACTGTCTGTAGCTTTCTATTGTTTATTGCTATATTGTTTATCAAATATTTTCGGCATTTTTTAAACACAATGGTTTGCTTTTATTTGTTTGTTTGTTTCTTTCTTGCTGTTATTGTTGTTTTTGTTGTTATTGTTGTTTTTGTTGTTATTATTGTTTTTGTTGTTATTGTTGTTTTTGTTGTTATTATTGTTTTTGCTGTTATTATTGTTTTTGTTGTTATTGTTGTTTTTGCTGCTATTATTGTTTTTGTTGTTATTGTTGTTTTTGTTGTTATTATTGCTTTTGCTGTTATTATTGTTTTTGTTGTTATTGTTGTTTTTGTTGTTATTATTGTTTTTGTTGTTATTTTGTTTTTTGTTGTTATTATTGTTTTTGCTGTTATTATTGTTTTTGCTGTTATTGTTGTTTTTGTTGTTATTGTTGTTTTTGTTGTTATTGTTGTTTTTGTTGTTATTATTGTTTTTGCTGTTATTATTGTTTTTGTTGTTATTGTTGTTGTTTTTGTTGTTATTATTGTTTTTGCTGTTATTGTTGTTTTTTCTGTTATTATTGTTTTTGCTTTTATTATTGTTTTTGCTGTTATTATTGTTGTTTTTGTTGTTATTGTTGTTCTTTTTGTTGTTATTATTGTTTTTGCTGTTATTTTTGTTTTTGTTGTTATTGTTGTTGTTTTTGTTGTTATTATTGTTTTTGCTGTTATTGTTGTTTTTGCTGTTATTATTGTTTTTGCTGTTATTATTGTTTTTGCTGTTATTGTTGTTTTTGCTGTTATTATTGTTTTTGTTGTTATTGTTGTTTTTGCTGTTATTATTGTTTTTGCTGTTATTATTGTTTTTGTTGTTATTGTTGTTTTTGTTGTTTTTGTTGTTGTTGTTGTTGTTGTTGTTGTTGTTGTTGTTGTTGTTGTTGTTTTTTCTGCTATTGTTGTTATTATTGTTTTTGCTGCTATTGTTTTTGTTGTTTTTAAGCGAGTTGCATTACTGCATAGAACTCATAAATACTGAGCCTCAGGATTGTCTGGCCTTAACAAAGTTCTCCTTATCTATTTGTTAACCTGCAGAATTGCAGGGTTTTACCGTTGACACAGAGAGTTGTAAGGCTCTGAGGTAGTATGTGAAGTCTGGGAAGTTTTAGTTCAGAACACACATAGAAATGGTGGTTGTATGCATGCGGATGCAATATTGCCACCTTTACTCTATTGATTTACAAATTCGTGTCTGGCTTGTCTTTGTTTGCACAGAGGCAATGATGACCAGAGAACAATGGATAATAGTGCTGACATCTCTTCAACTTGCTGCTTTCACTTTACTTATTTGCAGTCCACACTTGACATGTCTTTGCTTATCACATGCAGAATCAGGAATCCTAATATTTTTCCTGATTCCAATACACTTACCGATTACGTACTAAATTCCCAAATCTGATACAATTACCAATTCTGAGTCTTTATAAATCTCTAAATGCTTAATTATAAAGTTGTTATTTTTCCTGTGCATATATCTTTTCTCCAATGTAAAAACAGACTTATGGGAGGGGGTGGTCTATAAATATTTGGTTCTACTGGTAATTTAAATCAATAAATATTTACTGTTTTATTATTATTAATATTATTATTACCAGCAGTGGAAAATTTTGTTTTTAACAAAATAAAAAAAAAAGGGACAATTAAAAAAAAAATCGGTTTTGGCATTAGAAAAGAGACACAGATTTTTCCAATTCCGATACCCACAAAAGTTCTGATTTTTCTGATTCCCGATTCTGATTAATCGACCCAACACTAATCAGGAACGACCATTGAACGATTTATCCTAATACTGATTCTTGCTGGATTTTTACCAGAGCCTTGTTAGCCAGATAGCTCTGACACTACCATGTTGCCACCACCCCTATCATGATGAGGAAAGGGAAAATTGTTGATTTTATTTTTGTTCACACACGACACACACACACAAAAAAAAACCACGTACAATTATAATCTTTTGGATTTTTAAGTTTTCCTCTGTTTATTGATGCTTCGCACACGATAACAAAATTTCATCGTCAGTTTACTGTTAGTCTTGCCTATTTACATCTGTGTGTATGCGTAGTGGAGTCGGGAAAGGTGAAAGTAGGAAAACACGACGACTGGTGAGAATACGAAGAACATTTATATCCAGAACAGGGTTAGTGATACAGGAAGATTAGTAAGTCCGTAGGGAGTCGTCTCTGTACGACATCCGGATAGCTCTCTTTGAGCGGTCTATACTTGTTGCTTATATGGCTAATGGATAAGTCCATCTTAATGATTATAAGGGTGTGTATGTCCCCACAACAGCATGTATGTGCATATGTTTATACAGTTTAACATAAATTCATTTGTCTGCCCGCCTCTCACATCTGGGTTCTCCCCATTCACTTTTTCCATGATCAGAGTTTCTTTCCAAAAAACTTTCCTCATCTGAAACACATTACTGCGGGACCGCTTTTCCAAAGTCTACTGACAATAGATTCAATCCATAAATCGTCTCCATAAGCAATAACCTTTCATAGTATTCTTCATCATTTAGCTGACAATCCATCTATCTCATTAACCTTTATTCCCGAGTTGCTTTTGGCCTTGATAAGTTATCAGACATTACTAATACAAACTGCTTAAAATTAAATTAAGGTGAAAAAAGGAAATGTGTAATAATCTGCTTTTCTCTTAAATCCATTCTTATCGCTTTCATGTTTTCTTTGGTTTGTATTTGTTAACTGGACCTTGCTACCTCAACTGTTCCACATCTAGTAAACCAAGAACTCTCATCCATTCATTCAACGTAGCCATACTATCAAAGCTTCTTCTTTTGCACACATCTCTTTATACTGTCCAGATTTAATCTTCCTCTGAGGTCATCAGATCTAAGCCAATCTTAAAGACTTATATTAAACATCCACTGTAATGTTATCATGTCATTTCTCTCCATGCAATGCATGTCCTCAACCCTCATTAACAAAGTTTCTCTTCCATACATCATCACAACAGTGGTAATGCTCTGTTGATTAATAATGTCAGAAGTTTTTTAACCTCTATCTGCTCTTGCAATCACACTAGCACCCGCTCCCCCTCCTGTGTTCTAATGGTATCACCTAGGTAACAATAGTTATCCACAACTTTTCCATCCAGATATAAGGTTGATTTAGTTTAGAGTCGACGAACTTTAAATTAAAATAAATCACAAAAATATTTTTATTATACAAATCGGTGGTTTATTCCAAAGATTATTTTCTGCCAGTTTATAATTATAATACAATTTTAGGCACATGGCCCCGCAGATCGTGCGTATACAGCATATAATCTAGAGGTCCAATTTTCACAAATTCTATGTATAATATTAAGCTATATTTCGGCTAAAACGCATCAAATGTTGTCTTCCAAGTAATGTATAGTGTTGGTTCCCGGACAATGTTACACAGGTAGTATATTTTGGTGATAGGGCATCATTAGAAGGTGCCAAGAACAGCACTAACAATTACTATACATGTAGGTAAATTGGTGAATGGAAAAGATGAATAAAAACATGAATGTTATGAATGGGTCACCAGTTAGCAAGTGCTAACTCAACAACGTGATTTTAGGAATGAAATGAGAAAACAAGAATTACTGAACAAAATATATTTATATCAACAATTTTACAGAAATGTCAAATATATTTTGAAATAATAAAGTTTGTAAGGAGGTTTTTAAAGTTCTTGAAAAAGAAATGTGCAAAATTTTGTTTCAAAGTTCAGTTGTGCGTACGTATGAATGTGTGTATGTGTGTGTGTGTGTGTGTGTGTGTGTGTGTGTGAGAGAGAGAGAGAGAGAGAGAGAGAGAGAGAGAGAGAGGGGGGAGAGAAAGAGAGAGAGGGTTTACCTTCTGGGTGGCATGTGTTCACTGAAGATAGAGCTGTAGGCTGAAAAGGACTTCAGCATACCACATTCCAGTCATCTGGTGTGGGCTTGGAGAGTCAAAGCAGGCACGTCTTGTCACGTCAGAGTCGCAGGTGTCCCAGGAAGAACTTTGAATTTCAGTTCATCAAACCACTGCTTGTAGAAATTCACACAGGATTGCTACTTTTGGAGTTTAGAACGATTTTCATTAATTGAAGATATTTTCAGTTTACATATTCCTGTGAAAATTTCTTACTGTTGGGAGTGACAAAAAAAGTGAATCCCAGTGAAACAGACAAAGAAAAAGGGTAGCAATTAAAGCCGTTTGTGTTTTAGTGTTCGTCCAAATCGCATCTCGATATAACAATCCTAATTCTACAACCAATAAAAAAGTGAAAAGGAAAGAAGAAAGAGCAAGCCAAACGAACAAGGAAAGAAAAGATGTAGCTTATCCTGTTCATTCTGCACATTGATTTCTTATTTACTAGATTTTCAATTCTACAACCATTAATTATCACTCTCAAACTTTTTATAGCATTCCTCCAAGTCTTTAGCTTAACAAATAGGTCTTCCATTCAACAAGATGTAAACATGTTACCCAATGTAGACACATTTTTCAGCTAGCATTTAAATATTCTTATCAGTTCACTTGACAACATATTCAGATAAAACATTTGGATCATTTTTATCTAACTAAATTTAGCATGATAAAGACTTTTAAAGCTTCTATAAAAGTTTATTTCAATTATTGGATAAGCGTGGAGTCCCAGATTGCGACCAGTATATCAATCTTTTTGTGAAGTATAATTTGTCTTTGTCTTTATTTAATAAAAAAAATAAGAAAACACTTTGTTATTGCTTTATTTATTTGGTTGCATTAGGTTGGTAGTAAAATATAATTTATTATGTTATAAGTAAAATATTATGCATTAGGTTGGTAGTAAAATATTATGCATTAGGTTGGTAGTAAAATATTATGCATTAGGTTGGTAGTAAAATATAATTTATTATGTTATTAGTAAATATTATTAATTACATTGGCAATACAATACAACTTATTATGCTGGTAATAAATATAATGCATTAGGTTAGTAGTAAAATGTAATTTATTAGGTTGATAGTAAAATGTAATTCATTATGCTGGTAGTAAAATATTATTAATTGCATTAGTAATACAAGTCAGTAGGTTCGTAATTAATTTTGGGTTGGTAGTAAAATATAATTAATTCAGATTGTATTAATATAGTATATATTAGGTTAGTAAAAAAATTCAATTCATTGTGCCGGTAGTAAAATATAATTTATTAGATCTGTAGTAAAATATAATTCATTATGTTATTAGTAAAATATAATTAATTAAGATTATAGTAATATATTATTTATTAGGTTAGTAAAAAAATATAATTCAGTAGCCTGGTAGTAAAGTATAATTTATTAGCTTAGTAATAAAATATAATACATTAGGCTGGTAGCAAAATATAATTTATTGGGTTGGTAATAAAATATAATTCACTGGGTTGGTAATAAAATATAATTCATTGGGTTGGTAGCAAAATATAATTTAATTATGTCAGTGATAAAATAGAATCTATTAAGTTTGTCATAAAATATAATTTAAAAGATTATCAGTGTAATGAAAACAGGACAAGAGATTCCGTCTAGTAATCTTTTATTCAATTAAAAATTTTACTACTCGTCTACTTGACCAGCTGAAATGTACATCTTTTATATCGTGGATTATCAAAGAGGAGATAATCCACATTCACAACAAACTGTAAAATATAATAAAGTTTGAAATAAAATAGGTTTGTGAGTTATTCAAATCTGTCATTTGATTTCGAAATCAATTTATTTTATGCTTACTTGAATATTCTAATATGTTGTATGTTGCTATTGTGCTTAAAAGAAAGGCAGCAAATAATTATGTATAAAAATAGGGTACATTTTATTTCTCGGTTTTAGTGAATATGTTGAGCCAGTGAGAGTAGAAAGGGTACAAAGTTGACGGAAATTGATCTCTCAAATTCACCAACCTGAACCAGCTTCGTTTTTTTTAAATGCTGACCAGTTAATATAACATTTTTGGACACCCAGTCATCTTCAACTTTAAGGATTCCAGCTATGCATTCGATATAGCCACACTCACTATGAAACATGATTTTTAGCTATGTAATGTTTACTTAGTGATCAATGTATTTTTGTTCACTATATTTGTTGGCAACTTTTGCATGTGTTTTTGAATCAAATCACCGGATGTCTATACTTCAAGCTAGGTGGGTGTTTCTGCTAATCTACCAGATGTTATTTTTTCTTGTCAGATGTTAGTTCCAGTACCATAGACATGATATTGAACAAGTATTGTAAAAATATTTAGATGCAGATATGTAAAAATTAAGATTAAAAATGGAAATGTCTACACAAGCTTAGTTTAAGCAAAAAGATGGAATCTTCCACTAGAGGCCAAGTTAGAAGTTAAACTGACGTGTACTGGTAATCACGTCATGGGAGAAATTAAGTGGCAGAAAAGCAAGAGCGGTCTTGCCTTTTCTGAATGTAGCATCGAAGTGAGGAGCCAATATTTTCTTAGGTCTCCGTCACTCTATGGAGTTTGGAAAGTGAAAATGCACTTCATCTAGATATAAATTACAATGAAAAGTAAAACTAGAACACAGAGTAAATAATAGAGTTATTTGTTGTTCTTTTTAATTGCTTTTATTATTCCAGCCAAAAGGAGAAAAAAAAAAAGAAGAAAAGAACAGTATCTCTATGGCTACTCTAGTCACCTTTACAGTGATACAAATAGCTGTTTCTATCCTCCAGAATAGGATAATGGGCACTTTGTATAAGTGCTTCACTACTTATTACAAAGTATTGCCTGCTGTGAAGTAGTTTGAAACTTGCCATTCAATGACTGTTTATGCTTTTCTCGGTACTTCTATGTTTACTGACCCGCATTTCCCATTCGATCATAAAAGTAAAGCAACGTTGAGCCTGGTCAGTACTAAAATGGGTGACCATTTTGGAATTCCAGGTGCTGTGCATGCTCTCTGCTTATCTCTGCATTGTTTCCAGATATCTAGCACTTCTCTTTGCCACTGGACTCAAGCAGTGCCGATTCAGGAGAGGTGTGGTTGGAAATTATGCAACCCTTGCTTCATAATTACGTATGCAGCTACGCTTACAGAGGATTATTATCTTTCGAGACTGAACAGAGGCTTCCAATTAAAATGAAGATAAATAGAGATACAATAAATAAAAAAATATTACATCAAATCAGATCTCCTCGCTATGGCTAACCTACATTAGCTTTTATGAGAAATGGTGCACCTTCTCCAAGCAATGTTACCTCAAGTAATAGCATGAAGCTGGATACTCCACCAGACTAGATGAATTCTTGTTCTGGAATCCAGTAAAATCAAGAGACCAAAACGAAAGATATAGTATAAAGTGTCAAAATAGTTAATTGGGGAGAGGAAAATTATGTTCCCAATTTCTTTACTAACTCAATGTTTGAGAGATAAAGAACTTTAATGGAACATTCGAATATCTATGTATCTCATATAGAGCCCTAGGTAGGAGGGAGACTTGACTTCTGAAAACTTCATCTGAAGAAAATAAAACAAAACACCTTAAGTTGAGGCCAACTCCTAGGATTTGATGAAATAGAAATGTTAATTTATTAGTCGTTAACTTTATGCGTTTTATGTTCTTATGTTTTATGTATTGGGTCTAATATAATATACTAATAAATACGAAATCTGCTTTAATCAAAATATCCTATTTAAGCGCATTTTATGACTGGGCAATGCCGGACAGCCTGCTAGTTTAACTACATTTATATTAATTGCTAATACTGTTCTTAGTACGTTTCCAAACGTTACTATCGATAAAAATACACTACCTGAAAACAGGAACAGCACTACACACTATTTCTTAGATAAGTTCCAGTAAAAGCACATCTTCTCAAAACTCCTTTCTGTTTATTTATCATTTTCTGTCCTATATAATTCTTTATTACCTTACTAGCAAGATTACCAGGCGTTGCCCGGGGCCATACAACCTTAATAATGGTTAAATAGTATGCACAACATCTTTATACAGGGTGTCTAAAAAATCACCGAAGGATTTTGAACATAAAAAGATTCTTGATTTTTGACAATATCTTTCTGTAATTTTAACACAATCTGACTAAGACATTAAGAAATTTTTAAAAAATGCAAAATTCAAACAATCTTTATTTATGAAAAATGTCTTTTAAATGTTGTCCATTTTCAGCTTAGCATACTTGTGCTTTTTCCAAAACATTATTCATGACAGATTGCAGAATCTCTGGATTGCGATTTAACTCCCTTATTTTGTTCCTGATGTTTTCCTTCAATTCTTGCAGGGTTTGTGGTTTGTTAACATAGACTCTTTCATCAAGATATTCTTACAAGAAAAAGTTGGGGCTAGTCAAGTCTGGGGAACATGGTGGCCATTTGACATTTGAGATAATATTGTCCCCAAATTGACCCCTGATTTTGGTAAAACAATTTCACAACTTACGTATGTTGTTCAATGCTATACTTATCCATAATTAATTTCCAAAATGTTATCTGTAAAATATCTGAAATAGAGGAAAATAATTATTAAAATGACACAGATTTTCAACCCTTCAGTGGCTTTTTGACCCTTTTTTCACCCTCTATTAAAATTTTTATCTCCCCATTTCTTTCTCCCTCTCTTTCTAACCAACTCTTTATCTTTCTTCCTTTTTCTCTCCTCCATTTTTCATTACTTCTCTCAAACTTTTTCTTTCACATCCGCCTAACTCATTCCTCTCTCTTATCTTAATGCATTGAAAAATAATGTAATTTATTTATCGGGGTTATCCCTTTTAAATGTAATACTTTTATTACTTTTATTTCTCCTGGACAACGCCAAGTAGAACAAAACACAATGACATTTTTCGATCCCGGGTAATTTCGTTTCTCCCAACCACTTTAATAATAATATGAATAAAAATTATGTTGATAATGAAAATAATCCAAACAGATTAAAATGTAATACTGTAATTTACATTTAATGCTCCCAAACAACTCCAATCAAAAATCAAAATCAGAAATGAAAAGTTTGTAAAGATTGAAAGGTCAAGAACGGTCAAGGGGAAAGATGTTTTTTTTTTATCTGTAAGGAGAATTTGAATAGATATATTCATTTTTCGATGCGAGTTTGCGAGTGTGTGTAAATCGGCTGTAGATGTATATTAGCCTGTTTTGCCAGTGAAAGAATGTATGCGTGAACTTGTGTGTTATAGAATAGTTTTTGATTGAATGCTCTTGTGTTTGTTAGTATGTCCTCGACACAGGATGGTACTCAAGGTATTATGTAAGGGTCGTTTTCACATGCGTTGACTGTGTGTTATATAATAGTGTACCAAAAATGTGCCATGTTACATTATCTAACATGAATGGCATCCATGTAAACGGTGTATACGTTTCATGTTTGTTTGTGACATGTCCTAAATCTGTTACTAAATGTCTATTAGTGGTTCTTCACTTTCTGAACCCGTTTTATGTTTCGTGATCGTCTAATGCTCATATGTGTGTGTGTGGGTGTCATATGTATATCTTCGACATACCTTTATCCTCTCTGCTCACTGAAACTGGTCCATCCTGACTTCATCTTGTTCTGGGAAGGGGCTGGAACCTTTTGGACGAAACATAGTGACTCCAAGACGATGATTGGTTTTCATATTAGATTTTATTTCACTTTCCAGGATGTCACGCAGATGAAAATGGAAACTGAGTTTCTTTGCTTGTGGTCTTAACAGTCCACATTGAAAGATACATCACTCACTCCCAAGAAGGGAGGAGAGACAATCGTAAAGCTCAACTGCTCTGCTTCAATCCCAAGTTCCAACTCCCTGATCTCCAGCTAACCTGATCACATGACTCACATGTAGATCCAATCAGCTGACCAGACCTTCCGATAAGCTTGTCTATGATCTAGCTTTGTTATACTTTGACAGGTTTTTATAAATATTCATCATATCCATCTCTTGTCTACCTCTCCAGTTAGATAGATAGATAGATAGATAGATCGATAGATAGATAGATAGATAGATAGATAGACAGATGGCTAGATCGATAATTTATTCTGTTCTACCTATTTCATAACATATGGAAGAGAAACCGGAAAAGAAAGAGAGATAAAGTTGTGTGTTTCGGTTTTTATATTATGTGCGAAATTTCTATTGATTCACAAATGAATCTAATTTCAATTACAAAAGACAAGTTCAATATTTAGTAATTAGATTTAACATAATGAATAGTTTGCTTATAGGCTGGGAGACCAGAGTTCAATCCCCAGTTGAGTCATACTGAAGATTAAAAAAATGGTACTTGATGATTCCTTGCAAAACACTTAACATTATAAGATGTAGACCAAGGATAAGTGGAATAATCCTGGGAAAGGAATGGCAACTTCCCTTAAACAGCGATGTTCTAATGGAAAGAAAGCTTTGGGGGTCACCTTCGATTATACTTGACTATTTGACTTTTACCTTTTAAATAGACCTTATAGATACTTTTATTTTTATGTTTCTTTTTGAGATGAGGATTGATAATTCGTATTATGTGGATTATTCAAACTACTGCTCTCATCTTGACTGTTATTTTCACAAAGTTTCGGTCGATTTAACCTTTGACCTTCTGCAGGTGTATGTTGACGAATTCGGGAATTTTTCCGTTGAACTCAGGAATCTGCACAGAATTTCAAATGGAACCCTTTATTTAATTCATGGATGAAGCATGCTCTCGTTCTGTCGGCCATAACCAGGTAGAAGTCCTAAAGTAATTTACAATTGTATTTTTGAGTGTCGCCAGTACTTCAGCCTCAAAAGAATGTAATTGACAACTGAATTTTTACCAAGTAGTTTCTTCCCCAGAACCGCTAGACTCTGGAATTCCATTCCAGGTTCCTGCTTCCCTAACTGTACTGACATGCAGAAGTTCAAGTGTAACGTGAACCGATATCTTGCTGCCCAAATCCCAACATAGTGCCCCAGTAGTTGCTGCCCCTGATAGTAGCCCCCTATACCAAAGTAGCAATGTGCCTTGTTTGGGGTGAAAATGTAATAAAAAAAAAAGAAAGAAAAAAAAGTACTTTATCGACTATTTATTTTACAAGGGTTCTTCTAAAATAAAGCTCTAACTTTTTTTAATTAAAAAATTTGAAGGGCCATGAAGATGGGAGTGGTACCATTAAAGCAAACGACCTTTTGTGCCCCAGAATTTATTTTTCTACACGGCCATCACCATTCTTTAACAGCGGTGAACAATGGCTGAGCATGCTTTGTCATATGAGGATCATTCCAAAAATAAAGCTTCCTATTTTTTTATTCAAAATTTGAAGAGCTACAAAGATTGGAGTAATACCATTAAAACGAGCAACCTTTCGTGCTCTAGAATCTTTTTTTTTATACATAGTCACCATTATTCTCAATGAATTTTTACCAGAATTCAAGGACATGCTCTACTTCTGATGCATGTCTATGACAGAGGTTGCTTTGTTAGAGTCTCACACCGTCAGAGATATGAAACTTTCAGATTATGAATGCATAAGTTGAATCAACTTAACAATGCAATTTGCAGTCTCCTCTGATCCATTCAGGCGGAAATAAAAAATAGGACACATTACTTTTAGAATGACCTTGTGTATAAGTCGATGTGCATTTTAAGACGAAAAATTGTGTCATTTTAGGTATTACCTGTGCATAAGTCGACTGTAGATTCTAGACAGTTAAATGGCCCATCTCTTGACTCTTTCTTGCACGGATAATTTCCTTTTTGATGTTTTTTTTTGTAAGACACATTATAAATTATTTCTCGACATCCGCAAGCGATAATACGGGCATTTACGCAAGTGTGGTCTATTCGATTTTCATATATAGAACCAACCCGCTGCACACTTACATGCACCGAACGCAAATGTTGCTAATCAGACATTCTGATCAATGACATGCTGCAGATTCCAGTTACTGTTTTTAGACATAATTTAACCGCATGTACCATAATAATGTAAATGCATGCATTGCATGATCCGTAATATACCATAATAATGTGAACGCATGTGTTAAGTGCCATTAAATGGTTTCATTAAATAGTTGCCATTAAATTGTTAAAACTTGTTGAACTGAGGGGAGAATGACATATCGTAAACACTACATTTCCTAACCTACTAAAAACTGTCATATCATCACCAATTACATCATATCAAACTTAGGCCTATAGCCACGTCTAGAGAGTGAACATTGCATGAGCTATTCCTATTATTATTAAGCCTCCCACTGAAAAATGGTGCATGTGCTTATATGCTGGCCAACACACGATTAATTTCTAGGATCACCAGTATATATCGAGTGCACAAACAAAATGGAGTTTTCTATGTTATGATCGAGCGCCAGGTTGCTCTTTAACAACATTTCATAAAACATTATGTATAAGTCGACCTCCAAAAAATAACCTTACAATCGTCTCTTAGAAATTCGACATATACAAGTATATATGATATGTCCTTATAATAATGTATACCTAAAGCAGGTCATCAGATTTTCAATCGTTTTAAAAAAATTCTGCATAGTAAACAAGAATCTGAGAAGTTTTACGGAAACAGATTCTTCTCATCAGAATTTCTAAAACAAGAGCATAAGCAGAGAAGAAACTGAGTAAATATTCTTCTATATATGATTGGCTGAAGGAAACTGTTGATTGGAGATTTTGTCCAATTGATAGTCAATACAAAAAAAAACAACATTTACTGCTATTTCTGCCTCTAATAGTTTTGCAAATATAAAGTTAACATCATTTAATAAACGTAAACTGTTATTATTAACATGTTCCGTTTTATCTTATTTTCTGATCACAATAAAACACAAGGATGATATTGCTACATGGAGAAAGAAAAAAAAAGTCTTGAACGTGGACAACACTTTATGAAATATTAATGTTATTGGAATTCATAACACTGTAATACTATCAACGTTCTTTCCCCAAAATAAATTGAGGGAAAATATAACAAAAGAAGAGGAAATAAGTTTACCAGCAAGACAAAGGTATAGAAAGTTGTTCATCAAGTAACACAAAAGAAAGCTAAAATAGGATTGTTAATCAAAGTGTGGCAGTAAGGGAAACAAAAAATCTGTCAATATATTTTAGATAGTTTTAGGAGTGGCAATACATTTTGCAATAGTTTGTGACAGTTAGGGACAGTTTACGGACAGTTTTGAGTTTGCAACAGTTGAGGACAGTTTTCCAGTTGAGCTCAGTTGTGAGTTTGACACAATGCAACACAGTTTGTGGCTTGGAGCACACCACAAGATGAACTGAAGTCAATCAACAACAAGACGCCTTGACATAGTATGTAGATGTGGATTAGAATGTTGTTTATTTATACTTGTGAACCCGTGATCACCCCCTTTGACAGACACCAATGTGAGAGACAATATCCAGAAGAGAAGATGAAAGAGAAGAAAATCACAGAAACAGTGTTGGGTTCGGCTGTTGTCAAATGAGAGGGAGCGCACGTGATTTTACAACACATTCATTAATTGGTCAGTAATTTTGCGACACCATGAACCCCCCCCCCTCTCCAGAGCCAAGAACCCAGATAATGTTAAGGAATAATATACAAAAAGAAAAATGAAAAAGGAATAAGATAACTTGGCAACAATAAAATGACAGTCAGATCTATTGAACTCCCTAGACAAGATGGTGTACTGACAATTGTTCATTAATTTGGTCAGCTGAGAGTGGCTGTGTAAATGGACAGATATAGTCAATTTCTGTGGATCAGCTAGGAATGACTGAGAGGAAGATCAGACATCTAGGATTTCCAGTCGAAGGTAGATATATTTAAGAGACAAGCAGATTGTACAGATTAGAGTGAGGTCAGTCAGAGTTCAGCTTGGAGGAGAATGATGAAACAAGGTTCACAAGATGAATTTGAGCAGACAATGATGAATGGTCTCAACAAATCTCGTGAGATCACAAATAAGTTTTAGCTGAAATCTGAATTGAAAACATAACTTAGATATGAATGCTAGAAGTGGGGCCCTAATGTCTCTCTCTCTCACACACACACACACACACACATACATACACATGTTACCAAAAATCAAATACACAATGTATACATATCTGCATTTGTACTTTTTTACGCAAGTCTATATTGTTTTTACTTGAACACAACTTGTAAACCAGTGAACACACTCTCGGCAACGAGAGACAACATAGCCAAAACAAAAAAGAAAACCTGGTGACACAAACATCAGGGGTAGCATGGTTTTACAATGGTTTCACTCTTTAAGTGTCGCATGGATTGGCCAACAGATAACTCATTAACTGTTCTCTTGAGAGTCACGTGAGTCAATCTATAAAAAGAAACAAGTGAAGCATACATGGTCTTCCATGAATGCACAGTGCATGAGGCATAAAAGAAAATGACTAAGTTCAGCATTTACCCCCCTCCCATTTTGCCCCAATAGTCCTCAGGGGACGTCAAATCCTGGTGAAAATGAACAAACAGTGCAGTTTTAGGCCTTAACATATTTAAATTTGAGTTCAGCACCATGCAAAACTGCTAAATAGACATACACAGAAAATTTTGGACAAATATGGTAAAATAGTCCCAAAAATGGAATGTTTTTATTGACCCTAAAAGAGCTCTTAGGGCACACTTAAGAGTTATCGCGAAGTAAAGACAAAGAAAATTATATAGAAATCAGTTACATTTTAGAAAGTTTTATAAAAAACCAAGACATCAGTTTTTTTTTTTAATAAGCACAAAAGCGTCAATTTTAGCCATTTTAACCGGAAAGGCACCCCTAGAGTTTTCCCGGAAAATCCGTTGTTACTTATTTACTCATATCATGTTTAATGTTTGTGCAAAATTTCAAAAAATTCCAAGGCGTAGTTACTGAGAAAAGTGTGGACAGATGAACGGACAAGGGTGAATTTACAGGTCCACTCTCCTTTTGTCGAGGGACCAAAAATTTTCCTTTTTTAAAAAAAAAAAAAAGTAATTTCCTTTTACTACCAAGATACTGACTGACTTTTTGGAAAACAAAAGCCCACAAAGACAGTCGCTAGTAGACAACCCACGCGTTCTCCACCTTCTCTGTTACCCACCATCTTGGACAAGCTTTGTGACAAACCTCTCAGATGGCAGTTTGAAGACAGCCATTCCTTTCTACCCGGTTTCCCCGCTTTAGTTGATATCAGCCTGGCTGCATTTGCAGCATACATCTACGAAAATAGTTCAAAGGCAACAGCCATTTCTTTGATGATAAAAGCAACCAGAATCAACAGACTCCCAGCATGCAAACTGTTACCACAACATTCTTCCTGAGATAAGTTTTAGTGAAAACATGTATCTGCAAATCTCTTTTCTGTTCATAGTATTCTCTGTTAGCTATAATTTTTTTTTTTTTTTTTTTTTTACTGGCCCAAGTAAAATTATAAACTTAAACTACAGGGTGATCGCTAGAAAAGTGGGAAATTTGAAGGTCAGCTTAGATCATGAATAAAATGCGTGATTGCTATTTATTTTATTGGTGCCGTGTGAGTGTTGTAAAAATAAATCGTTGTTTGACGCTGCAGTGAAGTGCATGGACGACATTTTGAGTATCTATGAGTATAATATAACATTTGTCTTTGAAAAACTTTGTAAAAATTATTCTTTGTAAAAATAAATCGTTGTTTGACAAATTTCCAGCTTTTCTAGCGACCACCCTGTATAATGTGCACTGAGAGCACTCAATGGAACTTACACCGACACCTTTGCAATAGACAGCACAGGAAACCATGTTAGTATCTTACAGAAGCTCGCTGTGTCAGAATTCAGATTACTTTTTTTTTCTTCTTTTTTTAATCGCATTTCTTACTTTTCAAAAAGTGGAAGTACATATTGAAATGTAAGTCTTATCATATTGAAATGTAAGTCTTATCATATTGAAATGTAAGTCTTATCATACTGAAATGTAAGTCTTATCATATTGAAATGTAAGTCTTATCATATTTAAATGTGTGTAAAAAGAAGAAACATGCCAGTTTCATGTTGACATACCAACTCTTGTCGGATCGCCAAAGTTAAGCGGCATTGAGCCTGGCCCGTACTAGATTTGTGACCATTTGGTCATAACAGGCGCTGTACCAGAGTGTTAAGTACAGTAAAACCCTGGGATACGTTTTATTTTCAGGTTACAATGTGGAATACAATGTTTTTCCTGGTCCCTGGTTATGGTATTTGGCCCGCCTTATGGTGTTATTCATAATGTTATTTGATTATATACATGTGTATTATATACTGGACTGTATTTTGTTACTAATTTTTAATGCCATATCCCGGGATTCTACTGTATAAGAAAAGCTAAAGGAATGAGGGATTTTTTGATAATTTATCTTTCAACATAGTCCCACATGATGCTTAAAAATTTTCATACACCTCTCATACGTGGGAAAATAGGGAAACTTCTATGCAGAAGGAAAAAAAAAAAATGCACTTATGTTACCGTGCCATTTTTAAAAAATAGTATTTTCAAATTAAATTCAAGTTTTATACCTTTTTTTTATTAAATTGTTAGGTGAAAACACCTTCCCCCATGTTAATAATGACTTCCTAAATAATAGCGTTATTTCAGCATGGTGACATAACTGTATAAGTTCCAAAACAAAATTAAAATACAACCCTGAAGACGCCTTTAAAAAGTATGTCAATATAACCTGTTAACCCACACATTGACAACAAGGGAACAGACACCTGCCCCTGGTCAGAAATTTTACTCTCCATCATGAGGTGAAGCTTTTTGGGAAGAGTATGCAGCTGCATAAAAATAACTGCATTTATGTGCATGCAATAAAACAGGTTTAATTCAATATAATCATGCACTTTTAAAACAAATCAAGGAGATTCTTTCCATAAGAATGTTGGATATTTTCTACATATTTAAATTTCTGGTCGACAACCTTCGTCTGTGCAAAGAGAAGGTTGTGTGTTCAGATCACGTCGGGGTCACCACTGTGTGGAGGGGACAGGATGGTCTGCTTGTGTGATAGATGATCCCGTCCCCATGTGTATGGTGAATGTATTGGAAAGCAAAAGGTTGCATAATGACGACGAAAACACACCGCAGTATATATCAGCGAAAGAATGCAGATTTATTTACAGGAGAATGAGAGTTCGTTGAGAATAAAAGTTCGTTACTTGCGATTAATAGCTGCAAGAGGCTGACGGTTAGTCAGGGCTGCTGTTGGTGATATTGGCCACCAACAGGAGTGACTCTTCGTTACATGTTGGCTGCTTGAGGACCCAGCGTGAAAGAAAGAGAGAGAGAAAAGAAAAAGAAAGAAACAGGAAGTCACGTGGCAGTGTCGCTCTCCGAGTTAAAGGACGACAATCGAATAAGCCTGGGAATGTCCATTCCCACAGATTTGTTTAGGTTTGCAATCTCCTTTTTTGTTTTTGTTTACTTGTGCAGGCAGAGTTAGACACAAGGTCGTTTTTTTTTAGGCGGGGGGGGGGGGAGGGAGGGCACTCTAGTATCAGTCATGAAGGATTTTCTCCTCCATTAACCGAAACCAAAAATTGAAGTGTAGCATCAGAACAGATGGTATTTATTTGCTTCCCCACGAAAGCAAATTAGACATAAGTCGTTTTTTATTGTGGGGGGGGGGGACCAGCTCCCCACAAAAGGGAACACTCTGGCAGTATCTAAATAAATAGTAATTGTTTTAGTATGAAGGGTTTCCCTACACTGACCAAGGACCAATTACAGAACAGATACTACACTTTGAGATATTAAATTTTTTATTCAGGAGTTTGATCCTGGTCCAAAGGCCAGGCTTTTATAAACTTTGTAAAGATCTTATTGAATTATTTTGCTGTTATCTACAATTTTTACATAAGCACTAGGGCTATGACAACAGCATATTCTTTTCATTGTTTTTTTTTTTTTACTCTCGGGTATATATCCAACACAGTTAATCAACTAAGGATCACATCACTCTACATAAAAACATAAGGCATCAATGGATATATGCCTGAGAATCAAAACAAGGAAAAGAATATGCTGTTGTCATAGCCCTAATAATCACATTGACAAAAAGGGTCATGCTAGATTGTGGAAGATGAGCAACATTGAGCCTGCCCAGTACAAAGTTGGTGACTAATTGGAAATACCAGATGCTATATGTGGGAAGATGGCAAAAAAAAAAAAAAAAAAAAAAAAAAAAATTAAAAAAACTCCTTGAAAAAAATAAATAAATAAAATAAAATAAAATTTTTTTTAAAAATTAAAAATACAACCCTGAAGATGCCTTTAGCAAGTATTTCATTGTAACCTGCTAATTGACATTTTGAGACAATGAAACAATCACTCCCTTGGTAGAAGTTCTGTTCTCAAGTATATGATGAAGCTCTTCAGAGAGAGAGAGAGAGAGAGGGAGAGAGAGGCAGAGAGACAGCAGACAGAGAGAGTATGCAATTCAGTTCATTCGTTAAAAGAATGAAATATATACTTTATGAAAAAAATAGAAAATAATTAAAAAGAAAAAAAAAACGACGAAGACTTTAAAAGAATTTAATTTTAATTTTCTTTATCATTGCAGTGAATGAATACAAAGCCGATTTGAAGTAAAAAATATTTCAGGCTAATATTTTCTTTTATCATAAAAATATACAACAAGCAAAGTATGAAATGATGTTACACATAAAAACAGAATTAGAACGAGACACAAGCATTTAATGAAAACAAAAACGTTTTTTTGTTAAAAGCAAAGCAAAAAAAAAAAAAAAAAACTTTTTTTTCTTTCAATGTAAAAATTTAAATAAATAATAAATGAAAATGACTAATTTATTTGTTTAGGATAGACTAGACTCTTAAGTCTTCATAGAGCAACAAGTCGAGAAGGAAAACTTCAAAATTACATGAGGCCAGGACACCTTGCGACTATATTGTGCCTCTCCTGAAGAAGCAAGTGAGGGTGGAGGAATTGCAAGATTAAAATAAGATAAGCCAAATGGTGGGGGTAGGGGAGGGAGGTTAGCCAGAACATGAGATCATCTACTCCCCCAATATGTGTTAATCTTACAGAAAACAACTCTGTTATAGTCAGCTGACATACTTCCTAACTTATAGTGTGTCTGCTACTGGATGCGATGACAGTGCAAATCAGTTTCTTTACTTTTTTTTCTCCCATGCCTATATCTCTCCTGTGCATGTACTCTTTATTTTTTACAGTGTAACCCGGATATGAGAGATTCAGATAATAATAATAATAATAATAATAAAAAACCTGGATATAAGAAAAATTTTCTATGGTCCCAAACTAGAGCCTATGTTAATGTACAGTTTAACCCGAATATAAGACATCCTGGATATAATATACCCGGATATAAGAGAGTTGTAGGAGGCAGGATTAATAGTCTCTTATATTCGGGCAATACTGTATTAGGTTTTTCCGATCTTTCTTCTTTATTTAATAATCATTGAACATTTTTTTCAGTCTTATTTTAATGAAAAATTATTGAAATTAGTTTAATTTTTTTTTTTAAGAATCATTGAAAATACTATTTTTAAATCTTTTTAAGTAATGAACTATTTAGTTTATAAAGTAATGCCAGCTAAAGAACTGCATTACCAAAACAGTAATGAAAGACATATTAGAAAAAAACTTTGAACACATTTAGTACAATGCAATGGTTGGCAAGGTATGGCTTATCACCAATAAATTTTTATTTTTATAATTTCATCAACATATTGCTTATAAAATTTTAAATATAATAATTTATTTTTTTAAATTTTATTAAAAGTGCAAATAGAATTCAATTGTGTTAATTTTGCATATTTTTCAATAATGTCCTTTTCTTATATTTTATTTCAATAAATCGCTTCACAATAAAAAGACTGAAGAAGAATAAAAGTGAAGGAACTGATTTGTCTTATCGCCACTTCCAGTAGAAGCCATGCTGGAAATTAGAAAGTACGTCAGTTGACTATAACTGACAATTCTGCAGAAAACTATGAAAAGAAAATTATAATTACATCCACACCCTGAAAATAATAATTAAAAAACAAAGAAAAACACACGTTTGCTGATAAAGAGATGGTATCAAATTTTTTTTTTAAGATCCAAATGATACAGAATGCTAACAGTTACATTTTTCAGTGCTTATTTTTATTGAAATCACTTCATATGAATCTCAATATACACAAACACATTTTTTTTCCTGGTTTGATGAGCATGATGGAGATATGGTCCCCAGGTAACCATATGTTGTTCTTTAATATGGAAGAATGTGGAGGGGCGTATGGATTACAATTGTAGACTATCGAACTAGCAAGCAGGGTACAAATCCTATTACGTTTTGCTTAAAAATTGGTGGAAATATAGTAAAAATTTCAAAAGTTAAATAAAGAGGTTAGCTATGTTGGCTCTTTTGACTTTTGGCAAACCAAGGGACGTAATTTATCAACTTATTTTTAGATTCTTTTTCAACAATTTTTTTTACCATATGTACATGACATTTTCTTAATGAATTCTACAAAATATTAAATCCTAATAGCTAATGAATTTGCATATTATATATATATATATATATATATATATATATATATATATATATATATATATGTGTTTGTGTGTGTATGAGGTTTTTTTAGTTTTTATTATGAATTAAATATTTTTTAAATTCCATAAAATTGCATTTTTAATGCAGTTTTTTATTTGTTTCTTCCAATGGAAAAGTTGTTTTCATTTAACTAGACAATAAAAATTGTTTTACATTTCTATTTCAGATTAAAAAATATAAAATGTAGATGAAATACAGAAAATCTTTAAAATCAATTATTGAAAAAAAAAAAAAAAAAAAAAAAAATCTAAAACTGAGATAAATTATCTCGGTTACTTTGCCACCCTAAAGTAAAAAAAACAAAAAAAACAATGTCTTCCTCTTCACAAAATTATAAACTGACTTTTCTTTTCGATGTATCTGATGAAAAGTAATTATATTTGCCACAAGCTTTACAATTAATTTTCAAAATACATACTTTTCCGACGAATACAATTTTTAAAAAACTTATATTATTGCTAGAATATTTAGATGCGAGGGAGTTAAAAAAAATCAGTATTTTTCCGCAAAGTACTGTGAAAATCTGTTAGAAGGCAAGTTAGATTTAGGGCTATGTTTCAGGATATTGGGTTAAAAAAAATAAAAAAGTCTGATGAGATTACTCTTTTTCTTAAAAATAAATTAGAAAAAAATATTTGCAGTAGTTTTCTTTTTAATCTAATATTGAGGAAAATGAAGATTAATAATTAAAATTATATTTGTTTATTTAATTAAAATCTTTTCACCATCATAGAACAAAGGATTGTGACAGTTTGTTTATCTTAACCTATCGTGGTAGTTGTTAACAGTTGCACTGAGAGCAGACTGTGATACAAGAAATTCTGCATAGACATAAAAAATGGTTTTATGTTGTTTTTATCAAATATTAATAAACTAGTAGACTGCCTGGTGTTGCCCAGTCATAAAATATGCATATTATATTTTAATTATTGCAGATTTCTTATTTATTATAAACAGAAATACCGTAGGTGTTAAATGTAACATTAAATTCTTTAAAAAAAAAAAGAAAAGAAATTGAGACATGTACGTGCAAGTATTGTTTTTCTAAATTGTTCACTTCTTTGTAAGTATATATATATATATATATATATATATATATAAAAAAAAAAATACTACTCGAGCTGAGATCAAAACTAGAACCTAAAAATAGTGAGTCAAGCATGATAACCATTAGACCAGCTTGATAGCAACTTTAAATAAATGTGTTTTCAAACCTATTTATCCTTAACATAAGGAAGCTATTATGTTTCTCGACCATGTATGCGCAATTCAAACCACTTGGCAAACAGATAACCCCCACATACAAACAGATAAAAATCTGACAACCCCCACATACCAATTTGCTAATTTTGACCACTTAGCAACCCTTTTTTCCAGATGAAAACCGATTAAAAAATTTTCCACATGTCTGAACACCTTATATACCAAATTTCAAGTCTGTAGATCAAAAATTCGTTGAGTATATAGGTTGAGAATTGTCCTCACACACACACACATTCTCACTTTTATAGATGATAAATTAGAAATCATTTCTAGATAAAAATCAATTTAGTATTACTTAACTTGGCGATAGTCATGCAGTATGGGTTGAGCTGGTTCCTCCCATAGAACACGCAGCATCCCAGATGAATGCCGATCACACATGAAGGTACATAGCAACATAGCCAACATCGTAGACCTGTGAATCTGATGCAGGCTCAGAGTCAGCTTTGATGGTCTGCAATTTCAGGCTTCTTTGTCAATTTTAGAGTGATTTTGGAGCAATTGATTCATGAATGAATGTTTAGTATTATGCATGTAAACTTGAGAAAAATTTCAACACTGTGTAAATAAGCAAAATAACACAGCAGGTCAATTTCGGTCAGCATCTTGTTTCGATTTTGCTTATTCATAATGTTGACACTTTTCAAGCATGTTTTTCCCAAGTTTATGTACGTAATACTAAATGGGTTTTAATTTGAAATGATTACTCATTTAATATTTAACAAAAGCAATATAAAATCATTTTTAATGCGCATATGGAATTTTGTTTCTTGCATTCTACTTTCAACATGACCTTTAATGATTACACCTATTCAGAGTAATTAGATTTTTAGAGATGTTTTTGCATCTCTAAGTCTGTCACATTTTGAAATATCTTTATTGGTCTGTCACACTTAAATTGGAAATAGTTTTTTTTTCTTTTTAGTTTTAAAAATCATTAAATCTGTAAATTAAATGGACGCAACTTTATATTTATTTTGGATTTAAACTGACCCCACTATTTGAAGTCAGAGTATTTTCAACATTCATCCTAAAAGACTATTTTTACAGGGAAAATAAACTTTCACAAAAACAACTTCCCCAAAAAAAAAAAAAAAAATTGGCATTTATAGTAACCAAAACATTTGCAGCGATTTTCCACATTCAGAAATAAACTTACATTTTTCATTCAATTATTTGTCAAGTGGTTTGAACCCTTGGTTCAGCTTCCTAATTACTGGTAGTTACCTCCCCTGATTTTCAGATTTTATTTTGCTTTAAAAAAAAGAATAGAAATAAATTAAAAAATGCTGATATTATTTTTGCGTTCTAGTTTGTTTGGTAATCTGAATTCTAGACATTTGGATGGTTCTCTTTTAAATCAACATCAGTAATGGTTCACACACCAAAAAGTAATAAATTATACTAAAATAAAAATAATAATAAAAATATAAGTATAGGTACAACATGAATTTTCCAGTAACTGATGGTCCAGCATCTTTTTACATCCAGACAAAAATCACTATAAGGAACTTGATAATCCAGCTGCAGCCAAACTAGTTTTCTGGTTGTCCAACAGATGGTGGCATGTGTATCGTGTCATTAATTTGCTCGTTTACATTGCACCTGCTGGTGGTAGCCTCCCTTTGTTTTCAGTTAATATTTTGCTCACATTTAATCAGTTGGGATTCACAGGCAAATAATGGCATTGATCTATTTCCATCAAAGAAAAAAAAATTAAGTTTCTAGCAATCCCTGGTGGTTTAGAAACATGGTAGGTGTATAGTTAGTGCATGTTAGAAGCCTGTTGATGAATTGTTATTAAGATTAATCGGATGGTCCAGCAAAATGGTTAATCAATGATGAGTAGAAAGCGTACTTTGGATTTATCTTCAGTAACCTTGTAACTCTTGTTGCCTTCCCCTATTTTGTCCTTTAGTTCTCACATTCTATGTGATGTTCCTGATAACGGGGTGTATTTATTTGCTTCTCCACTGAGCAAATTAGGCACAAGGCCGTTTTTTTAATGTGGAGAGAGAGGGGAAGGGGGAAGGGAAAAGGGGACCAGTTCCCGAGAGTTGGGAAATGGAAGCTGGATAGTGATTTGCCAGCTGACCTATGTAGGGTTGCCCCTACATGGGCCAGAAGATTGCCGCAAGGGCAATGGTCTTTGATTGCAGCATCTGCCGGAACAGATACTATACTTTGATCTTGGCCTGGAGGCCACAAAGTCTTGTTCCTGATAAAGGGGAACTAACTGCTGTTTTCTGGATTAACTGTTGTTTTAAATTGGATGGTATGTAGAGATTTCCAATCCTTTCATAGTATCATTCAGCTGTCAATTCAGCCATCTCCTTTACCCTTACCCTCGAGTGTTTTAGCCTTGAGAAATCATAATCCATTAGTAAATGCCAGAAAATCGGTGTTGTACCTGTATTAGAAAATATAAACTTCATTTAATTAACTCTACTTTTGTAAAAAAAAAAAAAAAAAAAAAAAACTTCCAGTGTTTCTAGTTTATACAAATAAAAAAAAAAATTTAATTTCAAGTGAAACAAATGGTACCTACATAATTGTCATGTCGCAAATAGTAACATATCCAAAAATTATGGAAAACGATAAGGTAGAAATATAATTATTAATGAAACACTGTTTTCGATAAAGTTATATGAGAGAATAAATTTTATCCGATATTTTGAATTACGTTAGTCACATGACGTAAGCAACAGAACTTAATTATTTCCCCAGTCAACTTGTCTCTTTTTTTTTTTTTTAGTAAGCATAATATAGTGATTTTGCTTCCTTTCAAAAAATGTCTTTTCATCAATAATCATTTTTCTACCTTATCGTTTTTCATAATTTTTGGATGTGCTACTATTTGCGACATGGCAATTACATAGGAATCATTTGTTTTACTTGAAATTCAATATTTTTTTGTTTGTATAAAATAGGAGCACCAAACTTTCTTTTTTTATTGTCTGCATTGCTGGAAAACTCTGTAGAGAATATAGAAACTTCTTTGGTTGGAATATCTATCAAGCTGTTTTGACTCTTTGTGGAGTTATTCTTTCAGATTTTAGTTCCAAAATCAAATGTATCTTCAAGACCATCAGCTGAACCATCCATGTGAACCAGAAAACCATTCCTTCTACCAATTTTAATACCATTTTAAACCATGCATCAGTAAAAAGAGTGAATTTTCTCTTGTTTCTCACTGAAGCAAGACAATGAGGCGGCCAGCACGAGTGATTACTCTGTTGCAGACAAAGATCCAAAAACCAATGCCTAGAGCACCTGAAAAATAAAAAAAATAAATAAATAAATAAAGTAAAAGATTCAAACACATATATTTTTTAAGTTAGAAAGAAATTGTATCAAGAATATTGTACAGGGTCGAACAATAAAATAGTCGCCATGATGACATGATTCTATTTTATTTTGATGAAAAACTGGTTTTCTTTTTTTTGTTGCAGACCATCTATTAGTTGGCCAGTTGTGTACAAATCCCAAAATCGATAGGAGTCTTGTTCAATGTTCAATGAGCAAAAGATCAGAGATGTGCCACTGTACAACTCATGCTCTCTACCGATCTAAGTTATGACAACAGGATCATTGCTAGCACCCTCAAAATGCATCACTCGATTGCCAGGAATAACATGAACGTTCCCAGGGTGATGAATATAAAGTTTCCAACCATGGTTATGGTCTTTGGTATGGTTTTAAGTGAGGACTACATCATGCCACCTCACATCTTTGAAGTCAGCTTGAAAGTCAACACCAAAGTGTACCTGGTTGTGCTGAAAAGTATAGTGATCCCCTGGTGCAATCGGGTGGCCGCTGGCAGATTTTGGGTGTGGCAGCAGGACGACACTGGCCAACACGTTCAAAGAGACCCAGACTTGGCTTCAGAAGGAGTGACACAACTTTGTATCCTTTTCTCACTGACCCCCTCCTCTCCCGACTTGAATACGCTGGACTACTTTATTTGGTCATATGTTGAGAACATCACCACTATGACCTCCCAGAACACCAAAGTCAGCCTGATCATCACCATCTGCCGTGTATTTGCCAAATTCCCGCTGATACTTGTGGAAAAGGCATACTCCCAGTTCCAGACCCGTATCGAGGCGGTGATTGAGGCTGAAGGCAGCTACATTGAATAGATATCAGTTCTACTACATAATCGAGTTACCAAAATTGATCTTTTCAATAAAAGTTTTTAAATAAAGCTGTAGCGTTGTTTTCTTTAGGGCAACATTTTTATCGTTCCACCCTGTATTGGACTGGGTTTCAGAATTTTTGAAATTATAAAACGTGTCCACCTGTGTTCAATGCACAGGTTGTGCTCGTTCTGTACCTCTATAAGGCCACCACTCGTGCACCTATGGAGAACTTTTGTCACATTTGGGTTGGTGCATCTGCTACTTGTCTCTCACTCCTGGACAGGGTTCAAAAGAGAGTTGCCAACCTGACAGGTCCTGAACTGTCATCTAGGCTTCAGCCTCTGTCCCATCGACGAAATGTTGAATCCCTCTGCCTGTTCTACAAGTACTTTAATGGTGAATGCTCTGATGAACTACAAACACTTGTACCCCCTTGACAGGAATACCCCCGACAAACCCGACAAGCAGCTAAATCCCACCCCTTCACAGTAGAGATCCCTAAGTGTAAGAAAGCATTCTACTTCAATAGTTTCTTCCCCAGAACTGCTAGACTTTGGAACTCCCTTCCGAAATTCTGCTTTCCCAACTGTACTGACAAGTGTAATGTGAACAGACATCTTGCTACACATCTCCCTTCATAATACCCCTGCAACTTATGTCCCCGATAGTGGCCCTCGACTTCAAAGTGGCACTGTGCCTTGTTTGGGGTGAAAATTGAATAAAAAACAATGACCTTCCACAACACCAAAGCCAGCCTGATCACTGCCATCTGCTGTGTATTAGCTGAATTCCTGCCAGTGCTTGTGGAAAAGGCATGCTCCCAGTTCCAGACTTGTATCGAGGTGGTGATTGAGGCTGAAGGCAGCTACATTGAATAGATGTAAGCTCTACTACATAATCGAGTTACCAGAATTGATTTTTTCAATAAAAGTTTTTAAATAAAGCTGTAGCATTGTTTTCTTTAGGGCGACATTCTTATTGTTCTATTCTGCATTGGATTAGGTTTCAGAATTTTTGAAATTATAAACGTGTCCATCTGTGTTCAATGCCGGTCTAAAATTGTTCTTCAAGTTAATTCTACCAAAGAATACTCTCTTCACGTCGTGTTTGAACATAACTGCTATTCTCAGAAATTTTGTATGACTATCACTTTCTATCCCGAGCAAAACTGAGTAGATTTTCTTGCATAAAGTAATATGACAAAACACAGTCACATTGTTTTTCCCAGGCGACACTGTCTTTGAACGTATTTGCTCTAACCAGGATATTATGCACTTTATGTAATAAAAATTATCACTCTTGCAAACAACCTTGTGTTTGCTTACTCTGTAAAATGACAGCAGAAAATGTAGAAAAGAAAAAGAAAAGACAAGCGTAATTTTGTGGGTCGCTCATTGGTGAACGTATGCCATTAATTTGCATATGTGCACACAATTGGTAACTGTTAAAAAGGACGAATTATAAAACATGAGGGTTGAGTTGAGTTTTTTATTGGACAGCTTAGAACGAGAATGAATGGTGGAAGATAATATTGAATATTGAATAGTTGTTGCAAGTTAAGGAAAAAAAAGACTTTTGTACATTGTATCGACAAGAAAATGTTTTCACATTGTCACATTTTTCTTTTTTGTTCCCTTTTCATTTTATAGAACTGACTAACTTCTACCCCTTACCATATATGCCTCAACATCAACAATAAATTAAGGGTGGTTTGGCTTTGATTGTTTTGTTTTACAGCAGATCAACTTTTTTTTTTTTTTTAGGTCATTTAATGCCAAATTTGGTCATTTTAGTAAAACTTTTTATGCTTCAAGTTCTTTATATCTTCAGATATTTATTCATAGTGTTTGGCTGTTTTGTAGAGGAAAATCTTTTTTTGTTTTTGGCTTTGCAGAACATGATTTTCATGATTTTGCAAAATGAAAGAAAAAAAAAAAATCAATAACATTAATGTTTTGTTCATTTTAAGTCAGGAAGCTGATATCTTCAAACAGCCTGACCTGGTAACACCAGAGATAAATTAAGGAAATAAGGACCCCAAAGAGCACGTAACGTCACCATCTCCATAAAGTGTCCTTTTTTTTTTTTTAATTTGAGACAATTCTTTGTTTCTTCGTGCTTTTATGAAATAATTTCAAGTAACCCAAAAGACAAAAAAGTATACAATATGAGGTGAGATTGGACTCTGTGTTTATGATCTTGATATCTGCATTCAATATCAGCCTAAGTTTGATTGTGACTTTCAAAACATTTAGCCCTCCCCCAGAGGGGGAGCTAATGTAACACTTTGAGAAGAAACCATCCTGAGGAAATAATAAAGGATGAACACTATAACAAATGTACAAACACACATTGAGATCGAAAGAGATTTCAACTCACCTTTGACACCTGTTGGAAAAGCCACCAGTTTTTGGAATGGGAAGAACCAACTAGATGAAAATTCCAAGAGTGGTTCATTTCGGAACATATATATTATCAAAAACATCATCAAAACCTGTAAAGCAACAATAAAAACGCACATTGTCACGTATATAGAATTTTAGGTGATTGTCAACTTTTTTTTACCTCCAGTTTCAGATTGTTTGGCTAATCAGACATGGTCAAGCGAACAAGAAAGTTATTCTTAGCATAGAAAAACAAGAGGAGAAAATCATTAATCAGAAGGGACCATATCTTGCTTGTCGCCGTCATCTCTACTATGGAGCAAAAACTGGAAGTGAAAAAGAGCAAACAATCTTGAACTTTTGAAGTTAAGGATTGGTTATGCGTATTATTTGGATTCATCAAACTACTGTTCTCATCTTGAGTGTCATTTTCACAATGTTTCAGTCGATGTAGCCTCCAACCTTCTTCAGGTGTATCTTGTCGAACTCTGGAATGTTTCTGCTGAACTTGGGAATTCCTGAGTTCGACAAAATACACCCAAAGAAGGTCAGAGGTTACATTGACTGAAATGTTGTAAAAATCACACTCAAGATGAGAATCCAAATAATACAAATCTTAAATTTAACCAAATTTCATGTTGCGATGACACTAAAGCTACATGCAGTGATGCATGCGCACTTGTGTGCCTTTTCGCAGAGATTAATTGGTACATACCCAACGTTGCTTGGGACCTTATTGCATTCAAATTTGTTTTGTAAACAAAGAAAGAGTTTAACGAGACTCTTGAAGATGAGGAGCGTAGTAGTCAGCAGTCAGATATTGACAATGATCAATTCAGTGCCTTAGTCGAAGCCAATCCACACACAACTGTTAGAGAACTTGCTTTTGAATTAGACGTAATGCATACAACGATTTCCAACCACTTAAGAGAGCATGGCATTAGAAACCAACAACAACAACAACACTCAGCATTAGCCAACAGAAAAAAATTAAGCCAGTAAAATAACTGATAAAAAAAAGTTAAAAAAAAAAAAAAAACGTTGAAAAAAACATTGATTTTTCGGTCTGGTGTAAGTCGACTATGACGGTTTTTCTTTCCATTCCAAACACAGTGGGATGATGTATGGAAACCTGGCTAGTGAGGGCTGAAGACATGTGTTGCATGGAGAGAAATGATATGAGCATGTTATTATGAATGCATAATGCGAGTCTGAAACACAAATTCAGATCTGACGACCACAGAGGAAAATTAAATCTGCACACTATAGGGTTTGGTTGTTTTACGGCATATCAACTTCTTCCATATTATTTAATGGCGAATCTAGTTATTTTGGAAATTGTATTCATATTGCATATAGTTATTTTGTAGAAGGTTTTTATTCTTCAAGCTCTTTGCATCTCCAATCGCTAGTTTGCAGTGTTTGGTTTGATTGTTTTATAGTGGATTTTATCATTTCCCTGCCCTGCATAATATGAGTTTTGCAATCGAAGAGGGAAAAGGGTTACAGTATTAATGTTTAGTACATTTTAAGTTGGGAAACCAGTAAGGAAGTGGGGAAGATAGAAAGAGAAAGGGGAAATGGGAAGAAGGAAAAGGGGGAAAAGGTAGGTTGTTGTTTTTGTTTTGAAGAACATAAATAAGTTTTGCAAAAGGAAGTAGAAAAACAAAAAGCATCAATGTTACGTGTATTTCGTCCCAGGAAGCCAATATCTTCAGACAGCCTGATCTGATAGCACGCGGACACTATAGGGAAATTTGGGAAGAACATAAGGCTTTGATGGTACGAGTACACCGAGAGAATGGTAATTAGTTTATGTTTTAGTAGATATAGAACAGCTGAAGCAGCAGGTACAGTTCACAGGGGAAGTTTAAAGAAAATATGGGAGGAAATGATGAGGATGGACTTAATGCAACGTACACACAACACTTTGTAGACTCAGTCACAAAGGAGACAAAGACGAGGAATAGGAAAGAAATTTAACTCATGTTTCGAGTTTTAAGAAAAGACCTTTATTCCTCATTCTCCCACCACGTGTTACACCTGTGACTCTCGTTTCTAATGTGATCCCGATCCTCTCAAATGTGATCCTGATCATCGATCTGCGCACAAGTTCTTTTTATATCTTTTTCTTTTCTTCCTTGCCGTGACATCAATTTGACATGTGACGCAGCATTTGCATACAGTGGCCATACGCATGTCCATGCTCTGTTACATTGATGGCATAAAGACCTAACCAGAGATAAGTTGAAATTAAATTTCTAAAAGTCATCCAATGTATGCAAGCATGTAAAATAGATGTTAAACTGTATATGATGATGCAGATGATGCTGCTATCAGCTTTCATTTGATCCCTTCTGTAAGTACCCGATTCGAAAATCACTTGGTGAAAACCAACGCCAACAACAAAAGTTGAAGAGCTACGAAGATAGGAGTGATACTATTTAAATGAGCGACGTTTTGTGCTTCCGAATTTATTTTTCTACATAGTCATCTCCATTCTCAATGCACTTTTGCCAGCAATGAAATGGTGACTGTGCATGGGTGTCTGGTGTGCACTTTGTCACTCACAGCTGTTGCCACTGTGAAATCGACGAACCCATCTACTGTATTATTTGATTGGAATTCATTATTGAGATGAGTATTATTTATTAATTTTATTTATTGCGGACTATTATCCTCTTTTTTTTTCTTTTTTTTTTTTTAGTTGCTGTTTCACGTTTTGGCCAGCTATTCCTCTGGCCTTCATCAGGTGGTAACCGCTACAGGATAGGAACTCCGAATCTCCTCACTGCATTCTCAGCAATTACTGCCATCCATAGTTGTTGTCGTCTCACCACATTTTTGGCCAAGTAAGGACTGAAACCGCTATCTTCACAAAATTCTCACCTGGAACCGTAGCGATTCAATGTCTCTATCCACTGCACCACGTGGTGAGACGACAACAACTATGGATGGCAGTAATTGCTGAGAATGCAGTGAGGAGATTCGGAGTTCCTATCTCGTAGCGGTTACCACCTGACGAAGGCCAGAGGAATAGTTGGCTAAAAAAAAAAAAAAAATGAGGATAATAGTCCGCAATAAATAAAATTACTACCCATCTACTGTGCTGACATTAACTGCATCAGCTCCGTAAACGTTCAACAGTTGCATGGAGGAATCCAATGACGCATCTCTACTTCCGAATCTCATACCGTCAATATTTGCAACAGAGAGATGCAACTTTCAGGTCATGAATGCATAAGCTCAGTCATCATAACAATGCAATTTGCAAAACCCTCTGATTAATTGGTATAGAATAAAAATTTGCAGGCATTACTTTTGGAACGCCACTCGTATATGTTCATTCCAACAAGTCCATATTATTAGTTCCTTCTGATAGTTAGCAGCTATAGAGAAAGTATTAACACCCACTTATGTGATTAACTATCCCGAGTAGCATATCAAGGAAAACCATGCTAATCTTTAGGATTTACGACAGGAGCAAAACTAGACCATTTCCCGTATACATTACTATCAGGAAGGGGTGTCCGGCTTTGCCTGAGCGTAAAATACATTTAAATATGATATCTTAATTTGTCCAAATTTCATATATATTATTATTATTATAGAGTCATGATTTCAAAAGTTAAAAAAAAAAAAAAGTATTTGGGTGTCGTCAGCTAGAATCAAAACCGAAACTGCAGCATTCAAAGCTGGTGACGTTACCACTGTACCAACGTGACACGCATAAGAACTGATTAAAAATTAGCTAAGATGAATGTACAAAATATATAAGGATTTTTTCAATTTGTGAACACTTAAAAACTATTTTAAACAGCTAAAGACCCATAAAAGAACGGCCCGTAAAAAATCCAATCATCTGAAGCCCCTAGTGCTGCTCTGCTACTTTTCGTTTCGGACGAGATATAGTTTGATAATATGAAGACGGACAGACTGATATATAGCCTTTTATATATTAGACAAGCAATTTACGCAACTTAAAATGTTCACATATAGCAATAAATCTTTTTATGTTTCTATGTTGGCCATTTGAGGCATTATCGGATAGCATTACAAAATTAATTAAAAGGTAACACGTGTCATACACTTGTGTTATCTCTTTTCTGATAGACTCAATTTGAACTTTCCAATCAAGTTTGGCAAGCTGTGATGTGGGAAGCAAAGTTGCTGGTAAAATTACACAAGCAGGGGACAAAAGGTGGAAACAATATAAGTATGTTTTCTGCTTAACAGCACTTACTGTGGCGTTCACTCTGGTCAGATCAAGCTGGTTTCCTCCAAATGGGGAAGTTTCTAGGGAATATTAAATTCACAAGCAGTCTTCATATCCCCATTATTCTTTTATATTTTGCATTACTGTCATCCCATATACAATGTCACCCATCTGGTACTGAACAGGTTCAACATTGCTTAACTTTTCTGATCTAATGACTAGGGCTATGACAACAGAATATTCTTCTTATTGTTTTGATTCGAGTATATATCCAACACAGACACAGTTAATCAACCGAGAATCACATGACTCTATATAAAAGCATATAAGATATCAATGGATACACACTGGAAAGTCAAAACAATGAAAAGAATATGCTTTAGCAGTGTGTAAAAATAAAAAAGTATCACCAAACCTGAATGATCTGTGATCCGATTTGAACAGCCATTGTAATCGCAGAAATCTTCTGACTCCTCGTACTTCCTACAAACAAAAGAAAAAAACAGAAAATTCTTTAAAAATAAATAATGAATGTGAACATGAAGGGGGTGGGGGGTATCATAATTTTATAATGGTTAAATGGTTAAATAATGGTTAAATGAAAGAGTAGAAATTGGATATCCATAACCATTATAATTAAAGTTTTAGTTGAGGGCTACGAATCTTCTAACTTCATGTTCGAAACAGAATGTACATTTCATTCACAGAAAAAAGTATTTCTTTACTTTATCTCTAGGAGGTTAGACACATGGCCAAGTGTGGATTAGATGAAGGTGTTTCTGTGACACAAACTGGATTTGAACCTGGCACACGTAGGTTTTCAGTCCATGGTGTTCACCACCGTTGTTTAACAGAAAGGACTTTTAATTTGGCAGTACTGAAAACAAAATAAAAACAGTAGTAGCCTTTACAAAGAAGGAGAGTGCCACGCATCTTGGTTGGTTATTTTACGGCATATCAACCCTTTTCAGGTTATTTAATGCCGAATCCAAAGATTTCGAAGAAAGATTTTTTAATAGAATATATTTGTTGTTTTCAAGTTGGTTTCTATTTAACCCATAGTTGGGACCCTAACAAGTACTACCACTCTGGATCAGACTGGACCTGGGAGCAATGGCAATTAAAGGATGGCTCCACACTCCCCAAAGCCCGCAAGCTGGGGGCTCACCACTGGATATAGTTTAAGGTCATATCTAGGACCTGCATCTTGGTAGGTTCTATTCTAAGCTGGTGGATTGGAAGTGACCAGCCTCAATTCATACCGCTGACTATGTGCAGGAAACATTGCGCAATCGAGTTGACTGACCGGTCCATGTTAATTCACCGAAGTTAAGCATTACTGAGCCTGGTCAGTACTAAAATGGGGGACTATTTGGGAATACCAGACGCTGTATATTCTCCCAGATCATTTTTACATTTTTTCCAGTTCTGAACTTCTTGCCACTGGAATCAAGCAATCTAAACTCAGGAGAGGTGCGATTAGAGATTGTGCAACCCTTGCTTCAAAATTTAGCGAGAGTCATTCCACCTCCCTCCAAGATGATCACATGATCATCATTCTTCCAATGGACAAACATCCATATGCAGGAAAATACTTGTATGAGCACTAAGAAGAATTAGTTTGACAAAGTGTATTCATATGCCAAGTCATCCAATTAGTTGATGGTCCAATTACTGAGTGATAAAACCTGTCTATTTATATCAAAAGAAAATAGTGCATCAAAATATGCGACTATTACAGTCACAAAACAGCATGCAGACTCAGCAGTTCACCAGAATTAAGTCTGATGGGCAAGAAGTCCAACTAACGCTCATTTTCATCGAGAGCCAATTGTAATTTGATTGATCAAAATTTTTAAATCAACAAACCTCTTTGTTTGACATCCTGTCCTAATTTATCGATTTTGCGTTGCAATTTGAAATACTTTGAAAATTCATCTGACATGCTAATCGTGTTTTGTTCGGCTTTCAAATCGCGTAGTTCTGCTCGTAAATCCATTTCTACTCCATCCACCTTGAATATCATTCGACAAAGCTGAAAAGAAAGAAAAAAATTTTAAAAAGAAAGTTAGCAAAAGTTCAACTAAAAAGTGAAAAAGTCATAGTTATTTAGTAGTTCATAGGGACACTGTTTAAAAAAAAAAAAAAAAAAAAAAAAAAATCACTACTTTTGCTTGGTTTTAGTCGACCAAGAGAAAAGTCCCTATTTAATAGCCTCCCCCAAAAAGTAAAAAGCCACCGTTTATCAAGGCCCAAATACCACTTGAGGATAAGGGTTAATGGGTGGCCAGTGAAACAACATTGTAATGATTGGTAGTGGTGTAAATTGGGTAGAATTTGATTATTTACATTGTACTTGAAAACAACCATGTTGCAGTCAGCTGGAAAGCTGTCCCATGGTATAGAGTTCCATAGGCGGGGAGCTCTAGAAAAGAAACTTTTTTCATGAAATTTGCACTTAGTTTTAAGCAGAGACAGAAAGTAGGGGAAATTGTTGACAGTGGTTTTAGCTAGATGAGTGGTTTTGGAGAATATTTTGCAGAAGGAAGATTATAAATTGAAGCTCAGTTGAGCACTTTTCATGAAAATAATGATAGAGCAAAGATAGACTCGCAGCGTCTCTTCTGTGAGAAAGAGGTTTTAAGGAGGAGAAAAGGACAATGACTACTAGATTTCAAAGCTGGTTTTGTACTCTGTGAGATACCTTATGCAGCAGTAGAATGATCCAATCATTTTTTTCAGTGACATTGGCCACAGATTTGATGTAAGTCTTCCATTTCAGGTCAGGAATGAAGGCCAACCCCAGAAACTTGTTAAAGCAGAGTGTTTCCTCAAGACAAGAGCCATTCACTTTAATTTAGACTAAGTAGGGATCAGAGCATTGGTGATGAAAAGATAGCAGTTTAGACATAAGATCATTTTTTTTATGTGTAGGATCTCCAGAGAAACAGAAGAGTCTATCAGATGTGCGTGTGAAGTTTGATGAATGTATGGAAGTGAAACCTGGTCAACAAGGGTTCATATGTGTTGTACAGAGAAAAATGAAATAAGATTCCATGAACAAAGCTTCTTTCTTAGAACTGAACACCTGTGAAATTGTCTTCCGTTTTCCTGCTTTCCAGCTTACTACAATAGGGTTGTCTTCAAGTCTAATGTAAACAAGTTTTTGATGAGCCGTTCCACTTAACAAATTTACCGAATTTCCATTAATAACGATTACTATATTGTCCAATTCTCTACTGTATACTCTTTAACCCTTATCCTCGAGTGGCCTCTTGGCCTTGATAAGTGGTGATGCCTATGTAAAAAAACAAAAAAACATAAATAAATAAAAAACAAATCCCGAGTTGTTGATGAAAGTGTAATGCAGGTGTTAAGGATAGGCTTAGATTTGATGATTTCAGAGGAAGATTAAATATGCACAGTATCGGGAGATGTATGCAGAATAAGAGACTTGGTCTAGTCATATGAAAAGAATGGATGAGAATGTTTTGGGTTAGTAGACGTAGAACAGCCGTGATAACAAATTTAACTCACAGAGGAAGTGAAGCTCTATGTTTGGATGAATGGGTCAAAGTGCATATAATTAGATGAAGATATATCATGTCAACGGCATTTACCAAGGAAATGTCAAGGGAACATTAAATTTACAAGCGATCTCCAGTCGCATGTATATCCCCGATCAGCGAAGATGATGTTAGGTTATGTCAATATACTCCTACATACAGCGCCTAGTATTCCCAAACGGTCACCCATTTTAGTACTGACCAGGCTCAATGTGGCTTAACTTTGGTGACGTAACGAGAACCAGTTTGTCATGGTGATGAGGCCGTATAGATGCAGATAAAGAGAGAATGACTCTCCACACATACATGCATATACTTTTTAGAGCCTTGTGTTTAACTTGTGAAACTTGTTTCACTTTTTTTGCAAATAAATTGCTCAAAGTGTAGCATCTGTTCTGCCAGCAGTCAGATAACAGAAATTCTTGATGACTACAGAGTTATTCTGGACAAGAACCAAATTTTTTAATCCAACTCTGAGACTTTAAAATAAGGAGTCAGATATTCTGGAATTCTAGAAGTCAAAGTCAACATTTTTAGAATCCTAGAGTTAGACTTTATACCTTGCGACTCCGCAACCCTGTTTGACGGAGATTATTTTCATATTTATCCCATCCAGAGTGCTCCCTTTTGGGGGAGGGAGCAGACACCTCTCACATTAAAAACCAAATTTTATCCTCATAGGGAGGCAAGTAAATAAGGACAATCTATAACATTAACAAAATTAATCTCTGCACTAACACATTAAAATTTACGGCACCTGTCCAGAATTCCCTCCCCCTTATGATAAAACAAAAATAAAGAAAAATATGTATGATGTACATACCCGTGATGTAAAAAAAAATATTCTAAAAATCACGTAAATTGATCAAGTAGTTTTATTTTATAACAAAAATAATTTTTAAATGAATTTGAGTTTTTCCAATGTCCTATTCCTCCTCATGTTAAGAACGACTTTCTAAAATCTAAATTTGTTGCTTCATACTATTTTCAAAATGGTGTCCTGAAATCGTTGTTTTTAGTTTAACCTTAACATTTGATTTTCTTATTTAAAAAAGTAACTACGTGATCAATTTTTGGTGTTGATCTTTTATAATATAAAAGCAGTTTCCATTAAAAAAAATATTCATTATTTGAACTGTTTTTTTTTTCTTTTTTTAAATACAAACATCATAAAATCCGAGGTATTAAATTTTGAAGACTATTTTTTATGAGGTCTGCTTTTGTTTTCAATTAACATCTAGTTTTATATAGTGTTTGATAAAAAAAAGAAAGAAAAAAAACAGTTTAAATAAAGAATATTTTCTTCTGCAAACTACTTTAAAATATATTTTCGTATGTTTGCTTGTAGTAAAAAACATTTCAAAGTGAGCAATGAAAAACTTTTACTTCTGGCAAAAACCTTGAGAGGGATTTTTTACAGTCTTCACCATCCAACCGACAAAGCCTTAGTCAACACAGGGATGCTGAACTTGAAGATAACCAAATAAGAATATTCGTAAACGGTTTCTTTTTTTTGGGGGGGGGTCCTTATTCAAATTGGCACTGATAGCAGAAATTAAAAGTAAAGAAAACACAGAAAAATCTGTATGATGTATGTACTCATTACAGAACAAAGATGTCATATTCCAAAAATTACGTAATTTGATCAAGTATTTTAATTTTTATTCAAGAAAATAAATTTTTATGAATTAGCAGTTTGTAGTGATTTTGTTGAGCATGATGAAATCTGATGAAATAACTAAGAGTGAAGCAATTCAAATTGAAGTGTCGAGGTAAAAAAAAAAAAAATCAACCTTATGTTCAATACAGTTTAGTAGTAAATCACTAAAAATCTTAAATTTTGATTTTTCTTAGTTAAAAAAAATAAAGATTGATTTATGTAATTTTTGGAATATGACATCTTCATTCTGTAACAAGTATGTACATCACAGTTTTCTGTATTTTTCTTTACTTTTGATAAGTGCCAATTTGAAAAAGCACCTTTTTGTTTTTCAAATAAATGTTTATTTTTGCACAATTTTTTGATAAAAAGTATTGTTTTTAAATTCAATAAAAATATTTCTGTAAACTTTTTTTATGAAAGAAGAGAAAATCTGTGGATAAACAGTGCTGCTCTTTGTAAAATTAAGAAAAAACACTACTCCTGGATCCGCTACCTCAACATAAAAGATGGCCACGGCTACTAGAGGTACATCACAGCCAGAAATAAAGCTCCCTACATGCAAATAGAAAAGTTAGGAAAGACTTTGAGTCCAAATTAGCCAGAGAGCAATGTTTCAACAATAAAGCTTTCTGGAACTATGTAAATAATAGAACAATTCAGTATGGTATTGCTGATCTGTGTAAAGAAGAAGGATCCTTTGCTTGCAATGATTAGGATTGTTGAATAAAAAGTACTACTGTTTGTGTTATGTTGATTAATCAGACTATTGTTCTCATCTTCTGTGTTATTAGCACAACATTTCATTTCTACTAAGAAACCCTCTTTTTCCTTAGTAGGAAAAGAATCATGTTCTCAACACATGAAGAAGGTCGCAGGTTGCAGCAACCAAAACGACGTGCTAATAACAACCAAGATGAGAATAATAGTCTGATTAATCAACATAACACAAGCATTCACATCTCATCTCAAAAATTCAGAATTGCAGTACTGCAGCATGTTCACGAAAGAGAATACATCTTCTCTTTCATCATTCACTAAAAAGCATACGGATTTGAAACTTTAAGGTCATCATCGGGACTAACAAATCACCAGGGCCAGACCATACTCACCCGCAGATCCTCAAGGAACTTGCTTGCATCCTTGCTACTCTCCTCTGCATCCTGTTCTCGTCAATAGATATGTAAATTGTCAGTGGAAGTCTGCCACCATAGTCCCCAATTTCCAAACAGTCTCTCTGAACAGTTCTTTGCAAGATCATGGAGCGGCTAATATCTAAGAGCATTACTGTCCACTTCAAGAAAAACAACTTGGGGAACAACACAGATTTACTTCTGGCAAGTCAACTGTCACTAACCGCATTGAAGCCCTGGACATCTAGACAGAGGCGTTAAGTTGTAATCTACCAGTTGATGTCATCTTTCTGGATTATGCTAAGGCTTTTGACACTGTTCCACATGAGCGACTTTTTGCACAATTGAGTACCTTTGAGATCCGGAGTTATACCTACAGTGGGTCTGTAGTTTCCTCCCACACCAAAACAGAGTTGTGGTCAATGGAACTTGCTCTGATTGGGCGAATGTAACTAAGCGGTGTGCTACAGGGTTCTGTTCTCGGCCCATTGCCATTCATCCTCTTTGTCGCTGATATCCAGAGATGCTGGAGTTTCATCCTCATGTTTGCTGATGATACCAACATTTTTCAAGTCATTACTGATTCACAGGATACCCAGCACTCCAGACTGCAGAGTGATTTAGACTAACTCCAATCCTGAGCGAAAATCATGTGTATGCAGTTCCATCCCAAGAAGTGTACAACAATGCCCTAGGTAATAAGAATCCGAAGAATTCATACACCATGAGATATAGTGATGGAAGCTGCTACACTCTGAATGAAAATGATGAGGAGAAGGATATTAGTGTCATCATTGACCAAAGGCTGTCCTTCAATAAACATGTTGAATTCCAAGTTAACAAAGCCAACTAGGTTCTTGAGGCCATCAAATACAAGTTTACAACTCTGGCCACATCATCTTTCCTGATTCTTTATAAGTCCCTAATCCGCTCACACTTGGAATATACTTCTGTGGTCTGGTACCCGAAGTTAAAAAAAAGAAATGATGCCCTGGAATGGGTCCAGCGTAAAACAAGACTTATATAGGGCATCCCCAACCTCCCTACTCTTGAATTCCACAGACAAAATGCAGATATAATACAGACCTATAAGATAAGGGGTTTCGATAATGTCCATTATAACAGACCTTACACTAACTGTGGCAATTGCATGTTCACTCCAGCCCATAACCCATCCATCAGGGGACATAACCTGAAGACGCAGATCCAGCATCATTCTGGCTCCTGTGGCCAGTTCTTCTCTAGCAGAGTTACTCTTGTTTGGAATGGGGCTAAGTTCCCATACCATTAATACCCCGTCAATAAATGTTTTCAAATCATACCTGACTGTAGAGTGGAAGGCCCACTAAGATCTATTAATATATCACTACCAATTTTCTTACAGAGCCAGTGAACCTACCCTCACGTTTTTTGTTTTGTCATGTGCATTACTGCTACTTAACTCTCTTCAACAGAAGTGGATCAAAACCTTGAGAAATGGTCTTAATACCCTAGTTGGATAACCAATGACCTAGAGGTAAATATACGATAATATAAGATAAGGCAATATTGAAATGAAACAAGACATCATGGAACGTTTTTTTTTTTTTTTTTTTTTAAATAAAATAACTGTTATTGTGTTTTTAGTAGAAAAAAAAGTCTATCATTATAGGTTACAAATATTGCACACTAGTATGATGTTATCTAGCTGTGTGTGAACTCTTCACCGTCTACTTCATAACAACTAAGAAAAAAATGTAATTTTACTAAATTTGCCGTAAAAATTACTTTTAACTATAAATAACTCAATTTTCGTAATTTTTGGATATATTACTATTTTGGAAAGGACAATTAAGTACATGATATTGTTTTTACTTAAAACAACATATTTTTAAGAAAGATCTGTCGATTCTATCTTAACAAGCACCACAATTTTAATGTGATTCGTTTTCAACAGACCTGAAAACCTAAACAAAAGTCCTCAATTTAAAGGCGAGTTGCAGTTAAAATAAAAATTTACCACATTTTTTTTTGTAATTATCGGTACTTCTACAGAATTTGAACCGACGGGTTTGTATTACTGTACACATAGATTCGAAAAAGTTGTCAAAAAAATAAATATATGACAAATAAATGTTATCAAAGGCAAGATAAGTTACTTTTCTACCTAACTGGATATATTTTTTGTGTTTTTATTCAGTGTAACATGTTTATTTAGCTCGAAAAACATGCAGTGTTTACCGATGCATTGGAAAATTTAAAATAGCGGCCGACTCTCTCTCGGAGAGGGTAAGTTTGGGAAAAAGTATTATAAATAATAAACTAGAAAAATACTGTTAAAAATTCGCTCAATATATGTTACCGTGACATAAGTTGACATATATTCGGTTGTTTTTTAATAGTATTTTGTCTAGTTTATTATTTATAACATCTTTTCCCAAACTTATCGTGTTAAAGAGACAGTCGGCCGCCATTTTGAATTTTCCAATACATCGGTAAACACTGCATGTTTTTCGAGCTGAATAAACATGTTACATTGAATAAAAACACAAAAAATATATCCAGTTAGGTAGAAAAGTAACTTATCCTGCCTTTGATAACATTTATTTGTTATATATTTGTTTTTTGACAACTTTTTCGAATCTATGTGTACAGTAATACAAACCCCCGTATTCAGCATAGCTGAAAACCTATACAAGTCGTCATTTAGAAGAATATTGTGGAGGTGGGGGTGGGGGGTGGACCTAATCTAAAAATCTCCCTTAAACCCTAACCTAAGTTTAAAGTTTCGTTTGACAAAAGTCGATCTGGTTCGGTTCAAATTTTGTAGAAGCACCAAATGATATATATATATATATATATATATATATATATATATATATATATTTGTATATTCAGAATAAATTATTCGGAAAAACAAACATTAAATGTGATATGTTTACATTTAATATTTTTAGGATAGTAATTTTAGTAAATTCACTTTTTACAATATATTTATTAGATTTTTACAGAATAACAAAGTCTCCCCACATATTAAGAATAAGTTTCTAAATAATAACGTAAACTGCAGAAGGACCGAAATGTTTTAGGTTTACATAGTTTTGATTTTTCGCTTTACCGTTTTATATTTTTGATAAAGTATCTCAATGCTAACTCCCACAAATGGGTGATTTTCTAAAATAACCAACAAAAACAATAAAAAGGTGTAATACATAACAAATAAATGTTACCAAAGGCAAAGTTTTAATTATTTAAAAAAGAAAGAACACATTTTTAAGGGCCAAAATAAAAATCATTCCGTGTTCAATGCTTGTTGTTGTTTTGCCGAGAAATGAATTACCATTTGAAAATTACTCACCGACCGTGAGACGATTGAACCATATTTGGTTAAATAATGCAATAGAAGAACCAAGATAAATATAAAGGCGGCGAGAAACATGACGACATTAACGTTTGACTGCTGCCGGCTTCTCCTCCGTGGGAGAAGATGGCAGGCATGAAATAGGAGAGTGCAATGTTGAAAGGGGGACAACTCTGTACAGGCGCAGTGTCTCAAAAAGGGTGGATTTAAAAACCGGCTAAATAGAAATTATGATTTCTATCCGGCATCACTCTAAGATACACGTGTAGAATCTGTTTTGTTTCTGGACGCCATCCTCCCAGGTATTATATCCTTTTGAAGACGATGAAAGGTTTATTTCTTTTGTCTGCTCATTTTGGAGAGGGAGATATTGCTTAGGGCCTTCATCCGCGATGGAGTCAAGTTATTTTTGTATTTGGCTCAGTGTCCCTTTTTTTTTTTTAGTAAGCTACTAGCAATGTAGATGTTGAAGCGGATAAACAACTCTGCAAGATAACGATGGGAAAATCTTTTATCCAGCTTTCAAGTTAAGATAAATATGTAGTATTTAGAAACAGTGGGAGGAGCTTTATTGTTTGTTTTTTGAGCAGTCTTTATCCAGAATGAAATTCCAACCAGGCTATTCTTGCATTCAGGCCAGAGTTCCTATTTATAATGCCTCCCCACGGGGCAGAGTTAGACACCAGGGTCGTTTTTTAATGTGGAGAAAAGGAACAAAAATAAAAATTGTCTCAGTCGTGAAGGATTTCTCCTCCACTAACAGAGAACAAGAAATTGAAGTGTAGCATCTGAAGAACAGATACTACACTTTGAGATATTAAATCTTTTATTCATGTTAAAAAAAATACAGAAAAAAAAACGAAAAACAAAAAAAAAAAAACAACGATGAACAAAAAACTTAGGCACATGGCCAACTCAAAAGGGGGGATTTTGGGGGTCGTTGGTCATCCTTGTCACTCCAGAACTAAACAAAGTCAAAAGTTTCTCCCAGCTAGTATCTTCTTTCACCATAATATCGCATTCACCCTTTCGTATTGGGGGACGTCCTAGTAACTCCCAATTTTTAAAACATTTTTTATTGACGTGTAAAAACAAAAAAGATAACAATAAAATGGTAACAATAATTCATTTGTGTCGAGGGCGGGGGAAGAAAAAACAAAAGGTGATTAGTAGGACCCTCCCAACCCCGTCTAATTGATAGACTGCCCGTTCCACTAGGTCTGTAAAAGGAACCTCGCTTCTGCGGGTCAGTCTCTAGGTGGGGATGCCCTCTAGATGGGGGTGAATGGAGAAAAGAAAATTTTTGTGGGTAAGGGATGGAGGTTAGTTTGTATTTCTTTTTCTCCAAGATGGGTAAAATTTAGAGGAAGGGGTGAAAACAAAAATTGCAGGTAAGAGGGGATGGGGATCTTGGAGGCTTCCTAATCGGGGAGGGATGGAACACACACTCAGCTAGCTGAGAGACTACTTGTTTAATTTTACTTTACAGAACTGCGCGTTCCACACCTAGGCGGGGAACACGTATTCAAATTTGGCTCCTCTTCGTACACACAGACTTGCCACATGTATCCATCTTCTGTCAAATGCTGCGCGATGCAGCCTTCTTCTATCACATCTGATCTTCACCCGTAGTTGGTGTTTAAAGAAAGCGATCAGATCTTGATCAGAAAAAGACAACACCCCCCGGCAACCTTGCAGACGCGACGTCCAAATCACCATTTTTGCCACGGCCAGGATCGTAACGTAGACCATTTGTCTTTCCCGGTCCCACGGCGGCCTCACGTTGTCCACAACATTGGATACAGTAATTGGGCGAGGATGCTCAGGATCGATGCGAGCCGTCACCCCACTGACATACGACCAGTACTGGCGGAGTTCGCGGCAATCGAAGAAAGCGTGATCCGTAGTTTCCACGGCCGTTGTCCCACAACGGGGACAATCAGGCGACTCCAAAAACCCAGAACTGCATTGTATGTTGTTGAGTGGAAGTGCATTTCGGGCCAATCGCCAGGTCAGAGAGAACTCCGAATTGTTCAGATGACTCGAACCTGGCGCCCAGCTCCACGCGGAGCGGATCTCACTCTGCTGCCACCCCAAATGCGCGCATAGCGGGTCGTCAGCGGCCCCCTTCACTAGATCCCTGTGGAGTTCCCTACGGGTAGCAGTCACAAGGTCACTGGACCTTGGTAGTCGTTTTAGCGCGGCTCGGCACTCTTTCATGTAGGCAGATTCTCCCCGCGGCCTGCGACGGCTCTCGATGGAAGGGTCGAGAACGAGGTCGGGGAAGGCGGCAGTAACCACGGGGTGCCACGGTTGGTCCTCCTGCATATAGTGGCTCAGGAAGGCCAGCCTCTCAGCATCTCGATGACACTTCAAGTCCGGCATTCCCAAGCCTCCCTCACACGGACGTTGAATACAGACCTGTCTGCTCACCCAGTGTCTTCCTCTGTCCCAAAGGAGCGAGGACAAGAGTTCGACAAGAGCTTTTAGGTGTTGTGCAGGCAGGGGAAGTACGGCCAGTCGGTAAAGGATGAGAGGAAAGACGTAAGTGGCGCACGCCTCAGCTCTACCCTTTAAGGAAAGTTTCCTAGGAAGCCACGAATTGACTGCAGCCTCCACCTTTGACCGTACCTCCAACCAATTCTTGTCAAGCTGGAGACCCGGTCCGAACCACACGCCGAGGATCCGGACCGGGCCATCTGTCCAGCTGAAGGGCGCAGGGAGGTTTGCGTTGCCACTCCATGCGCCCAACCGCAGTCCTACCGACTTGTTGCGGTTTATCTTGGCCCCTGTGATTCTTTCGTACTGTGTGAGTGCCTCCGACACGACCTCAATGTCTCTGAAGCCCGACGCGAAGATCGTGACATCATCGGCGAACGCGGATACCTTGGCAGCTGAGCCGCCAGGCAGAGCCATTCCACGCAGGGCCGAATTTGTCTCCCCATGTCTCAGCTTGCGGAGAAGTGGCTCCAAAGCCAGGACATAAAGCAGGGGCGACAGCAGACAACCCTGACGAACCGACCGAGAGATAACAAAGGGTTTCGAGCGCTTTCCGTTCACTTGCACGACAGCCATGGGCTGTCGATACATTATGGAGATCCACTTGCAAAAGTCCAGTTTAAAACCGGCGGCCTCTAAGACAGATGCCAGGAAACGATGGTCGACCCTATCGAAAGCTTTGGACTGATCTAAGTTTATCAGCGCGGCTTCCGTGTCGTCATCTATTCCCCCCTCTAGGATCATGCGGATCAGGTGCAAGTTGTTCTGAATCGATCTCCCCTTCACAGCGTAGTTCTGTTCCGGTTCAACCAACTCGTCGATAACAACCTGCAGCCGATTCGACAGGACCTTGGCCAAAATCTTCAACTCTGTGTTTAGCAGAGTTATGGGCCTGTAGTCGTCTAACTCTTCCCCTCCATGCCCGTCACCTTTCTTCAGCAATGTGATCACTCCCTTGGTCACCTGCCCTGGGATGGATCCCTGAGCAAACCAATGGTTGAACATATCCGTCAGAAGAGGCAGAAACATGGGCGACAGCCTCAAGTACAGTTCGTATGGCAGACCATCAAGTCCTGGCGATCTGTCACAGCTGACCTGCTTCAGCGCAGTAAAGACCTCCCGCTCCGTCACCCGGCCCTCGCAACTAGCCGCTCTAGCCGCCTTGAGGCGGGGAGAGTCGGCCAAATAGTCGCTAAACTCAAGGACCGGAAGATTGGGCTGCTGCGTAAAACGCTCCTCGAAATGTTCTCGAAACCCCTCGCAGATCTCCCGAGTCGATTCCAGGGTTCGTCCATTCGGATGTTTGATTTTTGCAATGTATTTGTCCGAGCCACGCCTAGAAACCTCACGGCGCACGTCTGCATCAGAATTGACTGCTTCGTTGCCTATCTTTCTAAGCCTAGCTCTAACTACTTGGCCTTCGTAACGCTCGCTAGTCTCGCGTAGAAGGTCCTGCTTAGCTAGTTCCTGACTAACCCTATCACCCTCCCCCGTAGCCTGGGCTAGTTTCTGCTCTAGCTTCTTCTTCGTCTTGGCCTTATCTAGTGCGAGGCGCTGGGCATACTTGACGGAGAAGCTTCTGATCTTGGCTTTGAGACCTAACCACCACTTACTCCCGGTAACCGCCCCCACTAGTGCCTTTTTAATCAATTCTCTTAACTGATCTTGGAAGTCTTGTATCTCCAGAAGGGAGGTGTTTAACTTCCAGTACCCCGCTAACTTAGGCCTATTTCCTAGCTTCAGCCGGGCCATAACTAATTTATGGTCCGTCTGGCCTAGCCAAGTGAACGTGGGACAAGATAAGAAGTCTACTTCGCCTCTCCTAACTAACATCCTGTCCAAATAGGTATTTGGATAGGAGGAAACGCTATTGGTCCACGTCCACATCTCCCGCCCCGGATGCTCGAACCGAAACCTGTCGACCAGACCGCATCTAGCCATCAGATCAGCCAGGCTGGACTCGCACCTCTCCGATCCTCTAACATCGCCTCCTACCTTATCTATCTCGGGGTCTAAGATGGCGTTCCAATCTCCTATTAGCACTACCCGCTTCCGACAATCTACAAACGCATCAAGCTGACTGAAGAATGAGACCCTCTCACGAGCGGTGCCGGGCGCATGAACCGCGATCACCCGAAACACAGAATCTTTTACGGCAACATCGGCCACAACCAGCCTGCCCACCGCATCTCTATAGACAACGTCGACCGTCGCCGACAGGGTACGTTTAACCAGCACGGAAACTCCCTTCCCCCGCGGGCTGCCATATGCTGAGAAAACCTCAAAATCTCTGGCCAGCACCTGACAGTCCACAGAGGAAACGAAATGCGTCTCCTGAATCGCAGCCACATCCACTCCCAGGGACAAGAGGTCGTGCCGGAGGCGAGCCGCCCGGCCCGATGATCTCAAGCCCCTCGCATTCAAACTAGCCAAATTCAAAGCCATGGTACCTACCTTAGGGTGTGTCACACTCAGCTCCGAAGTCAGCTGGGGAGAGGACGCCGACGTTATGTGCCATGCTCAAGGTGGTCAGGTTTTTCATATCCTGACCTTCTCTCGCAATGCCGCCGACGTCCAAAGGATAAATTAATTTTATGGCCCTGTAGAGTGACGGATGGACCAACACGGGGACCCTTCCCTTGCATTGTTTTGACAGTTCATCAAGAGAAGGGTCATTTTTTTTCACCAGTTCAATTCCCGGAAACGCCCCTTCAGCGGCCTGCAGCCTTGTCCACAAGTTGGTCTTGCAGGCCTCTGGAGTTCTGACAAAAGTTATTAGGAGTGGGGCGTCCGGGAAATTTGAGGGGATATTTACATCTTTCCCCTCTATCTGTTTGTAATCGAGCAGAGGTTTTAAGTTTTTCCTCTGCCGATGGGAAATGTCTGTGGCCACAGATAGAGGGTCTACATTACATAGTTCCTCAGGGGCATGGACCTTTGGTCTGCAAGAGGCAGAGGAGTCTCTCCTCTCCCTCGGTTCATTCTTTTCATTTTCTTTTTGGGGTAGTGGCTCAGTTTGCCTTGGTGTGGGGACGGGTGTTTGTGTGGTGCCTGGTGTTGGTGTTGGTGTGGTGTCTGGTGTTGGTGCGGTGTTTGGTGTTGGTGCGGTGTCTGGTGTTGGTGTTGGTGTTGGTGCGGTGTCTGGTGTTGGTGTGGTGTCTGGTGTTGGTGCGGTGTCTGGTGTTGGTGCGGTGTCTGGTGTTGGTGCAGTGTGTGGTTTGGGGGTGGAAGTGGATTTTGTTGTTAGGGGTGGTGTATGTTCACAGGGAGTGGGGGCCACCTTTTCTTCCTCTTTTCTTCTTTTGTTTTTCTTTTTCATTCTTTCGAATGAACCGGGGAGAGGTGAGGTTGAGTTCCTCTCCCTCTCACTTGCGGATTCATCCTCAGAGGAGCAGTCTTTTCTCCGCTTGATCCCCGTCTCGATTGGTGTGGGGACCGTTAGTTGTGTCTGCTCCTCTATTTGCTGCTGCAGCTGTTTTTGTTGTTGCTGCTCTCGCTGGTGTCGTTGCTGCTGCTGCTTCTGCTGCACTTGCTGATTTTGCTGCTGCAGTAGTTGTTGCTGCAGTTGTTTCCGCGGCATTGGCTGCGGTGGCTGTTGTTTTTGCTGCATTTGCAGAGGCTCCTGCCTCGATTTTTGGGCTGGTGGTGGGACAGTGGCAGAAGGGATTATGTGTTTCCGCTTTTGTCTCACTACCGTGCTCCATTCTTCCCTCTTGGGTGGTTTGGGTTTTCCTTGGAGCTGGGGTTGGTGTTGCAGTTGCAGGGGTTGTTGCCGCCTGTTTTGGTGCGGGCGTTGTCTCAAGGGTTGTGACCGCCTTTTGGGTTGTTGGATTAGGGGTTACCCTTTGGGGGCAACTCCTAGCCATGTGGCCCTGCTTTTGGCAGAACCAACAGTGTGGAGGACGGCCCTCCACCACTACCGTTATGCTGGCGTCTTTGTATGACAGCAGCGATGGTATTGCTCGAAAACCTTCCCTCTTCAGCCTTATTGCTATTGTGTAGCAGCCCAGGTGAGTCCCAGTTTTTGACCGTACTGGGGTCACCTGTTCTACCTCACCGTACTGGCTGAAGAGGCATCCTAATACTTCCGCAGGTATTTGGGTTGGCACATTAAATACCTGCACCAGAGTCCTTCTCTTGCCCTGGTATTCAGGTGTTAGTTTGACTCTCCCATGCTTTATTTCTTGGAGGGAGGAGGATGTCCCACACAGCGAAGCTCCTCTGGTACAGGTATAGTACTGGGATGTTAAGTTTGTGGAGAAGCCCCGCCATGTCTTCCTTCTTCATTCCTAGGAGCCGATTTTCCGGTATATCGGAAATGGCAAAGGACAGGACTCTGCCCTCAATCGCCTCCCAGGCACCTGGTATGGGTTTTATATCTGCCCCCTCTATGTATTGTCTGTACTTTGTCAGGTACAGGTCTCTATACTCTTGAGGGGACAGTTGTTTTTCTACGGTCTTCCCCCACGCAGACCCTCTTGTTGGTGTTGGTATGGGGTCTTTAGTGGGGTTAGACCGTTTTTGGTCTTTTATGGAGGTCGCCCCTGCCTGTTTCTTGGCGACGCTTCCTGCCTCCCCAGATGTCCTGGTCAGTCCTTTTGTGGAAGTGTCACATTTTTGAGCGGCGGCTCCCTTTTTAGTGTCTTTTTCGGGAGCAGCTTCCCGTTTTGGGGAGTCGGCCTCTTGGGGAGCATGATCGTTTTTGTTTACTTTGAGGCCATCTGCCCCTTCCTCGTTTGTGAGGTCCAGGCGGTATGCCCCCTCATTTTCTTGATCTGCTCCCCTTTTGGGAGAGCAGCCCTCCTGGGGAGCGCTGTCCCCTTTATTGTCCTTTTGGTCTGACACCTCCTCCTTTTTGTGGTTGGAGTGAGATGCTACGACCGATTTTGGTTTTGCTCCCCTTTGGGGGGAGTCGCCCTCGGGGGGAGCTGTTGTTAGATTTTCCCCCTCCTTGGGAGCGTCCACTGGTGTCATACCCGGGCGGTACGCCCCATCAGCAGTTGTTTTTTCTCCTGTTGGGGATTCGTCCTCTTGGGGAGCAGTAGCCCCCTGGCTGGGGGTATCCATATTGGTGAGCCCCTGGCTGAGGGTATCCATATTGGTGGCCCCCGGGCTGGGGGTGTCCGTTTTGGGTCCCTCTTTTAAAAAAATCACTGAAAAAAGTGACGTGGAATCAGCGTCCAAAGTGGGGAGCTGACTTTGGCGCCAAAAAGAGGTGGCGCCAAAAGGCGGCAAGAGGGGAGATAGAACTGAGAGAGGGAGTGGGAAGTTAGTGGAGGGAAGAGAGAAGGTGTTTCCGACCCTCCCTCGCGGGAAGGTCGTAAATTATCAGCTCGGATCCCCCCCCCCGTGGGGGAGGGGGGAGAGCAGAGAAAGACAGACAAAGTGGGGGTGCGGACAGAACGCGACCCAAAAAGCTTGTCAGGTGTTCCGGGCACGAGAATGTGTCACCAGAACAGCACTGCCTCGCACGATGTAGGTATCAGAACAGATACTACACTTTGATCTTGTTTATATATTTTATTGAGAAAGAAAAAATTGAACATAAAAAACGTACAAAAAATTCAATTCAACAAAATTAGGCACAAGGCCCTACAAGAAATTGGGAGGGGGAGGGTACAGGGTCTTTTTGACTATGTCACAGATGAGACTTTGAAGTCTTACTCTTGACTGGCAACATTTACCAAAATACCTCAATCACTCTGTGGATCCTAATCTAACTAATAACCCCAGCGTTCAATGTAAAATTTAACTATGTACAATTTGTATATTCATTTCTGTATGTTGTGTGTGCATTTTTTTTTTTTTTTTTGTGTGTGTGTGTGTGTATGTGTAAGAAAATAAAGTTCGATTTCATTAGAAAGAGTTCTTGAATTAATTGGCATAAAATGTTCGTGGAGTGGGAAAAAACTAATGAAAATGTTCATTTCAAAAAAAAGGAAAAAACTACTAATGTGTTGTTAGTAAGACCCCCCTGTACTATTCTATGTGGCTAGATCCCCCACTGTTTTCCGGGGAACCGAAAACAAGCAGAGCATCCCTAATGGGGTTTGGGGAAGTGGCCTTAATGGAGGTGGGAGAAAATAAAGCAACGGATGGAGGGGGTAGGAAGGTGACCTCTGAGTAGGGGGATGACCGGGGGCATCAGAAAATAAAGATGAGGAGCAGGGGGGTTGGGCAGACTCAGAGGTTCTCTAATACCAAAAAATAAAATCAGGAACAGGATCTCATTTGTACCACCAGTCAAGAGTTACTTTACTGAACTTATAATGCTAACCTAGGCGGGATGGGTTCCGTAGGACCCAGCACCGCCCATGCCATGCCTAAGGAGGGAACACGTATTGAAACTTGGCTCCTCGACGGATGCACAAACTAGTGCTGTGCACCCACCTCTTGTAAAATTCCACTCTAGGCAACCTCTTCCAATCGCATCTGATCTTTACTTTAAGCAAATGTTTAAAGTAAATGATCAGATCCCGATCAGGAACAGATGTCCCTTCGTGGACCAACTTGAGGCGCGTGATCCAAATGGTCATACGCGCTACTGCTAGGATCGCCAGGAAAACCAAACTTTCCTCCCTGGGGAACGGCGGCTCCATGTTGTACACAAAAGTTCCTACGTCGAGATCGAGCAGACACTCGGCATCGATGCGAGCTGTTACCCCCTCGACGTACCTTAATAGGGGCTGTATCCGGCTGCAACTAAAAAACGCGTGCTCGATTGTTTCGGGCTCGCGTTCGTCAGAGCACGGACAGAAGCGGCTGGTATGTTCTTTATACCGGAAAAGTACGTCGAAGAGGGGCAGCGCATTTCGGACCAGTCGCCAAGTCAGGGAGAATTCCGAGTTATTCAGAATCTCCCGTCCCGGCGCCCAACGCCATTGAGAACGGACAACCTCCATCGACCATCCCATCCGCCTACAAAGTGGATCCTTCGCGGTCCCCTCCACTAAATCCCGATACAGTTTCTTCCTTGGCTGATCGAGGACATTGGTCCCCGGCAAAGCTCTAAGAGCGGTTCGGCATTCGGAGAAGAACTTGGACTCCCCCTTCGGTCTACGACGACCTTCTACCGAAGGGTTGGGTTTGAGATTGGGAAACGAGTTCTCAACCACAGGGACCCAAGGAGCGTCTCCTTCAAGCGAACGACCCAGGAAAGCCAATCTCTCGGCGTTTCTATGACACAAGAGACTGGGCTGACCCAGGCCTCCCTCGCTCAGATTTTGAACACAGACCTCTCTGCAGACATAATGCTTACCCTCGTTCCACAAAAGTGAATCGAGGTGCCCTTGTAAGCGGGTTAGTCGTTCTGCAGGGAGAGGAAGTACAGACAAACGGTAAAGGATGAGCGGAAAGACGTATGTAGCACACGCCTCCGCCCGACCCTTCAAGGACAATTTCCTTCCAATCCAAGTCTTTACTGACGATTTGACCTTAGACTGTACTTCCGACCAATTCTTTTCCAGCTGAAGTCCCGGTCCAAACCAGACACCGAGAATGCGGACCGGTCCATCGGTCCAGCTGAAAATACCTGGAAGCGAGTTTACCCCGGTCCAGGCCCCCAACCGCAGGCCAACAGAGTTGCTACGGTTGAAGATGGCCCCTGTTACTTCTTCGTATCGAGCGAGCGCCTCGACCACCGCTTGAACGTCCGTGAGGCAAGACACGAACACGGTGACGTCATCGGCGAACGCGGAAACCCTGGCTCGTGTGCCTCCAGGGAGAGCTATTCCGCGCAGGACTGGTGTAGCCGCCTCGTCCCTTAACTTGCGAAGGAGGGGTTCCAACGCCAGGACATACAACAGAGGCGACAGCGGACAACCCTGTCGCACCGACCGAGAGACAGCGAATGACTCCGACAGCTTACCGTTGATCTGCACCGCTACCGTCGGCCTGTCATACAGAACAAAGATCCACTTGCGGAAGTCCGGATTAAATCCGGCGGCCTCTAGCACAGATCCTAGGAACCGATGGTCGACCCTATCGAATGCTTTGGACTGATCCAAACTGATCAGCGCGGCTTTGGCGTCGTCTTCTGTCCCCTCTATGATCGAGCGTATCAAGTGCAAATTGTCTTGAATCGATCTCCCCTTCACAGCATAAGTCTGGTCCGGTTCGATCAAGTCAGTGATGACAACCTGCAAGCGATTCGCAAGAATCTTTGCCAAAATCTTTAACTCTGTGTTTAGCAGAGTCAAGGGCCTAAAATCATCAAAGTTTTCCCTCCCACCATGCCGTTGACCTTTCCTCAGCAATGTGATCACACCTTTGGTCACCTGTCCAGGGATGGAACCCTGGGCAAACCAATGGTTGAACATATCCTTCAGAATAGGGACCAACATGGGCGACAGCCTCAAGTAAAACTCGTAGGGTAAACCATCAAGCCCCGGGGATTTGTTATAGCCGACCTGCTTCAACGCAGTAATGACCTCATGTTCAGTAATAAGACCATCACAGCTAGCCGCCCGAGCCGCCGTGAGGCGGGGCGAGTCAGCCAAATAGCTGCCAAACTCATCAACCCTGAGTCCGGGTAGTTGGGTGAAGCGCACCGATAGATGCTCCCGAAACCCCTCGCAGATCTCCCGAGTCGATACTAAGGGGTGTCCTTCCAGGTTATGTACTTTACGAATGTACCCATCCGAACCGCGCCTTAAAGCAGCCTTACGCTCAACAGCGTCAACATTCACAGCCTCGTTAGAAACTTTGTTTAACCTAGCCCTAACTACTTGACCTTCATACAGCTCGCTAGCCAAGCGGTTGAGATCTTGTTTAGCTAGTGCTAACTCTAGGGGGTCCCCCCCCTCCACCGCCCGGGTCAGCTTATCCTCTAAACGCTTCTTTGCCTTAGCCTTATCTATCGCGAGGCGTTGGCTATACTGGACAGAGAAGCGCCTAATTTTGGCCTTGAGACTAACCCACCACTTACTCCCTGTAACCGCCCCCACTAAAGCCCGCTGAATTAGCTCAGTGACCTTCAACCGGTAGTCCTCCAGCTCCAACAAGGTGCTGTTGAACTTCCAGTATCCGGCCAGTTTAGGCCTAGCACTTAAGTTCAAACGGGCCATAACAAGTTTATGGTCCAAGTGTCCTAGCAAGTGGAACGTGGGGCAAGATAGGAAGTCTACATCGCCTCTTCTAACTAACATCCGATCCAAGTAAGTGCTTTGATGGGAAGGCACTACAGGATGCCACGTCCACATCTCCCGCCCCGGATGATCCAGACGAAATCTGTCGACGAGATCGCACGAGGCCATCAGGTCAGACAGACTGCTGTCACACCACGCCGACCCGCTAGTCCCCCCGACCTTATCTATTTTGGGATCAAGGATTGCATTCCAATCCCCCATTAAAACTAACCGTTCCGGATCCACTAAGAAGCCCTCCAACCGTCGAAAAAAGGTTGCCCTCTCTACAGCAGCATTGGGAGCATAAACAGCAACAATCCGAAAAACACTACAATTAACAGCAACATCAACAACAAGCGCCCGCCCGTCCTCGCCTGCGTGAACAACATTCACCGACGCTGACAGGGTGCGACTCACTAGCAAGGAGATTCCACGACTATAGGTATTGCCATATGCTGAGTAGACATCGTAATCGTTTACCAGCACCTGACAATCCCCGTCACAAACAAAGTGGGTCTCCTGGATAGCGGCAATATCTACCTTGAGGGACACCAAGTCTCTCACAACGCGCGAGGCCTTGCTTCGACACCTGATGCCCCTCACATTCAATGTAGCCAAGTTCAAAGACATGATCACTTACCTCAAGCACTGTCACAGACGGGTCTGAAATCCCGGACAGTGAGGACATGGCAGGCCTGGCCAAGGCTGCCGGTAAGTAAATCCGATGAAGGTGATCCATCCTTGGCCACGCCCCCCACGTCCAGGGGGAAGGTTAGTTTGAGTGCCCTGTATAGCGATGGGTGTACATACATGGGGATTCTACCCTCACATTTAAAGAAAATGTTGGTCAGTGAAGGATGGTCCCTATCCACCAGCTGCTGGCTTGGGATCGCATTCTTCGCTGCCTTAATCATTGCCCACATTCCTCCAGTCCTACCGTCCTTGTTGACCCTAACGAAAGTGGTCAACAAGGGAGCGTCCTTGAATTTAGTGGGGTCTGTTACTAGGTCTCCACCGACTTTTTCAAAGTTTTTGAGTTTATTGTACCGGACCTTCTGTTGTCCTTTAAGGTCCGGAGCCGGTTGGAGAGGGTCTGTTTCACAAATCCTGCTTCCTGGCAGGAAGGGGAGCTTTTTGGTCCGTTCAGTGCGGACTTTGGGAGTGGGGGAGGGGACCTCTTTTGGTTGATGGGGAGGCTGAGCGCTTGGGGAGGGGGTAGCCTGCTCGTTTTCTTCTTTTTGGCTCCTGTCACGGGATGAGGGGCGGGAAGAGTTTCTTGGGGCCTTTATAGGAGAGGGGGAAGGTTGTTCGGGTTGCTGGGGTGTTGGGATCACAGGGGGCTCATCCTGTGTTGTTGTTGCGAGGGAGTCCTTCTCAGTCTCAGTGGGGGTAGGAGGGTTTGCGCGTGTCTTGCGGCTTTTCCTCCTCCTGGCCCTCCTGATCTCTGTTGCGCTCAGGGCCATAGAGACTGTTGTTGTCTCTTCCTCTGCCTCTGACGCGGCCTCCTCCTCAGATTCTGGTAGTTTCCTCTTGTTTGAGGAGGAGGGTGTCTGTGTGTCCATTTTCTCCGTCTCGCTCTTCGGTTGTTCTTGGTCTTGGGTGACTGTCTGCAAGGATGGCTGTTTGTTGATCTTGCCTTTCTTTACGACCGTCACCCAGCCTGTCGGTGCCTCTGGAGGATTTGCGGCCGGCGCGGGAGCAGCGGCTTGATTTGTTGTCACGCTTGTTCCCGCCGCTTTTGTGGGCTTCTTCCCTCCATTCCTCTTTGGACAGTCCTTCGCCATATGCCCTTGTTGTGTGCACAGCCAGCAATGAGGCCTCCTCCCTTCCACTATAAGGGAGAGTGTCCACTCTCCGAACTTGAGTGTGGCTGGGATGGCGTAGAATCCAGCCTTGTCCAGGACCATCTGTACTTTGTATTCCCGGTCATGATGTTTCTTAATCCGCGGACCGGGGTGACTTCCTCTACGTCTCCATACTGGCTTAGGATAGCCCCCAGTTGTTTGGCCTCCATATAGCAGGGGACGTTTAGAGCAGAAACATTTGCTCTCCTCTTGTTCATATAGATGGGTTGGAGCTTTATGTTCCTGCTCTGATGGCAGGTTCTGGACAGCCTGACTGCGTCTTCGGAGGTGGGGAGCAGAACATCCCACTGTGCGTAACTCCTTCTACAGATGTAGTTGGCGGGAATGTTCTGCTCCAGCAACACGTTCATCATGGTGTCCTTGTTGACGCCCGTCAGACCCCTTGTCTTGGTGTCTGAAGTTATCAGCGAGAGCACTCTTTTCTCCAGAACTTCCACTTGACCCGGGAGGGGTTGGATGTTGTTCCCCTGGGTATACTCCTTGTAAGTGGAGTCGAAGAGTGCTCTGTAGTCTTCGGGCGTCAACTTCCCTTGCTGCTCTTTGGGGCCCCATACCGGTCCTCCATCCTGGTGGGTGTCAGCTGGACTCGGGTTGGGGGGCGTAGCTGGTGTTGTGGGGCTCTCTCTTGTTATGGGCATTTTTGGTTTCGGAACTGGGCCGTTACTAGGCAAAGTAGGCCATTGTGTCTTTGGCGTTGTTTCGTCCTGGCTTGGTTTGCTTTCCGGGCCGCTCCCCTTTCTTATTTTCTTCCTTTGCTGGGTGGCTGTTCCCTTGGGGGATGGAGGTGTCTCCCCTTCTGGTGCCGTGTTCCCAGCTGGAGCCTTGGTGGGTACTGTCAAGGGTGTCTCTCCTTCCAGCTTGCTTTTGTTACCACTGGCCAGAGAGTCACCCCTTTTCCGTATTTGGTCCTCTGGGGGAGTGTTGGGGGGGCCAATCACTGTCTTCCCCGCCGAATAGTGAGCAGATAGAGGCTATTATATCTTCATCCAGCGCCTCGGTTTGGTCCGCGGTGCTGTTTTCCTCCTTTTCTGTTGGGGAGTCGCCCTTTGGGGGAGCGGGGGATGGGTTCCCCGGTCTTCCTCCCTTGGTTCTGCCGTCCTGGGGTGCAGCTGGTTCGCTGGGTTCTGCACTTTCCCCAGCTAGTGAGTTAACGGCAGCTTTTTCCGCTGGGTTGCCCTCGTGGGGAGCGGTTGCCGGTGCTTTTCGGGGGGTCGCCGCGGGCTGTGGCCCTACCCTCCCGCTTTCTTCCAAGGTCGCCGCGCGCCGGGGCCCTACCTTGTTTCCTGGCGCCGTCTCGCCGGGAGATGCATCAGCTCCCTCACATAGGGAGTCGTTAGCAGTTGAGATGCTGCGCATTTGGGGTGACGTACCCCTCCTGCCTGGCATCGTGGCGGTTGCACTGGCCGCTGGCGCGGACCAAAGTGTAGTGGGGGAAAAGAAAACCCAGGGGAATGGAGGGGGAGGAGGGGGAGGAGCGGACTTTGAAGAAATTAGAGTTTTTGACTTCGGTGCTAGCGGGTCAGAGTGCCGCGTCGCAATTAAGAGAGAGAGGGGATAGGCATCCCTGCCCACAGAGGGGAGCAGAAACGAAGCACCCGCCCTACCCTACGTCACCCTACCCACTAACTTACCCCAACGGAAGCGAGAAAGAGAACCCTGTCTGCTCGATCCACTGGGAGAGCAGCGAAGATAGACAAAGTTTGGGCCTGGCAGGTCAGAGTGCTGCTCAGGCAATTAAGTGTGGAGAAATTAGACCATCCCCTGTCTCTAGAGGGAAGAGACCGGAACGAAGAAAAAACGCATGCAAAAAACAACAAAAGCAGGTCTCAACTACCAGCTAGTGGTGTTGGTCCCGAGATTCCAGTCTCCCAAAAGAGGGGATCGGTTTCCGGGTCCAAGCTCCCACAAATGTGGAGTCGGTCCTCTAGGTCCTGACTCCCCAAAGGAGGGGGTCGGTCCTTGCTAACAAAAGTTAGTAAGAAAAAACACCTTAACCTAGCCCGAAAGCCCGGTGGTGGGTCAAGTTTAGTAACTGAGAGAACAGATACTACACTTTGATCTTGTTTATATATTTTATTGAGAAAGAAAAAATTGAACATAAAAAACGTACAAAAAATTCAATTCAACAAAATTAGGCACAAGGCCCTACAAGAAATTGGGAGGGGGAGGGTACAGGGTCTTTTTGACTATGTCACAGATGAGACTTTGAAGTCTTACTCTTGACTGGCAACATTTACCAAAATACCTCAATCACTCTGTGGATCCTAATCTAACTAATAACCCCAGCGTTCAATGTAAAATTTAACTATGTACAATTTGTATATTCATTTCTGTATGTTGTGTGTGCATTTTTTTTTTTTTTTTTTTTTTTTTGTGTGTGTGTGTGTATGTGTGAGAAAATAAAGTTCGATTTCATTAGAAAGAGTTCTTGAATTAATTGGCATAAAATGTTCGTGGAGTGGGAAAAAACTAATGAAAATGTTCATTTCAAAAATAAGGAAAAAACTACTAATGTTTTGTTAGTAAGACCCCCCTGAACTATTCTATGTGGCTAGATCCCCCACTGTTTTCCGGGGAACCGAAAACAAGCAGAGCATCCCTAATGGGGTTTGGGGAAGTGGCCTTAATGGAGGTGGGAGAAAATAAAGCAACGGATGGAGGGGGTAGGAAGGTGACCTCTGAGTAGGGGGATGACCGGGGGCATCAGAGAATAAAGATGAGGAGCAGGGGGGTTGGGCAGACTCAGAGGTTCTCTAATACCAAAAAATAAAATCAGGAACAGGATCTCATTTGTACCACCAGTCAAGAGTTACTTTACTGAACTTATAATGCTAACCTAGGCGGGATGGGTTCCGTAGGACCCAGCACCGCCCATGCCATGCCTAAGGAGGGAACACGTATTGAAACTTGGCTCCTCGACGGATGCACAAACTAGTGCTGTGCACCCACCTCTTGTAAAATTCCACTCTAGGCAACCTCTTCCAATCGCATCTGATCTTTACTTTAAGCAAATGTTTAAAGTAAACGATCAGATCCCGATCAGGAACAGATGTCCCTTCGTGGACCAACTTGAGGCGCGCGATCCAAATGGTCATGCGCGCTACTGCTAGGATCGCCAGGAAAACCAAACTTTCCTCCCTGGGGAACGGCGGCTCCATGTTGTACACAAAAGTTCCTACGTCGAGATCGAGCAGACACTCGGCATCGATGCGAGCTGTTACCCCCTCGACGTACCTTAATAGGGGCTGTATCCGGCTGCAACTAAAAAACGCGTGCTCGATTGTTTCGGGCTCGCGTTCGTCACAGACCGGACAGAAGCGACTGGTATGTTCTTTATACCGGAAAAGTACGTCGAAGAGGGGCAGCGCATTTCGGACCAGTCGCCAAGTCAGGGAGAATTCCGAGTTATTCAGAACCTCCCGTCCCGGCGCCCAACACCATTGAGAACGGACAACCTCCATCGACCATCCCATCCGCCTACAAAGTGGATCCTTCGCGGTCCCCTCCACTAAATCCCGATACAGTTTCTTCCTTGGCTGATCGAGGACATTGGTCCCCCGGCAAAGCTCTAAGAGCGGTTCGGCATTCGGAGAAGTACTTGGACTCCCCCTTCGGTCTACGACGACCTTCTACCGAAGGGTTGGGTTTGAGATTGGGAAACGAGTTCTCAACCACAGGGACCCAAGGAGCGTCTCCTTCAAGCAAACGACCCAGGAAAGCCAATCTCTCAGCGTTTCTATGACACAAGAGACTGGGCTGACCCAGGCCTCCCTCGCTCGGACTTTGAACACAGACCTCTCTGCAGACATAATGCTTACCCTCGTTCCACAAAAGTGAATCGAGGCGCCCTTGTAAGCGGGTTAGTCGTTCTGCAGGGAGAGGAAGTACAGACAAACGGTAAAGGATGAGCGGAAAGACGTATGTAGCACACGCCTCCGCCCGACCCTTCAAGGACAATTTCCTTCCAATCCAAGTCTTTACTGACGATTTGACCTTAGACTGTACTTCCGACCAATTCTTTTCCAGCTGAAGTCCCGGTCCAAACCAGACACCGAGAATGCGGACCGGTCCATCGGTCCAGCTGAAAATACCTGGAAGCGAGTTTACCCCGGTCCAGGCCCCCAACCGCAGGCCAACAGACTTGCTACGATTGAAGATGGCCCCTGTTACTTCTTCGTATCGAGCGAGCGCCTCGACCACCGCTTGAACGTCCGTGAGGCAAGACATGAATACGGTGACGTCATCGGCGAACGCGGAAACCCTGGCTCGTGTGCCTCCAGGGAGAGCTATTCCGCGCAGGACTGGTGTAGCCGCCTCGTCCCTTAACTTGCGAAGGAGGGGTTCCAACGCCAGGACATACAACAGAGGCGACAGCGGACAACCCTGTCGCACCGACCGAGAGACAGCGAATGACTCCGACAGCTTACCGTTGATCTGCACCGCTACCGTCGGCCTGTCATACAGAACAAAGATCCACTTGCGGAAGTCCGGATTAAATCCGGCGGCCTCTAGCACAGATCCTAGGAACCGATGGTCGACCCTATCGAATGCCTTGGACTGATCCAAACTGATCAGCGCGGCTTCGGCGTTGTCTTCTGTCCCCTCTATGATCGAGCGTATCAAGTGCAAATTGTCTTGAATCGATCTCCCCTTCACAGCATAAGTCTGGTCCGGTTCGATCAAGTCAGTGATGACAACCTGCAAGCGATTCACAAGAATCTTTGCCAAAATCTTTAACTCTGTGTTTAGCAGAGTCAAGGGCCTAAAATCATCAAAGTTTTCCCTCCCACCATGCCGTTGACCTTTCCTCAGCAATGTGATCACACCCTTGGTCACCTGTCCAGGGATGGAACCCTGGGCAAACCAATGGTTGAACATATCCTTCAGAATAGGGACCAACATGGGCGACAGCCTCAAGTAAAACTCGTAGGGTAAACCATCAAGCCCCGGGGATTTGTTATAGCCGACCTGCTTCAACGCAGTAATGACCTCATGTTCAGTAATAAGACCATCACAGCTAGCCGCCCGAGCCGCCGTGAGGCGGGGCGAGTCAGCCAAATAGCTGCCAAACTTATCAACCCTGAGTCCGGGTAGTTGGGTGAAGCGCACCGATAGATGCTCCCGAAACCCCTCGCAGATCTCCCGAGTCGATACTAAGGGGTGTCCTTCCAGGTTATGTACTTTACGAATGTACCCATCCGAATCGCGCCTTAAAGCAGCCTTACGCTCAACAGCGTCAACATTCACAGCCTCGTTAGAAACTTTGTTTAACCTAGCCCTAACTACTTGACCTTCATACCGCTCGCTAGCCAAGCGGTTGAGATCTTGTTTAGCTAGTGCTAACTCTAGGGGGTCCCCCCCCTCCACCGCCCGGGTCAGCTTATCCTCTAAACGCTTCTTTGCCTTAGCCTTATCTATCGCGAGGCGTTGGCTATACTGGACAGAGAAGCGCCTAATTTTGGCCTTGAGACTAACCCACCACTTACTCCCTGTAACCGCCCCCACTAAAGCCCGCTGAATTAGCTCAGTGACCTTCAACCGGTAGTCCTCCAGCTCCAACAAGGTGCTGTTGAACTTCCAGTATCCGGCCAGTTTAGGCCTAGCGCTTAAGCTCAAACGGGCCATAACAAGTTTATGGTCCGAGTGTCCTAGCAAGTGGAACGTGGGGCAAGATAGGAAGTCTACATCGCCTCTTCTAACTAACATCCGATCCAAGTAAGTGCTTGGATGGGAAGGCACTACAGGATGCCACGTCCACATCTCCCGCCCCGGATGATCCAGACGAAATCTGTCGACGAGATCGCACGAGGCCATCAGGTCAGACAGACTGCTGTCACACCACGCCGACCCGCTAGTCCCCCCGACCTTATCTATTTTGGGATCAAGGATTGCATTCCAATCCCCCATTAAAACTAACCGTTCCGGATCCACTAAGAAGCCCTCCAACCGTCGAAAAAAGGTTGCCCTCTCTACAGCAGCATTGGGAGCATAAACAGCGACAATCCGAAAAACACTACAATTAACAGCAACATCAACAACAAGCGCCCGCCCGTCCTCGCCTGCGTGAACAACATTCACCGACGCTGACAGGGTGCGACTCACTAGCAAGGAGATTCCACGACTATAGGTATTGCCATATGCTGAGTAGACATCGTAATCGTTTACCAGCACCTGACAATCCCCGTCACAAACAAAGTGGGTCTCCTGGATAGCGGCAATATCTACCTTGAGGGACACCAAGTCTCTCACAACGCGCGAGGCCTTGCTTCGACACCTGATGCCCCTCACATTCAATGTAGCCAAGTTCAAAGACATGATCACTTACCTCAAGCACTGTCACAGACGGGTCTGAAACCCTGGGCAGTGAGGACATGGCAGGCCTGGCCAAGGCTGCCGGTAAGTAAATCCGATGAAGGTGATCCATCCTTGGCCACGCCCCCCACGTCCAGGGGGAAGGTTAGTTTGAGTGCCCTGTATAGCGATGGGTGTACATACATGGGGATTCTACCCTCACATTTAAAGAAAATGTTAGTCAGTGAAGGATGGTCCCTATCCACCAGCTGCTGGCTTGGGATCGCATTCTTCGCTGCCTTAATCATTGCCCACATTCCTCCAGTCCTACCGTCCTTGTTGACCCTAACGAAAGTGGTCAACAAGGGAGCGTCCTTGAATTTAGTGGGGTCTGTTACTAGGTCTCCACCGACTTTTTCAAAGTTTTTGAGTTTATTGTACCGGACCTTCTGTTGTCCTTTAAGGTCCGGAGCCGGTTGGAGAGGGTCTGTTTCACAAATCCTGCTTCCTGGCAGGAAGGGGAGCTTTTTGGTCCGTTCAGTGCGGACTTTGGGAGTGGGGGAGGGGACCTCTTTTGGTTGATGGGGAGGCTGAGCGCTTGGGGAGGGGGTAGCCTGCTCGTTTTCTTCTTTTTGGCTCCTGTCACGGGATGAGGGGCGGGAAGAGTTTCTTGGGGCCTTTATAGGAGAGGGGGAAGGTTGTTCGGGGTGTTGGGATCACAGGGGGCTCATCCTGTGTTGTTGTTGCGAGGGAGTCCTTCTCAGTCTCAGTGGGGGTAGGAGGGTTTGCGCGTGTCTTGCGGCTTTTCCTCCTCCTGGCCCTCCTGATCTCTGTTGCGCTCAGGGCCATAGAGACTGTTGTTGTCTCTTCCTCTGCCTCTGACGCGGCCTCCTCCTCAGATTCTGGTAGTTTCCTCTTGTTTGAGGAGGAGGGTGTCTGTGCGTCCATTTTCTCCGTCTCGCTCTTCGGTTGTTCTTGGTCTTGGGTGACTGTCAGCAAGGATGGCTGTTTGTTGATCTTGCCTTTCTTTACGACCGTCACCCAGCCTGTCGGTGCCTCTGGAGGATTTGCGGCCGGCGCGGGAGCAGCAGCTTGATTTGTTGTCACGCTTGTTCCCGCCGCTTTTGTGGGCTTCTTCCCTCCATTCCTCTTTGGACAGTCCTTCGCCATATGCCCTTGTTGTGTGCACAGCCAGCAATGAGGCCTCCTCCCTTCCACTATAAGGGAGAGTGTCCACTCTCCGAACTTGAGTGTGGCTGGGATGGCGTAGAATCCAGCCTTGTCCAGGACCATCTGTACTTTGTAGTCCCCGGTCATGATGTTTCTTAATCCGCGGACCGGGGTGACTTCCTCTACGTCTCCATACTGGCTTAGGATAGCCCCCAGTTGTTTGGCCTCCATATAGCAGGGGACGTTTAGAGCAGAAACATTTGCTCTCCTCTTGTTCATATAGATGGGTTGGAGCTTTATGTTCCTGCTCTGATGGCAGGTCCTGGACAGCCTGACTGCGTCTTCGGAGGTGGGGAGCAGAACATCCCACTGTGCGTAACTCCTTCTACAGATGTAGTTGGCGGGAATGTTCTGCTCCAGCAACACGTTCATCATGGTGTCCTTGTTGACGCCCGTCAGACCCCTTGTCTTGGTGTCTGAAGTTATCAGCGAGAGCACTCTTTTCTCCAGAACTTCCACTTAACCCGGGAGGGGTTGGATGTTGTTCCCCTGGGTAAACTCCTTGTAAGTGGAGTCGAAGAGTGCTCTGTAGTCTTCGGGCGTCAACTTCCCTTGCTGCTCTTTGGGGCCCCATGCCGGTCCTCCATCCTGGTGGGTGTCAGCTGGACTTGGGTTGGGGGGGCGTAGCTGGTGTTGTGGGGCTCTCTCTTGTTATGGGCATTTTTGGTTTCGGAACTGGGCCGTTACCAGGCAAAGTAGGCCATTGTGTCTTTGGCGTTGTTTCGTCCTGGCTTGGTTTGCTTTCCGGGCCGCTCCCCTTTCTTATTTTCTTCCTTTGCTGGGTGGCTGTTCCCTTGGGGGATGGAGGTGTCTCCCCTTCTGGTGCCGTGTTCCCAGCTGGAGCCTTGGTGGGTACTGTCAAGGGTGTCTCTCCTTCCAGCTTGCTTTTGTTACCACTGGCCGGAGAGTCACCCCTTTTCCGTATTTGGTCCTCTTGGGGAGTGTTGGGGGGCCAATCACTGTCTTCTCCGCCGAATAGTGAGCAGATGGAGGCTATTACATCTTCGTCCAGCGCCTCGGTTTGGTCCGCGGTGCTGTTTTCCTCCTTTTCTGTTGGGGAGTCGCGCTTTGGGGAGCGGGGGATGGGTTCCCCGGTCTTCCTCCCTTGGTTCTGCCGTCCTGGGGTGCAGCTGGTTGGCTGGGTTCTGCACTTTCCCCAGCTAGTGAGTTAACGGCAGCTTTTTCCGCTGGGTTGCCCTCTTGGGGAGCGGTTGCAGGTGCTTTTTGGGGGGTCGCCGCGGGCTGCGGCCCTACCCTCCCGCTTTCTTCCAAGGTCGCCGCGCGCCGGGGCCCTACCTTGTTTCCTGGCGCCGTCTCGCCGAGAGATGCATCAGCTCCCTCACATAGGGAGTCGTTCGCAGTTGAGATGCTGCGCATTTGGGGTGACGTACCCCTCCTGCCTGGCATCGTGGCGGTTGCACTGGCCGCTGGCGCGGACCAAAGTGTAGTGGGGGAAAAGAAAACCCAGGGGAATGGAGGGGGAGGAGGGGGAGGAGCGGACTTTGAAGAAATTAGAGTTTTTGACTTCCCCTCACGGGGATGTCGGGTTAGCAGCTCAGATCCCCCCGCGAGGGGGGAGAGCAGAGAAGAAAGACGCAGTGGGTGCTAGCGGGTCAGAGTGCCGCGTCGCAATTAAGAGAGAGAGGGGATAGGCATCCCTGCCCACAGAGGGGAGCAGAAACGAAGCACCCGCCCTACCCCACGTCACCCTACCCACTAACTTACCCCAACGGAAGCGAGAAAGAGAACCCTGTCTGCTCGATCCACTGGGAGAGCAGCGAAGATAGACAAAGTTTGGGCCTGGCAGGTCAGAGTGCTGCTCAGGCAATTAAGTGTGGAGAAATTAGACCATCCCCTGTTTCTAGAGGGAAGAGACCGGAACGAAGAAAAAATGCATGCAAAAAACAACAAAAGCAGGTCTCAACTACCAGCTAGTGGTGCTGGTCCCGAGATTCCAGTCTCCCAAAAAAGGGGATCGGTTTCCGGGTCCAAGCTCCCACAAATGTGGAGTCGGTCCTTTAGGTCCTGACTCCCCAAAGGAGGGGGTCGGTCCTTGCTAACAGAGGTTTGTATGAAAACACCTTAACCTAGCCCGAAAGCCCGGTGGCGGAAAGTTTAGTAACTGAGAGAACAGATACTACACTTTGAGATATTAAATCTTTTATTCATGTTAAAAAAATACAGAAAAAAATCAACGATGAACAAAAAACTTAGGCACATGGCCAACTCAAAAGGGGGGATTTTGGGGGTCGTTGGTCATCCTTGTCACTCCAGAACTAAACAAAGTCAAAAGTTTCTCCCAGCTAGTATCTTCTTTCACCATAATACCGCATTCACCCTTTCATATTGGGGGACGTCCTAGTAACTCCCAATTTTTAAAACATTTTTTATTGACGTGTAAAAACAAAAAAGATAACAATAAAATGGTAACAATAATTCATTTGTGTCGAGGGAGGGGGAAGAAAAAACAAAAGGTGATTAGTAGGACCCTCCCAACCCCGTCTAGTTGATAGACTGCCCGTTCCACTAGGTTTGTAAAAGGAACCTCGCTTCTGCGGGTCAGTCTCTAGGTGGGGATGCCCTCTAGATGGGGGTGAATGGAGAAAAGAAAATTTTGTGGGTAAGGGATGGAGGTTAGTTTGTATTTCTTTTTCTCCAAGATGGGTAAAATTTAGAGGAAGGGGTGAAAACACAAATTGCAGGTAAGAGGGGATGGGGATCTTAGAGGCTTCCTAATCGGGGAGGGATGGAACACACACTCAGCTAGCTGAGAGACTACTTGTTTAATTTAACTTTACAGAACTGCGCGTTCCACACCTAGGCGGGGAACACGTATTCAAATCTGGCTCCTCTTCGTACACACAGACTTGCCACATGTATCCATCTTCTGTCAAATGCCGCGCGATGCAGCCTTCTTCTATCACATCTGATCTTCACCCGTAGTTGGTGTTTAAAGAACGCGATCAGATCTTGATCAGAAAAAGACAACACCCCCCGGCAACCTTGCAGACGCGACGTCCAAATCACCATTCTCGCCACGGCCAGAATCGTAACGTAGACCATTTGTCTTTCCCGGTCCCACGGCGGCCTCACGTTGTCCACAACATTGGATACAGTAATTGGGCGAGGATGCTCAGGATCGATGCGAGCCGTCACCCCACTGACATACGACCAGTACTGGCGGAGTTCGCGGCAATCGAAGAAAGCGTGATCCGTAGTTTCCACAGCCGTTGTCCCACAACGGGGACAATCAGGCGACTCCAGAAACCCAGAACTGCATTGTATGTTGTTGAGTGGAAGTGCATTTCGGGCCAATCGCCAGGTCAGAGAGAACTCCGAATTGTTCAGATGACTCGAACCTGGCGCCCAGCTCCACGCGGAGGGGATCTCACTCTGCTGCCACCCCAAACGCGCGCATAGCGGGTCGTCAGCGGCCCCCTTCACTAGATCCCTGTGGAGTTCCCTACGGGTAGCAGTCACAAGGTCACTGGACCTTGGTAGTCGTTTTAGCGCGGCTCGGCACTCTTTCATGTAGGCAGATTCTCCCCGCGGCCTGCGACGGCTCTCGATGGAAGGGTCGAGAACGAGGTCGGGGAAGGCGGCAGTAACCACGGGGTGCCACGGTTGGTCCTCCTGCATATAGTGGCTCAGGAAGGCCAGCCTCTCAGCATCTCGATGACACTTCAAGTCCGGCATTCCCAAGCCTCCCTCACACGGACGTTGAATACAGACCTGTCTGCTCACCCAGTGTCTTCCTCTGTCCCAAAGGAGCGAGGACAAGAGTTCGACAAGAGCTTTTAGGTGTTGTGCAGGCAGGGGAAGTACGGCCAGTCGGTAAAGGATGAGAGGAAAGACGTAAGTGGCGCACGCCTCAGCTCTACCCTTTAAGGAAAGTTTCCTAGGAAGCCACGAATTGACTGCAGCCTCCACCTTTGACCGTACCTCCAACCAATTCTTGTCAAGCTGGAGACCCGGTCCGAACCACACGCCGAGGATCCGGACCGGGCCATCTGTCCAGCTGAAGGGCGCAGGGAGGTTTGCGTTGCCACTCCATGCGCCCAACCGCAGTCCTACCGACTTGTTGCGGTTTATCTTGGCCCCTGTAATTCTTTCGTACTGTGTGAGTGCCTCCGACACGACCTCAATGTCTCTGAAGCCCGACACGAAGATCGTGACATCATCGGCGAACGCGGATACCTTGGCAGCTATGCCGCCAGGCAGAGCCATTCCGCGCAGGGCCGAATTTGCCTCCCCATGTCTCAGCTTGCGGAGAAGAGGCTCCAAAGCCAGGACATAAAGCAGGGGCGACAGCGGACAACCCTGACGAACCGACCGAGAGATAACAAAGGGTTTCGAGCGCTTTCCGTTCACTTGCACGACAGCCATGGGCTGTCGATACATTATGGAGATCCACTTGCAAAAGTCCGGTTTAAAACCGGCGGCCTCTAAGACAGATGCCAGGAAACGATGGTCGACCCTATCGAAAGCTTTGGACTGATCTAAGTTTATCAGCGCGGCTTCCGTGTCGTCATCTATTTCCCCCTCTAGGATCATGCGGATCAGGTGCAAGTTGTTCTGAATCGATCTCCCCTTCACAGCGTAGTTCTGTTCCGGTTCAACCAACTCGTCGATAACAACCTGCAGCCGATTCGACAGGACCTTGGCCAAAATCTTCAACTCTGTGTTTAGCAGAGTTATGGGCCTGTAGTCGTCTAACTCTTCCCCTCCATGCCCGTCACCTTTCTTCAGCAATGTGATCACTCCCTTGGTCACCTGCCCTGGGATGGATCCCTGCGCAAACCAATAGGTGAACATATCCGTCAGAAGAGGCAGAAACATGGGCGACAGCCTCAAGTACAGTTCGTATGGCAGACCATCAAGTCCTGGCGATCTGTCACAGCTGACCTGCTTCAGCGCAGTAAAGACCTCCCGCTCCGTCACCCGGCCCTCGCAACTAGCCGCTCTAGCCGCCTCGAGGCGGGGAGAGTCGGCCAAATAGTCGCTAAACTCAAGGACCGGAAGATCGGGCTGCTGCGTAAAACGCTCCTCGAAATGTTCTCGAAACCCCTCGCAGATCTCCCGAGTCGATTCCAGGGTGCGTCCATTCGGATGTTTGATTTTTGCAATGTATTTGTCCGAGCCACGCCTAGAAACCTCACGGCGCACGTCTGCATCAGAATTGACTGCTTCGTTGCCTATCTTTCTAAGCCTAGCTCTAACTACTTGGCCTTCGTAACGCTCGCTAGTCTCGCGTAGAAGGTCCTGCTTAGCTAGTTCCTGACTAACCCTATCACCCTCCCCCGTAGCCTGGGCTAGTTTCTGCTCTAGCTTCTTCTTTGTCTTGGCCTTATCTAGTGCGAGGCGCTGGGCATACTTGACGGAGAAGCTTCTGATCTTGGCTTTGAGACCTAACCACCACTTACTCCCGGTAACCGCCCCCACTAGTGCCTTCTTAATCAATTCTCTTAACTGATCTTGGAAGTCTTGTATCTCCAGAAGGGAGGTGTTTAACTTCCAGTACCCCGCTAACTTAGGCCTATTTCCTAGCTTCAGCCGGGCCATAACTAATTTATGGTCCGTCTGGCCTAGCCAAGTGAACGTGGGACAAGATAAGAAGTCTACTTCGCCTCTCCTAACTAACATCCTGTCCAAATAAGTATTTGGATAGGAGGAAACACTATTGGTCCACGTCCACATCTCCCGCCCTGGATGCTCGACCCGAAACCTGTCGACCAGACCGCATCTAGCCATCAGATCAGCCAGGCTGGACTCGCACCTCTCCGATCCTCTAGCTCCGCCTCCTACCTTATCTATGTCGGGGTCTAAGATGGAATTCCAATCCCCCATTAGCACTACCCGCTTCCGACAATCTACAAACGCGTCAAGCTTACTGAAGAATGAGACCCTCTCACGAGCGGTGCTGGGCGCATGAACCGCAATCACCCGAAACACAGAATCTTTTACGGCAACATCGGCCACAACCAGCCTACCCACTGCATCTCTATGGACAACGTCGACCGTCGCCGACAGGGTACGTTTAACCAGCACGGAAACTCCCTTCCCCCGCGGGCTGCCATATGCTGAGAAAACCTCAAAGTCTCGGGCCAGCACCTGACAGTCCACAGAGGAAACGAAATGCGTCTCCTGAATCGCAGCGACATCCACTCCCAGGGACAAGAGGTCGTGCCGGAGGCGAGCCGCCCGGCCCGATGATCTCAAGCCCCTCGCATTCAGACTAGCCAAATTCAAAGCCATGGTACCTACCTTAAGGTGTGTTACACTCAGCTCCGAAGTCAGCCGGGGAAAGGACACCGACGTTGTGTGCAATGCTCAAGGTGGTCAGGTTTTTCATGTCCTGACCTTCTCTCACAATGCCGCCGACATCCAAAGGGTAAGTCAATTTAAGGGCCCTATAGAGTGACGGATGGACCAACACTGGGACCCTTCCCTTGCATTGTTTTGCGAGTTCCTCAAGGGAAGGGTCATTTTTCCTAATCAGTTCAATTCCCGGACCAGCCCCTTCAGCGGCTTCCAGCATTGTCCACACGTTGGTTTTGCAGGCCTCAGGAAGCCTGACGAAGGTTGTTAGCCGTGGGGCGTCCGGGAAATTAGAGGGGACATTAACGTCTTTTCCCCCTATCTGTTGGCAGTCCAGCAGAGGTTTTAAATTTTTTCTCTGCCGGTGTGGTACGCCCATTGCCACAGACAGGGGGTCTACAGAACAAAGTTCCTCTCTCGTTTCGAGGGCGAGAGTCCCTGTTGAAGTGAGTCCGTAAGTGGGAGAATCTGAAGGGTCTCTCCCCCTCCCGGGTTCATTCTTTTCTTTCTGGGATGGCGGCTCAATTTGCATTGGTGTGGGGACGAGTGTCTGTGTGGTGTCTGGTGTTGGTGTTGGTGCGGTGTCTGGTGTTGGTGTGATGTCTGGTGTTGGTGTTGGTGCGGTGTCTGGTGTTGGTGTTGGTGCAGTGTCTGGTGTTGGTGCAGTGTCTGGTGTTGGTGCGGTGTCTGATGTTGGTGTTGGTGTTGGTGCGGTGTCTGATGTTGGTGTTGGTGTTAGTGCGGTGTCTAGTGTTGGTGCAGTATGTGGTATGGGGGTGGAAGTGGGTTGTGTTGTTGTTAGAGGTGGTGTATGCTCACAGGGAGTGGGGGCTGCCTTTTCTTCCCCTTTCCTTTTCTTTTTTATTCTTTTGAATGAACCGGGGAGTGGTGAGGTTGAGTTCCTCTCCCTCTCACTAGCAGATTCATCCTCAGAGGAGCAGTGTTTTCTTCGCTTGATCCCCGTCTCAATTGGTGTGGGGACCGTTGGTTGTTGCTGCTCCTCTAATTGTTGTTTCTCCGGTTGATGCTGTTGCTTTTCTGGTTGCTGCAGCCGTTTTTGTTGCTGCTGTTCTGGCTGTTGCTGCTGCTGCTGTTTTTGTTGTTGCTGCTGTTTTCGTGGCATTGGTTGTGGAATTGGCCGCGGCAGCTGATGTTGTTGCTGCGGCTGGTTCAACGGCTGGTTTGGCTGCTGCTGCTGTGTCTGCTGCCATGGCTGTTGCTGCGGCTGTTGTGGAGGCTGCTGTTGTTGTTGCTGCCTCGGTTGTTGGGTTGGTTGTGGGACGGTGGCAGATGGGATTGTGGGCTTCCGTTTCCGCCTCATTACCGTGATCCATTCCTCCCCTTTGGGCTCCTGCACAGTTTTGGGTTTCCTCGGTGCTGGGGTTGGTGCTCTGGTTGCAGGAGTTGTGACAGCCTGTTTGGACACTGGTGCTGTCTCAGAGGTTGGGACCGCCTTTAGTGTCACTTGAGTAGGATTTGACCTTTGAGGGCAGCTCTTGGCCATGTGACCCTGTTTTTGGCAAAACCAGCAGTGCGGACGACGCCCCTCCACTACTACTGTCATAGTTGCCTCCTTAAATGTCAGCTGTGCTGGTATCGCCTGGAAGCCTTCTTTCTTTAGCCTCATGGCCACAGTGTAGCTGCCCAAGTGCATGCCGGTTTTCGACCGCACTGGGGTTATTTTTTCCACCTCGCCGAACTGTGTGAAGAAGGATCCCAGGATTTCTGCTGATATTTGCATAGGTACATTGAATACCTGCACCCGGGTCCTTGTCCTGCCCTGGTATTCGGGCTTTAGTTTTGTTCTCCCATACTTAATTTCCTGTAGGGAGAGTCTCTCCGCATCTTCCTTGGTGGGTAGGAGGATGTCCCACATGGCGTAGCTCCTCTGGTACAGGTATAATACCGGGATGTTTAGCTTGTGTAGGAGCCCTGCCATGTCTTCCTTTTTCATCCCTAGGAGGCGGTTTTCCGGCATATCCGAGATGATGAGGGAGAGCACTCTGTCTTCGATTGCCTCCCAAGCGCCTGGCACTGGTTTAATTTCTGCCCCCTCTATGTATTGTCTGTACTTGGTCAAGTACAAGTCTCTATACTCTTGAGGGGACAGTTGCTTCTCTACAGTCTTCCCCCATGCCGACCCTCTTGTTGGTGTTGGATCTTTGGTGAGGTTGGACTGTTTTTGCTGTTCCTTGGCGGAAGGGTTGCTATTTTGAGGCGCATTTCCCTTTCCGCTTTCCTTTGGGACCGACTCTCCCTGCTCTATACTTCTTCCAGGAAATACTTCCCTTTTTGGGGAGTCGGCCTCCTGGGGAGCGTTGTCCTCTTTATTGTCCTTGGGAGCTTTTGCCCCTTTTGTTTTGGGGAGGTCTAGGCTGTATGCCCCCTCGTTTTCTTGATTTGCTCCCCTTTTGGGGCAGTAGCCCTCCTGGGGAGCACTGTCTCTCTTATCGTCCTTTGGGGCTACTGCCTCTTGATTTTTGTAGTCAGAGCGGGATGCCCTGTCCAACATTGTTTTTTCTCCCCTTTGTGGGGAGTCGCCCTCTTGGGGAGCACTGTCTCCCTTATCGTCCTTTGGGGCTACTGCCTCTTGATTTTTGTTGCCGGAACGGGATGCCCCGTCCAACATTGTTTTTTCTCCCCTTTTTGGGGAGTCGCCCTCTTGGGGAGCTGCTGGTGAGTTTTCTCCCTTCTGAGGGGCGTCCTTTGGTTTAGTGTCCGGGCGGTATGCCCCGTTGCTTTTTGCTTCCCCTGTTGGGGAGCCGTCCTCTTGGGGAGCAGTTTTTCTTGTGGTAGCCTCCTGGCTGGGGGTATCTGTATTGGTGGTCCCCGGGCTGGGGGTGTCCATTTTTGAATAAAAGCTCTCTCTTCCCTGTATAAATTCACCAAAATGAGTGACGTGGAGTCGACGTCCAAATTGGGAGCCGACTTTGGCGCCAAAAAGAAGTGGCGCCAAAGGCGGCAAGAGGGGAGATAGAACTGAGAGAGGGAGTGGGAAGTTAGTGGAGGGAAGAGAGAAAGTGTTTCCGACCCTCCCTCGCGGGAAGGTCGTAAATTATCAGCTCGGACCCCCCCCCGTGGGGGAGGGGGGAGAGCAGAGAAAGACAGACAAAGTGGGGGTGCGGACAGAACGCTACCCAACAAGCTCGCCGGCCACGAGAATGTGTCGCCAGAACAACACTGCCTATCGCTGTGTATGTATCAGAGAACAGATACTACACTTTGATCTTGTCACGAGTACACTTTGATCTTGACCCAAGTCTGCTAGATAGGAAAACATTTTCATCTGATCTTCCCTTTTCTGCTTCGTTGGAATTCACTTTCTTTGCCATTCCCAAAAGTAAGTTCTAACGTGTACGTGTACATGGGAAATAAAAAGTACTTGCAATCAATGAAAATCTTTCCAACCGCCTCTAAAAAAGTAACATGCCAAAGAAATAAGCAAATGCGAAATTAGAAATCCATATAAAGTGAGGAGACAAACAGCCAATACAAGAGAGACTCTTCAACAACCAACAATACAAAAGGAACCGAAAAATGCTTACTTAACACTCAAAGCAAAAGAACTCAGTGGCTCATATCCTAGCTTCAACTTTTACACACTATACATGCACTGCAAGAACAAAGGTAAATACACACACATACACAATGCTACGCTGCCTAGTACACTATGAAGATTTTTTTTTTTTTACTCACGTTAACCCCTAACAAGGCATATCGCCACTTGGACATAAGGGGCTATTATTTGGAGCCATGCTTAGCAAAGATTAACAAGATGTTGGTTTATATCACATTTAAACTTCTGCATATTAGTACAGTTAGGGAAGCAGGTAGCAGGAAGGGAATTCCAAAGTCTAGCTGTTTAAGGGAAGAAACTATTAGAATAGAAAGTTTTCTGGCATTTAGGGATCTAATTAGTATTCACGCAACTTCTTTACCCAAACACACCTTGTACTATGGACCTTTACTAAAATGAAACTTTCATATTCTTATTTCTTACAGAAAAATGTTTTCTTATAAACTTTCTTATTTCTCCATTTTACATTCAGAAAATTGTTTATGTTTTAGGTAGTCATTGCTATCTGGTGACCCTTCAGTTATTTCAATGTTTCATTGCATCCATGATAAATATCCTTCAGTTTTCCTCCTTCTCTAAAACATAACTTTTATACCCCTTCATATAAATGTCGGTGTGGTTCTTGGCTATATACAAGCCTGGGACCACACCACAGGTCTATTGTTTTTTGTCTACTCCTTTCACAGATGGGTTTATTGCTTATTGCTCAAGGCACCCTCATTCATAAAAAGGTGCCAAGGGGATTGATACTTTTGCAGCCAGATCAGATTGCCACTTTTTGAGGTAAGTTAGATGCTCACTGTAGTGACCAGCTAAATCAAGTCGCTTGTCATGTAATTAGAAGAATCTATTCAGCCGGAATTTATTAATTTCAGGAACAATTTGATTTTGTCACTGTTCACCCATGCAATTCTATCAGCGCATAGAGACGAAGCTGTAACGTGTTCTTTTTACATACAAATCCATAGAAATACATTTTTGTCTATTCGCATGTAGGCAGTAAACAGGTTGGAACATTCTAGAAAGCCTGTATAAAAGTGCAGACATGCCAAAATACAAACCAGTTTAGGCAGTGTTACTTCAAGTCCCTGTCGTTGTCACCACCCGTAATTATCACTTGCATCTAGCGCCATCTGAAAGGCGTTAAAACTACATCATTGAGAAGACCAAGTTCAAACTGCAATGGATAAATTACTCAATCCTTTAGCAATGGAGCTCACGCAGACAACAAAGATGAATATTTTTCTTTACAAAACTCTTACCTTCCTGGTATACTTTCATTCGCGAGGTTTCTCCATAAAATATGTCAACAATAACAATTTCCTCAGTCAAGGAGGATTTGCTCAGTCACAAAAAACTTTCAGCAAATATCCTTACAATTACACAAATATTATTTTTTTACTTGAATTATAATTCTGAATTTTCGTCTTATAAAAATACACATTTTCCAGCTTCATTCGTGGACTTTAATCTTTTATATTTCATGCTTATAGGAGATCACAAATATTCAAGAATGACTATAACTTGCACATCTCCCATACACAAAAAAAAAAAAACTATTTCTGGTTAAATAAAATTTCTTATTTTAAGTTTTAGAATTTGTTCCTGAGTTTTTGCTATTTACTGATTCCGTTTTTTTGTTTTTCTTGTTAGGGAAAGGAATTTCGACCTATGCTCCCGTCACATAAATTCAGAAGCCGGTTGATGCCCCTTTTTCCTAGACCACTTTAAAGTAATTTTTCTCTTCTCATTACCAGTGGTCTATTGCCAGGCTTAGCTCTTGGTGATGTAGGTTTTTCTTGTTGATCCATAAACAAAATGGCAATAATTTTTTATCCCTCACCCCTCCAGTTTGTGGTTGAAAGACACTTTTGTATGTGCGATTTAAAGGGCATGATGCCAATTTGATATAATTGAGAATGTCAAATTTTCTCTTCTTGTTCGTGTGCCTCTACGTATAGACTCTCAACTTCAAATGCTCCTATTGCCAGTCTTAGCTTTGGGTTATGAATAGTGTTTAACTCTTTGATGTAGGATTTAATTGTTGATCCATAAAGAAACAATGATAATCCAGTTTGGATTTTTCTAGTGCTTGTTAGAGTTTTAGAACCGTTTTTTTTTTTTTTATCGGACCCCCCACTCCACCCCAGTTTGTATGTGTAGTAGTTGAAGAGATTTGTTACACCTTTTTTTTTTTTCAGGTATTTAATATGCGGTAAGAAAGTGAGTTTTTGGCCAAAGGTAACACTGAGGTACTTATATTGTTTAGCCATGATTACTGTGTCCTTGCAGCGGTCGATGTTTACACATCGATGTACAAAATCAAAATGCATAAACACATTTCTATGCATATCGTCTGCACATACATTATCCTAAATAAAAACAAATAAAAACCAAAACAGTTTGAAAGCCAACTTTTCTTTCAATAAAGCAGTGGAATCTAATTGACCTAAGTTTATGAACCAGTGTCGCTGGCCCTTTCCTTTGGCAATACCTTTCTCCACTAAAACGCGCACAAATGTGACCTTTTGGAACGTGTCCTTACACGTCCTTGACCCCTGATCGCGGCCCAGCCACGATCTGCACCCTGGTCGGCACAGTTATGATATGTCGACTGGGCAACCAGGTCTGCCAACCGTTAGTACGTCGCGTCACCCAGTGAGTTCTTCGTTAAGGCGTTGGGGATTCTTCTCGGATGCTCGGTCCTCAAGGCCTGTTCTCCGTGGATCGTCTAGTTATCCTGGGTGTTCGTTGACGGATACGGTGTCACAAATGGCAAATAAAGAATGTACATATATAGGGATCAACGCACATCAGCAACAAAACTCCGGAGGTTGGTTAATATAATATATATTTCGGAAATTCATAAAAGAAGTATTTACAGCATATACATATAGTTGACAATTAATTCAAGCAAGCAGTTAGTTCTACAACTGAGCTTCTGTTGTTGAAATACCTGGTCGGTATCGCGGACTTTGCGTAATTCTCATTAAGTGATCGACACCTTATAAGCGTTGAGTTATCAGGCAACAAGCGAGGGGGAGAGAGAGAGAGGTGATTCTGCCGAGACTTATCTCTCTTCTTCTGTTCTTCTGTTCTCTCTTACTCTTTTCCTTCTCTGACTTAATCTCTGATTTTTCATTTCTTTTATAATACAATTATGGAATGATGACGACACCCATGTTCGTCATCGACCAATCAAATTGCTTGATTATAATTCGACGGGGCCTTTTCTCATTGGTTGATTATACTTCGACAGGGCCCTTTTTCATTGGTCCATTTCCAAAATTGGATTGACTCCTCCCTTAATTAACGCCCAACTTACACGTTGTATTAATTAACTCCTCCCTTACTAATGGAATTTTTCATATACAGGAAAATTATTTTTCCTCTGACTTAAAGCAAATCACGCGATTTTATTTGTTTTAAAATTATCTATTGATCTCACCCCCCGCCTTGATAATTCAAAGGGATTTTAGTTTATCTTTGAATTAAGTTCTGGCTGTCGGCCATTTTATTATATCAGACATTTTGTTTACGTCAAAAGATCAAGAATGCATTTGTCGCCTTGAACTTATCGGACAACACATTTTCCCATCCGAGCAAACATATTTCATAACTTTCGTTCGACCTGATTCACCAAATGACAACTCTCGATACGTTATTTTATTGTTTTGAAATTTCGGACAATTCATTTTTTTTCCTCTTCTTTGTTCTAAACATAATGCCGAGTCACTGCGTGTGTTTCTCTTAGATCAAAAACAACCCGACCTTTCAACTTGTCAAATTCACAGGTCAACTTTGGCTCATAGTTTTGCCAATTGCGGGTGTGAAATCCCCACCCCTCCGGCTCCTGTACACTATGATTTCGGCCCTTGGAGATCAAACATATTTTATGCATTCTTTTTTCGCTTTTGAAGTCTAGAATGTAATTTATCCTCTCGCTACAAAGGCACTCTTGCCGCCGCCATTTCAACAACAGACTTAGCTCAGAATTTATTCACAAATAAAAATTAATAATAATTTTTATTACTTCAACCCGATCATCATCCGGGAACAAAAAATTACTTTTAACCAAAATAAACGTCACATCAACCCTACCGGTCTGAGGTGGCCTCTCTTTAGTGTTACACAAACACACACACACACACACACATAACTCATTGACTTATTGTCGTCTGCCAATCTATATAAATTTATTCATTGAAATATTTCCAATCTTTTCACTGAACTCATAAGATCCAATCACTGAAATTTTTATAAAAGTTGATACATGATGGAATATATTCAAAACAAAAAAAAATAAAAATCTTAATGCCACATAATCTCCTATTATATAAAGGATAGTTGTCTGTATGTAACTAAAAGTAAAAAATTACACAAGACACACCTACAAAACTGATGTATTCTTTTTCAGTGCTACCTCAAAATATAAGCACATTTTTTGTAGGATTCATTCTTTTAAGAATCACCAAAAACAGAATTAGTCAGGGAAGGGGAGGGCGTTAATATTTAGAGCCATTTTTTATGTTGTTATATAGTAAATTGTTAACAATCTTTCTCAAGTTATCAGATAAAGCAAGAGAATGGATGATAATGAGGAGAGTAAAGAGAGAGAGAGGGGGGATAATAGAGAAAGGGAAGAAAGAGATGAGAGGAGAGATGGGAGGAGAGAGGAAGAGAGAGGGTATAGAAAAGTATATGAAGAGAGAGTCAGAGAAAATATTGGCGGGGGGGGGGGAACAAAAAAAAAAGCAAATAAAAATGATTTTACCATTATTTCTGATATTTCAAAGTTTTAAAATTCCTCATTTAAATTTTATTCAAAATAAGTGTCTTCTAAAAGTATTTTACTTTTATTTTTAATTTTGTTATTAAAAGTGCAGATAAAGACTAATTGTGTTATTTTTATTGGTATAACTTTGTTAATTTTTATTGCAGAGTTTCCAATAATGCCCCTTTTCTTATCTTTTATTTCAATAAATCGCTTCACAATAGAAATACTGGAGAACAATAAAAGTGAAGGAACTGATTTGCCTCGTCACCACTTCCGGTAGTAACCATGCTGGAAATTAGGAAGTACGTTAACTGTATAACTACATAAATTTGTTACTTCACACAGCTTCTTTAGAAGAGTTAAATTTTTGATTGGGGTAGGTTGATATTTTTATATTATGAAAGTTGGTCATTTCCAAGTGGGAGATGACATGTTTCTTCTTTTCTACTTCTATTAATAATCTCCTGCATTGGATGTTCTTCACTATTTTAGTGGAAATCTTTAAGGATGTTACTTTGTGTATAAGAAAAAGGGGATAAATTTGGTCTCTTCCACAGATTCTAGGATTATGAATTTGGGAAAGTTTTCCATAGTTTTATGATCTTCTTCAAAGTCAAAATTCACATATTTTTTTTTTTTTTTTTACACAGGCAACACCACATTATCAAGGCCAAGAAGCCACTCGAGGATAAGGGTTAAAGAGTGTACAGTAGAAATTGGACAATATAGTAATCATTAGTAATGGAAATTCTGTAAATTTTTTTAACTTATATGGAACGGCGCATCAAGAACTTGTTTACGTTAGACTTGAACACAACCATATTGTAGTCAGCCGGAAAGCAGGAAAACGGAAGACAATTCCACAGGCGTGCAGTTCTAAGAAAGAAGCTTTGTTCATGGAATCTACGTTTAGGTTTAGGCACAGATAAAGAGTGGGGGGAATTATTGATAGTGTTTTCAGCTAGACGAGTGTTTCTTGTGAAAGTTTGGCGAGGGTGGACCATAGACTGAAGCTCAGTCAAACACTTTTCATGAAAAAAAATACATCAAAGACAAACTCGCAACATCTCTTCTGTGAGATAGAGGTTGCAGGGAAGAGAAAAGGACATCTCCTACGAGGCTACAAAGTCTATTTTGAACTCTATCAAGGCAGGACAAGTCCTTTCTAGCAGCTCCTGCCCAGATGTGGCAACAGTATTCCATACTTGGACGTACCTGGCTCTTATATAGATAGAGAATTACATTAGCAGTGAGATATCTACTGGATCGATAGAAAGATCCCACCATTTTTCCAGCGGCCTTGACAACAGATTTGATGTACGTATTCCATTTAAGATCAGGAGTAACGTTCAAGCCCAGAAGCTTGTCAAAACTTGAGGCCTCCTAAAGACGAGAGCCATTCATTTCAATTGATGCCAGATGTGGATCAGAATGTTGATGATGTAAAGAGAGAAGCTTGGTTTTAGATGCATTAAAAGTAACCAGCCACTCCTTTCCCCATTGTACCACTTGGTTGTTTACTGTCTTAGATGTGCTACCATAAATGGTAGTGTCATCAGCATAAATGTCTACAAATGATGTAAGGATGTGATTTGGAAGATCATTAATGTAGATCAGGAAAAGAGTTGGGCCCAGGATGAATCCCTGAGGGACTCCAGCATTAATACTGTGAGCTTCTGATTTTTGCACCTCAACTACTACTTTTATGAACCTATCAGAAAGAAATGATTTAATAATTGAGAAGACATTTCCAGCTATACCATAGCTAGAGATCTTGTGAAGTAAACCTTTATGCCATACTCTATCAAAGGCCTTAAATATGTCAAGAGCAATTGCCCTAGAAAGGTTGCCTCCGTCGAGAGATTTGCTAATCCTATGAGATATAACTGTAAGCACATCTGCTGTAGATCTAGCAGAACGGAAATCATATTGAGTGTCACTAAGAAGGTTATTTTTGTTGAGATGGTTGATTAGTTCTGTATTTAACACAGATTCCAGCAACTTACTCATGACGCACAGGAGACTTATTGGCCTGTACCGAGAGGGGGATGAGCGATCACCTGAATTCTTAAATACAGGGCATACTGATGAAATTTTCCAGGGAGATGGGAAACTATTCTCCTTAAGACAACGTTTAAACAGTTTTGTAAGTATGGGCACTAGTTCAGGTTGAAGTTTTTTGAGTGCTATAATTGGAATACCGTCAGGGCCAGTAGCTTTAATGGAATCAAGGTTTTTGATTAGCTTGGCAACATCACGTACAGATATACATATATCACATAGCGTGTTTTCTGATACAGGAGGAAATATTGGGGGTTGGCGGCCTTGGTCGCAAAGAGAAGAATTAGCTGCAAAGTTCTTGACAAAGAGTTTGGCTTTGTCTGATGCTGACGAGATTACCTCAGGTTCATTGATAATAGTTGGGATGGAGCACACGCTTCTGTTCAGGATTCTGTTTGCTATTTGCCAAAACTGGTGGGAACCAAGCCGTTGCTCAACTACTTTGGACTTGATGGACTGAGCATACAACTCTCTTGCATTCTTTATTACTTTCTTACAATGGTTGCTAGCAGTCCTGAAAGCGGTTTTAGTTTCCATACATCTATTACGTTGGAAGCAGTGGAAAAAGTGATTTCTGTGTGCAATGGCAGCAGCACATTCTGGAGAGAACCATGGCTGGCTGTTATGTTTTTGCTGGAACTTTTTTGAGGGTATGAAACGGTCTATCCCTACAATTAACCATTCCGTCAGGTCTGATACTATAGAGGACACATTCTTTTTAAACATGGAACGCAGAGGTAGATCCGATATAAATGTATGGAAGCTATCCCAGTCAACCTTAGTGTATTGATATACTGTACGATGGAGAGGTACGTCTGGGGACTTACCACATTTCATTTTTATCTTAATTGATACAACAGAGTGGTCGGAAGATCCAAGAGGAGACAGAACAGAAACTGAACATAGTTCAGGGCAAGTTGTGAGAAAAAGGTTTAGTAGACTCGCATACTGGCCGTCATTGTCGGGCACACGGGTTGGTTCGTGAACAATCTGAGTGAGGTCATAAGCAATCTAGAAATCATGACAGAACTCCCCTCATCATCGGTCTTGTTTGAGTGGGTCAACTATTCGACGTTGTGAACATTGAAGTCTTCACATACGTGAATGTTAGCTGAAGGATAAGCAGATAGGACTTGGTCAATTTTCTCAGATATGCTTTTGAAGATAGTAACTCTGCTGTTGTGGGGGCGATAGATAGTAAATATAAATGCAGTACTGTGAGCTAATGCAACCCAGAAGCACATATAGGGTAAGTTAGGATCTTCTCTGGAGATGTCCCTACCACATGGAAAGCTATCTTTTATATAGGCACATATTCCATGCCCATGGCGATCTTAGGGGTCAGATTTAGAAGTTAAGTTAGAGTATCCTTTAATTGCAAACTCTTCTAGGGAAATAGCCTGTTCAATGTCAGTTTTGCTTAAAAATAAAAGGTCTGGTTTAGTCTCCTGTAATTGGGTTTCAACCTCTGGAAGGTTAGAACGTAGACCCCTGATGTTGGAGAAGGAGACATGGTAGTTGGAAAACCGGGTTTAATTGTGTATTTTTTCTTGAAACTTGTCATGATGGAATTTTGGAATTTGTGGACTAGGTCGTCAGATTTGCTTAGAGCAGGAGAGAGAGGGGAAACTAAGAGAGAAAAAGAAACAAAGAACTTTTTTTTTTTTGTAGAACATGATAAGGTAAAGCCGTAACAATTACTCACTAATATGGCATCGAGAGGCTCCACCAGAAGCTACTGCATGGTCCAGAATCCATTCACCAAATGGCAATACAGCAGCCCTAGTACTTTGCACCTGCTGATAGGACAGCCTCCTTAGTGGTTCTTGTATTCTAGTCTGCCAACATTTCCAGTTTCCATTTTCTTTTAAAACGTTTCTCCATCACTGAAATATCTTGATGGAATGTCTTGCCATGTTCATCACTCATATCACCAAGATTCTCAGCAAAATTCTTGAAAGTGACGATTTTTCCAAAAAAACTTTACCTAATTTGACAAAAAAAGGCCAGAAATTAATTTTTCATCCCATTGTGCATATAAAAATGGTCACAGATGTTCTGTACTTCTGGGAGTGTTACACAGTGTAATCTATAAAAGTGTGTGTGTGTGTGTGTGTGTGTGTGTGTGTGTGTGTGTGTGTGTGTGTGTGTGTGTGTGTGTGTGTTCAGAGAGAGAAATGGGCTGTGCGGAAAAGCAAAGAGGGATTGAGTTGGAAGAAGAAACCAAGGGAGAGAGAGGTAGAAGTTTTGAGAGCAATATGTGACATTTTTATCCCGGGTAACACCAGGTAACCTTATTAGTAATTTATTTTTAGTCTGCCAAACTCAAATTTGAAATAACTTTTAATCAGTGAGTCACCCTCAAGTTTTAAATAGTATTCAACAGTCTGTAATGCTAAAGATTTGAATAGCTTTTTATTAGTTTGCAAGGTTTAAGTTTAGAATAACATTTTATCAGTGCGTCACGCTCAAGTTTGAAATAGTATTTTGTAAGTCTGCCGAGCTGAAATTAGACACAGCATTTTATGAGTGTATTCTACTGAAATTTAAAATCACATTTTGCCCATGTCTCATAATCAATTTTGAAATAGTATTTTAACAGTGTATCATGTTCAAGTTTGAAATAGCATTTTATCAGTGTCCTATGCTCAAGTTTTAAATAACATTTTATCACTTTGTTATGCTCAAGTTTAAAAGAGAATTAGTACATCTGTACTGCTCAAGGTTGAAATAGTATACATCAGTTTGGAATGTTTAAGATTTAAAGAGCTTTTTATCAATTTTTCAGGCTCAGGTTTAAAATATCATTTTATCACTTTGTTATGCTCAAGTTTGAAAGAGAATTCGTCAGTCTTTCCTGCTCAAGGTTGAAATAGCATTTTTTTTTTTTTAGTGTGTCACATTTAAGTTCAAAATAACATTTTTTTAGTGCGTCAGGCTTAAGTCTAAAATAGCATTTTACTTGATATGTCATGCTTCAACTTGAAATAGCATTTTATCAAGTCTGTAATGTGTAATTCTAAATAGCATTTTATCCCTGTGTCACGCTCACATTTGAAATATAATTTTGTTGAAACTGTCACATTAAAGCTTGAAATAGTATTTGTATTATTATACTGATCCACTATTCATTTTCCTGTATGATGCAAGGGTTGTGCAATTACTAACTGAGAAGTAGAAATCCAGGATGACGGAATAAGCAGAGAAAGACTGGCGTAATTTTAGAAATTTACTTCACTTTGATCAGTTGCACAACTAAAGCTTGAGAGTCTAGTCTACATTACTTTTTTGTCAGTCTGTCAAGCAAAGTTTAGAAAGGTATTTTGTCAATTGACCATGCTCTTCCAAGAATATTAGTGAAAGTGATGCAGAACTCGAACCTAGAACGCCGAGCCCGCAGTCTGTACCTGTAACTAGCATACTACACCACTCCCCTACCAATTACCAAATAATAGGGAGCAAAAAGTACAGTTGTATACTGTCTTAGTTAAAACCTTTATTCTCATGGTTTAAGAATGAGAGAGATTGAGTGAGAAAGAGAGAGAGAGAGAGAAAGTGTGTGTGTGTGTGTGAGAGAGAGAGAGAGAGAGAGAGAGAGAGAGAGAGAGAGAGAGAGAGGTAGTAATTTGTAGTTTTCGCGTAGGTATTTCTATGGGGGTGGTGGTGTGGTAGTGAACTAATTGTAGGGTTCTCTTTTGAGACTTTCGTCTGAAGTCAAGGTAAAGAAAGGTATATTCGTAAGAAATGTTCTAGCAACTACGAAACGAATTGAAAGAATATTCTAGCAGGAGTAGCATTTAACAAATACATATATATAAAAAAAAATACGTGAACTTAAAACTCTTAAGAGAAATTATCTCCCGGCAGTCTTTTGGTTAAACGCGGACAGAAAAGAAAGTTTTTTTTTCTTTCTTTCTTTTTTAACAGTTACAGTTGGGACCATTTTTGCAGGCGATATTATTATTTTTTATCTATGCAATTATACATTTTAAGAATTCTTTGCGATTAGAAGAACTGTCTACGTGCGACTTGCAGCTGATTTCTTCGATTGGTAGAAAAAAGTGAGTTTGTGTGTTTTTTTGTTTTTTTTGTCTAAAAAAAAAAGGTCTTGTAGGGGTAAGTAGAGGTAATCAAAGTTTTTTGTGTCATTGTGTCATTCGTCACGCCCTTTCCTTTTTTTTTAAATTTTTTGGTCCAAGTCCAGATTTCAAGTTACTTAAAAATACAGAAAAAATGTTATGGTAAAGGTGTATGTATCCGTCACGGAATGAAAATGTCATATTGCAAAAGTCACGTAAATTGATCAAGTAGTATACAGAGAAAATATTTTTTTAAATGATTTTGAGCGATTTTAGTAGTAAATCGTAGCCATTACAAGATTGATTTTGATCTCGGTTGTTCGAATTGAGTTGTCTCCCTTTATTTATTAAACATGGCGGATAAAGATACAGCGTCATAAAATTGGATGTTCTTTATTAAAAAAAAACAACAAAAAAAACTATTTGATCAAGTTACGTGATTTTTGGACGAGTACATACATCATAAAGATTTTTCCTTTTTTTTTTTTTAATTAGGTTGAACTCTGGACTTGCACTCTTTCGTTAAAAAATTGCATCAAAGGACTTTAAGTAACACACCTCTCTTAGAGGAGAGGCAGGGGCACATAATATTTCTATTTCATACACCAGCACTCCAGCAGTACCATACGAAAACGAAATACACACACACACACACACACACACACACACACACACACACACACACACACACACACAAGTTTTTTGGGTTTTTTTTGTTTTGTTTTTTTCCACTATTAACTTTTACTTATCGATCTCATCACAAATTTTCCATAAAATCGTAAATATTGGCACTTTTTCGGAACAGATAATAAAATCGAAATATTGAATTTCAATTGAGCAAAACTTTTTACGCCAAAAGAGAATTCCATCAATAATCTATGACGGGAAAAATAGTGTTGTGACGATTAATCGGAATTGAAAAAATTGTGATTTTACGTTTTTCAATTTTTGAAATGACGATTGGCTATTCGTATTGTTTGGAATCATCGGACTACTGTTGTCATCTTAAATGTGATTTTCACAACGTTTCGGTTAATATAACCTCCGACCTTCTTCAAGTGTCTTGTCGAACTCCGGAATTTGGACGGAATTTCGAGTAGAAATTCTTTCATTTACTACACAGTTCCCCTTGGTGTACCGTCAGCCATGACTGGATAGAGGTCCTAATTGTATTTTTTTTTTTTCGGTCGCCCACACTGAGGACTGAACTATCAACTTTCAGGAGAATCACTTTTTACTGTACATTTTTCCAAGTAATCTAACCTCCACTACTGCGACTGCGCCACGGACCCTTGCAGAAATTTTAGTGCGAATTTTAGGAGCCTTAAACCTATTTTTATTTCTAGTTGTTAATACAACTATTTATTACTATATATATATATATATATATATATATATATATATATATATATATATATATATATATATGTTTTTATTTATTTATTACTCGTATATATTATCTATTGTTTATAATTAACTAGCCTGGGTGCGTTACTGCGTTGCCCGAGTGTTTGGAGGTGAGTGTTGAGGGTTGAGCGGAAAAAAAAAATGTGGTAGGCAAGCAGGCTCGAACTCGTACCACGAAGGAGGAAAAGAACGTGAAAAAAATCGTGACGTCTTTACCGTTGCGTCCATCACCAAACCGGAAGTGGTGAAGGTTTAAATTAAGGCTAGTCAATCGAAAAGAGGGGATGACTTTTAAAAATATCGACGAAAAAAAGCGACCCCTCCTTTTTGAAAAGTGCCCAGTTGAGGGTGAAGGATTAAGGAATTAATGTTTTTTTCGATATTTGTCATCCGAAGGGTCATGCTTCAAAATGTTTTTGTAAACTCGTGAAAAATTTTTTTTAGATCAATTAAAAAGCATAAAAAAACAACGTAAAAAAAAAATGAGCCATTTTTTTAAAACTTAATTATTTCAAATGTCCGCTAAAAAGATTCCTCCGCGATATAAGTCACTTCACTATGCGCGTGTGCACGCGAACGTATAGAAAACACGACGGGTTTGATTATCAGATTCATTGTCAGCGACCTCGAATACCATTAAAAAAAAACAAATTAGAGTGGTCTGGTCAGGTCAGTGTTTCGTTTCTGTTGTAGCGTAAGGTAACATTTACAAAAAAGTGTATCAAATATAATTTTAATGTATTAATATAATTTCTTTTCAATGAGTGAACTGAAAATATACAATAAATGTTTCGATTTTTGCGTTATTTATTTTGTTATATATTTTTGCGTTATCGTAAAAATTTGTTTACGGTCAGTTCTCTTTCGAAGAACAGGAGTTGATAACTCGTCTCTTTTGCTAATATGTAACTGACATGCAGAAGTGCCGTAATTTTTACGAAAAATTGGGAGAAATTGCACTTTTCTTAGATGTAAACACCTTGAAGATTGCGAATACAGGGGCATACGTTTCTCTTCTTGCCACTTTAATGGCCGACGTACTTTTTTTAGACCATAGCCACAGACATTTTTTTAAAACAAAAAACACGATAGTCGTTGTTTTACTTTCGTAATTTTTTGACATATTACTATTTTCGACATGAAAATTAAGTACTGTTGTTTCTGCTTAAAACCACATATTTAAAATCTCGATCTCAGATCTGTCGACTTTACAAGCGCCTAATATTTTGTTCGTTTGCTTATTTGAAAAAAAAAGATTTTTTTTAATCGTTTCTTGTGCTGATGACAACTCCGAGCAAAACTTTAATAAATATCGAGTGACGGAACTTGAAGATAACCAAACAAATATTTAAGTCACGTAGAGACGAGAAACAGATACACGAAAACTATTAAGAGGATTTTTATTTCGAACTTTCGTAGTCTTCTCAAATAAAAAAAAAAAAAAAACGGTTGTTAACTATTTTTATTTTTTTTTATTTTAAGAAACATTTATTTTAGGTTTCATTAGTGTTTCTTTATTTTTCAACGTTAAGAAAAAAAAAATAAAATAAATAAGGCAAAAGACATGTAACTGGATCCGTCGCGTACAAAGGGTTTTTTTATGCTTCTTATTTTGGCAATAAGATAGAAGAAATCTAAGCGGTGTTAGTGGAGGAGGAGGGGTCGTATCAATATTTGACTTGTTGATATAAAACTGCATGTGTTGCTACAGACTTTGCTTTACTTTTGCTCATAAAACAAAACCTGTCTTGTATCAGATCGGAGTATGGTCCTGCTCTGTCCCAAGAGATAACCAGCCCATGCGTTACCTCCTCCTCCGAAAAAAAAAGGGGATTTGTTTATTGTCGATCGCCAGAGGCGACCCGCCGGGAAATATTGCCTGCGTTAATTACGGTAGATTTTTGCACCCTTTCTCTGTGACCTTCGTTATATATATATCAATTAATATTTATTATTAAAGGGTCTCTTGGAGGCCTGGGCCGTGCAATGTGCATTCACTCCCTTTTAGGAGGGCTGCTCCCCCCCCCTCATCTCTTAGTGGTCCGTGTCATACGTTTATGTTTACTCTTGGTGAAAAACATGGGAACTGCTACTGCTCTACATTTACCTGGCACGCGTCCTAGAGCGTATGTTAGTATGTAGTCGGGTTCTGTTGAGTGTCAGGAAGTAGAGAGAGAGGGTATCATCCCAGGTATTATCTCTCCCTTCAAGAGAACCGATTGCTAATCGCCTAAAAGGGCATTCATTGGTTATTGCAGAAATTAACTCCTCCTCCCTTTAGCAGGGGCTGGATTCCCCATTATAAACAGATCTCACGTCAGTCCACACACAGGCTTTGTGGGGAAGAAAAGTACATTTGCGTTTGCACATCTTGAATTAAAAGCAAGCACGTGTTCGCTGTGCATTAATCTTAAGTATGTCGGGCGTGTAAGTTATTTCTGCTTTGACTTTTCGACGGTTTCGGGTCTGTTCCACCGATTTTTACCATTTAAACGAGAAGATTTCAACTTCATGTATAAATAATAAAGGTAAGAAAAACGTGTACAGATGACACCCATCCCTTCACTATTTTTTTTAAGTGTTTAGTTATTATCACCTTCATAAGAAAGACCATTGCATTAGTTATTCATTTAATGGTATTTATATACTAACATTCTATACTTTTTATAATCAGTTACCATAAAGGATAAAATAAGATACATACGCACAGTCACACACAATGGTTATATTTACGATTACTGCTTCAACAAAACTTCCGGTTGCTTCTTCGGTCTTAATCGATTTTTTTGCGGTATCTTGTTTATTAAATTGTAATGCGAAATTACAGAATAGGTGAAGGAAGGAAGTGCCCCATCATCTCCACCCCCATGTTAAGAGGGTTTTTTGTAAATAATACGTTATTTAGAGAGAGCATTCTTAACATGAGGCAATCCGGAAGTGAAATGAAAACGGTAATCGTAAAAATAGCATTTTTTAATAATAAAAAAAAAAAAAAAAATCAGGAATTATCAACTTTTTGGTATTATTATACAAACACCGTGACAGCGTTAGGGTTAGGGTTAGGATTAGGGTTAGGGTTAATTCGCTGTCACGGTGTTTGTATAGTTTTACCAACTTTTTTAGTTATAAAAAATCTAATGACAGCAGAAATTATTTTAACGGAAATACAGTTGAAAAAATTAGCCCAAAACAACGGTGCCAGGAGGCATCTTGTTTATTAACGCAAACGGAACTAAATATATTTTCGCTTAAACATTCGTTTTTTTTTTCTTTCTTTCTCACGCAAATAGATTTGTTTTTCTTTTAGTATTTTTTTTTTTTTTTTTACATGAGGTCCCCCTCCACAATTTTCTTTAAAATGACAACCGTATATCAGTTTTCGACTATGCTGAATACGAAAATTCCATTTAAATTTTACAGAGACAAGTAGTTATCGAGGTTTGTCGGCCATGTTTTTACGCGCGATAAACACGTCTACTTCTCTAATAACTTGTACCTATTTACTATGCCTCCCCACGGGACAGAGTTAGACACCAGGGTCGTTTTTTTAACGTGGAGAAAAGGTACAAAAATAAAACCAACCTCTTATACCTGAAGGGAGAGATAATGCATAGAAGGATGCATCTGTACCTCATCCCCACAAAAGGGAGCTTATTGCTGTCGAGTCAGCTCCTGCTTTGTCGGGATGATTGCCGGATCTCTGACAGCTGCCTATTCCTGCGACTCTGGTCAGCACGTAATCTAAGCACCCCGAACACGTAATTAACAATAAGTTGTTGAGGTGTAAGTTGACGGATGGGGTCCCAAATTCTAGTCTCGTTTTTAGTTTCAGAGAAGTTAGGTCACGTGGTACTAGCTAACCAGTGTGACATCAATTAACATAGCCTCCTCTTTTTTTTTTTTTTTTATCTATGCGGTCTTTCTATTGTAACAGAGCGCGTATAGGCGCATGTGAAAATATCAGAAGCAGCAAAGGATAACTGGCTAATGAAAATAATAGCAGCAGCAGCCGTTAAAGCACGTATGCAAATTAGCATGTGTGTGTGTGCAACCTTGCGTCACAAGAAAAGGAGAGAAAAATACACCAGGTGCTCGAAAAAGAAACAAAGTACAAGCTGGGCAAGATTGACGTGTGAAAAATCGAAAGCGAGAAAATGCTGGCACGAGGAGATAGACTTTAAAAAGCGCGCGCGTGTGTGTGAAAAGACTTAGGAAATATAATTAAATGAGTTATTTTGGATGAACCACGAATAAAGCCATTTCAATTGCACTATAAAAAAATGTGTCGAGTTGGATTTTTATTTCTTTCCTATTTTTTTGTTTGTTCTTGTGGCAATACCCCCCCTCATCCCACCCTTAAAAGTCTAACAGGTAAAGGTAAATATGCACTTCGGGTGCGTAAATTATTTGACCTATATAAAATAAATTATTTAAAAATTTTTTTTTAGACTCAATGAACAACAGTAAAAAGTTACATGTAATGATGACCATTTTCTTTTTTTTTTTTTTTCAAATTAAAAAACCACATGACCGCCATTCCATGTAATCTTTTTGCTGTTATCCATTGAGTCTAATAAGGAATGTCAGCATAAAGAATAAATTGTAAGATGGTGAACATCATGAAACTTGGAATATTAACTTTTGTCTTTTATCTTATATATATATGAGAGAGAGAGAGAGAAAGGATATATTTTCGTGTTGCTTTCAAGGTTCTCTCTATTGACCAGTTGTAGTTCTCAAAGGAGCTGAAGTAGTTCTTAAGTACACAGATGAAATAATGTGCCCTGCAAGCTGATTGCAGGAACATTTCTCGAATTGACTGGACTACTTCATAATCATTGGAGTTCTCAAAAGTGGCATAGGAACTTTTGGCATCAGGCTGGACTTCTCCATCTTCATCAGAGCTTTCAGAAGGGGTGCTGGAACTATCGGCATCAGCGTTGAGGTTCACAGTTTTACCAGCACGGCCCCGAGAAATAGGTCGGATCCACAGGTCATCGTTGGATGATTCACCATCACTGCTACTTGCCAACTGGTTCGTATTTAGGGTGGGCCGAACATCCCTCACATGGCGTGGGGTACCATCGACTAGCACAGCCTGCTCACTGATGATGTCTGTGATTCATCCTCTTTGAAAGCTGGTTGTGTATTGGCTATTGGGAGGCTTCACCCAGACGGTGCCCCCTAAGTCATGCCCCTCGAATTCCCTGCCAATCAGACAGACAGACGTCAATGTCCTTGATGCGCACTCGATTGCATTGGCAGGTGCGCTTGCACCAGTCACGGCATCCTTTAGTGTTGCATTATATCTATAGACCGCCTCTGCGATCGTGCATTGTTTTCTTGCCACAATCCTCTTCACGCTTTGGTGGCACCGCTCTGCTATGCCGTTGCCACTCGGCACATATGCACATTGGTGTCTGAGCCAGATCTATACGCTTCAGATACTTCAGTGTCGTAGGTGGATGCCTTAACCACCGTGGAATTAAGGAAATTAAGTATCAAGTTGATTTTTTTTTTCCCTCCTCAATCAGATCAAGCTGGATCTCTTCTCTGCTGCCTCACTCATTGCTTTCAGTGGTCTGCAAAAAATCCATAAAGCTTACATAACCTGTTCATAAGCAGTTCAGGTGAGGTATGAAAGAAGATTAAGCAATAGTGCTCTAATCACTTGTGTAGCACTATGTGAGTTTGAACATGCCTGTATTATCTGAGTGAACATCTATAATATAAAAGCAAAAGTGTGTGTGTGTGTGTGCATTTTTTTTGTATGCTCGCCGTATGTCTGGGTTTGACCTTTACTCGTGATCTGAAATGGAACACATACATCAAGTCTGTTGCCAAGGTCCCTGTAAAAATGGTGGGATCCTTCTACCACTCCAGAAGGTAGTTCACTGCTGATGCAATTCTCTATCTATATAAAAGCCAAGTGCGTCCAAGGATGGAGTACTGCTGCCACATCTGGGCAGGAGATGCTAAAAACAGTCTATCCTGCTTTGACAGAGTACAAAATGGACTTTGTGTCTTAGTGGGGGATGCCTTTTTCTCTTCCCTGCAACCTCTCTCCCACAGAAGAGACGTTGTGAGCCTGTCTTTATTTTATCATTATTTTCATAGCAAGTGCTCGTCTAAGCTCCAATCTCTGGTCCCCCCTCGCCAATCTTTCACGAAAAAAAACACCCGTCTACCTGAAACCACTGTCAATAATTTTCCCCACTCGTTATCTGTGCCTAAATCAAAACACAGATTCCATGAACAAAGCTTCTTTCTTAGAAGTGCACGCCTGTGGAACTCTGTTCCGTTTGCCTGTTTCCCACCTGACTACAACTTGGAAGTCTTCAAGTTCAACATAAACGAATTCCTGATAAATCGCCTTCTTAAGTAAGACACTTTATCAAATCTCCATTACTAATGATTGACGCGATATTATCCCATTGATTACTGTACATGCAATAACCTTTATCCCAGAGTTGCTCCCTGGCCTTGATAAGTGGTGACTACCATGTTTAAAAAAAAAAAAAAGAAGGCTTTTTTAGGGGGGGGGTGCTCGGGGGGGGGGGGGGGTTACTGTTTCTTAAAATATTTTATATACTCCTTAGATTATAATATGTCCGATTTACGAAAGGAGGTTGTCTGTATATTTTATTTCAGTGACTTTTATGTTACAAAATTTGTACTGTGATGTTTGACCTAGGAAACCACACGTTGACGTTCGTTTAGCCACCTGCTTTTTTAAATGTTTAATTTCAATCATTATCACTTCTCTGCCCTCGTATCATCATGGTAAGTTATCAGGCTATTCACTTCAAGGCTTTGGGTTCAAGCCTACCTCCCTACAAAACTTTCTTTTTTCTTTTACACAGACAAACACCCAGGCAACGCTGGGCACCCCCACTAGTCTAATATATAAATATCACCTATCTGTTTAAATATATGTATGCATGTATATTTGTATGTCTGCCTAAAACTTTTGACAGAGGCGACACAAGATCAGTATTGTTTTAAAGCTCTACTCTTTAGACGACAAATATCGAAAAATTGACTAAAAACATTAAGTCTTCCACTCTAAACTGGGCACTTTTCTATAGGGAGGGGTCGCTTTTTTCACCAATATTTTCGAAAGTCATCCCCTCTTTTCGATTGATTTAATTTAAATATTCGTCACTTCCGATTTGGCAATGGGCACAACAGCAAAGACATCACTTTTTTTTTTTTTCACATTCTTTTCCTCCTTCGCGGTACAGGTTCGAGGCTGCCTGCCTACCTACTACCTTTTTTTTTTTTTTTTTTGTTCAACACCTCCAAACACCCTGGCAACACCGGGCACCCAGGCTAGTCATACATATAAAAGGCAAAATGTGTGTGTGTGTTTGTATATCTTGCAAAAACTTCCGAATGTGACAAAATCAGTGACGTTTAAAAGCTCAGTCTCTCGGACGACAAATATTGAAAAATTGACTCAGAACATTAATTCCTTCACCCTCAACAGGGCAGTTTTCTACAAGGAGGGGGTCGTTTTTTTTTGGGGGGGGTTTGTCACCATTATTGCAAGTCATCGTCTCCTTTCGATTGACTACCCTTAATTTCAACCCTCGCGACTTCCGGTAAGATGTTAGTTTTTTTTTTCACCTTCATTTCCTCCTTTGCGTTACAGGTTTGAGCTTCTTTTTTTTAACACCTCTCTCCACCCTTACTGCACCACCTCTCCACACCAAGCAACAAGTGATTACACAACAAAAAAATATAGATCTTACTCGTGAACAAGACTATGTCCTTTCATTTAAGAAATCAAGAGAAATAACTTTAAATATTTTAAAAGATTTCTTGGTCGCCTGTGTATCACCATGTGAGCTTGAACATGTCTGTATTATCCAACTGAATAATATGTACGACTTTATGGAAAATTGGGAGAAATAGCATTTTCCCTAGGTGTGAACACCTTGAAGATTGTGAATACAGCGAACATACATTGATTATATTACGAAAGAAAAATAGTTTTGTCCATGAGTCAGATCTATGTTCCTTCATTTACGAAATCAGTAGGAATAACTCTAAATATTTAAAAAGATTTCTTGGTCCTTGTCCAGAATTCCACCTATATTCAAAAAGTAAGAAAAATTTGTATGATGCATATGTACTTGTGACGGAAAGAAAATATTGTATTCCAAAAATTCACGATAATTGAGCAAATAGTTGATTTTTATAAAGAAAATCATTTTTAAGCAAATTTAAGTTTTTGTCAATACCTCCCTCCTCTCCCATGTTAAGAATGGCTTTCTAAAAATCTAAAAAATTTGAATTATTTGGAGTTATCTCCCTTCTTCTTCACTGTTTTTAAGATGGCATTGCGAGATGATCTCTTGTAGTTTCGTCATAAAATTTTCTTATTTAAAAATAAAACTACTTGATCAATTTACGTGATCTTTTTGCGTACAATATTTTCATTTCATTACAGAATTTTTCTTTATTTTTAACTAGCAGTTCAGCCCAGCTTTGCTCAGACCCTATGTACTGTTTATAACTTTATGTGCATATGTATATATATATATAAAAAAGTTTGACTCATGTCCAGGTAACCTACATCTAAAATTTCAAGTGTTTAAACCCAAAATTGGCGGAGGAGTTTGGTAAAGTCTGTAAAGGTCAACTCTTTCAACTTTAACCTCTTGGCAGCCAAATTTCTAGTCAAAAACAGATTAAAAAGCTTGCCCTATGTCTGAATACACTTTATGTAAAATTTCAAATGTTTAGATCAAAAATTGGCTGAGAGGTTAAATTTTTTTAAATTTTGACCCCAATTTCGACCCCTTAACGTTTATTGTTTTGAACTCAAATCAAGTTAAAAAGTTTGATCCATGTCCAAGGAACCTACATCTAAAATTTCAAGTGTTTAGACCGAAAATTGGCAGAGGAGTTTGGTAGAGTTTTCAAAGGTCAAATCGTTGTACTTTGATCCCTTGACAGCCAAATTTCTGTCCGAAAACTGATTAAAAAGATTTTCCCAAATCTCAATACTCTTACGTCAAATCTTGAGTCTGTAGACTGAAAATTGACAGTTATTTAGTAGGGAAATGTACACACACACACACACATTTTCACTTTTATAGATATACTAGCATTTCAGTCCGGCGTTGCCTGGCAAAAAAAAAAAAAAGTGGTAGTAGGAAGGCAGGCTCGAACCCGTACCGCGAAGGAGGAAAAGAATGGGAAAAAAACCTGACGCCTTTGCGGATACGACCACCGCCAAACCTGAAGTGACATAGGTTTAAATTAAGGCTAGACAATCTAAAGGAGGGGGATAACTTTAAAAAATATCGGCGACCTCCCCCCCTGTAGAAAAGTGTCTAGTTGAAGGTGAAGATATTAATGTTTTTAGCCAATTTTTCGATATTTGTTGTATGAAAGGTCAAACTTCAAAACGATACTGATCTTGGTAAAATCTGTCGCCTCTGTCGAAAGTTTTAGGCAGACATGCAAACATGCATTTATATATTGGTAACTAAATATTTTTGACCCAAACTGATGAAAAAGCTTGCCCTATCTCTGAATACCCTTTATGTAAAATTTCAAATGTTTAGACCAGAAATTGTCTGAGTAATTTGGTAGAGACCCTAGAGGTCAAATTTTTTTAAACTTTGATCCCTATTATGACACCTTAAAATTTATTGTTTTGGGCTCAAATCAAGTTATTAAGTTGGATCCATATCCAAGGAACCTATATCTAAAATTTCAAGTGTTTAGACCCAAAATTGTCGGAGGAGTTTGGTAGAGTACTCAAAAGTCTAATCGTTGAACTTTTACCCCTTAACGGCCAAATTTCTGGCCAAAAACCGATCACGAAGATTTTGCCAAATCTCAGTACCCTGTATATTAAATTTCGAGTCTGTAGACTGAAAATTGACAAAGTTATTGCGTAGGGAAATGTACACACACACACACACACGTTCACTTTTATAGATATATAGATAGATATAGAGGGAATTCTGGACAAGCACTGATTGTTTTTTTTTTATTATTATTCCAACACAATCCAGCAAAAATTAATAATGAATGATACGTAGCTTTTAATATGTTGTGTTATTCTTTCCATTTAACGAAAAGTCAGAACTTTAAAAGTTATATTTAGTTGAAACATTTTTCGATTCATTATTTATCATTGCATTTATTAATCAAGTTTCTCTGTGTGACTGGCTATGTTGAATGATTGTACAGAATAGTGTATTTTTAAACAAACGCATTTCGGGTGAAAACATTATTACGTATTTATAATTCCAAAAATTATGGAAAATGACCCAGTAGAAAATGTGCTAGATCTATTTTTCGAAATAAATTGTAGAGGCTAACAATCGTACATTTCCTATTTTTTTTAATGACGAATTGCAAGGAAAGCAAGGGAGTTAAGTCAGTTTGTCATATAGAATTAGTCGCACAACGCTTCCATGTTAAAACATACTATAAAAATTTGATGAATTCTATTTTTACTTGTAATTATTTTTCTACTCGATCATTTTTCATAATTTTTTGGAATTTCGACCTGACATGTAAGTATTGTCTGTATTTTTGAGATGAGGTGTTTTCATTGATTGAGATTGTCGGACTGACTTCCTCATCTTGGTTATTGTCACAACGTTTCGGCCGTTTTGCCCTCCGGCCTTCGTCAGGTAAACCGTTTGTTAGGAGTCTCGAACCCAACCCTTTATTATTATTACGGGGGTACTGTGTTCGAACTCCAGCTAGGCTTTGGGACATAGTTGCTGATTCTCTGTTTTTCAATGTTACTTTTTCACTGTCTTCGTTCAGGATTGAACTCAGCACCTTTGGGTAACTGTAAACTTTGATACAACGTCTAGGACCAATCGGCCATATGTCACTAGAGCATCACATGTTTACCTCATCTCCAAAGCCACCAGAGTTAAGGCCATTGTTGAGATTGCTTGTTTTCTGTTGACTGATGTGTAGTTCTAGGAGGACTATCTCTCCAAATTTTGATTTCTCACTCTTTGAGTAGGGGTTAATTTATTGCTGATCGCCTGAGGCGCCCTTACTGAGGAATGCCACCCAGGTACTCTTTTTTTTCTGAGGTTAGCTTTTTAAATCCGACTTTCCCGAGGTTGTGTCACATCAGCTTGTGCATGTGTATGAGCGGTATCGCTATGTATATATTTTTTTATTTTTGTTTTTACTGTCAATTTTTTCAGTGAATTATTACGGAAGGGACACTAATCTATCAGATTATCAAAAAAAAAAAAATAAATAAATAAAAAAAGTCGATATTTAAATATTTGTAAGGGGTGCTCAGTTACTAATGTAACCTTCACCCATTCGATCACCCATTTTAGAACCACTTGACATTTTTAAGCCAAATTTTGTGAATTTAGCTTTTTTTTTTTTTTTTAAACAGTTTGCCCCTTTTTTTTAAAATTTAACTTGAAATTTGCCCTTTTCCAATTATTTTATATACATATTTATGATTATCTTCAAGTTTTGTCATTCGACATTTGTAAAGTTTTTGCCAGGATTAATTTTTTTTTTTTTTTTTTCAAATTGTTTTTTTTTTTCTTTTTTGTAATACGCAATCTTCAAGTTTCATCACCTGACATTTTCATTTACAATTTTTAAATTAACAGGAAAACTCTTTGGTATACTTGTGTGCCTGCACAGTTCCTAATACAATAAATCTATCCTCCATATTGGAACCACTCGATAAGAACATGCACACCCCTTTTTCAAAAAAGATTTTTCATTTCTCAATCTAAGGGCAATAAGTAATGGTCAATGTGCACCTTTTTAATTTAACTGCTGTTTTATGAAATTTATTTTAATTGTATCAATTTGTGATGTAATAAATGCATCTCTTTATTTTTTGATTATGATCGATAATTTGGATTATTCAAACTATGATGCTAGTCTAGGTTGTTTTATTCATAATGTTTTGTTCAATTTAACCTTCGGTCCTGGATATGACCTTAAACTATATCCGATGGTGAGACCACAGCTTGTGGGTTTTGAGGTGTGTGGAGCCACCCTTTAATTGCCATTGCTCCTAGGTCCACTCTGACCTGGAGTGGTAGTACCTGTTAAGGTCCCGACTATTGGTTAAATAGAAACCGACTTGAGAAAACCAAATATAAATAAATAATAATTAATAAAATTATTAGAAAATTGTTCTTAAAAATCACTGGATTCGGCATTAAATAATCTGAAAAGGGTTGATATGCCGTAAAACAAAACAACCAAACCAAAATTAAATTTTTCTTTAATATTTAAACTCAACGTATAAAACAAACATCTCAGCTCAGGTTGTGTATGTGTATTTACAAATGACAAGTTCGTTGGCAGTCAACCGGTGTCGATTGAAAAGTGTCCCCTTTAAATCTCTCGGCTTCTGGAATCCTTATTTCATACTTCATTCTGTAAATAAAAAGTAAAAGTCGGTTTATATATATACTAGCATTGCCCGGGTGCTTGGGGGTGTGTGTGTTTGGAGGGGAGGGGGCAGATCAAAACAAAATGGAAACTAATAAATAAGTGAAGTAATAACCCTGTTTAAATTGTAAAATCAATCGGAAAAACAAAAAAAAAAAACAGCAAAAAAAGTTTTGGGAGGGAGGTAGGCTCGAACCCAAAGCCTTGAGGTTAATAGTCTGATGACTTAGCATGACACCACGAAGGTAGGGACTCGAGAACAGCCGAAAATAAACGTTTAAAAATGCAGGTGGTTGAATATGAATGTATAGTTTTCTAGGTCAGATATCACGCCATCGTAGTTGTACCTATTTACTATGCCTCCCCACAGGACAGAGTTAGACATCGGGGTCGTTTTTTAACGTGGAGAAAAGGTACAAAAATAAAAAATTGTCTCAGTCGTCAAGGACTGCTCCTCCACCGAAAGAGAACAAGAAATGGAAGTACAGCATCTGAAGAACAGATACTACACTTTGATCTTGCCCCAAAGAGTAGTAGTAGTAGTAGTAGAGAAAACTTATTCACAGCGCAAATTTTTCTGTAAGATAAGAGTCGCTGAAATAAAAGATATTTACGATGTTGTTTCGTAAGTCTTCGATATTATAATTCAAGGAGTATATAAAAATTTAACGAGGTCATTAAGAGTGCTCAATAAAAGAAGAGCAAGATATATTTTTATTAATACAGACTATTTACAAGGCCACGACACTGACCATGCTAATATTTTGGACAGATGGTTGGTTAAACCACAAGTCCTTGTCAGGCGACTTCTGGTTTTCTTCTGTGGAAGACAAACTTTTTTTTTAAAGTCACCTGACAAAAACTTGTGGTTTTATACCAACCATGTGTCTGAAACATTAGCATGTCCAGTGTCGCAACCTTGAAATTGTCTACATCAATACATATATATATATATATATATATATATATATATATATATATATATATATATATATATATTTAAAAAAAAAAACAGTTGGAGATTTTTTTCCCCTGGATTAAAAAGGATAAAAGTTGGTAATTAGAAAATATTAACTACTGTATTCTTCCGATTAAGCTTGTGTTAGATTGTTTAAATCAAGAAATGTGATTTTGGAAAGTTATATATATATATATATATATATATATATATATATATACACACACACACACACAACTACAGTTTTTAAACAAGGGAACATTCCATGGTATCTTTTCAGCTAATTGTATTTGAGGGCATATGATAAATCTTCAGCCGGAAGTGCTACTAACCGAAACAAAGCATTTTGTCTATTAATTAGCATTCTGCCATGTGATAATTAACAGGTTAAATGCGAAAGCCATTGTCAATGAGTTCACTTCTTGTGATGGCTTTGTGTAAGTGGGGATCTATAAAAACGAGCACCTGCACGTATATTAGAATTTAGAAACATCTGTTTGTCTGCCAACTAAGTTTAGGCCATTCTACACACAAACTGGAAATCAAGTTAGATTTATACTCCCCGACCCTTTGTATAGATTCAATACTAGAAGAATACTTGTCCCAAGAAGGCTAGAATTAATTCCTCGAACACAACAATTTTGCAACACTTTTTGCTCCATGACTGTCATGCTTGACTCATTTCAGGAACAATAGACATACTCAGGGACTAAGAATATAGTTATACTTAACATATTATTGGGTAAGAATATAGTTATACTTAATATATTATTGGGTAAGAATATAGTTATACTTAATATATTATTGGGTAAGAATATATTTATACTTAACATTTTATTGGGTTATAATATAGTTACACTTAACATATTATTGGGTAAGAATATAGTTACACTTAACGTATTATTGGGTAAGAATATAGTTATACTTAACGTATTATTGGGTAAGAATATAGTTATACTTAACATATTATTGGGTAAGAATATAGTTATACTTAACATATTATTGGGTAAGAATATAGTTATACTTAACGTATTATTGGGTAAGAATATAGTTATGCTTAACGTATTATTGGGTAAGAATATAGTTATGCTTAACATATTATTGGGTAAGAATATAGTTATACTTAACATATTATTGTGTAAGAATATAGTTATACTTAACATATTATTGGGTAAGAATATAGTTATGCTTAACATATCATTGGGTAAGAATATAGTTATACTTAACATATCATTGGGTAAGAATATAGTTATACTTAACATATCATTGGGTAAGAATATAGTTATACTTAACATATCATTGGGTAAGAATATAGTTATACTTAACATATCATTGGGTAAGAATATAGTTATACTTAACATATCATTGGGTAAGAATATAGTTATACTTAACATATCATTGGGTAAGAATATAGTTATACTTAAAATATCATTGGGTAAGAATATAGTTATACTTAACATATCATTGGGTAAGAATATAGTTATACTTAACATATCATTGGGTAAGAATATAGTTATACTTAACATATCATTGGGTAAGAATATAGTTATACTTAACATATCATTGGGTAAGAATATAGTTATACTTAACATATCATTGGGTAAGAATATAGTTATACTTAACATATCATTGGGTAAGAATATAGTTATACTTAACATATCATTGGGTAAGAATATAGTTATACTTAACATATCATTGGGTAAGAATATAGTTATACTTAACATATCATTGGGTAAGAATATAGTTATACTAAACATATCATTGGGTAAGAATATAGTTATACTTAACATATCATTGGGTAAGAATATAGTTATACTTAACATATCATTGGGTAAGAATATAGTTATACTTAATATATTATTGGGTAAGAATATATTTATACTTAACATTTTATTGGGTTATAATATAGTTACACTTAACATATTATTGGGTAAGAATATAGTTACACAACGTATTATTGGGTAAGAATATAGTTATACTGAACGTATTATTTGGTAAGAATATAGTTATGCTTAACATATTATTGGGTAAGAATATAGTTATGCTTAACATTATTGGGTAAGAATATAGTTATGCTTAACATATTATTGGGTAAGAATATAGTTATACTTAACGTATTATTGGGTAAGAATATAGTTATGCTTAACGTATTATTGGGTAAGAATATAGTTATGCTTAACGTATTATTGGGTAAGAATATTATTATGCTTAACATATCATTGGGTAAGAATATAGTTATGCTTAACATATCATTGGGTAAGAATATAGTTATACTTAACATATCATTGGGTAAGAATATAGTTATACTTAACATATCATTGGGTAAGAATATAGTTATACTTAACATATCACTGGGTAAGAATATAGTTATACTTAACATATCATTGGGTAAGAATATAGTTATACTTAACATATCATTGGGTAAGAATATAGTTATACTTAACATATCATTGGGTAAGAATATAGTTATACTTAACATATTATTGGATAGCGATTCGTAGCAGTTATGCCCCCCCCCCCCGACGAATCATGACATGCACTTCTGTAAATACTTTTGCTAATGCATTTTTTTTTTTTTTTTGCTAATTATATCACTGTGCTTGTTTTGATATTTACTGGTCTGACACTCTACAACAGCTATGAAGATTAAAATCAAGATGCAATGATACTAAACCTTATGTCTAGAATCCGAGTTACAATTTTGATCAAAATCATGTAATGTCTACAATTTAAAGCAACGTTGTAAAAATTACATTAAAAATGAGAATAGCAGTCCGAATAATCCAAATTATTAATCCTCATCTGCAAAATTCAAAAACATAATAAGAATATTATTGCAAACTTAAGTATGACAGCACCTTTTCTTATATGGTTTTCACGTTGCTGACACTGTTTCATTCATCAGATCTTGCTTCTGCTTGCAGTTTAAATGGGACTCCCAGACATCTAATCATTTCAGCATCACCCTTTTCTACTCATCACAGAATTTGTTATCAGGATAATTCCCAGATAATACAAACTAAACTATTTATTAGCCTGTTTATTCTCTTTCATTTGTTTGCTTTGGCAATACATGCTTTATTTCGATTGTGTTTAGAGACTTTTTATAATGGACTCTATCTTTAGTAAATATACCTGTTATATAATGGACAACATGAAAATACAAAGTTTTAATATTTTGTGCCTCACTTTTAACAATGCGACGTCAGCTGCATGACTATCTTTCACCCTATAGTGTTTCCATGGTGAGAAATATGCGTTTGGTTTTGCTAAGTCATCAAGTTTTCTTTATTCAATTCATTATTTTCAATCTGCTTATAATATTTATTATCATTCAACTGACAATGTAGCCATCTCATTAACCCTTATCCTTGTGTGGTTTTTAGCCTCGATATGTGATAACCAATTAGTTTAATATATAAAGTTACCCTGTCAGACTTTCAAAGTCAGATCCAAATTAATTTTTAAACTGACAAATCATTCTTTGCTTCTGACTAGCCAATTTTCATCCATAATTCTTGTACCATGTGTAACAGTATATGGCAGCTATATGCAAATACCAGGCTGTGAGCAAAACAATGTCACAGTAAGGAAAAAGATAAAGACTAAAAAAGGACATAGAGCATGTTCGAGAGCACATTCGGAACACCATTTGAGAGGACAGACGTCAGAGAGAAGGAGCGCGATCACATTAAAGTCATCACAGCCGTAACAAGAAGTTATGTGTAGCGAGAGAGTGAGGAAGACAGGTCTTTTCTTAATACGTGAAACAGGAGTTAAAGTTCTTTCCTATTCTTCGTCTCCTTTGTGACTGAGTCTACGTGTTGGGTCCCGAGTGTCTACACGTAAACGTGTGTGTAAACATTACACCTGTTATTAACAGGCTCCTTCAGTTTTTGACAGACTATAGATACCCACGAAGTGTTGTCTGCGTATTAAATTTTTGTGGCAGGAGGTGCACAATCTCCAACCATGCCTCTCCTGAGTCGACATTGTTAAATACCAGTTGCAAATGAAGTGTACGTATAGGACGATTGGAAACAAATGCCGAGATAAGCGGAGGGCACGTACAGTGCCTAGAATTCCCATATGGTCACTCATCTGGTACTAAGCAGGCTCAACATTGCTTAACTTCAGTGATCTGATGAGAGCCGGTGTGTCAACGTGATTATGCCGTATATATATATATATATATATATATATATATATATATATATATATATATATATATATGTACACCTGTTATTGGAAATATAACATATTTTGCTAAAATTTATTTCAACAATTACTTACTTTGCTCAGAGGACTGATTTCATGAAACATTTTTGGCTGATAATGTATCCATGGCATCAACACTAACCTTTTAGCCTTGATAAATGGTGACTCGGTTGTGAAAAAAAAAATTTAACCCCCTCCCCCTCCCGGATGTCAATAAACTTTTCATCTAGTATCAGTTAAACTAATGTTATGACTATTATCGTAACAAAATAAAAATGAAAAATTTTTTGTTTGGGACATCTAGTCGTCTTCAGTTGTATAAAAGGGCAAATGTTTGTGGATTTCCTGCATATTTCTCAAGACATTTTATTCTTGCATTACTTCTCCTGTTTTCTAGACGGTGATAGCTGATTTGGCGTCCCCGATGAAACATCTTCCAACAGATATTTTAACTGAAGGAATTTATTACATTCTTAGACAAATTATTATCATCATCATCATCATTATTATTAGTAGTAGTAGTAGTATTATTAGTAGTATTATTATTATTATTAGTAGTAGTAGTAGTAGTAGTAGTAGTAATAATATTTGTATTATTATTATAATAAGTAGTTTGGCGTAAGAATGATTATAAGTAGTAATTTTAACAACTATCTCCAGGAATGGAATTATATATGGCACAATCACGGTGACACACTGGTTCTCGCCAGATCATCAAAGTTAAGCAAAGTTGAGCCTGGCCAGTATCAGATGGGTGATCATTTGGCAAGGTGAGGCACTGTGTATACTGCGAGGTAAAATACCAGGTTGGGAAACTGACGCGGTCTATCCTTCTCTCGAGGGTAGATGGGCCTCTCTTAAGCCTTGGTAGGCAACTCAAGGCTATGGATGGACCTTCAGAAATTTCTTTGGTGTCGAAGATTTAAACAAATGAAAGCAATTATATATAATATATATTAATATAATGTACTGGATTCGTAATTATTATGCAGCTTAAATTTAATTGTATTTAATAAATGTGTAATTTTGCTATTGAAACGTTCATTATTGCTACATTAACATTTTTTTACGTGTATTTCATATAAAAAAAACTTTATATGAATACGTTAACGTTCTTTTTTAGTTTTTTTTTTATTTAGTTTTTTTTTTTTAATTCAATTTTCACCCCAAACAAGGCACAGTGCCACTTTGAAGCAGGGGGCTACTATCAGGGACTTAATTTGCAGGTACATTATGAAGGGAGATGAGTAGAAAGATGTTTGTTCACATTACACTTGAACTTCTGCATATCAGTTCAATTGGGAAAGCAGAATCCCGGAAAAGAGTTCTATAAACCTGCAGTTCTGGGGAAGAAACTATTGGAGTAAAAGGCTTTCTTGCACCTAGGGATCTCTACTGTAAAGGGATGAGACTTAGTAGCTTGTCGGGTTTGTCGGGGGTAGTTACGTTGAGGAGGTACAAGTGTTTGCAGTTCGTCAGAGCATTCACCATTAAAGTATTTGCAACATCTCGTCAATGGGACAGAAGCTTAGATGACAGTTCAGGGCCTATTAGGTTGGCAACTCTCTTTTGAACCCTGTCCAGGAGCGAGAGACAAGCAGCAGATGCACCAGCCCATGTGACAACAGTACTCCATACATGGGCGAATGGTGGCCTTATAGAGGTACAGGATACTTTCAGGCGTAAGTAGTTTTCTAGCACGGTAGAGGGAGCCAATTTCATATAAAAGATATTTTAGTATTATTATTTATCATCTTGAGTGTGATTTTCACAACGTTTTGGTCGATATAACCTCTGATCTTCTTCAGGTGTATCTTGTTGAACTCAGGAATTTGGATGGAGTTTCGAGCGGAACCTTTTATCTACTTCACAGGGGTAACATGCTTTGGTCCCATCAGTCAGAGGTCCTAAGTAATTCACAAATGTATATTTCAGTCACCCACACTGAGGATTGAACCTTTAACCTTCAAGAGAATATCACTTTACAATTGACTTTTCCCAGTACTCTAACCACTGTGCCACAGGTTCTTACAGACAATTCTAGTACGAATTTTAGGAGCCTTAAACTTATTTTTATTTCTAATTGTAAATATCACCATTTATTACTAATTATTACTATATATTAATGTATATCTTATCTCTATACTTATTACTTGTATATATTAATGTTTTTACTTATTACTTGTACATATTATCTATTGTTTATAATTACTGGTTCCTATATCGTATTGAATTCTAATACTAGGTCTACTTAATAGTTGATTATTCCCCATATGAAAATAAGTGGAACAATGTAAACAATTCTTATTTTTATTTACGTGTAATGTTTATTTCTTGTAATTGTTAACTTTCTTTTGCTTGTGAAGCATTCTTAAAAGTAAATAAACATTTTTTTACAGAAAAGTATCATTCTTACGCCAAACTACTTATAATAATAATAATACAAATACTACTACTACTAATAATCATCATCATCGTCATAATAATGGGTGTGTGATAAATTCCTTCAGTTAAGATATCTGTTGGAAGATGTTTCGCCGGGGACGCCAAACCAGCTATCACCGTCTAGAAAACAGGGGAAGTAATGCAAAAATAAATTGTCTCAAGATATATGCCAGAATGCCATGTTCATTCATATGTTCAGTTAAAACTTGAAAAATGCACAATAAACATTCACAAAGTTGATATATTTTTTTAATTAAGTGGTCATTTATATCATTTAATGTTATCAAGGCATACACATATTTTTTTAATGTAATCATGTAGTTTGTTTTCTAAACAGTAAGGTAGTAGTAATTGTCTGTATTTTGGAGATGTTTTTATTGATTGAGATTGTCGGACTGACTTCCTCATCTTGGTTGTTATAGTCACAACGTTTCGGCCGTTTTGCCCTCCGGCCTTCATCAGGTGTTTTGTATCGAACTGGGGAACCGTTTGTTAGGAGTCTTGAACCCAACCCTTTATTATTATTACGAGGGTACCGTGTTCGGACTCCAGCTAGGCTCTGGACATAGTTGCTGATTCTCTGTTTTGAATGTTACTTTTCACTGCCTTCGTTCAGGATTGAACTCAGCACCTTTGGGTAACTATAAACTTTGATACAACATCTAGGACCACTCGGCCTTATGTCACTAGGACAATTCTTAGTTGTTTTTTGTTAATGTTAAACCTATGGTGTTTATTCAAGGTTTTCTCTGTCTATCAGAGGTGTCCAAATTGCATTCAGCTCTATGCTTGGTTTGCTCAGTAGGTTGTTATGTCCGAGCATGTGAGCTGTTTCTTTAAGTTTTCTCACTTTCCAGTGGGTTTCTCTGTTTATTATTTTTACTTCATCCCATAGGGGGCGATGGTCCCCCCTCTCCATCTAGATATGGTTGGCTATACCCGATTTTTCCGTCTCCCTTTTAGTTACCGCTTTTCGGTGTTCTTACACCCTTACTTTAAGGGGGTGGCATGTTTCACCCTTGTAAACCTTTCTGCAACTGCATGGGATGGAGTATATGCAGTTCTTGGTCATGTTCTCCTCCATACGGGGCTTCACTCATACCAGGTGTCGTCTAAGTGTTGACTCGCTCTTGAATACCGTCCTGATGTTGTAGGGGGCACATATTCTTTGAATCTTTTCGGAGATGCCTCATATGTATGGTAGGCAGACCGTTGGAGGTTTTTGGGTTTCATTCTCCTCTCTTATACTATTAACACGTCTGGTGGATAGTATGCTATCGGGGTAGTTGTTACGACGGAGGGTATTCTTCAACCTGACCATTTCTTGGTGGTATGTAATGGTGTCGCTACTTATTATCTCTGCTCGATGTTGTAAGCAATGTGCGATTCCATGTTTGATACTTTATGGGTGATGGGAGTTGAAGTTAAGATATTATCCGGTGAAGGTAGGCTTGCGATATACGTATGTCTTAAACCCATGCTCTGTGCGTGATATGAGTATATCAAGGAAGGCCAGTTGGTTATCTTTTTCTTTCTCCATTGTGAACTGTATCGATGGTCTTATTGAGTTCACATGGTCTAGGAGAGCCTGGATGTCTTCCTGATAGGGCCAGAGTATGAAGGTGTCATCAACGTATCTTGGCCACATGGTTGGCTTTAAGGGAGCTGAACCTAAGGCCATGTCTTTGAAGTATTCCATGTATATGTTCGCCATCACTGGTGATAATGGCAAGCCCATAGCTAGCCCCTCCTCTTGCCAATATAGGTCAGTACCCATTCTGAAGTAGGTTGTTTCTATGCAGAATGTCAGCATTTCCATTAAGTTTGGCAATGGTACACATGTGCGCTCTTCTATGGAGAGGTCCGCAGCTAGTTTGTCTTGAATTACTGCTAGTGTTTCACTAGTTGGGACTTTAGTGAACAGGCTAACCACATATAGGCTTACCATTTGGTTTGTACTGATGGGTGCTCCCTTCATCAGTTCCGTGAAGTGGGCAGAATTTTTTACATGTGTTGCTGACTTGCCTGCTAATGGGTTTATTATATCCACAAGGTACCTGCTCAGTGGGTGGCATGCTGAGCGTCGGCAGCTCACTATGAGTCTGAGTGGAATACCGTCTTTGTGTATCTTGGGGAGATCGTACATATGTGGTAGCTTACTAACTAAAGGGAGGTAACTCTGATTTTTTTTTTTTATAATTATTTCCCTTTTGCTGACTTGGGTTGTGTGTATGCGGGAAGAATGACTGCCTGAAGAAAAAAAGGTGGGGGGGGGGGGCGAGGAGAGGGAGGAGGAAACGGCGAAGGGAGGAGCAATAGAAGTTATGTCACAATTTTTTTTTTCTCCAGGCAATGCCGAGTAGCCATGCTAGTTAAAGATACCATGAATTATTATTTGCAAGTAAATTCCTTCTCCTGCATTTTTTTTCTTTCTTCCCGACAGTTTGTTAATTTGTTTAATTCATCCTTGTTTCATTCTGCTGTACTGTTATTATTCGCTTCCTGTTCGAACTGTCTACGATCAAACATGGTGGCCGACCTTACATAGTGCGAGCTGACTCATCCACCAGTGCCTCTTCTTGTACAGTACTGATTAGTTAGAGGCTTATTTAAAAGAAAGATGGAGGGTGGGGAATAAATAAATGGCCGAAAGTCTGTAGATGATTCTAGAAGATAGTATTTAAAAGAAGAAAAGACTTATTTTATTTGTGTGTTTGTGATGGGAAGGGTCATTATGTCAGTCACATTTCTGTTTTGAATACGACTAGGTGTACTTGTCAGAAATTCCATTGAATTAAGCTATCATTAAAGGTAACTAGCAAGACTACCCAGCGTCGTCTGGTATCCTGATTTCTGTAAATAACATAAATTACAAATAATAATCATAATAATGATAAGCCTCCGCAAAGCCCCAGTCTGCTTCGCACTCATCCAGTGGAGGTCTGGTTAGTGGTTTCTTTTTAGAGGAGGAAGCACTCACCAGACCTCTACTGGATGAGTACAAAGAGGACTGCGATCATGAGAAGGCTTATTGCCACTCAAACTCTAGCAAGGACCAATGGTTACTGCTAACAAGAAATCAATAGTAAACAACTGTCGCGATAATGCAAATTAATTTGCAAAGGTTATTAGAAGAAGTGAAGAGTACTGAAAATCTGGGGAAACTTGTTGTCACTCAGACTCCAGGGAAAACTGCAGGTTGTTTTCAAAGAGAAATTTTTGATGATCTGTGTGAAAACTCAGAGTGAAATAATAATAAAACTAAATAAGGATTTTTCTTGAAATTTCATCTGTTTTTATCATTATCACCTGTTCTGTAGTCTCAGTCTTTCTTTTGCTTCCAATTTCTTTTAGTATTTTTTTTTTTTTTTTTCAAAATTTTTTATGGTTGTTCCTAGTTCGCCTTCGATTATTAGTGTTATATTGATATTATTTATGTTGCACAAATTTTCAGTTCTCTGGCAAGTTCTGTATTTACTTTGTTTTTCTGCCTCTATGATTCTCACTTTCTAACCTGTTAAAACTGTAAATTCTATGATTTGGCAGTTTTTTCTTAACTATTCTGAAATCTAGTTTCCTTAATTCAAATGTTTAAGTTCATTTAAGGACAAAATCAGAATAATAATAAAAAAATAATTATGCGGTTGAACTCACAACCTCTGTCTCGAAATATGATGTGCTAACCAATTGATTAACAGAAACACTATTGATTAAAATGGTACAATTGTAAATCAATAGATTCCAAAACAAAAATTGATATTTGTTTTATCGATTTGAAGAATATTTAGAAAGTGAAATTCATTTTAGTAATCTGTAGAATATTTTGCTGACAATTATTTCCATGGTAAAAAAGACAGAATATTTATTGGTTGAAAAAGAATTAACAGTAATGTCGCTACATAGGGTTTGCGGGTGATATAAGAAAAACAAGGCATTCAAAATGTTTCTTATCTTAAACATTATTACATGGGGAGTCATTTCGTGTAAAAAGTTAATTTATTTTAGCCATCGAAACTGGAGAAATGCACGATTAAAATGTGTAAGCATTCAATAAGCAAAAAATCAACATGGCTGCTCGTAGACCAAGAAGCAACCGTGACCTTGTGATCAAAAAACTAAGATTGAGTCAAATGTAATGAATCAATACAACTTTGGTGAATCTGTTTGTATCTTTATGAATGAATTCATGTGGAGAGCGCGAGTGGCACAAATGAATTTGGCAAAATCCTTTGCTGCATCACATGCATTTATTCTACATAAATTTAGTTTTTCATTTTAAATTAAAATTAAATTTGACTTAAAAATAAAAGATGTTTAAAAGTTACTTAAATTATTTGTCATTCTAAAATATAGAAAAAAAATTATTCTACATAAGTAAAAAAAAAAAAAGTTGTTTTAATTGTCATGAAATGCATATGATGCAACAAAGGATTTTGCCAAATTATTTGTCCCACTTCCTCTCGCCACATACATTCATAAAGATATGAACAGATTTACCAAAGTTCTGTTGATTCATTCCGTTTGACTCAATCTTAGTTTTTGATCTCAAGGTCAAGGCTGCTTATTGGTCTCTGTATAGGCAACTGGACGGCCATATTGATTTTTTTATTCCGAATTAAAGAAGAGACATATACATTTTATTTCTGACAACTACTTTTATGGAAGAAAAAATATGTAATTCTTTTATTTAAAAATATTGACCGTCAGACACGTAAAGTAAATTATACAGATTGATATAGAAAGTATGTAATAGTATTTTTTGCATTTTTTTGAAATCCCATTAATAATTATAACCTGCCATTTAAAAATTTAAAAAAATGATAAACTGTAATGTTTTTTTTGTAAACAAGTTCCAGCATATCTTCTACTTTATCATTCTTCGTGATTTTTACTAATTTTGACATGACTTGTAAGTATCTAATGGTATTTTTATCTAAACTGCCTTATTTTTCTTTAAAGATCCCTTCCTTATTACTGCACAAGCACCTTATTTTTATATAGATAATCTGATTTAAAATTTTATTTATTTCTTTTTTTTTTTTTATGTAGGTTGATTCAAGTGTCAAGATGTCAAACATGATAGACCAATGGCGTGATGAGTTGATGTCAAGGTTACAGAAGAATGACGAATGGGATTTGTGGTTGGAACATTTTCTTGAATCTGTCACGGATGCAGATCGCTTTAAGTCTGTCTATGAACTACCATTTATAGATGATGTCATTACGATTACGATGCCGGAATCATCTAAATGTCCCGATGATTCCACAGAAATGCGAGAGATGGGAAACGATGAGTTCAAACAAAAAAATTACGCTGAAGCGTTTGAGTACTATACCCAGAGTATACTGAAGGCGCCAGCTGGAAGCGAAGAATTGGCACTCGGTTATGCTAATCGGTCAGCCGTGACGAAAGAAGAGAAGAAATATGAACTCTGTCTCAAAGATATCGAGCTTGCTCTCTCACATGGCTATCCGGTAAACCTGAAGCATAAAATCCTCGAAAGGCAGGGCCGATGTTATTACGAACTCGGCTTATATAGTGAGGCGGCTAAGAGCTTCGAAAAGGCAATCTTCAAACTACAAAAGGCGAAACTAAAAAAAGAAGAAATGGAAACTCGAGAAAAGAAACTAAACGCCTTGCTTGAACGTTGCAAGGATAAGCCTGATGATGAAAAAACATTGAAGGGTTCCAAATATATGGATCCGCTCCCAGAAATTACTGACATAAAAAGTGAGAAATTTCCATGTGCCTCGGATTCATTTTCTCTGAAGTATACCAAAGAAAAAGGAAGATACCCTGTTGCAACTGCTAATGTCAAGGTCGGAGATATTTTGGTTGTCGAAGAGCCATATTGTTCGGTCATAAATCATAAATACCTTGCTACCCACTGTCACTTTTGTTGTGAGAGAGCAGAGGTTCCGGTTCCTTGCAGTGAATGTTCCAATGTAGTTTACTGCAGTCTTAAATGCCAGGAAGCGTCTTGGGAAACAAGTCACTCTTTGGAATGTTCCATTCTTCCTTTGGTCACTGAATTGGAGTCTGATATTGCACAATTGTCTTTAAGAATGGTCGTAAAAGCAACTTTTAAATACCTTAAGGAATTTAAAGAGAAATATGGCAAAAGTAACGAACAAGAGACGGAGGTAGAGAATACCTGTTCGCTTGGGTTTAATGAAGATGGTGTCTATGACTCCCACGATTACTGGGCTGTCTATAACTTAGTCAACCATACCTTTGACAGGAAGTTTCCAGATTTGTTCCGTCGGACAGTGATGGCAGTTTATTTGCTCAAGTGTTTAGAGAAAACTGAATATTTTCCGGCAGATGATGAAGAATGCAGCCAAACTGATCACATTGAAGTTGGCAGCCATATCTTGCGCCATCTTCAGATGCTGCCGTGCAATGCTCATGAAGTCACAGAGTTTCTTATCGAGCCAGGAGAGATGCTCACTTCCAATTCCATCGGGATCGGATCGGCCATCTATGCCACTCTCAGTCTATTTAACCACTCCTGTGACCCGAACGTGGTCAGGCATAGCTATGGAGACAAGTGTGTAGTGAGGGCAATCCACAACATCAAAAAGGGAGACGAGATCGTTGATAGTTACAGCATAATCTATCCAACAATGGAAAAGGAGAAACGACTGAGTGATTTGCGTCGGCAGTACTATTTTGAGTGTGCATGCCTTGCCTGTAAGAAGGATTGGCCCATGTATGAGGAACTGATGAATGTTCCGCCGTCTTTTAAGTGTGACAAATGTGATACTCCGATCGGAAGTCTTGAAGGAGAAGGAGGTGAAGAGACAACTAATGACTGCGAGAATTGTGGCCACAGTAACTATGTGGCAAAGAAGGTACAGACTATTGTGAGTTACGAGTCTGATTTCAATACAGTTTTCAGCCAGGTCCTCTCGGGTGATATCACAAAGCAAAGTCTGAGCTTTTTGATTGAACATCAAATTAGACTGGAGAATTGGATGAGTCGCCCATGGCAAGATATCAACAAATGCCAAGAAGCCATCAAGCAATGTTATAGCATTCAATCCAATCATTACACTTTAAGTAAGAAAAAAAAGTAAAGCGAAACCACAAGCAAGAAGTAACTCCCAAGAAATAATAATTCTCCACAAAAATTAATTCCCAACACAAAAAAAGGGTGCTTCTACATTATACAGACATAAAAAAAGACAATTTTTAAAATTGAATTTCAAGTGAAACAAATAGTATCTACGTAATTGTCAGTTCTCAAATATTCAAAAATTACAAAAAACGATTAGGTAGAAAAATAATTATTCATATAAAAAGACATTTGCAAAATCTAATGATTTCTAATTGGTTCCCCTTTTGCTTACATCATGTGACCTATTATGTCTTACCCAGAATGTAACCGCATTGGAACTGTTTTTCATGATTAATTATTTTTTTTTACCTTATCGTTTTTTGTAATTTTTGGATATTTTACTATTTGAGACCTGACAATTACGTAGATACCATTTGTTTTACTTGAAATTCAATATTTTTTTCGTTTGTATAATATAGAAGCACTCCAAAAAAGTAATTTCTACATTAAAAGGAAGTAACTTTCAACATAAAAAAACTCCCAGCACAAAAAAGAAGTAATTCTCAACATAAAAAAAATGAAAGTAATGCAACATTTGTAAATCTAAATGCAAATTAAAATGTATTTTTTACCAATGTCACATCTCGGCTGTTTTTAACTCATTAGTTAAGCAGCTAATAAAATATTTTGAAGCGAATACTTTGTTCATTTTTTTTTTGTTTTCTCAAATTTTATAATTTTGTAGATGAAGATTTTTTTTTAAAATCACATTTTCACCCCAAACAAGGCACATTGCCACTTTGATGTAGGGGGCTACTATCATAGACATAAGCTACAGGGATAATATGTGGGGAGTTGGGCAGCAAGATGTCGGTTCACGTTACACTTGAAATTCTGCATGTCAGTACAGTTGAGGAAGTAGGAACCCGGAAGGGAATTCCAAAGTCTAGCGGTTCTGAAGAAGAAACTACTGGAGTAGAAGGCTCTCTTACATCTAGGGATCTCAACTGTTAAGGGGGTGGGATTTTGCTGCTTGTTGGGTATTTACGTCGAGGGGGTACAAGTGCTTGCAGTTTGTTGAAGCATTCACCATTAAAGTACTTGTAGAAGAGGCAGAAGGATGCTACATTTCGTCGATGGGATAGAGGCTGAAGCTTAGATGACAGTTCAGAACCTATTAGGTTGGCGGCTCTCTTGAGCCTCGTCTAGGAGTGAGATTTAGATATTCAGACTACTCTTAGCTATTTTTACACCATTATGACTAATGTAGATTCCAACCTTTAAGAGCTTTTCATATTTGGAAATTTTTATTTCAAATTGAGAACTCTTCGTTTAATTCTACGGTGCTCGCTTTGACTCTGAAGAAATTTGCAGTTAACATAGGCTGAAATGTAAAAATAATGCTCAAGATGAGAAGGTTCATATAATCTAAATAATATCTATTTATACTTTTGTTATCTTTGAGGTTTGAAAGACTGGTGTTCTTACTCTCATTTCTTATTCTCACATCTCACCTTTCATTGGTTGTCTATAAAGTCACTTGTGGAAGTGCTGTTTCTCCTATGCCAACCACATAGCTTTCGACAATGTGTTATCTATATACTAGTGTTGAAATGATTAGTCAAAATTGGGAATTGAAAAAGAAATTGGAATTTTCAGCGTGAAAGGTCCTTCTCACGAAACCAAATGTGAAAGGATCTGTGTCATCTTTACCAAATGCAACAAATCTTTGTCACGCAAGAGTCAATACTCGGTCACGGGACCAAATGTGAAAGGTCACTGCATAGCAGGATGCATCTTATCTATCTTGGTACACAGCATCACATGTAAAAGATCGCTCCAGTGTTACTTCGCTGGGTGTTACGTCCGTCTTCAATAGAGGTCGGGTGTTCTCTCGTTCATTTCTCGAACCACGGGTTCATATGCTGTCTGTTTTGTAGCACTTGTCGTTCGCTGAAAATTTAGCAGCTCAAAGATGTCACCATGCATGCGACAAGAGAAAAATCAACTTCACACAAAAAAAAAACCTCAAAAAAACTTCAAGGTTTTTTTCTACACTAATTATTAAAGTCCAAAAACAACATAATATCTATCATAATATTGTAAAAGGAATTTGTAAATTGTTTCAGCAGTTTTACTCAAGATCTGTTTTTCCCTCGAGTGAGAGGCGGCAACAGGTAGTAAATAAGAGAGAGGATGGCGAACTTAGTTTGGTGATTTAAAACCGAAAAACTTCAACTGAACTGACTTCTCACTCGTAACTTGCAAAATCAATTCTGCAGTGGCTTTTATAGTAAGAGGTGGTGTGGGGGCCAAGATATGCTGGGTCCCCTTTCAGCCAATCACCTCGCTTCATCTCTTAATGGGACCTTCTCTGGTTGGTTAGTTGGCCAACATATCCCTGCATACTAATTAGGGACTTTTCCCAAAAGTATTGCATGATTCATATCTGTTCACATGACTTAGAGGTCAATACCTTGACCTCCAGGTCTGTGATCAGCAAGTTATTGTATCATTATTAAATTTTAACTCTTTTTCGTATTTGATATATTAAAATCCATCAGGTCATTCGCTGTTGTCCGAGAGAGCTTACACAACAAAAGCTTTAATGACCCTTTAATGATGCCATTACATCAGAATTGGAAAAATTTTTAGCTTAATTTTACAATTCCATAAAACATTAATTTAATTTTTTTAAACTTAATTTTCCACAGCTCATACTAAAAATTATATCTATTGATTTTAAATTACCAGTAAAACTAAGATCTGTAGAGCACTTTTATCCAAATGTATTTTAACCATTACAAAAATACATGCATATATTACATGAGTATTTATGGAAATTAGTTTGAAAAAAAAAAAAAAGAAAAAAAAAAAGAAATTTTGGCTATATATTTGGAGATTTAAAAAGAATTGAAATCTGGAATTTAAAACAAAATTAATACTTGCATCAAAATTGAGAAAAACATTGGCATCATCCCATCACCCATCACTAATATATTTTTGCACGGAAGATATTTATGGCAATTAAGTTACACAGAGGTGTCTGCAGAGAATTGTTAAACTAAAGTTTCCCTTTGGGGGGATTAAACATGGATGCCTATGTGTAATTTGATTGCCAGAAACATTTTTTACCATAACTAGATCATTGTTAAAGTAAATATTGAAAATCCGTAATGTTGACCAAGTCCTTACCATGGGCGTGGATTCGGCCCAAAGAAATAGCTTGCCTCGAATTCGAATTAAGACAGTAAATTGAATCAGAAATTAAAATATGAAACGAAACATTATATTATTTTTCCCCCCATTTTTCTCAGTTATTTATGATCGAAATGAAACGAAACGGCTTTATTTGTTTTCTTTTTGCATGTTTTTTTTTGTTTTCTTTTTATTTGTTTTTTTTTTACATTAACGGTGCCCGGAAAACTCGTCCCGGGAAAACTCGTCCCCTTTCGCTAGGTAGGAAAACTGGTCCCTTATTGAATAAATATCGATTGAAAGCACATTTTATGATCGTTCTTGAAGGAGATATTGTTTTTTTTTTAAATAGACTATAGCCCCCCCCCATAATATTTAAAAAAAAATATTTTTACCTGTTTAATGTTTTTTTTTTTTTTTTTTTTTTTTTTTATAAATAAAATCGATTTTCTAAGTGTCCGTTTTCTACCTAACTGGCTAAGTTCTTAGTGGTTTCACTTATTTTAAAGCGTTTATTATATTCATAAACGAGACCGCATATTTTTTTATACAAATATAAAAAGAATTTACATATTTACTGTTGTTATAAAAGGGTAAAATCGATTTTTCTACTTCGCCGACTATGTTGTGTGTTGTTTAATTTATTTGGAATCGTTTATTCGGTAAAGAAAAAAAAACACAGAAAACGGGTTTGTATTACTGTACATGTTTATTCAGCTCGAAAAACATACAGCGACAGCGTTGACCGATGTATTGGAAAATTCAAAATGGCGGCCGACTCTCTCTTAAACACGGTAAGTTCGGGAAAAGGTGTTATAAATAATAAACTAGACAAAATACTATTAAAAAAAACACCGAATATATGTCAACCTATGTCACGGTAATATATATTGAGCGAATTTCTAACAGTATTTTGTCTAGTTTATTATTTATAACACCTTTTCCCGAACTTACCGTGTTTAAGAGAGAGTCGGCCGCCATTTTGAATTTTCCAATACATCGGTAAACACTGCATGTTTTTCGAGCTGAATAAACATGTTAAATTGAATAAAAACACGAGAATTATATCCAGTTTGGTAGAAAAGTAACTTATCTTGCCTTTGATAACATTTATTTGTTATATATTTGTTTTTTTAACTACTTTTTCGAATCTATGTGTACAGTAATACAAACCCAAATTTTAATCTTTTTTAAAATATAATTTAGAGAGGGGGGGGGGTTAAAACTATATCTCCCTCCGAAAAACAACCAACAAAAAATGAAATTAAAAAGATTCTTGATAAACGATAGCGGAGTTTTCAATAAAATTGATTAATAAATTTATTTAGTGATTACTTTTTCTCTGAATGATTGATTTTAGAATTTTGAAGTAAAAATTTAAAAAATTAAAAATGAGTTAACGAGAGATTGTTAGCACATATGGCATCTCTCGCGCCAAAAATATATTTCGCTTTTAATTTATTAGTTAATTTTTGCAAAATTTGACAGGACGACAATAAATGTGGATAATTGATAGAATTATAATTTTAAATAACGCATGAGTGCATTTGGTATGAGAGAAAACGAAAACATAACAACAAAAAACTATCATAATTAAAAAACGAAAACAAAAAAGTAACGCTCCCAGTTTTTAATTTTTTTGTTTTGTTTTTTATTATTGTTTTTGACTCCAAAAAACATCGTTAAAATAAGAACCAAATAAATTGTAATTAACTTTGCATGAACATAATAAACGCTTTAAAATAAGTGAAACCACTAAGAACTTAGCCAGTTAGGTAGAAAACAGACAATCGATTTTATTTAAAAAAAAAAAAAAAAAACATTAAACAAATAAAAATATTTTTTTTTAAATATTATGGGGGGGGGCTATAGTCTATTTTAAAAAGCAATATCTCCTTCAAGAACGATCATAAAATGTGTTTTCAATCGATATTTATTCAATAAGGGACCAGTTTTCCTACCTAGCGAAAGGGGACGAGTTTTCCCGAGACGAGTTTTCCCGGGACGAGTTTTCCTAAATTCATCGATTTTATTTTAAAAAAAAACAAAAAACATTAAACAAATAAAAATATTTTTAAAAAAAATATTAGCTGGGGGGCTATAGTCTATTTTAAAAAGCAATATCTCCTTCAAGAACGATCATAAAATCGATATTTATTCAATAAGGGACCAGTTTTCCTACCTAGCGAAAGGGGACGAGTTTTCCGGAGACGAGTTTTCCGGAGACGAGTTTTCCTAAATTCAAAAAAATATGCGGTCTCGTTTATGAACATAATAAACGCTGTTATTAAAAACACAAAAAAAACATTAAACAAGTAAAAATATTTTTTTTTTAAATATTATGGGGAGGGGGCTATAGTTTATTTTAAAAAAACATATCTCCTTCAAGAACGATCATAAAATGTGTTTTCAATCGATATTTATTCAATAAGGGACCAGTTTTCCTACCTAGCGAAAGGGGACGAGTTTTCCGGAGACGAGTTTTCCGGAGACGAGTTTTCCGGAGACGAGTTTTCCCGGCAACAACTAAAACATCTCCTTTGCGTTGCGCCTGCGTGGGGATAAGTCATTGTTTTTTTAGGGTGTTCGGCAGGGAACTCTTACCGCGACCAGTACCGAATATATATTTGTCAAAATAGACAACTATTTTTGGTAAATGTTTCGTTTAGGTCCACCTCCACAATTTTCTTAAAAATGACGACATTTAAAGGTTTTCGACTATGCTGAATACGAAAATCGCATTGAAATGTTGCAGAGATAAGTAGTTATCAAGATAGAAAAAAATGCATTATGCACGGTAATTTTGGCGGCCATTTTTTACGCGCATGCGCGCGCGCCCTAAGCAATCAGAATTTTACACGAAGGAAAAAAACCAAGATGGCCGCCAAAATTACCGTGCATAATGCATTTTTTTCTATCTTGATAACTACTTATCTCTGCAATATTTCAATGCGATTTTCGTATTCAGCATAGTCGAAAACCTATAAATGTCGTCATTTTAAAGAAAATCGTGGAGGTGGACCTAAACGAAACATTTACCCTATTTTTTAAAAAAAAGTAAGGTTTTTAATTGAAAAGACTTTAAGAGTTAATCTTGGAAGTTAACTTTACGGTTTCGTTGTAATACTTTTAATTTAATCGATTTCGAATTTTATTTTCACTTTAAAAAATATTCGTGTATTTCTTATATATACATATATATATATATATATATATATATATGGCAAAATAGACAACTATAAAAAAAAACTTTTATAATTATTGTAATGTGTTTATATTTTAAATAGTTTTTTTTATTAAGTGAAAAGAGACTGTTTAAGAGTTAATCTTGGAGCTTATCTAATCCCATAAAAGCAGACATTTGTTGCGGACCAGGATATAAAATACCCTAACTCGCTACAAGAAAAAATAATCTTGGCCTTCGGGCAGGGATCAAAGTGTATTATCTGTTCTTCAGATGCTGCACTCCAGTACTCCACTGCACTTCAATTTCTTGTTCTATGTCAGTGGCGGAGGAATCCTTCACGACTGAGACAATTTTTATTTTTGTTCCTTTTCTGCGCGTTAAAGAAAAACAACCCTGACTGTCCCGTGGGGAGGCATTGTAAATAGGTACTCTCTTTACTGTTTGGTAAGTAAACAATACTTTTAAGGTAATCGTGAAGAAAGAGAGAGCCTGTTTCCTCCGTTTGACTATAGGTGGCGTTACTGTCTGTGCACCCAGTTACGGAAGCACAAAATGTATATAATGGCACCTTTGAAATAAAAATAAATGTTTTTGTTATATTTTAATTTTAAACATGTTTTTTTTTGTTTGTTTTTTTGCAAACATATTTACGTTTTCTTTTGTTTTTTTTTTTGTTTTTTTTTCCAAACATATTTAAGTTTTATTTTTCCAAACATTTACGTTTTGTTACTGGTTTATTTTCAAACATTTACGTTTTTGTTTGTTTTTATGTTTTTTTTTTTATTTTGCAAGCATAAACTATGTGTTTTTGCTATATTTTTCTTTTAAACATATTTATGGGTACAACCGTTTTTCCGTGAGTATTTTTTACGCTCTTATAATAAAAAAAAAATTAACGTTTTTTTCTTTTATCTTTTTTTTATGGACCCCCCCCCACTTTTTTCTTAATTTTTCTGCACTTATTTTACCTTTTCCGCGAGTATTTATATATATATTTGAAAAAGGATATTGTAAAACCTTATTGAAACTACTATTAAAAAATAGCGCGGTACAATAAGTGCATAAGCAAACTTTTCAAAAAGAAAAATATTTCAAAAATATTTAGTTTGTGCTTGCAAAAAAAACAAAACAAAAAAAAACGTAAAAACAAACAAAAACGTAAATGTTTGAAAATAAACAAATAAACTTAAATATGTTTGCAAAAACAAAAAAAACGTAAATATGTTTGAAAAAAAAAAAAAAAAACTTAAATACGTTTGCAAAAAAAAAAACAAAACAAAAAAAACAAAGAAAAACATGTTTAAAATTAAAATATAACTAAAAAATTTATTTCTATTTCAAAGGTGGCATTATATACATTTTGTGATTCCATAACTGGGTGGACAAACAGTAACGCCACCTATAGTCAAACGGAGGAAACAGGCTCTCTCTTTCTTCACGATTACCATATAGGTATATATATATATATATATATATATATATATATATATATATATATATATATACTAGCAGTTCCGCCCGGCTTTGCTGGGGCCCTATGTACTGTCCATTACTTTACGTGCCTATGTATATATTAAAAAGTGTGAATATGTATGGTAATGCCTTTCTAGCAGTGTCAGAAATTTCGTGAAAATAGTGAATAATTCCACCCCATCTTTCCAAGCTTATAACTCCTCGAAAAATGTAATTCAAGCCCTAATTTTTTTTTTCAATTAAAGGAGTAAGGACCAAGGTTTTATTTAAAAAAAAAAACAAAACAAAACAATGCGTTTTTTTTTTTTTTTAAAAGGTTTTAAACTTCGGACTTTACAGGTAAATTTCTAAAAAACTGATTTTTTTTTTTGTTTTAAATTTGAATATATTATTTATTGACCTTTTCTCTTCAATTTGTGATATATAAACCTATTAAACATAAATTAATTATTTACTTTTTAATAGACATTTCAAAATGAGAGGCGTAAATTATTCGACCCCCTATCTTTCTAAGCTTATAACTCCTCGAAAAATGTAATTCAAGCCCTAATTTTTTTTTCAATTAAAGGAGCAAGGACCAAGGTTTCATTAAAAAAAAAAAAAAAAAGACAAAAAGAAAAAATGTGTTCTTATAAAATAAGGTTTTAAACTTCGGACTTTACAGGTAAATTTCTAAAAAACTGATTTTTTTTTTTGTTTTAAATTTGAATATATTATTTATTGACCTTTTCTCTTCAATTTGTGATATATAAACCTATTAAACATAAATTAATTATTTACTTTTTAATAGACATTTCAAAATGGGGGGGGCGTGAAAATGGGGGGGCGTGAAAATGGGGGGACGTGAATTTAAAAAAAACGTTTGTCTAAAATATTATATTCGGTTTATTGGAAAGAACATACAATTTCACATTGACCCTGAAAATATCGTAAAAATAGAATCAATAGAAAAATTTTGATAGATTTTTAAAATTTAAAAATTTAAAAATATTGAGTTTAAAAATTGAAAAATATTGAGTTCGGAAAATTCATTACTGTTTTAAAAAAAAAATAAAAATATTTTTATTACTTTTAAAACAACTGTAATAGTTTATTTTGGAAGTATAATCCATAAAGAAAATAAATAACCCACTTTTAACAGAGAAATTACGAGATTTTTATATTGTATTCGCAGTTTCGTGTTAGGGGTGTCAAAAATTCCTACAAAAATTCTGATACTGCTAATGCCTTTCTATATAATAGTCTTCCGGGTTTGTGTTACTGTACACATAGATTCGAAAAAGTTGTCAAAAAACAAATATATAACAAATAAATATTACCAAAGGAAAGATAAGTTACTTTTCTACCAAACTGGATAATTTTTTAGGGTTTTTATTTAATGTAACATGTTTACCAGCTCGAAAAACATACTGTTCACCGTCTCACCGATGTATTTGAAAATTGCAAATGGCGGAGCACTCTCTGGTAAACACAGTAAGCTTGGGAAAACGAGTTAAAACTAAAAAATACACAAAATACTGTTAAAAACCCACCGAATATATGTCAGCCTATGTCATGGTAACATATACTGAGCGAGTTTCTAACAATATTTTTATTAGTTTTAACTCATTTTCCCAAGCTTACCGTGTTCACCAGAGAGTGCCCGCCATTTGCAATTTTCGGATACATCGATAAACATTGTATGTTTTTCGAGCCTAATAAACATGTTACATTGTATTCCGGCATAAACATAAAGCTCGAGACAATAGTCTCTAACCAAGATCGTCTTATAACAAAGGCCACGCTCTAACCCCCTTTCACAACAAAAGGAACTAACTTCCCTATACACCGCTTTTGGTTACTATGGGAACAGCTAATTTTTGTGATGATTCGATTCAACGACTCGGTTGAAAGTAGAGTTGTAACGAACACAAGCTATTCCGGCATGACGTCAGGATTTGACCCCAAGCTAATTCCCCTGTTTGATGGCAGTAGCACTGATCACTCAGTGCAGGAATGGGTGGAAAAAGCAGAATTAATATGTCAGCTCAGTGGGGTGAAGCGTATAGAATGCGTGGTCCCAATGCGCCTCACTGGGGGAACATATGCAGTATACCAGCAGTTGGCTGATGAGGAAAAAACAGATTTTGCCTGCATCAAGCGCGCCCTTTTTACACCATTTGCATTAGATCCAATTACTACATGGAAGGAATTCATGGCCCGAAAATTACATCCCGGGGAAACGGTGGATGTGTATCTGGCTGAGCTAAAAAAGCTATCGGTCCTTTTTGGAGGGATGTCAGACAAAGGCTTGGTGTGCGCCTTTGTTGCAGGATTACCTAAGAGTGTGGAAGATCTGCTCCGTGCCTCATCCCAAGTGGACGAGATGGACATATCGGAAGTATTGGCGCGGGCACGAGCAATACTAAAGAAAAGCCCTAACACTATAGACCAAGTGGCAGCTGTACAATCATCACAGGTTGGATTGCAGGACCTGGGCGCAGCTACAGCCTGCTATAAGTGTGGAGGACCCAACCATTTGGCCCATGATTGTCTTTCGTCACGTCAACCAACTCGGAAACTTGACGGGCCGCAGTGCTACAAGTGCAAAAACTGTGGACACCTGGCCCGCACCTGTCCGGGAAACGGGCAAGGGGAAGAAGCTACAGCGCCAGTCTTCTCCCCAGATCGTCATTGAGCAGGGCGCTACCCACTGTAAGCATACACATTAATGGAAGCGAGCGCCTTGCGCTTGTGGACACTGGGTGCACCCAGACTCTCGTAAGCAAGATATGCTGTGCCACTTGGAAAGCAGAGAGAATTCCGGTACTAACTGTAGGTGGGGGTTCACTAGCCTCTTGTGGGGTGAGCATTATCCGCGCAAGCATCAACGACGGGCCTGCAGTAGCCGTGCGAGCCCTGGTGATGGAGGGAGAGCTTCTCGGGTACGACCTACTCTTGGTATGGACTTGATGTGAGGAACATGTTTGTGCTGCCATAACTCTCGATGAGCCTGACTTTCATGCAGAGTATGATAGAAACACCAATGCATGGACGGCGTCTTGGAAGTGGGCAAACGATCAGCCACCAATATCCTTGCGAAACCGGTTATCGGAATATCCCCCACACTTGTGGCTAAGGGAACAGTATGAAGAAGAATTGCAAACGTGAATCGACAATGGCTGGCTTCTTCCATACCCAGAGGATGAGCTTGGTTCGGTCTAAATGTGGCCCCAGGCATTATGACAGCAATCATGCATGCTATCCGGCAGCAAGATGAGGCAGTGCAACAGGCAACATCCTCATACATCGATGATATATTCGTCAATGAGAACCTTATGTCAGCGCAATCGGTTAGAACGCACTTTGAAAGCTTTGGACTGACATATAAGGAACCAGAGCGTCTGTGCAATGGAGCAAAAGTTCTCGGCCTGCACGTGCGCAATAGCAAGGAGGGACTTTGCTGGAGAAGAGGAAGTCACGTTCCCAAGGTCCCAGCAGACATCACTCGACGAACAGTGTTTTCGCTTTGTGGAAAAATGGTAGGCCATTTCCCTGTGTGCGGTTGGCTCAGGGTGGCCGTGGCAGCCATAAAGAGACATGCAACAGCCGTGTCGTCGGGATTGGACGATGCAGTACACAATGTCACCCTAAGGAGCATATTGACAGAGACTGTGTCCAGAGTGACCAGTGATGACCTCGTTCAGGGAAAGTGGTGCGTCAGCGGGAATGAGTTCACGGTCTGGGTGGATGCTAGTTCACTGGCCCTTGGAGTTGCCCTTGCAGTTAATGATTCCATTATTGAAGATGCCTGTTGGGTTCGGGCAGAGAATGATTCGAGGCACATAAACCTGGCCGAACTTGATGCCACATTGAAGGGCGTTAACTTGGCGCTTCAATGGCACGCCAAGGTTCTACATATCATGACTGACTCGGCATGCACTCATCGGTGGATAACCGATGCATTAAGTGGAAGAGTACGGCTGACGACACGAGCATCGAGTGAGATGTTAATTCGAAGACGGCTTGCCACCTTGGTCGACACCATCACAGAGTACGACCTGACCGTGGACGTAGTATTGATCAGGTCTGCGCTCAACAGAGCAGATGCTTTGACAAGAGTCCCTCAACGATAGCTTCTGGCTGGTGCTCGGAGAGATGCTGATAATCTGCAAAACACATGTGCAGCAGTTGTGTGTAATGTGGATGCAGCGCGCATCATGGACATTCGTCGACAGTGTGGACATCCTGGCATCAAGCGGACACTGTACTTTGTCAAGATGATTGATCCAGAAGTAGGAAAAAAAGATATCCGAAGAGTGGTGGAAAGTTGCGAGGCCTGCCAATCCATCGACCCAGCTCCAGCACGATGGAAGAAAGGGGAGTTAGGAGTGAGTGCTAAGTGGCAGAGAGTGGGCATGGACATCACACACTACTGTGGCAACCACTTCCTTACCCTCATCGATTGTGGGCCTACACGTTTCGCAGTCTGGAGACTCCTCGGGCGCCAGGACTCTTGCAAAATTATTCGCCAGCTGTCATCCGTGTTCTGTGAAAAAGGTGCGCCCGATGAAGTGCTGACGGACAACGATCCAGCCTTTTGCAGCCATCAGATGAGACAGTTCTTACAAGAATGGGGTGTGCGGCTGTGGCTTAGATGCGCTTATGTGCCTTCTGGCAATGGTATAGCTGAGAGAAGCTATCGCAGCATCAAAACAATTGCAGCCAGGAAGCAGTGCACCATCGCAGAAGCTGTGTACTGGTATAATCTCATGCCAAAGGATGGCGTTTCTCCAGGAACGGCGCCTGCAAACGCAATCTATCAGTACCGTGTCCGAGAAAAAGGAATCCACCCCGATACAACTGTGGCCACTGAGATAGAACGGAATCGATATGCCAAAGGGGATGCTGTCTGGGTGAAGCCGCCAGGAAACCGATGTACTGACAAGTAAAAACGAGGCACAGTGTGTCCAGGTTGATGGCGTACCCCGTCACGTTAGGGACCTACGGCTGACGACACATGTACCACCTCCAGTGGACGATGAGAGTGATTCTAACTCTGAGACGAGTGGGCCATCGCTTTGGTTTGCACCATCCCTATCAAGCAGTGACTCTGATATCAGTACCCTCCACGGAGATGAAGCCTTCCCCGACCATCAGGCGGTGGATGAGAGTGCACGCGAAGACGAGAGCAGCACTGTCCCCCTTCGTAGAAGCACCCGACGGCGGCGATCACCGCCCCCCTGTCGTCTCTGTGATCATGAGATCAGGGGGGAGTGTGGAGAAAGTGGCGTAGCGTTAAAGAGACTGTGCGTTTGTGCCTGCAGAGCACAAACTAAGAATCAAGATGGCGCCCGCATGCGTTTATGTGGAAAAAAGTCTCGTGGAATCTCGGAGAATCTCGTACCCTGATTCCATAAATAACGAGGAGAGAAAAGCGGGAACAGAGACGATTTTGAGTCATGAAAACGAATGGACGTGTGTAAAAGAAGAGGTAGAAGGAAAGAGTGTGGTGAACGAAACAAACAACGACTCGGTTGAAAGTAGAGTTGTAACGAACACAATCTTTCCAGCGACCTTGGCAACAGACTTTATGTACGTGTTCCATTTCAGATCAGGAATAAAGGACAAACCCCGAAGCTTGTCAAAACATGGGGCTTCTCCTAGACGAGAGCCATCCATTTCAATTGCTGCCAGATGGGGATCAGGTAGGAATTTTTGACACCCCTAACACGAAACTGCGAATAAAATATAACAATCTCGTAATTTCTCTGCTAAAAGTGGGTTATTTATTTCTTTATGGATTATACTTCCAAAATAAACTATTAAAGTTGTTTTAAAAGTAATAGAAATATTTATTTGTTTTTTTTAAACAGTAATGAATTTTCCGAACTCAATATTTTTCAATTTTTAAACTTTAAAAATCTATCAAAATTTTTCTATTGATTCAATTTTACGATATTTTCAGGGTCAATGTGAAATTTTATGTTCTTTTCAATAAACCGAATATAATATTTTAGACAAACGTTTTTTTTTTTTAATTTACGCCCCCCCCATTTTAAAGTATCTATTAAAAAGTAAATAATTAATTTACGCACAAATTGAAGAGAAAAGGTCAATAAATAATATATTCAAATTTAAAACAAAAAAAAAAAAAAAACGTAGTGTTTTTTAGAATTTTACCTGTAAAGTTTGAAGTTTATAACCTTTTTTTTTAAACCACGTTATTTGTTTTTTCTTTTTTTTTTATGGAACCTTAGTCCTTGCTCCTTTAATTGAAAAAAAAAATTAGGGCTTGAATTACATTTTTCGAGTAGTTATAAGCTTGGAAAGACAGGGGGTCGAATAATTCACGCCTCCCATTTTGAAATGTCTATTAAAAAGTAAATAATTTATGTACCAAAGTCTTATATATCACAAATTGAAGAGAAAAGGTCAATAAATAATATATTCAAATTTAAAACAAAAAAAAAGAACTGTTTTTTAGAAATTTACCTGTAAAGTCCGAAGTTTAAAACCTTTTTCTTTAAAAAAAAAAAAACTTTTTTTTTTTTTTTTTTTTTTTTTTAAATGAAACCTTAGTCCTTGCTCCTTTATTGAAAAAAAAAATAGGGCTTGAATTACATTTTTCGAGGAGTTATGAGCTTGGAAAGATGGGGTGAAATTATTCACTATTTTCACGAAATTTCTGACACACCTAGATCAGAGCGTTGATGGTGTAAAGATAGGAGTTTGGTTTTCTTTCATCATATTTTTTTTTTACTTAAATAATTTTTCTTTAACTTAAATTTAGTTCATTTTTCGTTCGCGTTGAGAGTTTTAAAAATAAAATTTGGTGCTTCTGCAATTCACGAGCCGCGCTATCTTTTCGGTAAAGTTTTAGTATACCGACCCCTCGGAATTCACCTTTAATTTGTCGACTATCGTTTTTACAGACGGCCATCTTGTTTTCCAATAACGAAAAAAAGCCAAATACGCCACATGTAGCTGGAATCTCCCTCCCCACAACCGACGTTGCACAAAAAAGGTAAGGTTTATTGGAGGGGTAGGGGGGATTCCAAGAACTCTTGAGTGAAAGGAAAGAATGTAAAGACAAGACTACAAATTAAAACAGTATTTAAAGTAATATTTATTAAAATAAATTACAAAGGTAAATATTACTTTACGCTACAGCAGAACACCGACTACTCTAATTTGGTTTTCTAGTGGTATTTGAGGTCGTTGACAACGAATCTGATAATCTAACTCGTCGCAAATTTACCGTTTGTATAGTATATTAACCCCTTTTAATTGATCTAAAAAATTAAGTTTTCATGAGCGGTTTACAAAAACATTTTTATGATTTCGTTTTCTTTTTGGGAGGGGTATTCAATTATAGAACTTGTGTAGTTTAACAGGTGCTTTTGCAGTTTAATTAACCGTTTAAACTTGATTTTTTTTTTTAGATCAATTAAAAGAGGTTTATACCATACAAACGGTAAATTTGCGACGAGTTTGATTATCAGATTCGTTGTTCCTTGAATACCACTAGAAAGCCAAATTAGAGAGGTCGGTGGAAAAAAATGAATGAAAGTGAAAAAAAGATTGTCCGTTTCGATATAGGGAAGCCGAAAAATATCCGAAGGGGTGGATGTGTGGGGTCATTTTGGTCTTGAAGCTGAAAAATGTTTTGGGGGCCATGTTTTGGCCCTTTTGGCTCTTTTTTCCTAAATGGGACACAAGATGGCCGCCAGTAAAAGTGATAGTTATTACGTTGGATACTGTTATGAAATTGAGTGCTAGATCTCATTTCGATTTGTGAAGCTTTCTCGCAAAGAAAACAAATTAGCAGGAGTAGCAAACGAATTATGGAATTAGAAGGGACAGCCCCAACCATGACAAATAATAGCAGCAGCAGCAGCTAAAAACAACAATATTTACAAATCTTTACAAAATACTAAAAAGTACTCAATTCTGATTGGCTGTCAAAATCCAACTTTGACCAATCAGAAACAACTTGCTGTGGGAGCCGATCACCTGTTATGTTTACATTTAAATAGAGAGGAGCCCAGCTGATCCAGAGACTGGCTCAAGAGAGCCCGGCGCACGCCACATGAATCTATCAGTTGAGAACCCAACTTCAAACCCAAAGAGAGCAACCAACTTTAACCCTGACCAGTTTGGTCACGGGTCTCAACTAAAACCAAGATATGAGAAGTAAGAAGTACAACTTCACCGGTCTACCACCGGTTAGTACTGACTTCCACACCAGACCACTAGTCAAATCTCCAGACCAAGGATCAACAAATACATCGAAGGCGCTACTTCTAGATACTGCTACTATGACATACACAAGGAGACTTGACAGCTTGCCCGAGAGATGAGACGACTGCAGACAAAGTCGATATCGTTAACTGGCAGACGACAAATCTGTACCATGTTAGGATCTACGATGCCCGTAAAGCACAGCTGAATAAACGCCCCAGTTAAACATAAGAGGAACAATATTTCAAAAAACAAGTAGGCGACAAATCTGCTAAGTTGCTTCCCTTAACGTTTCCCATTGGAAAACAAATTCTTATTTTCCGAGATTGTTATCAAAACCACCCAGCGCAAGAAATACATATTGACATATTTCATCAACAGTAGACAACAAATCTGCTGTGTTGCTCACCTTGGACTTTCTATAAAAAAAACAAAAAAAAAAAACCCAAAAAAAACTCTTCTCCTTCAACATTGTTATCGAAAATAACACCACAAGGAATGACAATGAAAGACGCGAATCGCTGATAAAGACAATGTTGAAATGAATAACCTAAACAGCAGGGACAAACTGTTGCTGAACTGAAGAACATTTTATTTTGCTTTTCTTAAGTTTTTTTTTTTTTAAATAAACGATTGAGTAATCAATTGCATAAAATTAAACTAATATTCTTTGTCTGGTTCTTCCCTGCCACCATACGCATATTCATAAAACAACAATACTGAATGTCTTTAAATATATATAACTATTTATTTGTGCAAAAAAATAAATGCGATATTCGTTCTCAGCATACCCGAAAACCTATGGAATTGTCTTCCGTTTTCCTGCTTTCCAACTGACTACAATATGGTTGTCTTCAAGTCTAACGTAAACAAGTTTTTGATGAGTTGTTCCATATGAGTTAACAAATTTACCGAATTTACATTACTAAAGATTACTATAGTGTCCAATTTCTACTGTACACTCTTTAACCCTTATCCTCGAGTCGCCTCTGGGCCTTGATAAGTGATGCCTATGTAAAAAAAAAAAATCTTTAAAGTAGACAATTCAAAGGTAAATGCTGAGGTATTGGTAAACTTAAAAAAATAATATTTTTTTCAATAGTATTTTCAAATTAAATTCAAGTTTTACAATGTTTTTTTATTGAACTGTTAGGTAAAAGTACAGAATAGTTACAAAACAGACTCCCTTCCCCATGTTAAATAATAGGTTTCTAAATAATAGCGTTCAAAAATAGCGCGGGCCGTAAACCGCAGAAGTACCAAAATAAAATTGAACAAAATACTCAAAGAACAATGTTTGTTTTCTTTCATTTTTTTCGTGCATGTTGAGTTTTATACGCACCATTCACCAGTTTTAATTTATTTAATCACAAACTAAGCCATTTGGTTTAAATATTTTTATTACAATAAAAGTTTTTAAAATTTTTAACAAAATTTAACATAAATACTCAATATTTGTAAAAATAAAATTTAACAAAATTGTAGGAAATCTTTCTAACGTTTTTTTGCTCCTGGAACAGTCGTAAAACAAGGCAATCACAACAAAGGCCTACCTTTAAAATTCAATGCAATTTTATTGATCCTCAGTGGCAAAAAAGGAATACCCATCCTTTGCCTCTGTAACCAGAGCTGTTAACAACCTCGTAGGGTAATAGTCTTTGATTCTTCAACAGGAATTATTCGTTAGGTCATTCTGTCTTCGAAGATATGAGTTTGCAGCCATAGGAGGAGTCGATAAGATGCCTTCTGAGGTAAAGGATCCAATATTCGCATTGATAACATAGCGCAGGCAGAAATCCATGAAAATGTTAGTGCGGTAATTCACACTAATGAAAGTCTTTTAATTGACTTCATGGAAATGTGCCTATATTTAGGCATGAAATAAATTCTTTCAAAGTATCTAGCGGACTTATACCTAAAATAATTAGGCATATTACCAATAGATAAACATAGTTACTAAGGGGTCACAATATTTGAGAAAAGATCAAAATTACAAGAAATTATGACTTGGCAAGCTGCTCAAGTCGACATACGTGTGTCAGAAACTTCGTGAAAAATATTGAATAATTATACCCCCTGTCTTTCCAAGCTTATAACTACTTGAAAACATGTAATTCAAACCCTAATTTTTTTTTCAATTAAAGGAGCAAGGATCAAGGTTTTATTTAAAAAAAAAACAAAACAAAAAAAAAACGTGATTAAAAAAAAATTAAAAAAAAGGTTTTAAACTTCGGACTTTATAGGTACATTTTTAAAAAAACACTACTTTTTTGTTTTAAATTTGAATATATTATTTACTGATCTTTCATCTTCAATTTGTGATATATAAAACTTTGGTGAGTAAATTAATTATTTACTTTTTAATAGACATTTCAAAACGGGGGGGGGGCGTGAATTTAAAAACAACGTTTGCCTAAAATATTATATTCGGTTTATTGGAAAGAGCATACAATTTCACATTGACCCTGAAAATATCGTAAAAATAGAATCAATAGAAAAATTTTGATAGATTTTTAAAGTTTAAAATACTGAATTCGTAAAATTCAATTAATTTCATTACTGTTTTTTAAAAAATAAAAAAATAATATTTCTATTACTTTTATGCAACTTTAATAGTTTATTTTGGAAGTATAATCCATAAAGAAAATAAACAACCCACTTTTAAAAGAGAAATTACGAGTTTTTTTATATTTTATTCGCAGTTTCGTATTAGGGGTATCAAAAATTCCTACAAAAATTCTGATACACCGAGACATAAACATCTGCAAATATTATACATTTGTCCATTAATATTAGTTTATTTTCAGCCTTTTCCTGATGATTGCGAAACCACAACTATGAAGATGAGGATAACAATCTGCACAAATTGTCTCTTCTTTTTGTTTCTGAGTTTTTGAGAATAGTATTGACAATTTGAGTTATTTGGATTATTTAGACTACTGCTTTTAATGTAGGGAAAATCAAGCTCCCCAAAAAGGGGAACTCTGGAGTGTTTATTCGTTTGTTTTTTACCAACATTATGTGAAAAACTTCGGCACTTCTGCATGACAGTGCCATGAGGCGAATGTGTGTATTTTAGTTTCTCAGTTGAACAGGGGTGGGGGGTCGATAAATCGTATCACTCAATAAAAAAAAAAAAAAAAAAAAAAATTATTAAAAGTTTCTGTAAAGTTTTATAAATAAAAAAACTTCTATATTAAAATTATATTTTGCTACATTGACAAACCAAAAATTATATTTTAATATGTTTATACAATCTTACTGTGAAAAAAAACCAAACTATATTGTGTAAAAAAAAAAAAAAAAAAAAAAAAATCTTAAACCTCTGTTTCATGTTTTTAAAATTATATTTTGCTAAAATTTTATTTTGATATATTTTTATGCAATCTTATTGTAAAAAAATAAATAAAAAATAATTATATGTTGCTACATTTTATACAATCGTACAGAAAAAACCCTCCCCAAATAATTCTGAAACAATCTATAAATGTTCCATCTTTTTAACATTTTATTTTAGCTTATAAATCACTCATTTAAAAAAAAATATTAAAACATTAATATTATATTTTTTATACAATATATGTTTCACTTTTCCTATATTTTTGTATTATGTATTTCGTTATTATATATTTTTGCATTCTTCGAGACACTTGTTTATATTTGAGGCTCACAGAATGGCTGGTAGAGGGCATCTCTCATTCCAAGAACAGGGGTTGATAACTTGTCTCAGTCGCCTCATGGTACTGTCATGCAGAAGTACCAAAAATTCTATAATTCGATAAATTTTATTTTTTACGTGTAATTATTTTTCTACTTTATCATTTTACGTAATTGAAAAATTTTTTTTTTACAAATTTCAACATAACAAAGTGTGTAATTGAGCTTTTGCCTTAAAATCCCATTATATTGCATAAAAAAATAAGTTAAAACATTTCATGTTCATGTGTGCATTATCACCTTTCACCCACATTTTAAAAATGTCATCGTCTGATCAGCAAATATAGATTTAATCTGATATTGCTAAGGTAAAAAATTCCAACTTTACCTATTTTAAAATGAATTGTTCCAAAATCAAATTGTTTCACTATTGATTAAAATGGTACAATTGTAAATCAACAGATTCCAAAACAAAAATGATTCTCACTTTCTAACCTGTTAAAACTGTAAATTCTATGATTTGGCAGTTTTTTCTTAACTATTCTGAAATCTAGTTTCCTTAATTCAAATGTTTAAGTTCATTTGAGGACAAAATCAGAATAATAAAAAAAAAAATAATTATGCCCCTGATGAGGTTGAACTCACAACCTCTGTCTCGAAATATGATGTGCTAACCAATTGATTAACAGAAACACTATTGATTAAAATGGTACAATTGTAAATCAATAGATTCCAAAACAAAAATTGATATTTGTTTTATCGATTTGAAGAATATTTAGAAAGTGAAATTCATTTTAGTAATCTGTAGAATATTTTGCTGACAATTATTTCCATGGTAAAAAAGACAGAATATTTATTGGTTGAAAAAGAATTAACAGTAATGTCGCTACATAAGGTTTGCGGATGATATGAAAAAAACAAGGCATTCAAAATGTTTCTTATCTTAAACATTAATACATGAGGAGTCATTTCGTGTAAAAAGTTAATTTATTTTAGCCATCGAAACTCGAGAAATGCACGATTAAAATGTGTAAGCATTCAATAAGCAAAAAAAATCAACATGGCTGCTCGTAGACCAAGAAGCAACCGTGACCTTGTGATCAAAAAACTAAGATTGAGTCAAATGTAATGAATCGACACAACTTTGGTGAATCTGTTTGTATCTTTATGAATGAATTTATGTGGAGAGCGCGAGTGGCACAAATAATTTGGCAAAATCCTTTGCTGCATCACATGCATTTATTCTACATAAATTTAGTTTTTCATTTTAAATTAAAATTAAATTTGACTTAAAAATAAAATGTGTTTAAAGGTTACTTAAATTATTTGTCATTCTAAAGTATAGAAAAAAAAAATTATTCTACATAAGTAAAAAAAAAAAAAAAAGTTGTTTTAATTGTCATGAAATGCAACAAAGGATTTTGCCGAATTATTTGTCCCACTTCCTCTCGCCACATACATTCATAAAGATATGAACAGATTTACCAAAGTTCTGTTGATTCATTCCGTTTGACTCAATCTTAGTTTTTGATCTCAAGGTCAAGGCTGCTTATTGGTCTCTGTATAGGCAACTAAAGTATAGAAAAAAAAATTATTCTACATAAGTAAAAAAAACGTTGTTTTAATTGTCATGAAATGCACATGATGCAACAAAGGACCATTATTTCCATGGTAAAAAAGACAGAATATTTATTGGTTGATAAAGAATTAACTTTTTACGTCTTAAAAGAAGAGACATATACATTTTATTTCTGACAATTACTTTTATGGAAGAAATAACAAGTAATCTATATATTAATACAATAGCATGTGTGTTATTTTCTGTGTCACACTTACATCCGGGTCGTTTAATTGTTATGTACTTCCATTTCTTTCATAAATAATTTTACCAAGAATTCTTCAGAAGTTTTGGTTTCAGTTTTGATAACTGATGGCACTCCAGTAATCTATAATCTATTTTTTTTTTTATAAATAATTTTATCAAGAATTCTTCATAAGTTTCGGTTATGGCTGAAGGAACTCAAATTATATATATATATATATTTTTTTTTTGATAAGTTTTTATTTCGATTCAAGCTAACACACCCAAGTCATATGGATATATATATTTTTTATTTTTGAAATCGCAACTTTATAATATATAAAAATCGATAGAACATTAACTTTATAGTTAATATATACGAAATCTGCAAGAATTAAAATATCATATTTAAGTGTAATTCATGACTGGGTTTTGCCGGGTGTTTGTGCTAGCTTAGATAAATACTTTTACAGATTTAACAAAAGAGCTACAATAATATCAGAGCGTCTCCATTTACACTGAGCATCTACAAAATGCCAATATCAATATATTACATATGAATGAGCCATGTGGAATTTCCACAGGTCCCGCTAGTTCTTTTTTTTTTTTTTTTTTTTTTTTTTTTTAATAATATTGATCATAAGACACGTTCATTAATTGAAAATATTATTAAAAGTTACAGATTCATGTAGAAAGTACATAATATTTTTTGCATTTTTTTTCAAATCAATAATTGTAACCTGCCATTTCAAAATAAAAAGTGACAGACAGCTAATGTTTTTTTTTTTTTCTTTTAGTTCCAGCATATCTTTTACTCAATCGTTTTTCGGAATTTTTACTAATTTTGACATGACTTGTAAGTATCTAATGGTATTTTTATCTAAACTGCCTTATTTTTTTTTTAAGATCCCTTCCTTATACTGTACAAGCACTGTATTTTTATATAGATAATCTGATTGTAAATTTTATTTATGTATTTTATCAAATATCAAGATGTCAACCGTAAATCATAAATACCTAGACCCAATTGCCTCATAAGTTGGAGTCATGGTTAAAGAAGAATGACGAATGGGATTTGTGGTTGAAACATTTCCTTGAATCTGTCACGGATGCAGATCGCTTCAAGTCTATCTATGAACTACCATTTATAGATGACATCATTACGATTACGATGCCGGAATCATCTAAATGTCCCGATGATTCCACAAAAATGCGAAAGATGGGAAACGATGAGTTCAAACAAAAAAATTACGCTGAAGCGTTTGAGTACTATACCCAGAGTATACTGAAGGCGCCAGCTGGAAGCGAAGAATTGGCACTCGGTTATGCTAATCGGTCAGCCGTGACGAAAGAAGAGAAGAAATAAACTCTGTCTCAAAGATATCGAGCTTGCTCTCTCATATGGCTATCCGGTAAACCTGAAACATAAAATCCTCGAAAGGCAGGGCCGATGTTATTACGAACTCGGCTTATATAGTGAGGCGGCTAAGAGCTTCGAAAAGGCAATCTTCAAACTACAAAAGGCGAAACTAAAAAAAGAAGAAATGGAAACTCGAGAAAAGAAACTAAACGCCTTGCTTGAACGTTGCAAGGATAAGCCTGATGATGAAAAAACATTGAAGGGTTCCAAATATATGGATCCGCTCCCAGAAATTACTGACATAAAAAGTGAGAAATTTCCATGTGCCTCGGATTCATTTTCTCTGAAATATACCAAAGAAAAAGGAAGATACCCTGTTGCAACTGCTAATGTCAAGGTCGGAGATATTTTGGTTGTCGAAGAGCCGTATTGTTCGTTCGTAAATAATAAATACCTTGCTACCCACTGTCACTTTTGTTGTGAGAGAGCAGAGGTTCCGGTTCCTTGTAGTGAATGTTCCAACGTAGTTTACTGCAGCCTTAAATGCCAGGAAGCGTCTTGGGAAACGAGTCACTCTTTGGAATGTTCCATTCTTCCTTTGGTCACTGATAATGCACAATTGTCTTTAAGAATGGTCGTAAAAGCAACTTTCAAATACCTTAAGGAATTTAAAGAGAAATACGGCAACAGTAACGAACAAGAGATGGAGGTAGAGAATGCCTGTTCGCTTGGGTTTAATGAAGATGGTGTCTATGACTCCCACGATTACTGGGCTGTCTATAACTTAGTCAACCATACCTTTGACAGGAAGTTTCCAGATTTGTTCCGTTGGACAATGATTGCAGTTTATTTGCTGAAGTGTTTAGAGAAAACTGAATATTTTCCGGCAGACGATGAGTGCAGTCAAACTGATCGCATCAAAGTTGGCAGCCATATCTTGCGCCATCTTCAGATGGTGTCGTGCAACGCTCATGAAGTCCACGAGTTGCTTATTGAACCAGGAGAGATGTTCGCTTCCAATTTCATCATGATCGGATCAGCCATCTATGCCACTGTCAGTCTGTTTAACCACTCCTGTGACCCGAACGTGCTCAGGTATAGCTATGGAGACAAGTGTGTAGTGAGGGCAATCCACAACATCAAAAAGGGAGAAGAGATCGTTGATAGTTACGGCGTATTCTATTCGACAATGGAAAAGGAGAAACGACAGAGTCATTTGCGTCGGCAGTACTATTTTGAGTGTGCATGCCTCGCCTGTAAGAAGGATTGGCCCATGTATGAAGAACTGATGAATGTTCCACTGTCTTTTAAGTGTGACAAATGTGATACTCCAATTGAAAGTCTTGAAGGAGAAGGAGACGTAGAAATGACTAACGACTGCAAGAATTGTGGCCACAGTAACTATGTGGCAAAGAAGGCATTGACTATTCTGAGATGCCAGCCTAATTACGATACAGTGTCCAGCCAGTTCCTCTTGGGTGATATCACAAAGCAAAGTCTGAACACTTTGATTGAACATCAAATTAGACTGGAGAATTGGTTAAGCCGCCCATGTCAAGATATACTCAAATGCCAATACACCATCCAGCGATGTTATGACATTCAATCCAATCATTACCCTTTAAAGAAAAAAAAGTAAAGTGAAACCAGAAATAACTCAACAAGACAAAGTAACTCCCAACACAAAAAACAGAGTGCTTCTATATTATACAAATGAAAAAAAAACAAAAAAACAAAAAAAAAAACACAATTGTTGTGTCTCAAATAGTAACATATCCAAAACATACGAAAAACGATCAGGTAGAAAAATAATTATTCGTAAAAAAAGACATTTGTAAAATATAGTGATTTGGTTTCAAAATCTCCTGATTGGAATTGGTTCTCCTTTTGCTTATGTCTTTTTTTTTTTTACATGGTGGTCACCACTTATCAAGGCCCGGAAGCCACTCAGGGATAAGGGTTATTGCGTGTACAGTAATCAATGAGATAGTATCGTAGTAATCGTTAGTATTGGCGATTTGATAAAGTGTCTTACTTAAAGGGGCGGTTCATCAGGAATTTGTTTATGTTGGACTTGAAGACATCCAAGTTGTAGTCAGGTAAGAAACAGGCAAACGGAAGAGAGTTTCACAGACGTGCATTTCTAAGAAAGAAGCTTTGTTCATGGAATCTACATTTTAATTTAGGCATAGATAAAGAGTGGGTAAAATTACTGACAGTGGTTTCAGCTAGACGGGTGTTTATCATGTCATATGACCTATTATGTCGTACCCAGCATGTAACCTTATCGGCAATGTTTTTCATGAATACTGTATATATTTGTGTATAAGTCGAATTTCTGAGAGAAGATTTTAACGTTATTTTTGGAGGGGGTCGACTTTACATAGGTAATGTTTTTGGAAATGTTTGTTAAAGAGCGACTCCGCACTTGGTCATTACATAGAAAACGCCACTTTGTGCACTCGGTATATACCAGTAATCCTAATAATTAATCGCACTCCTTCCGAACTCCACTGCAGTGCGTTTGCCAACATGTAAACACATGCACGGTTTTTCAGTGGGAGACTTAATAATAATTGGAATTGCTCTTGCAATGTTCACTCTCTAGATGCAGCTATAGGCCTAAGTTTGGTGTTTACGATATGTCATTCTTTCCTAAGTTCACTATTAAAAAATCCTATAAACGACAATATTAATTTTACGGCCCACCATTCTTGCCCTAGTTTCTTTTGAATAAAATACATACCTGCATCTAACAGTTCAGCCCTAAGGACAACTCCAGAGTAATTCTTGACAAGTCAATACTATTGAAATTTTTAAGCAGATAATTATTTTTTATGAAAGTAATGAACAAAATTGTATGCGTGCAAAAGTTGGTTCTATATATGAAAATCGAATGGACCACACTTGCATAAATGCATGTATTATCGCTTGCGGATGCCAAGAAACAATTTATATGTCTTACAAAAGAAGAAACATCAAAAAGGATATTATCTGTGCAAGAAAGAGCCATGATATGGACCATTTAACTTGCCTAGAATCTACAATCGACTCCTACATAGTTAATACCTAAAATGACAATTTTTTTGGTCTTAAAAGGCACACTGACTTATACACCAGATCGACTATTGTGACGTCAGAGCAAAGCGAACAGTCAATCTCTCTACTTACTCTCTCTATATATCTCACTATCTCTCTCTCTTTCTTAAAAATCTAATGAATCTCTCTGTGAATGATGTGGCGTGGCAGACACTTGGCTGAGGGAAATGGGACAGAGATTGGGTGTGAATATCGTCGTAACGAGTGGAAATACGTCGTCCTGGCAACCAGACAGCGAACGTTCGTGGCGGGAAACGCGGAGTACAGGGGATTTGAAAATAAGAAATAAATAGTTGGCGAAAAGAAGCGAGACAGCCCGGTATACAAACATTATCTCCGAGAATCGGACCTCATCGAAGATTGAGATTTGGATCAATTAAATTGCAGATTATCATTCAAATACAATCGTATTGTCGATTGAATTCTTCTTTGGAACTAAGATTCGAGGAAGAGATAGACTTTCGCCATCTCAACTTTTTTCTTGGATATTGTGTTTGCGAACTTTTAATCCGTGTTTACCCTAACGGATAAAAACAGATAAGTTTGGCCTATCTCATGCCAATATCTTTTCCTTTCCACAAACTTTTATACATATTGTACTGTATTTTGCATGTCGCATACATCTGGCAAACATCCCAAAAAAATACGTCTGTCTCACTCATTCTTTTTATCGGAGCTTTTTCTTCTTCCTTTGTATATAAAAATCTTTCTTGAAATTTGAAACTTTTATTGAGTGTTTGTTTCGTCATTTTTGCTCTGTTGTTCCGTCCTCCTTAATGATATGTTTTGCTAGTTAATCCAACATCCGACGATTAACCGAAGATAATTATGAGATATTGGATATAAAATAAAATAAATTCTTGTGTCTCGATCTGACTGCCAATCAATTCGGTCATCCATTAACCGGGTCGTGACATAATTTGGGGGCTCAAGTCCGGGATTCTCATTACTTTTTATCTTTATCCGAAATCTGTCAATTGGGGAGACTAGCAGAAGAAATGTCTACAGTAGAGGAATTCTTAAGAAACCCATCGGCGGAGCAATTATTAAAATTGAAGAAGGACGACGCATTCGTAATAGGACAACAGCTCCAATTAGATGTCAGACAATCTATGAGGAAAGCTCATCTTCATAAGATAATTGCAGAACACATGGTCGACAATGATGTATTCGAGGACGAGATACTGGACAAATTACAGGTAGAACCTCAAAAAGTGACATCAGCACAAATCGAGCTCGAGAGGGCAAAAATAATGGCCAGAGCAGAGATAGAAAAAGCCTGAATAGAGCAGGAAACCAGGAAATTAGAACTGGAACTCCGAGAAAGAAATTTTGGATCAGGCAATAAAGAATTTGACTTAGCGAAGCAAGTCAGGCTAGTACCAAAATTCAAAGAAGACGAGGTCGACGAATATTTCCAGCACTTCGAGAAAACAGTGATTAATCTGGAATGGCCGAATCACACGTGGACGATGCTATTACAAACCGTTATAAGCGGCAAGGCGCAAAAAGCATACGCGTCGTTGACGATCGAGGAATGTGCAAACTACGAGACGGTAAAAAGGGCGATAATGGCGGCATACGAGCTATTACCAGAAGCATACCTGCAAAAGTTTCGAAACTATCGAAAAACGAAACTCAGTTCTATACGGAATTCCTTAGACAGAAGGAAACATACTTCGACCGAGGGAGCGGAGGGAGACTACGAAAAGCTGAAACAATTCTCATCGAAGAATGTAAAAAGGGCTTGAGTGACCAATTGCGGCTTTATGTAGAGGAGAGGAGAGTTGGAACTGCACGCGAATTAGCTACTTTAGCAGATGAACATGCCCTGACACATAAGACATTCAAAGCAAAGCACAGCTACGCGGGAATACCAACCATGCGAGGAAAAGGCCACTATACACCGATCGAGAGTGTGCCAGCAAGAAACCATCCTCCGATAAAAGGCAGGAGATAACTTGCTTCCATTGTGGAAAGATCGACCATATAGCCAGGAATTGTAGAAATCAATTCAGTCGGGAAGAGAAATATCAAACCACACCCCAGGGGATAGTGTCGCGAAAAGAAATAGAGGACAGCTATAAACCATTCATAGCTATGGGACTAGTGTCACAGAAGAACGATAGTGGGAACACCTCGAAAGTTAAAATACTGAGAGACACAGGAGCATCACAGTCCCTGTTGCTAAGAAGACAACTCCCCAAAGGAAGACGATCCGATATGGGTGAACATGTCGAAATTAAAGGTATAGGCGGAAAAGTCACGAAAGTCCCAATCCATCAAATAAACCTCGAGTCGAAATGGATCTCGAAAACGATAAAAATAGGGGTAGTCGAAACTCTACCGATCGAGGAAGTGGATATGCTTTTAGGAAATAGCTGGACCCAGAGTAATGGCCACGGGTATACCAGAACAGAAGGAAGTCAGAAAATGGGCACCAAAAGCGAACCCAAATCAGAAAAAGGCGGGAGTGGTGACGCGCGCACAAACTCGAACACGTAGCAGAGAGGAGGAGGTGGAGGAGGAAAAACATAGGCAGCCAGAGGAGATGGCGCGGGAATCAGGAGAAAATTGCGGGAAGATCAAGAAAAGGCGCAAACTACCGACAAGAAAGGAAGATGGCGAACACAACATCTTACGTGATCAAACCACTACGGAAGATCTTATCGAAAAACAGAAGATGGATCCAAGCCTCAAGAAATATTTCGATTTGGCCGAAGGGAATATTGAAAAAGATAATAGCACCTCGGAATATCATATCTGCAATGGGATCCTGATGAGAAGATGGAGACCGAAGAATACCCCTGATATCGAAGACTGGGAAAATAGAGATCAGGTAGTAATACCTCAGGACTACCGGGTGCTTATCTTAAAAACAGCACATGAGATGCCGTTAGCGGGGCAGCAGGGCATTTGGGGATAAATAAATCTTACGACAAAGTAACTAGACACTTTTACTGGCCAGGGATAAAAAGAGATGTAGTAAAGTTTTGCAGCACATGCCATACGTGTCAGATAGCGGGAAAGGCAAATTCAAACATACCTAAAGCTCCATTACAACCCATACCTATTACCGGCGAACCATTCAGCAAAGTGATCATAGACTGCGTAGGACCCCTACCCCGAACAAAGCAGGGAAACAAATATATATTTACAATTATGTGCGCAACATCCAGATTCCCAGAAGTATACCATTAAGAAACATATCATCTAAGAAAATAGTTGGAACTCTGGTGAACTTTTTTACAAAATTCGGTTTGCCACAAGAAATACAATCGGATCAAGGATCAAACTTCACTTCCAAGATCTTTCAACAGGCCATTGAACAACTGGGAATCGAAGCGATTCGAGCGAGCGCATATCACCCTGAATCCCAAGGGGCGCTTGAGCGATTCCACTCCACATTGAAAAGCATGCTTCGAGCATACTGCACGGAGAGTCAAAAAGAATGGGATGAAGGACTACCTTTTGTTATGTTTGCAGCGAGAGAAGCTACCCAAGAATCACTCGGATATAGCCCATTCGAGCTGATATACGGACACTCAGTCAGGGGACCATTAAAACTAATAAAAGAAAAATGGCTGGTCGACACTTCAAGACAACCGAATTTGTCGGAATACGTACTGAAGATGAGAAAACGGATAAGGGAAGCAAACGACTTGGCTAGGGAACATTTGGAGCACACCCAAACCAAAATGAAATTAAGATGTGACAAAAAGACGATCCAACGGGAATTTGAAGTGGGGGACGAAGTACTTCTTCTATTACCAATGAATACCCATCCACTCAAATCCAAGTTCCAAGGACCTTATAAGGTTATAAGGAAAGTCAGTGACTTAAACTATATCATCGGAACACCGGATAGAAGAAGGAAAACTCGAAAATGCCACATAAATATGCTGAAGTCATATCACAGCAGAAATGAAGAAATGGCAAAAATAGCCGCATGCAAACCGGAGTTGAGTGAGAGCGAAACATGTGATAGTCACGATTATTATGACGTGCTCCAAGAAAAATCACCTAAACTTCAGAATTCTGCAATCTTGGAAAAGCTGAGGGAGAAATTGGATCACTTGGGCACAACAGAACGGGAGGAGTTATCGAAGCTCATCGAAAGTTTCAGATGCTTATTCGGAGACGTGCCTAGCAAATCGAAAATAGCAGTACATGAAATCGATGTAGGAGATGCAAAGCCCATCAAGCAACATCCTTACCGGATGAATCCGAATAAGGCTAAGCTGATGAAAGACGAGACGGATTATATGCTACAGCATAATCTTATAGAACCCAGCTATAGTGCTTGGGCATCTCCATGCGTTCTCGTAGACAAGCCAGACGGATCGAAGCGATTCTGCACCGATTACAGAAAGGTGAATCGAGTAACGGCTACAGATGCTTATCCCATACCCAGAATGGATGACTGTATAGATCGAATAGGAAATGCCAAGTATCTAATGAAATGTGACTTACTTAAAGGATATTGGGTGGTACCTCTATCCGAGGCGGCCAAAGCTATATCAGCCTTTGTTACGCCGGAAGGCAGTTTCCAATATCGCCTCATGCCCTTTGGACTTAAAAACTCCCAGGCAACATTCGTCCGAATGATGGATAAATGTTTGAGAGGCGTAAAGGGTGTGGATACCTATATAGACGACATCGTGATCTATAGCGATACATGGGAGGTCCATATGGACACAATAAGGGAAGTCTTTCACAGGTTACAGCAGGCCAATCTAACGATTAACCTAGCGAAAAGTGAATTTGGAAAAGCCACAGTGCAATATTTAGGACATACACTGGGATATGGAAAAATATCACCCCAGGAGGCTAAGATTAGCAAAATCATGAATTACCCCGAACCGAAGAACGTAAAGGATATCAGGAGATTCTTAGGCATAGCAGGGTATTACAGAAGGTTCTGCCCGAACTTCTCCGATCTTGCTAACCCATTAACCGAATTACTTAAGAAAAGAACAAAATTCTTGTGGACAGACGAATGCAGAGAAGCCTTCTCTAACATAAATAGGAAGCTAAGTACTGGACCAGTGCTGCAAGCACCGAATTTCAACAAACCCTTTTCTCTAGCTACTGACGCTAGCGATAATGGCTTAGGATCAGTGCTTTTACAAAAGGATGACGATGGAGAATTACATCCGGTCAGTTATCACTCCAGAAAATTTAATATTCACCAGCAGAAATATTCAACGATCGAGAAAGAAGCATTAGCTCTAATCGACAGTTTTAAGCACTTTGAAATCTATCTGACATCGTCAGCGGACGTTACGATCGTATATACGGACCACGATCCATTGCAATTTCTGCATCGCATGAAAAACAATAACAGAAGATTGTTGTCGTGGTGTCTCTTAGCTCAAGAATTTAATTTGAAAATGTGGCACATCGCGGGCTGAAAGAACATAGTGGCGGATGCATTATCCCGCCTATAAATAAGTCATACTATATCCGAAAACGTCATTTAAGGAAAAATAAGTTTTCGGCCTTTTAAGGGGGAGGATGTGACGTCAGAGCAAAGCGAACAGTCAATCTCTTTACTTACTCTCTATATATATCTCACTATCTCTCTCTCTTTCTTAAAAATCTAATGAACCAGATAACCCCCTCTCTCTGTAAATGATGTGGCGTGGCAGACACTTGGCTGAGGGAAATGGGACAGAGATTGGGTGTGAATATCGCCGTAACGAGCGGAAATACGTCGTCCTGGCAACCAGACAGTGAACGTTCGTGGCGGGAAACGCGGAGCACAGGGGATTTGAAAATAAGAAATAAATAGTTGGCGAAAAGAAGCGAGACAGCCCGGTATACAAACATTATCTCCGAGAATCGGACCTCATCGAAGATTGAGATTTGGATCAATTAAATTGCGGATTATCATTCAAATACAATCGTATTGTCGATTGAATTCTTCTTTGGAACTAAGATTCGAGGAAGAGATAGACTTTCGCCATCTCAACTTTTTTCTTGGATATTGTGTTTGCGAACTTTTAATCCGTGTTTACCCTAACGGATAAAAACAGATAAGTTTGGCCTATCTCATGCCAATATCTTTTCCTTTCCACAAACTTTTATACATATTGTACTGTATTTTGCATGTCGCATACATTAGGCAAACATCCCCAAAAAATACGTCTGTCTCACTCATTCTTTTTATCGGAGCTTTTTCTTCTTCCTTTGTATATAAAAATCTTTCTTGAAATTTGAAACTTTTATTGAGTTTTTTTTTCGTCATTTTTGCTCTGTTGTTCCGTTCCCCTTAATGATATGTTTCGCTGGTTAATCCGACATCCGACGATTAACCGAAGATAATTATGAGATATTGGATATAAAATAAAATAAATTCTTGTGTCTCGATCTGACTGCCTATCAATTCGGTCATCCATTAACCGGGTCGTGACATAATATGCAAGTATATACGGTAATTATTTTTTCTACCTTATTGTTTTTGGTAATTTTTTGGATATTTTACTGTTTGAGACCTGACAATTACATAGGAACTATTTGTTTACTTGAAATTAAATATTTTTTCGTTTGTATAATATAGAAGCACCCCAAAAAAGTAATTTCAACATAAAAAGGAAGTAACTTTCAACATAAAAACTCCTAACACAAAAAAGTAGTAATTCTGAACATAAAAAAAAAAATGAAAGTTATACAACATTTGTAAATCTAAATGCAAATTAGATGTATTTTTTGCCAATGTCACATCTCAGCTGTTTTTAACTCATTAGTTAAGCAGCTAATAAAATATTTTGAAGCGAATACTTTGTTCATTTATAAAAATTTTTTTTTTATAGATGAAGATTGATAATTTATATTTAGATATTCAGACTACTCTTCTCATATATGTATAAAATATATTTATGGCACTTAAGCTACACAGAGGTGTCCATATGTCATTCCTGCAGAGAATTGTCAGACTAACGTTTCATTTTGGCGGAATTAAACATGGATGCCTATGTGCAATTTGATTGCCAGAAACATTTTTATACTACTACTACTATCATAACTAGATCACTGTTAAAGTAAATATTAAAAATATATGTACAATATATTATTTCACCTCATATGTGTATGCATACATGAAATCATATAGATACTGTCAAGAATTATAAATACCAACTGAATTATAGAAATAAATTATAAGATGGTCGACATGATGAACTTTGGAATATAATAGTCTTGTCATTTATTCACTATATTGCTTTGTAATTACATTGAGCTTCTTAAATAAGGGTTGGTACCTATAAGGAAACAGAATATATTTCCACAAATATATATATATATATATACACACACACACACTCGTGGAAAAGGTAAAATATATATATATATATAATAAAAATGGCACTGGAAAAAGAGACATGCTAAAGATGGCATGTGTCCATAAATATGAAAACTCGCGCAAGTGAAAAATGGATGAAAATCTCACTTGGAAAAAAATCTATTGGAAATGGGATGCTTATCCCCTATTTAAAACTATAGAACAAACCTAGCCCCCTCCCTCCAAGAAAAACTGACAAATCGATGCTATTTGCTTGAAAATAACAGAGTATATACTTATTTTTAAATATTTACTTTAAAATAAGGGAAAGGCTTAGCACCTATTTACAACTATAGGGAAGGTTAGCTCCCCCTCTGCACAACCAAACTTAGAAAAGTCAATTTTATTTTCCTGAAAACGGAATGAATTAAAAAATATTTTTTTCTTAAATATTGGGAGAAGCTTAGCCTCTATTTAAAACGATAGGGCCGTGCCTATCCCTTCACTCCAAAAAACTTTACATGAATCAATTTTATTTACTTGAAAATAACATACTAAGTACTTTGACCATTCGGACTATCGTTTTCATCTGGGATCGTTTTTTTAATTTTTTTTTTATGGGTCTTTACCCGGTTAAAATAATTACGAAGGGGTCACAATATTTGATAAAGGATCAAAATTGAAAGAAATTAAAACTTGGCAAGCTCTAGTTGACTTACACATGTGCAAATATATACATTTGTACATTAATATTAGATTCAGCCTTTTCCTATCAGACTGATGATGGCTCATATGTTAACGTCTCAGGCTGGAATGCTACATTTTTTTTTTCTGGTTCTAACTGATGGCACCCAAGTCATACTTTAAAAATTTTTTTTTACTTTTTAAATCATGACTTTATATTGGGTACAATATCATGAAATAATCGATAGAGGATTGACTCCATAATATCTGGCAGTAGAGAAAGCGAAAAGCGGTCATAGCAAAATTCAATACTAAAGATATAGAAGGTACTTGTGCAGAACAAGAATCGTGCTATCGTTGAATTTTACGGGCATCATCATGAGTTGCATCTTCTGCTATATATGTATAGTTCCATCTTCTGTGTGTGTGTATATATATATATATATATATACATATATATACACTTTTTTTTACATAGGCATCACCCCTTATAAAGGCCAAGAGGCCACTCGAGTATAAGGGTTAAAGAGTGTACAGTAGAAATTGGACAATATAGTAATCGTTAGTAATGGAGATTCGGTAAATTTGTTAACTTATATGGAACGGCTCATCAAAAACTTGTTTACATTAGACTTGAAGACAACCATATTGTAGTTAGCTGGAAAGCAGAAAAACGGAAGACAATTCCATAGGCGTGCAGTTCTAAGAAAGAAGCTTTGCTCATGGAATCTATGCTTAGGTTTAGGCACAGATAAAGAGTGGGGGGAAACTAGTGATAGTGTTTTCTGCTAGACGGGTGTTGTGAAAGTTTGGCGAAGGGGGACCATAGAATGGAGCTCAGCCGAGCACCTGCCATGAAAATAACGATAAAGCAGAGACAAACTCGCAACATCTCTTTTGCGAGAAAGAGGTTGCAGGGAAGAGAAAAGGACACCCCCCACAAGGCTACGAAGTCTATTTTGAACTCTATCAAGGCAGGATAAGTCCTTTCTAGCAGCTCCTGCCCAGATGTGGAACAGTATTCCATACTTGGACGTACCTGGCTCTTCTATAGATAGAGAAGAGCATCAGTAGTGAGATATCTACTGGATCGATAGAAGGATCCCACCATTTTTCCAGTGGCCTTGGCAATGGATTTAATGTATGTGTTCCATTTAAGATTAGGAGTAAAGGTCAAGCCCAGAAGCTTGTCAAAACATAAGGCCTCCCCAAGACGAGAGCCATTTATTTCAATTGATGCCAGATGGGGATCAGAGCGTTGATGATGTAAAGATAAAAGTTTGGTTTTAGATGCATTAAAAGTAACAAGCCACCTCTTTCCCCATTGTACCACTTGCTCAAGATCAGAGGAGAGAGAATCAGAGAGAACTTGGTCGTTTACGGCCTTAGATATGCTAACATAGTAGTGTCATCAGCATAGATGGCAACGAATTATGTAATGATGTTATTTGGAAGATCATTAATGTAGATCAGGAAAAGAGTTGGGCCCAGGATGGACCCTTGAGGGGCTCCAGCATTAATACTAAGAGCTTCTGATTTCTACTCATCAACCACTACTCTTATGAACGTATCAGAGAGAAATGATTTAATAATTGAGAAGACATTTTCAGCTATACCATAGCTGGAGATCTTGTGAAATAAACTTTTATGCCATACTCTATCAAAGGCCTTTGATATGTCAAGAACAATTGCCCTAGAAAGGTAGCCTCCGTCGAGAGATTCGCTTAACTGTAAGCACATCTGCTGTAGATCTAGCAGAACGGAAACCATATTGCGTGTCATTAAGAAGGTTGAAGTTATCTAACAAATCAACTGGTATGAAAACCTATGATTATAGGTCTTACAAAATATTATTGGCAGTAATATTCTATAAGGACTATCTCATTTAGATAAAGATTGCTCGATATACAAGATAAAGCGAATAAATCAAATTTTAGTCATTCAATAAATTTAAAAAATTATGACGTGAAATGGTCAAATTTCAAATCAAAAGATTTTTTTTATTCTATGTAAGACAAAGCATACATTTGAAATATAACTCCTTATCTGATAAGATTTCGATCAAAACCCTATTTACTCCTCTGAAGAGATGGTAGACATCGAAATCCTATAGGATAAGGAGTTATATTTCAAATGTATTGTCTTACATAGAATAATAAAAATCTTTTGATTTGAAATTTGACCATTTCATGTCATAAATTTTTTAAATTTATTGAATGAATAAAATTTGATATATATTATTATTTACTATAATTATTAAATACCTACAGACACTAGTGTTTCATCCTTTCGGTAATCATCAGTGCAGGGTGTCACGATTAACACCAGGCGATAGATTTGAACCAGGCTAAAGAAGCCATCTCTGTTAACCGCGAGAAATATTGTTGAAATTAAACATTTGTTTTTTAAAATGCTTTTTAACGTCTATCAAAGTGATCTAATCATTATATGATGATTTGCCCATATATATATATATATATATATATATATATGGGCAAATTGTCATAGCCTTAATAATAATATGAAATCTGGATAAATTAAAATATATTTAAGCATCTTTTACGATCAAGCACCTCTCCTTAGTTTAAAATAACAGAAGTATTCATTTTATTTTTAAAAATATCTAATGATTAATTTATTTTTATTTCCAACTACTAGTCTCATCTTTATTAGTTGTTGTCGTCTCACCACAATTAACCTCTGGCACGTTTTGGGTGGGATTGAAACCGCTATCTTCAGACAGTGTTCATCTGGAACTGTAGAGATTCAACGTCTCTATCAACTGCGCCACGGGCCCCGAATGTGGTGAGACGACAACAACTACGGATGGCAGTGATGGCTGAGAATGCAGTTAGGAGATTCGAAGTTCCTATCCGTCGCGGTTACCACCTGACGAAGGCCAGAGGAATTAGTTGGCCGAAACGTTGTGAATAAACAATCCAATAAAAGATGAAAAACAACAACTAATAAAGATGAGACTAGTAGTCCGAAATAAAAATAAATTAATATATATAATGCTCATCTCAAAAATGAATTCCAATTAAGGAATAATATATATATATATATATATATATACCAATCGGTACGGACCCGACTATGGAAGATCAGATAATAAATAAACGTGGATTTATAAGATCAAAGAATCCAACCTTGATCGCCATTCGGGGCCCATGGCGCAGTTGATAGAGACGTTGAATCTCTACAGTTCCAGATAAAAAATTGTCTGAAGATAGCGGTTTCAATCCCACCCAAAACGTGCCAGAGGTTAATTGGCCAAAAATGTGGTGAGACGACAACAACTACGGATGGCAGTGATGGCTGAGAATGCAGTTAGGAGATTCGAAGTTCCTATCCGTCGCGGTTACTACCTGACGAAGGCCAGAGGAATTAGTTGGCCGAAACGTTGTGAATAAACAATCCAATAAAAAAATGAAAAACAACAACTAATAAAGATGAGACTAGTAGTCCGAAATAAAAATAAATTAATATATATAATGCTCATCTCAAAAATGAACTGCAATTAAGGAATAATACATAAATATCTAATGACTTTTTATAAAAAAAAAAAAAAAAAAAAAAAAAAAGTCACTTTTCTTAATTGAGTTTACATTTTAATTTGATGTTTGTAAGGTGTAAAAAGCAGATCTAAAATCATGTCAACTAAAATAGTACAATTTCATTTAAAAAAAAAAAAATGGCATTCCTTTTATTAATTTGAAAAAGATTTAGCTGACAAATTTATTTTTATGCTAACAAAATGGAGAATATCTTAATTATAAAACTCTGCGGACTGTCCGAGCTTTCTTGAATCTTGTAATAAATAATTTTACCAAGAATTCTTTATAAATTTTAGTTTTGGTTTCTATTCTAACTGATGGCATCAAAGTCTTTTTTGTTTTTTTGTTTTTTTTACTTTTGGAATCACTACTATATATTGGATACAATACAATACATAATGATCAATATAGAATTGGTTCTATAATCTATATGAAACCTGCATAAATTAAAATATCATATTTAAGCATATTTTACCACTGCTAGTTTGTCATTAAAAGTAAATTGCTGTGACTTTAAATAAACAGACATATGTGTCTTATTTATTTAAAGAATAGTTAGCTGAAAATGACAGTTTTATGGAAGAAAAATGAATTTGATTTTTCTTAATAGTAGTAATAATCAGAAGCAATTTGAAAGAAACACATTATTATTAAATATAGTAAAATATAGAGATTGATGTAGAAAGCATGGAATTTCTACAGATCCTGCTAGTAAAATATATAACAAATAGAAAAACTAGTAAAGATTTCATTAAAATTGGAAAATGATGCGAATTTTGGTGGAAAAAAAAAAAAAAAAAAAAAAAAAAAAAAAAATGAATGCCCATCACTGCTGATTCTATCAGAGCAATCTTGGCTTATCAATTTGAACAACTTCTGATTTCCATCAACATTTGGGAAATCTGCTGTATTAAAAAAAAAAAAAAAAAAATACAGATTTAGTCAACTTTCACCTTAAGATTTAATTCAGACATGTTTGTAAACACTAAAATTTTTTTTTTTTTTTATTTCAGACTAAGAGGGGGGAGGGGATATTTAAGAATCAGCAACAAAAAAAAAAAAAATAAATAAATAAATAAAAAAATCCAAAAATATATTTTGGCAAATACTTTTTAGGTTCATATTTGGATTTATAATCTTTATAACGGAAAATTGTGACTAAAACCTGCTTTCAGGAACACCAGCAACCACTGTAAAAGAGTAATAAAAAATGCAAGAGAGCTATATGCCCAGTCTGTTAAATCCAAAGTAGCTGATCAGCGGCTTGGTTCCCACCAGTTTTGGCAAATAACAAATAGGATCCTGAACAAAAGTGTGCGTTCTATCCCAACCATTATCAACAGATCAGAGGTCATCTCTTCAGCTTCAGACAAGGCCAAACTATTTTCCAAGAACTTTGCAGCTAATTCTACCCTATGCGACGAAGGCCATCAACTCCCAATAGTTCCTCCTATAACACAGAACACGCTAGTTAACATACAAATATCTGTGCGTGAGGTCGCCAAGCTAATCAAGAACCTTGATTCCAGTAAAGCAACTGGCCCTGACGGCATCTCAATTATAGTGTTAAAAAAGCTTCAACCAGAACTTGCTCCCATACTTACAAAACTGTTTAAGCGTTGCCTTAAGGAGAAGTGCTTTCCAACACCCTGGAAAACCTCGTAAGTATGCCCTGTATTTAAGAACTCTGCTGATAAGTCATCTCCCTCTAAGTACAGACCAATAAGTCTCCTGTGTGTCATGAGTAAGTTGCTGGAATCCATATTAAATAGGGAAATAGTCAACCACCTCAGCAGAAATAACCTTCTTAGTGACACGTAATATAGTTTCCATTCTGCAAGATCTACCGCAGATGTGCTAACGGTTATATCTCATAGGATTAGTGAATCTCTTGACAAAGGCTTCCTTTCTAGGGCAATTGCTCTTGACATATCAAAGGCCTTCGATAAGGTATGGCATAAAGGCTTACTTCACAAGATTTCCAGCTACGGTATAACTGGAAATATTCTATCATTAAATCATTTCTCTCTAATAGGCTCATAAGAGTAGTGGTTGATGGACAAAAATCAGAGGCCTGCAGTATTAATGCTGGAGTCCCTGAAGGGTCCATCCTGGGCCCTACTCTCTTCCTTATCTACATCAATGATCTCCCTAAACACATACTTAAATCATTCGTTGACATCTATGCTGATGATACGACCATCTATGACAACACATCAAAGGCTGTAAATGACAAAGCTCTCTCTGATTCTCTCTCCTCTGATCTCGAATGAGTAGTTCAGTGGGGGAAGACATGGCTGGTTACCTTTAATGCATCTAAAACCAAACTCCTATCTTTACATCATCAACGCTCTGATCCCCATCTGGCATCAACTGAAATGGATGGCTCTCGTCTAGGAGAAGCCCCATGTTTTGACAAGCTTCTGGGCTTGACCTTTACTCTTGATCTGAAATGGAACACGTACATCAAGTCTGTTGCCAAGGTCGCTGGAAAGATGGTGGGATCCTTCTACCGCTCCAGAAGATATCTCACTACTGATGCAATTCTCTATCTATATAAAAGCCAAGTACGTCCAAGGATGGAATACTGCTGCCATATCTGGGCAGGAGCTGCTAAAAACAGCCTATCCTGCCTTGACAGAGTACAAAATAGACTTCGTGGCTTTGTGGGGGATGCCCTTTTCTCTACCCTGCAACATCTCTCCCACAGAAGAGACGTTGCGAGCCTATCCTTGTTTTATCGTTATTTCCATGGCAGGTGCTCGTCTGAACTCCAATCTCTGCCCCCCCCCATCTTTTATGAAAAACACCCGTCTAACTGAATCCACTGTCAAAAACCTTCCCCACTGTTTATCTATGCCTAAATCAAAATGTAGATTCCATGAACAAAGCTTCTTTCTTACAACTGCACACCTGTGGAACTCTGTTCCGTCTGCCTGCTTCCCACCTGATTACAACTTGGGTGTCTTCAAGTCCAACGTAAACAAATTCCTGATGAACCGCCCTCTTAAGTAGACTCTTTATTAAACCTCCACACTAACGTACTGTACTTACAATAACCCTTATCCCTGAATGGCTTCCGGGCCTTGATAAGTGGTGACCACATTGTAAAAAAAAAAAGTTTGATATTTTATTTCAAATAATGCAGCAAGACATATTTCACATACTCCAAGCTGACAAGCTGAGATTGCTCAAAATTGCAGTGAGAATTAGAGATTGTTTGAAACGATAGGCTGAGATTGCTCAAATAGAAAATCATCAGCATCATCAGCAGCAAGGAAGTGACAATGGCTAAGTGATTGACAACATGGACTGACAACCTGTGTGTATCAAGTTTGAATCCACAGAAACAATCAAATTGGAACAGAGAGCTGGGAATGGGAAATTATCAAAACCCAAAATTATAAAGGTGTTGGTGTAATTAAACATAACTACTATTACAAACAACAGAATAAGAAAGAGACACAGACACAATCTATATTCACTGCTACTACTGCATGACACACACCAACTATCTGCTTATGATTTGAAGATTTCTATGTTTGAAACAAATTCTTGGAGTTTTGATCCTGTAGACAAATTAAAGGGCATTTGTTGGTAACTATCGGATGAAATATTAATAGTGTGAATATCGGTGTAAATACTAAAAAAAAAAAAAAAAAAAAAGGTGCAAGTGACCAGAGCGGTCTAACAAACAAATCAGTTTTTTGGGTTTGTTCTTTATTATTAATTTATTGAAAATTCTTCAGATTTTCTCCATTGAAAAATTTGAAACTTTTGTTCCTGAAAATTAGAATATTACATTGGATGGAGGCGAATCAAAGACAAAACAATTTTAGGCTTTGATAAAAATTTATGATATGCTTATTATTTACAGCATAAATAATCACAGAGTTAGCTCCCTTCCTTTGATTACTTTCATTTTTGTTGGTAGAAACTGTTTATCAAACTCATCGTTAATCCCAGTTGATTTGGGGGTTTGTTCTGAATATGCAGCAGACATTAGTGCTGCCATATTAAAGCTTTCTAATGCCGCAACATTCCATTTCAATGATTTGTAGTGTTTGGGTCTAGCACAACCCAAGACAGAAGAAGGACGAGTGAATTAGATTGATATTTGAAAGAGAGAGAGAGAGAATAGAAGAATGTTTAAAATTATAAGAGAAAGAAAAGGAAGTTCTAATAAAAAAAAGAAAAAGAAAGAGGTAATACAAATAGAGGAAATGAAAGATTTAGGAGGGAAAGGAAGTGGGAGCAAGTTAGTAGTGGTTGCAGGCAAAGAAAATAAAAGATTGAAGGTGTGTTAAATATTAAATTAATACAAAACATAAAAGAAGGGCTGAAAGTAGTAGGTGGGAAGAATTCAAATAAAGGAAGGGGGAAAAAAAAAAGGAAATTTAAACATTTAAATTATGTAGAAGAGTAAGGTGGAGGGAGCAAATGAGAAGGAAGAAACAGATTAGTAAAAAAAAAAAAAAATGTCAAAGACAACTAAAATGAGAGTTTAATTGAAAAAGAGAGAAGAGGTAAAAAGAAAAAATGTATAAAGAAAGAGAAAAAAAACTAAGGTGGTAGGAAAAAGAAAGAGAGAAGTCGTGGATGGGGAAGGAGAAAGAGAGAGAGAAGTCAGGGGTGGGAAAGAAGGAGAGTGAGAGAGAAGTCGGGGTGGGAAAGAAGGAGAGTGAGAGAGAAGTCGGGGGTGGGAAAGAAGGAGAGTGAGAGAGAAGTCGGGGGTGGGAAAGAAGGAGAGTGAGAGAGAAGTCGGGGTGGGAAAGAAGGAGAGTGAGAGAGAAGTCGGGGTGGGAAAGAAGGAGAGTGAGAGAGAAGTCGGGGTGGGAAAGAAGGAGAGTGAGAGAGAAGTCGGGGTGGGAAAGAAGGAGAGTGAGAGAGAAGTCGGGGTGGGAAAGAAGGAGAGTGAGAGAGAAGTCGGGGTGGGAAAGAAGGAGAGTGAGAGAGAAGTCGGGGTGGGAAAGAAGGAGAGTGAGAGAGAAGTCGGGGTGGGAAAGAAGGAGAGTGAGAGAGAAGTCGGGGTGGGAAAGAAGGAGAGTGAGAGAGAAGTCGGGGTGGGAAAGAAGGAGAGTGAGAGAGAAGTCGGGGTGGGAAAGAAGGAGAGTGAGAGAGAAGTCGGGGTGGGAAAGAAGGAGAGTGAGAGAGAAGTCGGGGTGGGAAAGAAGGAGAGTGAGAGAGAAGTCGGGGTGGGAAAGAAGGAGAGTGAGAGAGAAGTCGGGGTGGGAAAGAAGGAGAGTGAGAGAAGTCGGGGGTGGGGGAGGAGGAGAGAGAGAGAGAGAGAGAGAAGTCAGAGGTGGGAAAGGAGGAGAGAGAGAAGTCGGGGAGTGGGGGAGGAGGAGAGAGAGAAGTCGGGGAGTGGGAGAGGAGGAGAGAGAGAAGTCGGCGGGGTGGGGGAGGAGGAGAGAGAGAAGTCGGCGGGGTGGGGGAGGAGGAGAGAGAGAGAAGTCGGCGGGGTGGGGGAGGAGGAGAGAGAGAGAAGTCGGCGGGGTGGGGGAGGAGGAGAGAGAGAAGTCGGGGGGTGGGGGAGGAGGAGAGAGAGAAGTCGGGGGGTGGGGGAGGAGGAGAGAGAGAGAAGTCGGGGGGTGGGGGAGGAGGAGAGAGAGAGAAGTCGGGGGGTGGGGGAGGAGGAGAGAGAGAGAAGTCGGGGGGTGGGGGAGGAGGAGAGAGAGAGAAGTCGGGGGGTGGGGGAGGAGGAGAGAGAGAGAAGTCGGGGGGTGGGGGAGGAGGAGAGAGAGAGAAGTCGGGGGGTGGGGGAGGAGGAGAGAGAGAGAAGTCGGGGGGTGGGGGAGGAGGAGAGAGAGAGAAGTCGGGGGGTGGGGGAGGAGGAGAGAGAGAGAAGTCGGGGGGTGGGGGAGGAGGAGAGAGAGAGAAGTCGGGGGGTGGGGGAGGAGGAGAGAGAGAGAAGTCGGGGGGTGGGGGAGGAGGAGAGAGAGAGAGAGAAGTCGGGGGGTGGGGGAGGAGGAGAGAGAAGTCGGGGGTGGGGGAGGAGGAGAGAGAAGTCGGGGGGTGGGGGAGGAGGAGAGAGAAGTCGGGGGGTGGGGGAGGAGGAGAGAGAAGTCGGGGGGTGGGGGAGGAGGAGAGAGAAGTCGGGGGGTGGGGGAGGAGGAGAGAGAGAGAAGTCGGGGGGTGGGGGAGGAGGAGAGAGAGAGAAGTCGGGGGGTGGGGGAGGAGGAGAGAGAGAGAAGTCGGGGGGTGGGGGAGGAGGAGAGAGAGAGAAGTCGGGGGGTGGGGGAGGAGGAGAGAGAGAGAAGTCGGGGGGTGGGGGAGGAGGAGAGAGAGAGAAGTCGGGGGGTGGGGGAGGAGGAGAGAGAGAAGTCGGGGGGTGGGGGAGGAGGAGAGAGAGAAGTCGGGGGGTGGGGGAGGAGGAGAGAGAGAAGTCGGGGGGTGGGGGAGGAGGAGAGAGAGAAGTCGGGGGGTGGGGGAGGAGGAGAGAGAGAAGTCGGGGGGTGGGGGAGGAGGAGAGAGAGAAGTCGGGGGGTGGGGGAGGAGGAGAGAGAGAGAAGTCGGGGGGTTGGAAAGAAGGAAGGAGAGAGAAGTTGGGGATGGGGGAGGAGGAGAGAGAGAGAGAAGTCGGGGTTGGGAGGGGAGGACGAGAGAGAGAGAAAGAGAAGTCGTGGAGGGGAGGACGAGAGAGAGAGAAAGAGAAGTCGTGGAGGGGAGGACGAGAGAGAGAGAAAGAGAAGTCGTGGAGGGGAGGATGAGAGAGAGAGAAAGAGAAGTCGTGGAGGGGAGGACGAGAGAGAGAGAAAGAGAAGTCGTGGAGGGGAGGACGAGAGAGAGAGAAAGAGAAGTCGTGGAGGGGAGGACGAGAGAGAGAGAAAGAGAAGTCGTGGAGGGGAGGACTAGAGAGAGAGAGAGAAAGAGAAGTCGTGGAGGGGAGGACAAGAGAGAGAGAGAGAAAGAGAAGTCGTGGAGGGGAGGACGAGAGAGAGAAGTCGTGGAGGGGAGGACGATAGAGAGAGAGAGAGAGAGAGAAGTCGTGGAGGGGAGGCCGAGAGAGAGAGAGAGAGAGAGAGAGAAGTCGTGGAGGGGAGGACGAGAGAGAGAGAGAGAGAAGTCGTGGAGGGGAGGACGAGAGAGAGAGAGAAGTCGGGGAGGGGAAGAGGAGAGAAGATGTCGGGGAGGAGAGAAGGAGAGAGAGATGTCGGGGAGGGGAGAAGGAGAGAGAGATGTCGGGGAGGGGAGAAGGAGAGAGAGATGTCGGGGAGGGGAGAAGGAGAGAGAGATGTCGGGGAGGGGAGAAGGAGAAGTCGAGGAGGAGAGAGAAGTCGGGGAGTGGATGAGGAGAGAAGTCGGGAGGGGAGGAGGAGAGAGAGAGAAGTCGGGGGGAGGAGCAAGAGAAAATTCAGTGGGAGGAGAAGGAACAAAAAAAGTAAAATTTTCTTCCCACAGTCGCTCAGTCAAAATATTATACCAATTAATGGTACGTTTTTTTCTCTCTATATATTTTTCATTCAGTAAAATTTATCTCTGGGAGAATATTTTTATTTTATTGTTACAAAAAAAAAAGTTTTTGTCTAATTTTCCAAAAAGAAAGAATACTTTTTGAAATAACCTTGGTGTCAGGTTTTCTTTTACTGTTTTTAATTTTTTAATAATTTTTTTTTTTAAATTAAAATTTTTATACTAAAAACATTTTTATTAATGGTCATTATTTTAACAAGACAGAGGATCAGGGTGGGTGGGGTAGAGATAAAGAGCAAAGAATCCGAATTCTTCTAGTAGACTTCTGAGTAGATCAATATAACTGACCAAAAAGCCTTTGTCGTAGCATCATCTTTGTCTGATTCATCTTTTGGAGTTTTTAACAAGTCAGCATCGGCAAGCAGATTTTGAATTGGGATGAAGAAGGGGGCAGGGGCGATTTTAGATTTCGTTCTGCAGCCGAGCATCATTTTCTTCTTTTCATACAAATGAATAAAACCGGATTTTAGGCCTGTGTCTTCCACGGAAGAATAAAAAAAATATTCTAACCATAATTTTTTCACAGCTTATCACGAGACCAAATCCTTTAAGCTCTTTTCATTTTTATGAATTTTTTCATTTTTATTGTTTCGACTAATCTTGGGAGACTTCTTCATTCTTAAGGAGGATGAGGAATCTTCCTTTTGAAGACTTTTTTCTTTCTCGTTCTTATTTTCCTCCGTACTGTCGATATCACATCGGCTGGTTGAGACCTGCCCAGTCCTACAGTTCTCTTTCTGGGAGTCTCGACTACTTCGTGACGGACTCTTCTCTAGCTGTTTGTTCTCGATGTGGTTCTTTTCACTGTGTGAGATGTCGCCTTTTGTTACCTTTTCGCCATCTTTTTTATGCCTGCCTTTTAAAATATTCTTGTACACCCAATCCTCACCATCCTGGTAGAAAAACTGAAAAAAAAAAAAAAAATAAATAAAATAAAAAAAGGAGAGAGAAAAAATTAAAAGTTAAAAAATGAAACCCAACAAATATTTCTAAATTAAAAAGAATGGACATTAATGAAGAAAAGCTTAAAAGCTATGTACAGTATGGCGCACAGGTGAAAATCACAGTTCCAAATAAATTAACAAACTTTGTGACATACTTACGTAACAGGCAAAAATAAGATGCCATTTTTGATGAACATAAAAGTCATCTAAGTTCCCTCCCCTCATCATGAATGATTTAAAGTTTTAAACTTCCTAGGAAAACTAATGGTACTTGTACAGTTTAATCAAGACATTAAAAAATGAAAATATCAAAAAAAGTTTAAATTGTACGTATCTGTTATGGAATGAAGTTCTCTGCAAAAAAATTTCACTTGATTTCATCAAGTAGTTTTCATTTTATAGCAAAAAAACAATTTGTTATGATACCGAGCAAACGGTTCGATTTTTAGGAAGAAAAGATAGTTATTAAAAGATGGGAAGGGAGTATTGGCGCTTTACATGGAGTTATCTCCCCGTGGCGTTTATAAACTCCAAACAAAAATGAAAAAAAAAAACAAACAAACCAAAATGGCTGCCTTTAACGCACTTTCATAAAAACGTGTTTTTCCGCTGTAAAAAAATTACTCTATCAAATAAGGTGAAATTTTTTTTTTTTCAAAGATCTTCATGTCAAAATGGATATGTACAATATAACCTTTTTTTTTTTTTTCGATATTTTCATTTTTTAATGTCTTGATTAAACTGTACAAGTACCAAACTAACATGACAGTTCTCTTTAAAAACTGAAAAAGGACAAAAAATGTTTTTTTTCTAATCAAAAACATACGTTCCACTAAAAAGCCAGCAACCTGTATCTATGACAGGTTCTGGCTATTTAAGCAGAAAGCAATTTTGTCTGGATTAAAAAAAACAAAAAAACAGAATGCCACTAAAAGGAGAGAATTCACACCCCCAAGCATTATCTCTTTTAACCTTTTTTCTTTTTTTTCTACAGAGGAGTAACCACTTATCAAGGCCTGAAGGCCACTCGAGGATACAGGGTAATGTGTATACAGTGATGGAAAGCGAGTAGAAGGTGACTATATAAGGGACGGCTCAATAAGAATTTGCTTACATTGAACTTGAAGATGACAATTTTGTAGTCAGCCAGAAAGGCAGTTCTAGGAAAAAAGTTTTGTTCCTGGAACTTGCATTTAGATTTAGGCACAGATAGAGAATGAAGGAAAATTGTTGATCGTGGTTTTAGCTATGCGAGTGCTATTTGTGAAAGTTTGACATAGAGGGACCATAGATTGAAGCTCTGACAAACACTTACCATGAAAATAACAATAAAAGGGCATCACCTATGAAATTTCAAAGCCGATTTTGAACTGTCAAGGTGATACAGGGTGCTCTGACTGGTTCCTGTCCAGATGTGGACATAAAGTGAGGTAAAATCCGTTCTGGTTGAAACCGTTTACTCAAAAAATCTCAAGCTATGAATCCTTTATGGAGGAAGAAAATCCTAATAAGACCCATCAGCGAACGAAAGTTAAATTTTTAATTTTGATGTCACATGGATACTGAAAGGAAAATTTAGAACCCCCCCCCCCCAAAAAAAAAACTTACTTTTGTTGCAAATGCTGTGTTCGTTTCTTTTCGTAATCGTTCACCTTCACGTTGTCGATCTTCCAACTAAAAAACAAAATGAAAAGAAATAAAAACTCATCACTGACTAATTTCTACAACAAACATTTTGCAAAACTAACAGGCAGCAGGTATTAGTATTGCCATATTATTGCTTTCTAATGCTGCAACATTACATTTCAATGATTTGTAGTGTTTTGGTCTAGCACAACCCAAGACAGAAGAAGGTCGAGTGGATTAGATGGATATTTGAGAGAGAAAGAGAGAGAATAGAATGTTTAAAATTATAACGGAAAGAAAAGGAAGTAAAAAATAAGAGAGGTAATACAAATAGTGGAAATTTAAAAGTTTAAATTATGTAGGAGAGAAATGAAGAGGGAGCAAGTTGGTAGTGGTAGCAGGCAAAGGAGGAAATAAAAGATTAGAGATGTGTTAAATATTAAATTAATACAAAACATGGAAGTGCTAAAAGTAATAGGTGGACATGATTCAAATAGAGAGGAAAGAAAAAAAGGAAATTTATACACTTTATCATCAAAGATGACTAATAATTTTGGTTTGTCAACATTTTCATGGGTTATTTAATGTTGAAACAATGTAAAATTCATTTGAGACGGTTTCTTTACCTATCGCTGATGTGTGAGGAAGCAATGCTATTGAAAAACGAATGCACATAAATGTATTTGAAAGAATTTTGACTCGGCTTTACAATTTTATAGTCCATATCAATCAATATTTCATCCCTAGTATAATCTACAAGTGAAACATGCATGATAACGACGATAGATTCATCTCAGCGAGACAAAAGTATTTTTCTTCTGATTTATTTTAAAACGAAACATCTAAAATTACAATATTACAGATTATAAAATAAAAAACTGAAATCAAACAATCTACACACTTTACAGAAATCAAGAATGCAGGTAATAAAAATAAAATGTGGACATTAATGTGAACTATTCCTCAAAACAACTGTGTATTCAAAATAAACAATTTTCAATAAAAGTCTGAAGAAAAAAAAAAAACCCTTCACAGGATTACTTACGAATTTCTTATGTTCTGTGGCAATATTCACGTCTCCCAACCTAAGAGCATTTGTGACATGCCGCCACAGTTTCCTAGATTCAAATTCTCCCTGTGAAGAAATTGGCCGGACAGATTTACGCATTATTTGAAGATTGTTCACATCAATAGTTTTCGTTTCGCCCTGAAACACAAAAAGAACCAACTTCATTCAAGATGTCTACATCAGAAAAGAGCAGAAAAGGGATTGATGGATTCTGTTATCATTTAACCTAATATCTACTCTATAAAGGCTGACTCTGGAAACTTAACTTGTTCTCTCTGGAGCTTCAGATTAAGAGTTTGTATTTTCAAACATAAAAAAAAACAAACCAAGATTCATAATGTCAGTTTAAAATACGTTTTACTAAACAATTCTTCCGAAATATGTTACAACTTTCTCTACTTTTTATTTACCTTTTTTTTTTTCATTTAGCTTACTCATAGAAAACAGACACACAATGGTACATGCAACATGTTTACACACTACTCGAACTTCTTAGTTTCCACCATTCATAGGTATGGAAGCCCTGAACAGCAAAAAACCAGTTTTTCCTTTTTAAATATGCTTCATTACATCCAACGTTAAAACAGGATTCTGTATTGCTTCTTGGCATTCATGCATAAACAGTTCCTACATTGATTACTATTCTTATGACCATTATTATTCTAATTATTATTAGTAGTAATATTAATACGATCATTATTAATACTAAAACAGTTTTGTTTATCTTAAGTTACTTATTTTCATCTATCACTTTAAAAAAAAACTAACAAACATTGAATTTATCCAAATGCACACGCACTGATGCTTGACCATAGTATTTTTTGCCCTGCACCCCCAAACCAATTATTCAAAAGAAACTTTTTTTCATGTAAACATTGAATTGAACTTGAAAAGCATATTTAGATATAGCATGGTTTGGACATATATACATAGTTAAAAGTAGCAACATTAACAGGTACTTCTGCAGAATATAGACTGGGTTTTACTGTGATTGCTAGTTTTGTTGAAAGAGGTAGGTGATTTTAGTCTTGTTTTATTGCTATGGACAGGGCTTCTGTACATTCACTTAACATTTTAATAAAAAAGGTATTGTAGCACATTCATACCCAAAACACATTTACAATTTTATTTTAAAAAGGTACTTATTTACAAATAACAATCTGATAAGAAAAAATATAACTTTAACAGGTACTTCTGCAGATTATGGACCTCACTTTATTGCTGTTTGTAGTGATGATTTTACTATTGCTATTACTACTGACAAAGCCTTTTAACAACATTAATACTTTTGCAGAATTTAATAAAAACATACCGTAAACAACTCAACTATTTAATGTGGTGACAGTTGATGTTGACACTAACTTTATTATTATTATTATTATTGTGTTTCGTTTTGTGGAGTGGGATAAACTTTAGTATTGTTATTATTGCTATTCTTCATACTAATAGTACTATTTTGATTTTCTATATTCTTCCTATTTTTGATTTTCACTGGAATTCAGGCGAGAGTAAGCCTCCACAAGATCCAACCCAATTTGCACTCATTCAGTAGATATCTGGTAAGTGCTTTCTCTCCTTGGTCTTTCCATCCTCCTAGACTCTTCTCAACTACTTAGTGTGGTGCCAGTCAGTGCTAAAACCATAACTATTATTATTACTACTGTTTTTATTATTATTATTATTGTTGGTGATTTTAATATCAATATTTTTATTAAGAGTACTATTTTGCTTTTCTACATTCTTCATATTTTTGGTTATTATTATTAATAGTCTTATTAATATTCTGTTTTGTTCTGTTATTATTATTCTGATTATTTTTACTATTGGCTATATTACTGTTACAAGTATTATGTTTATTATTTGTCCTAACGTTATTAATATTTACATTGTTTCATTTAACATTATCTTTAGTATCTTTTGATTTATTTGGTTAATGTTATAACTACTACTTTTATCGTTATCATTCTACTAGTATCGTTGAAGTTCAATACCACCTAAAATGCACTAGAGCCGGTTATGGTTATCTTTGAACCCATATTTCAAGACAGAGACATCCAGACAGACACCAAAATGGTTGTATACAAAGCTATCGTGCTCCTGATGCTTCTCTATGCTCCAGAGACCTGGACGATATACCACCACTGGAGAAGTTTCACCAACCCTGCCAACAGAACATTCTAGACATCTTCTGGGAGGACTATTATACCAACCTCAGCATCCTCTAAAAGGCCAACACCACTAGCGTCGAAACCATTGCTGCTTGAAACTAGTGGAGGTGATTGGGCTATTTCATCAGGATGTTGGATCCCCGGCTGCCAAAACAACTCTTCTATGAGCAGTTAAAAGAAAGAGCGTAGTCAAAGAGGCTAGAAGAAGCGATACAAGGATTTTTTAGAAGCAATCTTGAAATGTGGCATCAATACGGGCACATGAGACCCAGAACAAGGACAGGCAAATCTGGAGACAGACCATTGCTGAAGGCCAACTGACATATGGATCTTGAGGAGAGGAGGAAGTCAACCTTCCTAAAGTCAACCTTCCAAAAGGCCAGGATCGGCCTTCTCGGCTACCTCCGCATAAAAAACGGCTACCTCCGCATAAAAAAAAAAAAAATCCAGAATATGACCACCATCCTCACCGTTGAGGTGTCGCCAAGAGAGATTAGTATCATTATGAGTTTGCTATTTGTATTATCATTATTTGTATTATATTTTTCTCAGTATTACTATCATCATTTACATAATTATTATTAATCTTTTTATTCTTAATATTATCAATAATGTTAGTACTATAAGTAGTAATAGTAGTAGTAGAACAATTTGTTATTAATGTTTGTATTAATATTGCTAACATTATTATCATGTATTATTCATTAGTAATTCTAGCTTGAGCTTGAGCATTGAATTTTTATCACTATGAATTCCCGGGCAACACTGAGACACAGGTATATCAAAAACAAAAAAATTGAGTGCTTCTTGCCTGATAACGCTCAGTAAATAATTTAATATTGTGCATACTTGTTATTGTGTAGAAAAGTTTTAGTAAAAATAAAGTAATGTCATGTGGAAAAAAAAAAAAAAAAAACGGAAAGAAAACCTGATTTGCTTTTGGTAAAATCTGAATTGATACTTATATTACAGAACAACAATTCTGCATTAATCACAAAATTAAAATTGCATTAACTGTAGCTACTGAGGATTGTTATCTTAAGAAGGACTAAATTAAGCAATATCTTTTTTATTTGGTATAATGATAAGAGCGTTTGCATCTGGGTCAGGAGATGAGAATTCAATCCTCAGTAGAGTTTAACCAAAGATTTAAAAATGATACTCGATGTGCTCTTGCTAAACACCAAACATTATAAGAAGAGGACAAAGGAAAATGGAGCAATCCTGAGAATGGAGTGACACTCTTGCCTTTCCTACACCTGGGTATAGGAACTAATGAAAAAGGAGTTTTGGAGTTTCTCAACGGTAGTCAACTACTTAGCTTTTCTTTTTAAAGAGGCAGATATTCAGAAAAAATATTGCTCTACGAATCTTAACTCAGAAAACTGTTCAACAAATAGAAAAACGATTTTTTTTTTTAATGAAGAATAATTTCAATGTAACAGACATTATCAATGTTTTTTTTTTTTGCTGTTGTTGATGTGATAAACAAACAAGACAACACTGAATCAGAACATAAATATGTTAGAAAATGTAAAGCTTGAACAAAAACTGTTAAACTGCAAGGTGGAACGATAAAATTGTCGCTATAGGAAAAACATGATTCTATTATTTCCATTTGATGAAAATCGGTTTTCTTTTTATTGTTGCAGACCATCTACTAGTTGGCCAGTTGTGTACAAATCCCAAGAGTAATAAGAGCCTTCTATCATGTCTGAAAGTGACACCGTCTGTACAACTCCTGTTCTCTACCAATCCAACTTATGACAACAGGACCATTGCCAGCACCATCAAAATGCAACTCCGGACTGTTCAACGCTTGAGGGTACAGCTCAACAAAGTTTCCAGCCACGGTTATGATCTTTGGTGTAGTTTCAAGTGAGGGCCACATCATGCCATCTCACAAGTGGGCTTGAAAGTCAACATTAAAGTGTACCTGGATGTGATGAAGAGTGTGGTGATTCCCTGGTGCAATCAGGTGGCTGCTGGCAGACCCTGGGTGTGGTAGCAGAACTTGGTGCTAGCCCACGAGTCCAAAGAGACTCAAGCCTGGCTTCAGAAGGAGTGCTACGACTTTGAACCCTTCTCTCACTGGCCCGCACTCCTCCCTCGACTTGAACATGCTGGACTTCTTTGTTTGGTCATACATCACAAGATTATCATCAAGATAACCTCTCACAACACCAAAACCAGCCAGATTGCCGAGTATTCGCCGAGCTCCCGCTGACACTTATAGAAAAGGCATGCTCTTAGGTCCGGACCTGTATTGAGGTAGTGATTGAAGCTGAAGGCGGCTACATTAAATAGGTGTCAGCTCTACTATATAATTAAATTACCTGAATTAATTTTTTCAATAAGTCTTAAAATAAAGCTGTAGTGTCGTTTTCTTTAGTGTGATAAATTATTGTTCCACCTTGTGTAAAAAGAAATTTTGGCCAACTTTGTCAAAAGAAAGATAAAAATAAAAACCCAAGAATGTATATTTACTTACATTTTCGTATGTGAACTCTAAGAAGCTATTCCATTCCCCTTGCACTTTGCATGTAATATTGCCGGTGTTATTATTTTTCACTTCAGCTGTCACTCGATGCAACTTACCACCATAGAAAGGCTATTGAAAATAAAAAGGAAAATAAATTATATGTATATTCATTTGGTATATCCAGTAAGCTCATAAAAAATATATACAAGGTGTTCTAAAATGAACCATCTAATACTAATTTAGATTTCAAAATAGATGGTTAATTTTGAGACAGTCCGTATAACACACAAACACGATCTTAAAATTCAGATGAACTAAGCAACACTTCTTAGTAAATAATAAAAATAAAAAACAATTCATTTTTATTTAGTTACTTCCTGAAACTAAAAAGTGAGTATCAGACGTCGATTGTAAAAATGCATTTGGTTTGGTTGTTTTATAGTGTATCAACCCTTCTTCAATGCCAAATCTAGTCATTTTGGTAAAAGCCTTTATGCTTCAAGCTCTTTATATTTTTAAATATTTATCATGTTTGGTTTGATCGTTTTGTAGAAGAAAATTGTTTTTGACTTTGCAGAACATGATTGAGTTTTTCAAAAGGAAAAAAAAAAAAAAACCAACATCAATGTTTGGTGTATTAAAGTCAGGAAGACGATATCTTTGGACAGCCTGATCTGGTAGCACCAGATGTAGTAAGACGAAAGATCATAAGAAAAAAAATGTCTGCAGTCCACTAGATAAACCAACGAAGAATGTATCTATTTGAATTTTTTTTTCATACTAGTATAATTATTTTTGCCAGAAGGATGTTAAGAATGCAATACCTGCATCGACTGTAGGTCCACAAAAAGTACAATGACCTGAAGATCAAGTTAGTCAAAAACCCCATCTTAAAGTGTAGGAGATGCATGGGACGGGTGCATCTTACTATCAGTTGTCCACACCAAAGAAATAGCACTAAATGATAATATCCTGGAGGTGTAGACTTTTCCTGCCTTATTCTTTGAGGATCAACTAGGTAAGGTTTTTTTTTTTTTTTTGACTGACATTTTATTTGTTAATTCCTCAAGGAATCTATAAAAAATTGTCTGGATGTATATATGTGCACATCCCGAGAAAGGAATGAGCTGCGTATAGGAGGAAGAGTGGTTGAAGGAGATGAAGAGGGGGGGGGAAAGAGAAACATATATAGAGGGATAGACAGAAGTTTTGTTTTTTTAAAGAAATGTTACATTCTGACCAAATCTGGTTGACATCATAAATACGCACCTTTGTGTGGAATGTGATAGCAGCAGAATAGCCAGACTTCTGGCAGGTAATATAAATCTTATCACCCAGCTCCACCCATGGAACTGTAAGGATGGATCTGGCATAGGCACTCGGTAAACCAAACACGTATTCCTCATCATGCTTCAGCAAATTTAAACAAACTGAAAGACAAGTACAATCGTTCAGTATAAATGAGACAACATTAATTATTTGTTGATCAATCATGTAGGTAAGATTTTATAACATGGCAAAGGGTGACCCCCACTTCCTTCTCCCTCCCACATTTTCTTCCTAAAAATCAAAACATGACTACATTTTGATCGGTATCATTACAAGTTGTTTTTTCGCTTAAAAAAAAAAAAAAAAAAAAAAAAAAAAAAAAATTACTTGATGAAATTAAGTGAAATTTTTTTTTTTCTGAGAACTTCATTCCATAACGGATACGTACAATACGTACAATATCTATATTTTTTATCATTTTTTTAATGTCTTGATTAACCTGTACAAGTACCCAATATTTATGTGGAGATTGTTTTTATAGACTGTGTTTTTAAGATGACACAACAAATAAACATCTGTGGAGTATGAAGCTCCTTCAAGGATTACGTTACTGATGAGACAATACTCAAAATGCTTCTCCGACAATAAGATAAAAACTTTCTTTTTAATGTAAATTGCTCCAAATCATTTAATGTAAAGAACTTAAAAAAAAAAAAAAAAAAAAAAAAAAAAAAAAAAAAAGGGTGGGGCATTTCTTCGTGGGGAGGGGAGGTCATCATCCTGTATATTTTGCTATGAATCTAAATTATAGAAAGTCTTAAAATAAAAAGAATTTTTTTTTGACTCACTTTTGCCGACCATTACAACACCGATTGACATTCCCATGAATTTTGATTTGGTCCATATTGATGCATTCATGTTGATTTCTTTTTCAGGACATTCAAAATAAAAAGCTGAAACTGAAAAAAAAAGTCGGATTAGATTATTAAAAAAAAAAAAAAAAAAAAAAGAGTAAAAGTTTTATCTTCTATTCCTCTTTAATGGTGAGTGATAGCATGTAATAGAAATGATAGAAGTACCAGTTCTATTCTCAAAATATCCTGTTCACTAACGTATTTCTGGAATTTTGAGGAACATTTTATGATGAACTTACATATCAAAGTGTAATATAGGAATCGGAAGATGTATATATTTTTATAAGAAAAAACTATACCCCCCTTCTTCCTTTCACGTCACGATAAATGTATGTATTAGTCAAGCAGACACCCCCATCCCCAACCTCCCTCCATCCACCCACGCAAAGGAAATCACAGAGACAAGATTTACCGCCTTTCGACAGGACGGCGAACATAACGGATGGAAATCAGACAGAACCCCCAACCCACCCATCTCAGATGAGAACACGTGGAAATAAAAAAACCTGAGCGGGAAATTCAGTTGGGCTACGAACGGCCAGAGGGAACACTGGTGGAAAATGAGGGCCCCGAAGAGAATGTCTTAACACCAGTGTAGAAAGACGCATAGGTGAGACAGAGGCCATTCAACTCACATTGGACCGAAAAGGGAAACCAACTCAAAGCTTGGATATACCTTGGCCGAATGTTAGTCCTGGAGATGAATATCCCTCCAATGGAGAACATTATGCTAAAAACCACTCGTTAGGATAAGAAGAGAACGGTGACGAAGAAGAAAAGACATTTGTGTTAACGATGCTCCTCGGAACCGGACAATTATCAAGAAGCTAAGTATTTATCAATTTTCATCCACTCCAATCCGCCCAACCCGCTCCCATGTCTCTATGTTAAAATATCATTCATGTTATGTATAAATTGACTTTTTGCCACGTGCAATGAAAGAAGAAATATGTGACTGTCTGATTCCAAATAATAACTGCGACTAAATTTTTCTTTCCATTAAAAAAAAAAAAAAAAAAAAAAAAAAAGGAAAAGGAGGGGGAAAGAGACAATACAGCCCCATGATCAAACTTTATTACCCCCCACCCTGTTTCGATAAATACCTTATATATGAAATTTCATTTCTGTAGACCAAAAACTGACAGAGGAGTTTGGTAGGCACAATCCTTCAATGTTGGTAGTAATGTTAAAATAATAAATATTTATTGATTTTAAACTACCAATAAAACTAAAATCTATTGACAAACCCCCTAAAGTGTATTTTTACATTTGAGAAAATATCTGCAAATTTAACATGTTTTTATGGTAATCGAAAAAATAACTATGGTTAAATATTTAGAGATTTATAAAGAACTGCAATCGGGAAAAATATTGAAATCGTCCTATCATTAATATATATATATATATATATATATCTTATTTATAGCATTCCGAATTTTATTGGGTTTATATAATTGATAATTCGTAACCGTTCATATAGCAATAAATTTTAAGTCAGAATGAGATGACTTACATTGTAAGCTTCAAAATTACCATCATTTGTAATTGAGCATTCATATTTGTTTTAACAAAATCAAGACATCAAAGAATGGATTGATAGCAACAAATTATGTATTTCATCGTTCGTTATAATTGTTTCAAGACCATTCGGACAAATTCAAACCTTATATCATTCGAAAATTTTCACAAGAATAGCCTCTCATCAGACGTTTAAAAAAACACTTTTACAATGAACAATATGGAATCCATTTCCCTTTTAAGGAAAACTATGAGAAAATTTTTTACCTACATCTCTTCCTTTAAAGGTTTTGTTTTCTGCTTGTTAAAGATTTTTATCTATAATATAAAGCTGAATGCCCGTGTGTGTGTGCGTGTGTGTGTGTGTGTGTGTGTGTGTGTGTGTCTGGTCACGAATAGGCTCCTATATGGTTGACTATTTTAAAAAACTGATTACATATAATGATAGATGTATCGAGACACAGGAATGGGTATGTTTGATCTGGCAGAACGGTGGGTCATTAAAATTGTGGGGTCTGCGTTCGCACCTAGTTCACAAAAAAAAAAAAAAAAAAAAAAAAAAAAAAAAAAAAAAAACGTTTACAAGTGTTTTTAATATAGATGTACATAAGAATACTTTGATAAGTATGTTTTAACTTAAATAGACATGGTATAATAAAATTGTGGGGTCTGCGTTCATGCCTGGCCTCCATAGAATGGAAATAAGCACAAAGTTTAACAAGGTTTTTTAATATAGATCCACAGAATATTGTGATAAGTGTTTCAGTGTGAACAAGTATGGTATAATAAATTATGGGGTTTATCTATTTTATTTTTACTTTCATCATATTTTGCTTTGGTTTTGATACCTCCAAATTCGAAGCTATCTCTTTACAAACCTTCTTTTTCATAACCTATCATACTTTCATAAATCAGAGTCCATTTTCTGTAGGCTGTTTTTGAACCCAGTCAACGACGGGTACTTTTGCTAGTATAATATAAAGCGGAACGTCTGTGTGTGTGTCTGGTCACGAATAGGCTCCTATATGGTTGCCTATTATAGAAAACTGATCACATATAATGATAGATGTATCGAGACACAAGAATGGGTATGTTTGATCTGGCATAATGATGATTCATTAAAAATGTGGGGTCTGCGTATGTGCCTGGTCCACAAAGTATGGAAATAAAAAATTTTAAAATTAAAAAAAAAAAAAAAAAAAACATTTACAAGTGTTTTTGATATAGATGTACATAATAATACTTTGATAAGTAGGTTTTAACTTAAATTATGGGGATTATCTATTTTATTTTTACTTTCATCATATTTTGCTTTGGTTTTGATACCCGCAAATTCAAAGCTATCTCTTTACAATCCTTCCTTTTCATAACTTATCATACTTTCATAAATCAGAGTCCATTTTCTGTAGGCTGTTTTTGAACCCAGTCAACGATGGGTACTTTTGCTAGCATTTACCTATTTTTGTAAATCTTTAACAGAAAACAAAACCTTGGAAGGAAGAGATGTGGATAGAAAAAAACCATGGTTCATGCAGCCATATAGTGTAATGGTGAGAAGTCTTGACTGTCATTTGGGCAGTCAGGTTTTGATCCTGGCTTGAGGTAGTTGCCTGTCTTACAATTGGTTCTGCTGCTATCTTCATTATTGTGATTGTCTATTATTGTTATCATCTCTTCTGTTGTTTTCATTTTTATCTGCATTGTTGTTTTCGTTACCTCTAGTGTTATTTTCTTTCTCAGCATCTTGTTTAAACAATGAGTGACCTCCCCTTAAAACAAAGACATTAAATAATAAATAATATGTAACCAAACAAAATGAATATTAGAATAAACACGCATAAATGTAGCAATAAAAATTATTAAAAAAATAGGAAAGAATAGGAAAAAAATTGGAAATTAAAACTAAAACAAAAAACTAAAAAATACGAAATTAAGGTTTAAAACAGAAATTTTGGTTTGCACAATATCCAAGATGGCCAACTTGTAACAACGTGAGGATGGAATTTCTTTTCCCAAAAGAAAACACCTTATTTATCATGTACAAAATTAACTTTTTGTTGGTAACATCGAATGGAAATAACATCTGACGAATTGATGAGTATTGGAGACTTATGAAAACATACAATCATAAAATTGCCATCTCATTAACAAAAATGGCTGTAATGAAGAAATTCAAGATGAAATAAACAAAAGTTAAAAAAAGAAAAAATGTAAGTTTTTGAATTTCAACAAAATTTTGTACTATATATCTATCCTCTGCATTTATAAAGTAGATACATTGAACTTTACTCGAAATTCATGGTGATTCAGTTTTTATCATAATGGTCTCCACACATTAAATGAAACCGGTATACGTTTGAAATTAACAATATTTCAAAAATAAACATTTATAATATATATATAGAAGTGATCTTGTTTGTGTGTGTGAAACATCTCTACCAAGCTCCTCTCTGAATATTTGGTCTACAGACTTGAAACATCTAGCGTATTTGATTTTTAACCTGTAAAAATAGCTACTAACAAGTCAAAAGTGAAAAACAAAAAACAAAAAAAAAAAAAAACAGTTGACCTTGGCAGGAGTAAATTGATTAACTTCCGACCATATACATTTTTTTTTCGCTTAATGTATATCCTTTATTATCCATCTGTTAATAGCTCACGGTAACGACGATGACTGAAGTGTTAAATAATGACTGATTGAATGTTTTGGTTTAAATTCCAGCTGATCGCATCCTGCAATCATTTTTTTTAAACTTTTGAAATCATTACTATACATATTGGGTACAATATAATAATCAATAGCGAATTTGCTCTATAATAATAAATACATGATCTACATATATTTTATAATGGGGCAACACAGGCAGCCTGCTAGTATATATATATATATATATATATATATATATATATATATATATTTGAAAATCTTTCGAGGGGTACAGAATTTAATGATGGCTACATATAGACCAATATACATGATTATTTAAAAAATAAAAAATGAAAATAAAGGCCAGCTAACCCGGTTTCGATCCTCACTCAACAGAGCCAAATCGAGGACAATACGATTAAAAAAAATAATAAATAAAGTCATGAATATGGCAAGGGAAAGGAGAAAAAAAAAAAAAAAATCAAAAATAAACAGGGGAAACAAAATTACATAGAGACCAAATTAAGTCCGAGAAGATTTTCTTTTTGCTCGCAAAGAGAAGGTCTCATCGACTTAATATAAATAGTCTCTAGAATTTTTAAATGATATGGAGAGTGCGACCTGCTCAAAATAGTGAACATGTTGACACTGAAATTCGTGGCACACGCATGGTTATTTATAAGGTGGTCGCAAATCGAAGAACCATACGTATTATTCAAAACATCCGACGGCGAGAAATTTGCATAACGAATTTTCGAAGGCACATGCTGTTTCAAACGAAAATCTAATCTTTGCGATGTTCGCCCAACATAGTGCGCACTGCAACTACATTTAAATAAATAAATAATAGAATTATTATGGTGGGGGGAGGGGAAGAACATCTTTGCGAATAGACGGCAACATAGGCCTGGTTGAAAAAACAACATGAGGATTAGATGCAAAATAACACCGTTGTACAGACACAGAAATTTGCTTGGCAAAACGGTCACTAATGTTGCCCAGCCAAGGTAGACGTAGGTAAACAGGACATCTATTAACCGTAATTTCTTTAAGTTTATAGAAATTGGAAACCTTCTTATTAATAACAGTTTCAACAATATCCAATGGGTAACCATTATTACAAAGGGTCCTTGTAATAAATTTAAACTCGTCATCCAGATTAACCCTAGAACAAATCATCAAGGCCCTATGTGTTAATGTCTTAATCAAATTATATTTTTGGTTTATAGGGCAGAAAGAGTTCCAACGAGTATAGAGACCCGTAAAGGTTGGTTTACGATAAACCGAAGTAAGAAAACACGAAGATGTCTTAGACACAAGTACATCTAAGAATGGAAGAGTAGAATTCGTTTCCTTATCTACCGTAAACTTAAGGGCTGGATGAACGTTATTAAGAGACACAAAAAAAAAGCATCCGTATTCGTCTCGTTGTCAAATAAGCAAAAGGTATCATCAACGTAACGAAAATAAATGTCTGGTTTATGCAAACCAGACAATAGATCCTGTTCATGAAAACCCACAAAAATATTAGCCAACGCTGGTCCCAATGGGGAACCCATGGCCACACCATCTGTCTGTCTGTACATAACATCGTTAAAACTAAATTCAACCGACATAGTGGCGAACTTCATCAATTCTACAAAAATATTTTCTGGAATTGGAGGAGTCGGAAGTTTAGTTCGATATAAGGCGTCAGCACAAATATTAATCGTCTCTAACAAAGGAATGCATGTAAAAAGACTAGAAATATCAAAGGAACACATAAATTTATTTGAATGAGTGTAATTTTGCATAAAGTTAGCAAAGCTAAAAAGAGTCTTTAATGCAAAATGAACTGAAACGTTCCAAAACAGGTTCTAAAATACTTGTCAACAATTTTGCTAAATTATGTTGACAGGACCCAATCATCGATAGTATGGGTCTCAACGGTACCCCCTCTTTATGGGTCTTACGCAAACCATACAATCGGGGGCGGATGGAACCCGTGGGACAAATTAAATTAGAAATGGAAGTGGGAAGAACACCACTTTTAACCCATATGACAAGTTGCTTTTGGAACTTGGTCTCGATAGAAATAGTAGAATCATGAGTATCTACCGGACCTAATTTAACAAATTTAGAGGTGTCCCCCAGGATGGTCATCATTTTATTGACATAATCCTGATGATCCATTATGACTACGCCAGAACCTTTATCGGGTTTTGTGATGACTAAAGATTTATTATGACGAAGTGCTTTAATTGTACGATAATGTTCACTTCGCCATTTTGCTTCACAAAACGAAATAGGCTTGCCAGCATAAGAATGTGCAACGTCATTAAGTTTCGCCTTAATATCACTGACCATAGAGTCGGAAACAGGAGGAAGTCTTTTTATTTGAGCAAAGAAGACTTCAAATTCAGCATATATCTCTTCACGCTTTGGGGGTATGGGAGGAATACAAAAGTCCAAGCCATGCGAAAGAATGTTAAATTCAAGCTCAGACAACTGCGCGGAAGAAAGATTTAGGACGTTCTGAGTAACACTAGGGTTCAATGAGCAACCATATTTTTTGAAGATTAAGTATTGCAAATTCTTTTGATTTTTTAACGATAACCTAGAAAGGTTACGTTCATGAATGATTGCAACATATCTGGAAAATCTAATTTTGTCGAAAAACAACAAACTACCAACCGAACTTCTCCACAATTCATGATATTTATTATTTAACCGTGCTATATCACAAGAAAGCTTTGACAAAAAATTGGAAATTAAATCACTTTCAATTTTCTGTCCAGGATGTAATTTATATATATATATATATATATATATATATATATATATAGAGAGAGAGAGAGAGAGAGAGAGAGAGAATGATAATACAACAGTGTCAGGCAAATTGAACAAGAATAAAAAAAAAAAAAAATTTTCTCACTTGGTGGATGATGGGAAACTTGCTCAGCACAATAAGTTAATAAACAATGGTCATTTGTGTCATTTTCTGTTTTCGAACGTTCCGGAGATGGAGGGTATGTGTCTTGTTTGGGTATTCTCCAGGAACAATGAAAAGCTTCTCCTCGGATAGGATTGTAAGGCTTTTTTGCTACAGATCCCTGTCGAACAAAAAAAAATAAAAACTATGTCACATTTTCAAAATGATCTTTATTCTTAAATTAGCAGCCCCACCCAGCATCACCTGGGATCCTAATTACTGTAAATTACATGCATTACAAAAGAAAAAAAAAGAAAAAGCAAAACTAAACAATCAACTTAATCTTGTCATTTGAAATACTCAAGTTAATTCTGGGACCAAATCAGAATAAAATAATTATGCTTCAGTTGAGGTTTGAACTCACAAACTGTCTCTAAGCACGGTGAACTAACCAATTTACTCATATTGACAGATACCACAGGTGAGATTTAAAGTAGATATTGTCTATGAAGGACATGTTGAGCAATTGACTCAGAAAGCAAATTCAATATGGAGATGTTATTAATTCAATGCATGAAGCAAACTGTCTCCATATTTGTTCTGTCTTTAAGACAAAGAAAGCAGAGAAAGGAAGCGTAAATGACAAAAACTTTTTCCCTCTTTAACTGCTGTAAGTTCATATTTGACTGCTGCTACAAAGAATGATCTTTTCTTCTTGTGTGCCGAATATCGAACGGAATTTTGATGAAGAAATATTTCTTTCAAAGAACTTATAATCTGTAGAACAGTATTACAGGAATGCAACCTATAGGGATGCATAGTCATCTTCAAATCCAATATCAACAAATAAAACATCCTCATGAGTAATTCAAATTCCATTCATTTTTAATTCTTTCATTATAGTCATTTATCAGTCACTTGACATTTTATCCATCTGTTTAATTGCTATCTACAAGAGGCTTTTAATCTTTATAAATAATAACTTGGTTTCTTATCTCGGGTACTCGGATATCAAACCAAATATTTGTCAAAAAAAAAAAAATAAATAAATAAATAAAATAAAAAAATAAATAAAATGCAAGAAGCCATATTTATGTACAGTCTGAATATTTATCTAAAGCCGCATTAAACCTAGATATAGTAGCCATAGTCACGACCTCCTCAAACAGGTTGCTCTATGGAGCAGAAACATGGGCAGAGAATATTGCGTTTCTTCTATTGAGCTGCATATTTTTTTCAGGTGCCCGCAAAGACTATGACTTTAAGGTTAGGGTGAGAGTAAAAAAAAATCTTTGAAAGGTAAATTGACATTTCTGTTGATATGGTCATACATAACTCAACTTCTGTCCATGAATCGAGGTGTTTAATCTGTCTTGTCTTTAGTCAAAGACAACGTAATTCTTCTAAATCTGAAACAATTTTTACTATTGTGTCAATCCAGAATGTCCCTTTTTTGAAACACCATCATATCTTCAATTTAAACCTATCTTGTATTATATTTAGCCTTAAATAAATACACAGACACATAACTGATATATGAATAGAAATATTTGATATTGATAGACACTTTTTACTTTAGTGTCAACCCAGTGTGCCCCTTTTTTGAGAAGCTATAACACCTCCACTTTAAACCTATCTTGTTACATTTAGCGATAAATACACACACACACACACACACCTGATATATGAAAAGGAATATGCTTTACATTGATAGACGCTTACCTGTCTGCCTGCATGGAAAGATGTTAAGTACCATTCGACAACGGCCAACATTCTTTGTTCTGGGGTTTCAAGTTCAGGTATTCTGTATATTTATTTATATATACAAAAAAAAAAAAAATGATTTAAAATAGAAAACAAATAAAAAAACAAAAACCATCACATAATCAAATAAGAACATAAGACAGTTGTGAAACTGCATTTCTTCACTTGACAACATAAGAATCAAAATCTTGAAAGGTTGAAATATTGCAGGCTGTTATTAAAGTGCATCAAATCCAAACATTAAATTTGGAAAAAATAAAAACTTTATGAAAACTGACAGTTTCTTTTTTATATATAACAAATCCTACTTATTCATATGAAATGCTACATAACTATTGTTATTTCTGCCATGGAGGTTTATATTTTCAGTCGCATTTTTTTGTGTACATCACTTGATCAATCATCACCAAACTTGATCAAAAAATATTAGTCACGGTCTAACTGAGAACAGATTTAATTCTAGAAAATTAAGGTTAATGAAAAGGTGAAAGTCACATATTTTTGATTATAACTTTGGTTCTGGTCATCATAGAAACTCGGGATTTGTCCCATGTTGTAGTCAATGAAGCCCAGCATTTCATGACTGATTTTTTTATCTTAAAAAGTTTGGAAAATCAAAAAAATGTTGCTTTTTTGAATAAATAAAAAGATTAAAAGAAAAGTGGGTAACATTTTTTAAAAAATAATTTAAAAGGGAAAATAACTTTCATAGCTTAAGTAAACTTGCTCCCATTTTTAAAGGAAACTAATGTTGGCTAATGATAATTAAATATACATTAAACTATAAATACATTAAAATAAATCAACTTTAAATAATAAACAATTCTATTACAACAATCAATTAATAACATGGAACTAATTATTAAAATAGATTTTCTTTAATTAGCAATATGCAAATAAGGTTACACCTTGATTGTAGATTCCCTTGGAATAAATAGTATATATAGAAATCAGGCTAAAATGTAAGCGTCTATTTTCAGCACAAAAATTAATTTGTCAAACAGTGTACCTTTTGTACATATTAATTAAATTGTGAACACACAAACAGACAGGAATACGACTATTATCATCTGTCTCTTTCTCTCTCTCTCTCTATATATATATATATAAGAGCAAATAGTTAATAAAACATGTTAAAAAACACTTTGAAAAAGAGCTAAAAACATATTTAATTTGAAAGGGAAACACTTAATAAGTGGATAGTTCTTAATCCGGAGTTTCAAAGAAATACTTTCCTTCTCATCAGAGGGAAGAATTAGCAAAATGCGGGATCGGATTTTGCATACAAAAGTATTTGATGAAACTGCAAGATTTTACTTGATAACAAAAAGTGAAGCAAAGGGAATATGGTGAAGAAAAAGGTGATTTCACATGAATGGATAGTCTGGTGAAAGGTAAAGTATCCAATGACAGTAAAATCCAAAAATGTAAGTCCAAGAAAGTTAATTTAATTTTCCATTCGCACAAGTAGAATCCAAGAAACTTGCGTAATTGGAAGATGGTCCAAAATAATCCAAAAGGCCGAAATCCAAGGAATAATTCACAAATATGTATAAGGAAAAGGGGAATAAATTCCAATAATATTAATAAAATAAAAATAAAATATGTGTTTAACACAGCTGCCGAGACAAAGTGTAATTAAGAAAAATCAGTGAAGAAGAGGGAGAGAAAAAAAGATTAAATGGTGATAGAATTATACAAAATAGAAAAGCAAATGTCAAAATGCCTCAGATAAGATAATGTTAAAAGGCGCGAAAAATATAGGGCAAAAAAAGAGGTCAACTGAAATGTACAGGTTATTACTTAAGAAAATGTCAGCACGAGTTATTTTAATATTTTTAATACACTAAATGGAAAAAATAAAAATAAGAAAATTTTTTTTAAGGGGAGAGGATGGTCGGTATCTGCAAATTCCAGATACAGCAAGTAAGTATGTAAGTAAATTAATATCAGACCTTGAGCTTTTAATAAAGTACATACATATATTGACGCTACTTCAACATTAATTAAGAAAAGAATATCAAACCACATTTCTCCTTTTAACAACCATAATTCTAATAACCAAGGAACTTCTCTAACCACTTTAATTAAAAAACTTAACTCTAATACCCCCCTTTTCAATCAAATGGACTATCAAACTCCAGCCTCTGCAAAACCGAAGCTATAACTATAATTATAGCCCCTTAAAGTAACAATATAATAAATTCTAAAAACGAACTAATCTCTTTCTGTAAACAGAAGTCCAAATTTAATTATGGTAATTTTGAAATTACATAGTTATTACTTTAACCTTTCAGATATATATACTTTTTTAACATTATCGTTTTTTTCTACTTATTTTCTTAATACTTTATAACTTAATAATCCTTTATTTTTATTCTTTATTTCTTGTGTGCTTGGCTGTTTTTTTTTATCTGCAATTTCCATTTTAGTTTTTAAATATTCCTATCTATCAAATATCAATCTACTGACATATTTATATTCTATATGTATATTTACTTATATTTTACTATATGCATTTACTTACATACTTGCTTGCTTTATCTGGAATTTGCAGATACCGGCTATCCTCTCCCCATAAATTTTTTTTATTTTATATTTTAATTTTATTTACTTTTTATTTATTTATTTATTTATTAATTAATTTATTTTTTTCCATTTAGTGTCTTTTAATAACTCTTGCTGACATTTCCTTAAGTAATAACCTGTACATTTCAGTTGACCTCTTTTTTTGCCCTATATTTTTCACGCCTTTTAACGTTATCTTGTCTGCGGCATTTTGATATTTGCTTTTCTATTTCATAATTAATTCTATCACCATTTAATCTTTTTTTTCTTTTTTTCTCTCTCTCTTCTTCTTTACTGATTTTTCTTAATTACAATTTGTCTCAGCAGCCGTGTTAAACGCATATCTTATTTTTCTTTTATTAATATTATTGGAATTTTTTCGGCCTTTCGGATTATTTTGGACCATCTTCCAATTGTGATACTATAAAGTGGCCCTGGGGTGGATTTGAGCCACTAAGTAAGTGCTGAGAGAGGAGAATAGATAAAGGAAGAAGAAATAGCGTAGAATAAACAAAGAAATCGGAAATATCCTACAATCAACAATAGATAAGAAGTAGCAAATAATAACAATAGAAACCTACTGATAAAACAGGGAAGGGCAGCTCCTGGTAGCCAGGGTGGGGTGGGCGACCTGAGATACCAAGACAGAGGAGACAGTCAGTTGAGATCTAGGTGCGCTAGACGGCAGATGGGAGTTGATAACGACTACAGTGTGTTCTCACCGACAGTCGCCAATGGGAAAAGGACGATTCGGCCATAAGAACAATAGTCGAACGAAAAATCCATGATACACCACATTGGGAGTCGGTGTTCTGTCGTGAGGCTCACGTCGAGTTACAATGGTGCCGTTAGACCTAAGACGACCTTCAGGCGATTTCACGACGAAAAGGGACATGCAGAAAAAAAATTGTAACGGCCGAATCCATTTCGAAAAAAAATAAAAATAAAATAAACTAAACAAACAACAAAAAAAAAATCACGAACGCAAAAAAAAAAAAAAGAAGTGAAAAAACACGAGAGCACTCTCATTACAAACTTCGGAGAGAGAGAGACGCAGAAAAAATTGAAATAGCCGGAAAAAAAACAAAAAAAAAACTCTGGGGCACAAAAAGTGAAGAAAACCAAAAATACGCACTGCACAGAAAAAAAAAACAAAAAACAAAAAAAACCGGCAATTTAAGACCAATTTATTTTTTCATTTTAATGAAATATTTTTCTAACTTTTTTTGTTTAGGTTTGTTAGCATGTGTAGACATTTTCTTGCCTAAGAATTTAAAAATGTGCGAATACAGGTTTTTCCATGTGTGATACATTGGGAGAGAGAGAAAAAGAGAGAGAGAGAGAGGGTTCGTAGCGACAGTGCATTTGAAGACTGGAAATCAGCTAGATCGACCGGACAATGAAAAATAGGGAGTGACGGGGTGGAGGAAGTCAGTCAAGATAGAAGAAAAGACGGAGGGGTGTCAGGAGATTGGCAACTACAATGAAAAGTGTTGGTGGAGAAGCTTAGTCGATGGGAAAGAGGGTAGTCGAAAAAAAAAAAAGATGTAGAGTGAGCGTGGGGGTCGCGCACATCTGGGTGAACAGAAATTTGATTTTTTTTAATATAGTGGGATTAGTCGCAGTTTTTCTATATTGTTTTATATTGATACTCAAAGAGATAGGGGAAACTGTACTGTTTTTCTTTTTTTAAAAGAAAGACAAACAATGTCGTTCTTTTTTGTATACATATTTTTTTTTCTATTGTGCTGATCATTTTTTTCCTTTTGTTGTTAGGATTGATTTTTTTTCTCTAGATGTTTTTTCTCTTTGTTTGAAGTGAGGGGGAACAATTCACATATTGTGAAGTCTTTTCTCCTCACATGTTGGCTAGGAACAGGAGATGTGGCCACATGCATCAACTACTGATACACGGATTGCGTTCACTCGGTGTTAAAGTGGCATCGGAAAGCATGGCAGTGCGTCAGTTGTTACTTTGTGGAAATATAAGCCTATGATAGGAATTGCTAAACATTTCAATTTTTGTCCATATAGAGGTCTTCTATATTTGTGGCAATGCGGCGTTCTCCCGTCTTTTCACTCATGGTTTACAAGGACTTCTAGCAACATAACACGTTTTATGAGAGAGATGTTTGTCGATTTTAGGAATTTCCTGAGAACTTCGTCTGTTGTGGGAACGGGGATTTGTCTTACATCGCATGCTAGGTGATAGGGGGTTGGGGCGATAGTTAGAAAGAAATTAAGTCATGGTGATTCGACTTGGCCAGGTTGTTGGTGGAAAACGGAGCATGAGTTTTTGTGGGATGCAAGAAAAGAAGCATCCAAAAATTTGGATAGTTAGAGATATGACAAACTGGCATGTGAGTACATCGATTCTATGATCCGGTGGCAGATGAAGAACCATTGAGAAATTGTATTTAGAGTGGATGTATTTAACATACGTCGAGAACGTGGATAAATGAAGGTTTAATGTTTGGAGAGTGAGTTACTAACGAAGATCAAAGTTGATGCGATGGGTGATTGCAATGAGGTCAGTCAAGAATTTTAGAATTTTAATGTTATTTTTTACCAATGTTCATGATTCACTGGGGCGGGGGGGATTAGGAGACGCAGGCCGATGACCTGTGCAGAGTGGAAGAAAGAAGGCCCTTCACTTAAAAGAAAAAAAAAAAAAGGAAAATAAAATAAAAAATAGACGGTTATAATGAAAATTTCTTTTTATTAAAATTGTCGTTTATAGAAAAAAAAAATGGAGACTGTTTAAACAAATTTTTCTGTACACATGCATACAAACTTTATATTTTAATTGTTAAAAAGATTAGGAGAAAAAAAAGAGACTTATCTGGATTTTAAAGAAAAACATTTTGGTCATGAAAAAAAAAAAAACTGCTTATGTGAATTTTTATGTATTTCTAACGATGACGATTACATATGTTTCTTGCTTACACAGGGACTTCTTAATCGATTAGTACAAGAAATGAAAAAAATTTGAAAAAAAAAAGAGACTTATAATTGTTAAATGCTATTTTTTCAGGTTTATTTTTGGGAGGGTGGGGCGAAATGGCGGAATGCCTGTTATTTTGGAGGTGGTTAAAATTCCTCTTGTTTTTTTTTTTTTACCTCGATGGAGGGGTGAGGTTGATTTTCCTTCTCTGGTATGAAAAGCTGTACCAGTTGTCTGGAGCCAGTCAAAAAAGGAATTGCTTTGAAGAGTTGTTTTTTAAGGATATTCAAATACCCCTGGAATACCGAGAGAGTTAGGTACACACCTGTGGTACTGGGTTGGAAATAATACTCCAAATTTCAGGGGGGGGGGGTTAAGTGAAGGACATATATCTGATGTTTCATTATTCATGTAATATGTACAAATTTTATGTAATTTATGTTGATATGATTTTGTGTTTTTGTAATTTATGTAATACATGACAAGTTGGGCATGGGAGGTGTGATACTATAAAGCGGCCCTGGGGTGGATTTGAGCCACTAAGTGCTGAGAAGGGGGGAATAGACAAAGGAAGAGGAAATAGCGTAGAATAAACAAAGAAATCGGAAATATCCTACAATCAACAATAGATAGGAAGTAGCAAATAATAACAATAGAAACCTACTGATAAAACAGGGAAGGGCAGCTTCCGGTAGCCAGGGTGGGGTGGGCGACCTGAGACCCCAAGACAGAGGAGACAGTCAGTTGAGATCTAGATGCGCTACATGGCGGATGGGAGTTGATAATGACTACAGTTTGACATTTAGAGTTGACTGTGAAACAAAGATATATAAATGTAACATCGATAGAACGGAGGGAAGACACACACACACACACACACTCACAAGTCCAACAGTCAATTTATATGTGAACATTGGCGTTTGTGTTTTTCCTTTCTTTGTTCATATTTCTATTTTTTGAACTGTGTGTGTTCTCATTGACAGTCGCCAACGGGAAAAGGACGATCCGGCCATAATAATAATAGTCGAACGAAAAATCCATGATACACGATGTTGGGAGTTAGCGTTCTGTCGTGGGGGCTCATGTTGGGTTACACAATTATGCGATTTCCTTGGATTTTACTTGTGCGAATAGAAAATTAAATTAACTTTCTTGGACTTACATTTTTGAATTTTACTGTCATTGGATACTTTACCTTTCATTAGACTATCCATTCATGTGAAATCACCTTTTTCTTCACCATATTCCCTTTGCTTCACTTTTTGTTATCAAGTAAGATCTTTGACTTACTTGCAGTTTCCTCAAATACTTTTGTATGCAAAATCCAATCTCGCATTTTGCTAATCCCTACCCTCTGATGAGAAGGAAAGTATTTTTTTGAAACTCCGCGGATTAAGGACTATCTACTTATTAAGTGTTTCCTTATCAAAGTAAATATGTTTTTAACTTTTTTCAAAGTGTTTTTTAACATGTTTTATTAACTATTTGCCCTTATTATAAGCTTTATCTCCTATTTGGTTTTATCGAGCTTTTACATCTGGTTGAGATTACTTGATAATTAATTCTTTAATATACTTTAGTTTTACCATCTTGGATCATTTTGGTAAATTTAATTGTAATTTTTATTTTATATATATATATATATAAGCCTTTTAATTATAAATGTATACACTGTCTACAAGAAAATTATTCCCAGGTGGAGGTGATGTTTTTAGCACAAATAATGGCCTATCCTGAGGTAAAAGAAATAAAAATACATATACAGTGAGTGAGTGAGTGTATTTGTTTAACGGCATTTCAACCTCTAAGAGTCATTTAATGCCAAAAAAGTTTTGTTGGTATAATAGATTTTCAGTTTCTTGTAAAAATTTTTTAAGTTTCTTGAAAAAGTTTATCTTTTGAAGCAAGATGTTTTAGGTTTTCTGAAAAATTGTTTTAGTTGTAAGAGATTTGTTTTTCTAAACTGAATTTTACTTGTTTGCTTTATAGGAGTTTGAATACATTTGTTTCTTTTAAATAGTTTATGATTTGTTGGGGTTCCACTTCCTGGAACACTTTTCTAATGTTTGTTGTTTTAAAATATTTCTTCTGAGTGTGTTTGTGTTTTCTACATTCTGTCAGTAGATGTTTAATTGTTAGTTGTTGATTGCAGAGTGTGCAATTTGGTGTTTCCTCCGCTTTGATTAGGTAGGAATGAGTTAATTTTGTATGTCCGATTCTTATTCGGTTTAGTACAATTTCTTCTCTTCTTCCTTTAAAATTTTTTTGTTTTTCGTTTTTAATTATTGGTTGATGTTCATGCAATTTGTTTGCAGTGCATTTGTTCCATTCCTCTTGCCACATGTTTTCTATATATTCGTTGATTTTTCTTTTTAGGTCTGTGTGTGGTATTTTAATTTTTTCCATTTGGTGGTTTGTGGCTTCTTTAGCCAGTTTGTCTGCTTTTTCATTTCCTGGGATGCCGACATGACTTGGTATCCAGGCTATTATAATTTTTTTATTGTTTTTTTCGGTTATTTCATTGTATTCTTGTATAATTTCTGTGATAAAAGGATGTTTAGATTTTACTTCAAGGGCCATTATACAGGATAGGGAGTCTGTATATATTATGGCTTTTTGTTCGTTGATGTCTTTGATGTGTTTGAGAGCTATTTTGATGGCCTGCAGTTCGGCTGTATATATTGAAGCCTCGTTGGGCAGTCTTATTTGATATTGATTTTGTCCATCTGTGCATGCTGCGCTTGTTCCGTTTATAGTTTTAGACCCATCGGTGTATATTTCTATGTATTCTGCATATTTTTCTCTTAGTTCTCCAAAGTTGCTTCTGTTTGTTATATTATTTGTAATGTTTTTCTTGTAAGTAGTAAGTGTTATGTCGGTTTCTGGTTTGTGTAATGTCCATGGGGGTCTGTCGTTTGTTTTCTGAGTAATTATATTGTCGGGGTTTTCATTGATTTGATGTATTATTTCTTTAATTCTGTGTCCAAAGGAGGGTATACTTTTTGGTTTCCTTGAATAAGAGTTTGTACATTGTAAGTTGAAGGTAGTTTTGTATGTTGGGTTTTCGGGGTTGGTTTGTAGTTTTGTTGCGTATTGTAACGCTAGTTTTTTCCATCTTAAGTGCAGGGGTAGTTCTTGGGCTTCTACATGAAGGCTTTCCATTGGAGAAGTTCGGTAGGCTCCCAGGCTGAGTCTTAAACTTTGATTCTGTATTGTTAGTAGTTTGTTTTTGTAGGATTTGTAAGTAGAGCTGTATATGGCACAACCATAATCCAGTTTGGATCTGATATGTGAGCGATATATTTTGAGCATTGTAGCTTGATCTGCTCCCCAATCTAGTTTTGATACTATTTTTAAGATATTTATTGCTTTTAAGCATTTTTGTTTTAATTTGTTAATGTGCTCCTTGAAGTTTAGTTTGTTGTCTAAAATGATCCCTAGAAATTTGGTGTGTTGTACTACTGGTATTGGTTGTCCATCTAGTTTGAGCTGTGGGTCAAGGTGGTATTTTCGTTTCCTACAAAAGTGGATACATGTGGTTTTGCTTTTGGACATTTTAAATCCATTTTGGTTAACCCAAAGGTCTATTTTGTTAAGGCAATGTTGCATTTGTCTTTCAATAGTTGGCATATTTGGTGATGAGTAAGTTATTGAAAAGTCATCAACAAATAGTGTTTTTTCGAATCCCATGTTAACATTTTCGATTATACTGTTGATTTTAATTAGAAAAAGGGTGGCAGATAGTACGCTACCCTGTGGTACCCCTGTTTCTTGTGTGTGTTGATCTGATGTTGTATTTCCTAAGCATACTTTAAATGTTCTGTGGGATAGGAATTCTTGGATAAATTTTGCTAGGTTTCCTCTGATTCCCATATTATGAATATCTTTCAAGATTCCATATCTCCACGTGGTGTCACACGCCTTTTCGATATCAAAAAAGATTGAGACCACGTGGTGGTTTCTTATTAGACCGTTACGAATATATGTTTCTAGCCGAATAAGTTGGTCATTAGTACCTTGATTTTGTCTAAATCCACTTTGGTGCGTAGAAATGAGGTTATATTTTTCTAAATGCCACATTAGTCTTGTATTGACCATCCTTTCTGTTGTTTTGCATATACAGCTTGTTAAGGCGATAGGACGATAATTGGTAGGGTTGGAGTGATCTTTTCCTGCTTTAGGAATTGGGATGATATTGGAGTCGAGCCAGTGTTTTGGAAAATTGTTAGTCCACCATATTTTGTTAATTATCTGTAAGAGAATGTTGAGAGATGTGTCTGGCATGTGTTTTAGAAATTGATAGTGGATGTCGTCTGGACCAGTAGCTGTATCTTTACTTTTATGAATTACATTTTTTAGTTCTGTTATAGTGAAAGAGGTGTTATAGTATTCTTTGTTATTGGATGTGAAATTGAGTTTTTCTTTTTCTGCGTTGTTTTTGTATTTTTGGAATTTGGGGGAGTAGTGGTTGGATGATGAGTTTTGGCTGAATTCATTTGCGATTATGTTTGCTATTTCTTTTTTGTCTATAGTTTGTCTACCATTTGGTGTATTTATATTATTTATTGGTGTTCCAAGTTTTTTTCCAGTTATTTTTCTTATTATTTCCCATGTTTTTTTTGATGGCGTGTTGTTGTTCAATTTGGAAATATAGTTTTGCCAGGTTTCTTTTTTGCTTTTTTTTATAATATAGCGTGCTTTTGCTCGTGCTTGTAGGTATTTTTGAAGGTTGGGTTTTGTAGGATGTTGTTTGAAGTGTTTTAGCATTTTTTTCCTGTTGGTTATTGCTTGCTTACATTCTATTGTGAACCATGGCGTTGATTTTGGGTGTGGTTTGGTGGAAGATTTTGGGATTGTCTTGGTTGCTATTTCGTTTAGTGTATTGGTGAAAGCTAACATAGGATCTGGTTTGTTAACTATTTCTTGATTAATTAGATTTGTGCAAAGTTTGCTAAATTCAGTCCAGTTAGCTTTATTAATTTGCCATTTTGGTTTTGATTCTTCTGTTGTAGGTTCTTGGGTTTTGAGAAAAATTGGGAAGTGATCGCTGCCACACTGGTCGTTATGTACCTCCCATTGGAAGTCCATAAATATTGTGGGGGAGCATAGTGTTAGGTCGATAGCTGATGTCGTTCCTGTGCCTGGGTGAAGGTATGTGTGTGTTTTGTCATTAAATATAGTTACTTCGGGTGATTCCAGTAATGATTCAATGGTTTTCCCATTTTGATTAATATTCTCACTTCCCCACATTTTGTTATGGGCGTTGAAGTCCCCCATTAATATAAAAGGTATGGGGAGTTGTGTTATAAGATCTTCAATTTCGGTTTTGTTTAGTTTATGTTTAGGTGGAATGTATATTGAACAAATGGTTATTGGTCGGTGAAGTGTAACTTTAATTGCTATTGTTTGAAGGTTTGTTTGGAGTTGTAATTTTATATGTGGTATCTGTTTTTTTATTATAATTGAAGTGCCACCTGTGGGTCGATTATCTGCTTGTGATCTGTTTGTTTGATTGTAGATGTGGTATCCTTTGAAGTTGATGGTGTCCGTTTCTTTTAGAAGAGTTTCCTGTAGGCCGATTATGCTGGGGTCATATTGTGCTATTATATGTTTGATTTCTTCGTAGTTTGGTTTTATGCCTCTGCAGTTCCACTGTATGATGTTTTTATTCATTTCCATAAGTTCGTTTAATTATTAATTTTTTTTCCTTTTTTTTTCTGTTTGGTTTTTGTTTAGGTTTTTATATCTATTATTCTATTGGTTTGTTGTGTTTTGAGTGGTTTTTGCTTTGTGTTTACTTGAACTGCTTGGTTCCTCAGTCTCCATTTTCTCTTCCTGATCAGTTCTGTTTTTGGAGCTAGATTTTTTCCTGTGACTCTCGATTTCAATCAATTCAAATTTGTTTTCATTTTCGATTAATATTGTCTCTGTTTTTTGTTTACTTTGGTTTTTGGAAAGAGGATTTGTGTTTTCCCGTTCTGTTTCCATCTTTCCAGATATTGTGTTTTTATCTTCTGCTTTTGTCCTTGTACGTGATTTGGATCTTTCACGGTTTATTTGTGGTTTTTGCTGTTCGGGTTCTTTTTTGCTCTTTGGGACTTGTTTTAGGTCATTTGACTGAGTTTTCAAAGATACTGATATTTGTTTCTTGTTTTCGTTTTGGTTAGTTTTTAAAGTTTCAATTAAATTTTTGAGTTCGGAGATTAGTTTAAGTAGGTCTTGGTTTTGGGTTGTTTGGTTTGAAGTTTTTTTTTCTCGAGAGCTTGCTATTTTCCTTGCTTCAGGAAAGGGCACATTTTGTTTGTATTTTATTTCGGCTATTTCTTTTTCTTTTGTGTAGATTTTGCATATTTTAGAGTATGCTGGGTGTTTTTCTTGGCAATTTGGGCATTTTGTTTCGTTTGGGCATTCACTTTCAGTATGGTTAGGTTCTTTTAAGCCACATTTTCCACATACTTTCTGTCCTTTGCATGCTTCTCTGCTATGTCCATATTTATGACACTTATAACATCTCAGAGGGGCTGGTATATATTGTTCTACTTTTTCTATTGTGTATCCGATTTTTATTTCTTTGGGAATTTTTGGTGTATTGAAAGTTAGTATGTAGGTTTTTGTAGGTATGGTTTGACCATTCCTTTTTATGTTTATTCGGACGTGATCGATTACTCCCTGTTTTCTTAGGGCATTTTCTATTTCTTCTGCTGTAGCCAAGCTTAATTCATGGCTTTTTATAACACCTTTTGATGTGTTTAGTCTTTCGTGAGCATAACTTTTGCATTTATAGATATGGAATTTTTCCATCTCTAAGATGTTTTTTGCGTCTTCATAGTTGTCGACTGTGACAAGTAGATTGCCATTTTTCATTTTTTTTGCTGTTTTTGGGTTGCTGTTTTGAGACAGAATTTTTTCGATTAGGAATGGAGATAGATCGCTGATCTTTTTTCCTTCCAAGGTTTCGATTACTATGAATCTTGGATATTTTTCTTTATCAATTATTTCATAGTTATATTCTTGTTCACTGTCTGAGCTGGTTACGTCAGAGTGGGTTCTTTTCGATTTTGTAGTATTTTTTTGATTTCTGGGTTTTTTGTTTGGGTTTATTATATCCATAGAAGTTTGTTTAGATTTTCATCTCTCTTGCTCCCCACCCTCCTCGGAGCCCGAAATTGGGAGATGTAAGGGGGGAAACCCATTCGCCCTTTCATCCCAGGGATACAAAAGAGATATACTCAATTGATTGAGTTTGTTCCATCATTTCCTGTTTCCTCCTTTAGTTTCTTCTTTCCCAGTTTGATATAAACGTTCGTTAGGGAGCAGTTGTGTGGTTTTTGTCTCATCAATTGATTGGCCCTTGCCATCGCCTTCTAACACTTAACTGGTTTGTCTATGTTTGTAGTAATGAAATGTATTATCTTTGGATTAAGTTTTTTTTTTTTTTTAAATTTTATTTAGATGTTATAATTGACATTTTCAGTGTAAGTGTTAGGGCTTGACATGACTAGCCGATTGGTTGGATCGGGCCTCTCCAACCGCCCGTCTAGCCTAGTACAAGGCCAAAGTAGAGTGTTGCTACAGGTACCTTTATTTTCCCTAGGCATCGGTTGCTCAGCCACCAGGATCCTTTTCCTAGGCATCACGGGTTGCCACCCACGGCCAACAGGTAGCCCCGTTGAGGTACTTTTACCCTCTGCAGGGGGAACAGTCGGCGTATTCTAATGCCCTGCCGACAGGGTCAACCGGGAAGTAGAGAAGGAAAAAAGGAGGGGGGAAGGGGAGGGGGCTGTTGTTTTTATTTTGTTTTTGTAGAACATAATTAAGTTTTACAAAAGAGAATAGAAAACAAAAACAGAAATCGATGTAGGTGCGTTTCGTCTCAGGAAGCCAATAGGCAACATATACAGTGAATCATATATACATCTGTATGGGTTGAAATAATTGTTTGCTTATATAATCAATAAACAAACTTTTTTGGAATGAGTGTCTTTCTCAGTGAAGAATAAATCGATAAAAATTAGCTCCAATATTGCATTATTGAGCTATTTGAGGTAACTTTGTTAAGTTTGCAGGTTGAAACAAGTAACGTAGAAAGCAATACAAATGATGACTCAACAAACAAAGGTAGATCAAATAAGTGTATTAGGAAAAGGTATATTTACAGGATATTACATAATGGTGTCAAATAAGAGAGTCTTTGCTGAAGAAACATATCTGCTCTCGGCGGCCTTCGGTGGCTTCTGGTGAACACACACCCAGACTAACTGAGTCTTCCTATTTATGTGTAATTACTATCCACATATGCAAATGAATGTGTGCCACCACAACACTTTATATAGAAAATTTTATTTGAAATACATATCAATACTTTAAATCTTTGTATTCCTTCTCGAACAATAAATTATTTGTGGTAACTTTTCAATTTATAGAATGTAATTCAAAATTTTTACTGATATATGTTTATTATACAAACATTATATGCTTGCTCTGTACACCATTGAGCACTCTTTAATAAACACAGATTTCAGTGGAATTACTTCTAGGAAACTAAACTATACAACCATACATATATTGATAATTTTGGTCAAGCCATTTTCATGGTGGATGTCTGATAGTGATTTGATTTCTTTGATCACGTGGTCAAGCTATGTTATTTTTGGTCATCTTGAGGATCTGTAAAAATAATGAACCATTCTTTATTCCTCAATTGCACCAAAGAAGGGTAAATCAACAACTGAGAAACAAGAAAATACCATTAAAATGTACTTACGACAAAAACAGCAGTGGATGTGCCATGCAATCAGCAAACATTTCTAACAATGAACGCTTTTCCAAAATGAAAGTTGGTAAAACCACCTGAAACAAAGTTAAAAAAAAAAAAATACAACTCAAATTTGTATGATTTAACTAATTTTTTTTTTAGAGATATAACTTTTTAAAAATCTTTTCGCACAATAAGCAAAGTTTTCTCACTTGAATTTATAAACTAACAAAAAATTACTTATCTGCATATTACAGAGAGTTGAAGCAACTTATTTGGCACTGGGTGATGACGGAACTAGCAACTCCCAACAAAACTGCTCTGTGGCTCCTCTTAAAAGAAGGGGTGGGTGACGTTTGGAGTTTTTCATACAACCAATCCTTGTTCATTACGCCATACTCTGATTCACCTTGATTGACTAATTGGCCACATCACCTATGCATATTAATTAAGTAATTTCCCTGACAGAAACCAAACTTTTCCATTATCCGATTTTCCCATCCAAGCCAAATCTCGGTCTTGACCTTAAAGTCACCTCTAAGACAAAAGATGGTTCAATAATACACAAAATCCTATTCACCAAACAATACTATTAATGTTCCCGAAATTGTTTTTTCCTTCATGTATTTTGTATCAGCGATCAAATCATTTTTAAACAGCAAGGTCATCTGCTAGTACCCCGGGATCACTCACATAAATAAAAGCTCAAATTCAGCTCTCATTCACCCCCTTCTGGGGCAATTTTTGACTATCATAGGTGGTTGGGCCACACATAACCAATGAGTATAATTCAACTTTTGACATGTATTACATAATGGCTATTTGGATAAGGATTTTACAAGTTTTATTTTATTGAACTAATTATACTAAGAGCATATTTAGTTTTTATTGTCTAATACAGTTTGTCGGCGAAAGGAAATACTTCCAAAAAAAGCAAAGACACATGCCTGTTCTTGTAGACCCCACCCCTCTTTTTGATTCGCAGACCGAATGTAGGTCATGCTTTCAACTAAATGCATACCAAACATGTCATGTAGTTTTGGCATCTGGTAGGTCGCTTACATTTCTAGTCATGTGATCGACACCTAAGAAAGGAAAGCGAAAAGGGCAGTGAGATTCAGCTTCGTGACATTGGTAGAACAATGCTGATGAAGACAAAAAAGACGAAAACGAAAGAAAGGAAAAACAAAAATATACCTTTATCATCTTACATCAAATTCTGGGTTAAAACACAACCCGATATGAAAAGAGATTTTCAAGAGTGAAAATACCAACTATGAACAATTTTGTCTATCCTGAAGTATTTCTATTGCCAGCAAGAAGAAATGAATTAAACTTATAAAAAACAAATTTAAATCGACCAACCTAACTGGTAACCCGGCATTGGGATTGTAACCTGATATCCTGACTGAAGATTGTGTAATGCCAGTCCCAGAACTTAAAATTCCCTGTTCCTGATATTGATTGGACTCACTTTCTTTTACATATTTACATGTTTTTCAAACTATTTCATTCTAATATAGATTATCTTCTGAATTACCCACCGGTGTACTGTTAGTTACAATCCCACTTTCTTTCCTAAACTGGTATTGTGTATTTGAATATATTCTTTGCTCGTCGGCTGAAAATAGTCTTTATATCCTTTTTCCAACGTTAGATTTTTATCTTTCTTTTTATACATTTCTCACTTATATTTTCATGTAAAAAAAATATTTGTTTTTAAATTTATAACTTAGTCATCTTGTGTTGTTTATCGCTTGTCTATTTACTGCTTTTCTTTTATACCTGATGACTTGAACTATGAGGGACATTCCAAAACTAATATCTATTGTTTTATTCTGCCCAAATGGATCAGAGGGGATTGCAAATTGCATTGTTATGATGACTGAATTTATGTATTCATGACCTGAAAGTTTCATCTCTCTGTTGCAGAGAATACAACCCTTGTCATGGACATACATCAGAAGCGGAGATGCATTATTGAATTCCTGACAAAAGTACATTGACAATAGTGGTGACTATCTCAAAAATAAAAATAAATACTGGAGCACAAAAAAGTTTGTTTTAATGATACATTTGTAGTTTTTGTAGTTCTTCAACTTTTTGAATTAAAAAAAAAAAAAAAAAAAAAAAAAAAAAAAAAGAAGCCGAGCATATGGGGTCCCCCCTCCAGGAGTGAAGAATATTGACTTTCACTATGACTAATGTTTGTGCAAAATTAAAAAAAAAAAAAAAAAATCCAAGGTATGATTATTAAGAAAAGTGCAAACAAACAAATGGGTGAATGATTTGGAAGTAATTTTACTCCTATAATGCCCCCTAGGGGAGCAACCAGAGTTATCCTGGAAAATCCTTTCGGACATAAATTTACTTTCTTATTACTAATGTTTATGCAAAAGTTTGTAAAAATCCAAGGTGTGATTATTGAGAAAAGTGCGAACAAATGGAAGTGAATTACTAGGTCCAATCCCTCTTTCGCCGGGAGATCAAAAATAGGTTTTACTTTTGGAACTACCTTCGTAATTTGTTTAGTAAATGAAAATTGCAGTTAAAATTTGATAAGAGTTTGCATAATGTTAATTAATGTTTTCTCTTTTAGAAAGTCAAATTTTCAAATCATGGAGGAAAGTTTAACTTTTTAAAGGAGATATTGATTACCTTAGTTAAATCCATTCCCAACTTGAGTTGTGATAACAAATGCAAGATGATACTTTTGTGCTCATCAACAGCACCAAGTTCCGTGTCTTTGTATTCTTCTTCATCTTCAACATCTTTGGAATGATCAATGGGCTCTAAAAATGCCAAATATAAAATAACAGTAAAAACCGACCAACAGGAAAAAAGGAACAAAAGGTAAAAAGAACTGAAAAAAAAAAGCATAAGAGAAGGAAGAAAAGAGAAGGAAGAAAAAAAGAATGGAAGAAATGAGGAAAGAAAAAAGTAAAAATCAAAGAAAAGGGGGAAAAAATCAAAGAAAAGGAAAAAAATCAAAGAAAAGGAAAAAACAAAAGGGGGGAAAAAGCAAAGAAAAATGGACAAAAAGCAAAGAAAAATGGACAAAAAGCAAAGAAAAATGGACAAAAAGCAAAGAAAAGGGACAAAAACAAAGAAAAGGGACAAAAACAAAGAAAAGGGACAAAAACAAAGAAAAGGGACAAAAAACAAAGAAAAGGGACAAAGAGCAAAAGGAAAAAAAAAAGTAAAGAAAAGAAGAAAGCAAAGAAAAGGGAAGAAAGCAAAGAAAAGGGAAGAAAGCAAAGAAAAGGGAAGAAAGCAAAGAAAAGGGAAGAAAGCAAAGAAAAGGGAAGAAAGCAAAGAAAAGGGAAGAAAGCAAAGAAAAGGGAAGAAAGCAAAGAAAAGGGAAGAAAGCAAAGAAAAGGGAAGAAAGCAAAGAAAAGGGAAGAAAGCAAAGAAAAGGGAAAAAAGCAAAGAAAAGGGAAAAAAGCAAAGAAAAGGGAAAAAAGCAAAGAAAAGGGAAAAAGTAAAGAAAAGAAGAAAGCAAAGAAAAGGGAAAAAAGCAAAGAAAAGGGAAAAAAGCAAAGAAAAGGGAAAAAAGCAAAGAAAAGGGAAAAAGTAAAGAAAAGAAGAAAGCAAAGAAAAGGGAAAAAAGCAAAGAAAAGGGAAAAAAGCAAAGAAAAGGGAAAAAAGCAAAGAAAAGGGAAAAAAAAGCAAAGAAAAGGACAGGAAAATGGATATGAAAAGCAGCATTTGTGTCAATCATTTTGTTTGATGCCTCTTTAATAATTTGGATTGATCATAAGAAATTAATTAACAAGAGAAAGTAGCATGTGAACAAAAGTTCAAAGATTTGATAAAGTTGGGGAAATTTTTAATTCTTGTTGATTAATATTGAAAGTAAGTCTGTAGATATAGGTGTGTTGGATTTCTTGCAGTTGATTGGTAAACAATGACCCAAGAGATGTGAATAACAAAATACATTTCAAAAAGTATCTCTACAAAACCACCAGTCACCCATATTTGTTGCTACATCTGGGCTGGTGCATCTAACACTCTCGCTCTTAGAAGTCTCTAATCTATTAAGCTCTGCACTATCAACCAATCTCCAACCTCTGTGCCATCGTTGAAATGTTGCATCCCTTTGCAAATATTTTCATAAAATGTGCTCAGACGAACTCCAAGCACTTGTACCTCCTCAATGTAAATAAATACCCTTGACTAATCCGACAAGCAGCAAACTCCCACCCTACACTGTAGAGATCCCTAGATGCCGGAAAACCTTCTACTCTCATAGTATCTTTTTTCTAACTGCTAGACTTTGGAATTCCCTCTCAGGCTCAGGTCTCTGCTTCCCTGACTGTACCGACATGCAGAAGTTCAAGTGAACAGATATTTTGCTGCTCAACTCTGTACATATTATGTTATAGATTTAGTCTCAAATAGTAGCCCTTACATTCAAGTGGCCTTGTTTGGAGTGAAATAACTATATATATATATATATATATATATATATATATATATATATATATATGTGTGTGTATATTTTATTCATATGGAATCAATGATAATATTTACAAACTGAACAGTTCTTTTCCATATGATTAGATAAAATTCAATTTTCCAAAGGAGTCATACAGGTGTAACACTATTTTACCAACAACTTTTGTTAAGACAAAAAAAAAAAACAAAACAACATTGTCATTTTTTTCAACAGTTTAAATCTTTTTTGATGGAAACAAAAACTCATCTAACTACAACCACTGTAAATAATTTTCCTTTATTCTGTGTACCTAAACCTAAAAAAAAAAAAAAAAAAAAAAACTTTCACAAGCAAAGTTTCTTTCCAAGAACTACCTATCTGTGGAACAAAATACCACAAGGATTGATTCCCAGCTAACTACAACATTTTCAAGTTGATAAATTCTTATTGAGCTGTCTTCTTTATCAAAATTTGCCCACCTCCGCCCAATGTTACCAATCATCACGTTATCTTACTACCTATCTGACAAACTCATTAACACGTTAGTACATTTAATAAACTCTCATTTAACATCACTTGGATTTGTTTGAAGTTCCATAACAAGGATTCAATTAAAGAAAAAGAAAAGGGGGCGAGGAGACTACCAGCAGCAGGTGCAGTGAAAACAAGTAAATTAATAGCATGCTACATACAGAGGCATCTGTTGACTGCCCAGAAGACTACTTTAGTGGGAGTGGAATTATAAAATTCTCTCTTGTTGATTTTGTCCAAATTAATAAAGATAGCAAACCATCAGTTATCAGAAAATTGATGTTGCATCAGTATAAACACAATTGGTTTGATTTGGTTGTTTTATTTTACGGCATATGAAACCATTTCAGGTTATTTAATTCTATCCAGTAATTTTGGAAAAGGTTTTTAGGTTTCAAGTTGCTTATATCTTCAAATATTTATTAATGGAGTTTGATTGTTTTTGACTTTGCAGAACATGATTGAGTTTTGGAAACAAAAAGAAATTAAAAAAAAAAAAAACAATCACATTAATGTTTATCGCATGTATATAAACATAATAGTTTGGCTTAGTAGTTTTATTTTATTACATATCAATCCCTTATTGGATTTTTTAATGCTGAATTCAATAATGTTGGAAAAAATTTTGATACTGTACTTGTTTAGTTTAATGAAGACATTAAAAAAAATTAAAATATTGAAAAAAATCCTCTTTTTTAGCAGGAAAGAGTGGGTTATGTGCATGTGTCCTATGCGAACGTGGCACAAAACCACTTCCTCCCTGCGCAATTTTGTTTTGTGAAAGAGTATGTAGTCTTTGTAATAAGTTGATGAGTAGCGGGTTATTAAAGTTTTGGCTTTTTAAGGATTCAAGTACTGATAGGGAATCTGAAAAAATTATAAATTTGTTGTGGATGAGGTCAGAAATGAGGTCTAGAGCCAGGTCTATCGCTGTGGCTTCAGCACTAAAAATTGAAGCATAGTCTGGTAGTTGCTTCTGTAAAGTAATGTTATTGGATACTGCTTCGCATCCAGTTCTGTTGCTGTCTTTGCAACCATTTGTGTAGATATGCTGATGGTTTAGGCATTTTTCCTGAATGTTACGGTGTTTTTCTTTTTGTTAATGGATGAGTTTTATTATTTTTTTTTTGGAGTTTGTTTAATTGAAGGATAATTTCAAACTGTTTTAGTAGTCTAGGTGGAAGGTTTAGTTGGTTGACATCATGGATGTTGGTGATTGTGATACCTGTGTCTTCCACTAGTGGTTTTATATGAAGATCAAAAGATTCTATAACTTTTACTTTTTGGTCAATATGTTTTGATATTTGCAATGGAAGATGTAGTTATGGGCTGGATTTGTTGGTTGTGATTTTTTCCTATAAGAGAGAGTAATCTAGTTGGTTTGTAATTCAGTCGTAGGCAAGATTGTTTGGGCAAGAGAGAATTTTGGCCAAATATTGTAAGGCTAGTTTGTTGCATTGAACTGATAATGGGAGTTCATTAGTTTCTGCATAGAAATTATCAATGAGGGAAGTTCAGAAGGCTACCTGAGGCCCTGATATTGAATGGTATCTAATGTCTATGTATGACTTTCTGGTGGCACTGTAAATGAAGCTGCCATAATATAGTTTTGATTACACTAGTGATCAATATAATTTCAATAGGGTTAGTCTGATTACTCTCCAATCTGTATGGGCAATGACTTGCATTATCTGGAAAGTTTTGTTACATTTATTTTTTAGATGTTTGATGTGAGGGATGAATGCAGGAATTTGGGTATCATCTATATATATAAATCCCAAATGTCTGTGAGTTTGTATGTTTGTATGTAACGCTAAAACTTTTGAAAGACACAACCAGACTTGATAAATTTGGTATCATATCGAAGCCCCGTGTCCCGGATGACAAATATCGAAATTTCACGTCAAACGGACGAAGAGAAAGGGGTAAACGTATCAGTTATCTCCAAGGGGGTCCCAAAAAAAACTGTCATTGTAATGCTTTTTATTACGTAATTCTTGAATGATCCAATGTAATTAATACGTAAAAAAAAAAAAGCTTAGTCATGTCACGTGACGTGACGTCAACGTCCACTAATGGCGAACAATTGTTAATAAAAAAATCTTTCTCCGATACTTTTGCATTTTTCTCTTCGGCTCAGTTATATCTTTTTTTTTACTTTATGCCAATGTGTCCATCGTTATTACCTGGTTAAAAATATTATTTATACAAGAGTTTTAACGAAAAATGTCAGGAAAAAATGTACGGGAATAAAAAAATTCACCTTCCAAAATATTAGACGATTATAAAAATATCGTAATATTTATGTAATGTAAAATAATTAGCCATTTTGTATATTACCACGTGACCTCATACCTCTTAAGCTGGAAGGGGGGGGGAGTAAAACCAACACCGTCTCTCTCTCTCACACTTACTCTCTCTCTCTCTCACTTTCTCTATCACCCTCTTTCTATTTTTCTATTCGTTTAAAAACGCTTAGTCATGTCACGTGACGTGACGTCACGGTTTGGTTACTATGGAAACACTTACTTTTTGTGCTGCTTCGAAAAGGAACAAAATTCAACATACACCGCTTCCTCTTCCCTCCCTCCCTCTCTCTCTCTCTCTCTCTCTCTCTCTCTCTCACACACACACACTTTCTTCGGTGTGTTTTTGTTGTTACGTACGTATTTTTTTATATTTTTATCTCAGTAATTTTTATTATATTTAATAGCATTTTCTTTTTTTTTTTTTCATGGGAAATTATTTTTCTATTCGTTTTAAGAAAATGCTATTAAAAAATAAAAATGCGATAAATTCTGGCAACAGTTATTTATTTATGCTATTCGCAGCCGGCCGGAAGAAACGCGCATAGACATTTTGTAAACATTGTTTTTAAAAAATAAAAAATAATACTTCTATTATGTTTTAAACGACTGTAATAGTTTATTTTGGAAGTATAAAAAAAAGTCCATTAATTTGAACTTAAAGCCTGTTTGAATAAAACTTATATAAAAAAAAACCGTCACTTCCGGCAAATGGCTATGTAAACAACTGGTGGCATTTTTCGAATACATCGGTAAACACTGTATGTTTTTCGAGCTGAATAAATATGTTACATTGAATAAAAACACAAAAAATATATCCAGTTGGATAGAAAAGTAACTTATCTTGCCTTTCCTAACATTTATTTGTTATATATTTGTCTTTTGACCGTCCACTAATGGCGAGTTTTTTTTTATATTTAAATAAAACTAATTTTAAAATTTCGATGTTAGAAAAACAGTCCATCACATGTCAATATAAAAATTCTCTTTTTGTTTGATAAAAAGAATAAACAGTTAACAGATACAACAAAAAAGTCCATTAAGTTCAACAAACTAAACTCTTTTATTTATAATAAAACTCTTCGACAGTTTAAATGCTTTCAAAATCCTATGTAAGTATATCGTTTTTACTGTACACAGATTCGAAAAAGTTGTCATCAAACAAATATATGACAGAGTTGAATAAATATGTTACATTGATTAAAAACACTTCTTATTAGCATTTTCTTTTTATATGACAACGTTAATGTTCATGAATCTCTCTTTTAATCATTTTTATCGACTATCAGCCAAATAACCGGGGTCTAAAATTTGGGAAATTATTTTTCTATTCATTTAAAGAATATGCTATTAAAAAAGAAAAAGTCGATAAAAGTTAGACATAAACAGTAAAAAAATAGAAGATATTATTCTTAAATAACAATAATTATTAAAAATAAATATTAACATTTACAATAATAAAATGAGTTAGTATTAAAAATAATTATTAAAATAAAAATGAGTTTATTATTAAAAATACATATTAATATTCAAATAAAATTGTTTTTATTATTAAAAATAAATATTAATATTTAAAGTAGAATAAAATGTGTTTATTATTATAAATAAATATTAATATTTAAAATAATATGTGTTTATTATTAAAAATAAATATTAATATTTAAAATAATATAATGTGTTTATTATTACAAATAAATATTAATATTAAAATAAAATGTGTTTATTATTAAAAATAAATATTAAGGAAGGTCAACAGGTGGAGGAAAAATAGTCAATGCAGGTCATACCACCTGACCAGCTAAAATCGCCTTTTTATATAAGGCAGACAGTCAGACTATTTGCCTTGAGGGCGGGCTAAGCCCTCCTACCCCCCCCCCCCCCCAAAGCTGAGAGCTGGGGAAACTTCTCTCAGAAGGGGTATGGGAGGACAGGGAGACCTTCCCTCTTTCAACTAAGAGATAGATATCCTTTTGTATGGTTGATTGACCCCCCCCCTGTCGGTTCTGCTTACTCCATTCCGAAAGAGATCAACCTTACACAAAAAAAAAAAAAATATGGGGACAGGGAAGCCTTCCCGGGCCCCCTTTCTGGGAGGAGAAGTTCCCCGGCTCCTACCTTTTTGGGAGTGCTCAGCCCGTCCTCCAGTCAACCACAATATTTGAAGAATAAAGATATTTTTGTTTTTGTGTTTTAGGTGGTGAAGGTGATCTGGGGAGTGTTTTTTTTTTTCACAAAAAAGGTACTTTTTACGAATGGGTATCCAAGAAAATTACAGTATTTTGTCAGAAATTAAGATTTTCATTGACCACTCTCAATACTATCAGAAATGAACAAAGTTAATTAAACAGTCTACACAATATAAACTAACTGTTTTGTTGGCTTTTTATTCTAACTCCAAACTAACCCATAACTACATTTTTCTTTTATTTTGCAAATTTGATTTCCTTTAGTTTATATTGTGTAGCTGAATCAGAAATTGATTTATCTTTTGTCATTTGTAGTTAACATGCTATCAGCGCAATTACTACAGTGTAATCACACATGATCTACCAAAATAAAAACACTTCAGATAAAGTCTTAAATAGAATTCAGTTCCTTACATGACATCTGATGAAGTCAGTACAAACGTTACAAACTAATACTTGAAAAACAATTTGACATTTACTGTACTACAATATCACATTTGTATAGAAGTAGAAATCTGGATACCTATTCTGATACCTAATAAAAGAAAGGACACTCTTTGGGGCGGATTTTGATGATAACAAGTCACTAATTAGAAATTATAATAAACATTGAAATAATTGAAGAATTTTACCAAAATAAAATTACTTGGTAATCACCCAATTTCTGCCACAAAATTTTAATTGGCAAAACTCATAAGCATAAAATATATATTTTCTAATTTCATCTTTTTTTTTTTACATAATCTGGTTTGATGTTTTCCTAAATATTCAAATCACTATATTTTGCTGCTTAATATTAAATACAGCAAATGAGTTATTTTTATGCATCAAACAATTACATTTTCTCATTCATCCAAACTAATCACTGAACATCAATTTCATATTTTCTTCACTAAAATATTACTATGCTTGATGTCATCAAGTAGAGCGGATCATTTTTTTTTACATTTGTTTACACATTTTTTACAAATGTTTTTGAGAGTCCATACAAAGTTATAAGTGTTCAACATTTTTTTTCATTTGCATATATTTTGTCTAAGATTCTTAGCCTATGTCATTGCATACCAATTTGTTTCTTGAAAGTTAAGTTCACTGTAAAAACATCTGATACACCAAAATCCCTGATACCTGTTTCTTATAAGCGCCAAATAACTATCACTATTTCGATTTGTGTTTCATGAGAACAATTCAATATTGATACATTATAAGAAACATTTCCAGTGCTTTTCTCTTTTTATCAATAGTTGGTTGATAATTAGAGGACACAACTAACCCTATACTATGCTTTACTTTGTTTTGTATATATATTTTGTATTGTGTGAAATTAACAAAGATTCATATGCAGGAATCTGTTGATACATTCCAAGAATCCCAATGCGACCAACAAACTTGAAAGACTACAATTTCTTTTTACTATGACCAATAAGAAAGCTCAAGGACTAAGTTGTTGGACTCATCCTGATCACCATTTTAAATTATTGTTAACAGTAAGTTTAACATTTTAAGTACAGAATAATATTCCTTTTGATATTTATAAATTACTATTTTCTGTGACAGATGTTACTTTTTCAATATTGATTGTACCCTCTTTTGTGTTTTTAAATTTTGCATACAATAATATTAAGCACACCATACCAAGACCACTATTTGAGCATCTAATAAACTGCCTACCAAGAACAATGTTTTCAAGTGACAATGGAGAGTATTCATGTTATGTTTCACATTTTTATGTTTTGAAATATTTTGCTGCTTAATATCAAATTCAGCAGATGTTTACTTTGTTTTGTGTATATACTTTATATTAGGTAGAATAAACAAAACTTAATTTCGCTACCATCATTATTTGTAGTGACATGCACTGTTAACATAAATAAAATCAATGATACCTGTTTCGTATAAGCACCAAATAACTATGATAATGTGTTATTGTTGATACATTATAATAAACATTTCCATTGACTGGTCGTTTGCTTAGCTTAGGTTTACATCATTTTTTCACAATGTTTCTCTACTTGCTTTCAGCATGAGAGCAGATCATATTCTGCACATGTTTCATGCATATCACAAAAACTTATAATATTTGATCAACATTTGACTAACAATTTTACAAAAAAGACCTACCACCTTAAGGGGGGTAAAGGTAAGGCTCCCCACATAACCATAAAAGAAAGCCCCCCCCCCATACAGTGGGAAAGAGCTCCCTTCCCATTCTGGGGCAGAGAAGGGGCAAGGAAAACTCTTAAACATAAATGGTCAACGGAGGGTATACACCCTGGGAAACTAAAAGTCTATATGGAATCTGCATAAATTAAAATATCCTGTTTAAGCGTATTGTATGACAGGGAGGGAAGGTCAACAGGTGGAAGAAAAATGGTCTACGCAGAGCATACCGCCTGACAAGCTAAAATCGCCTTTTTATATACGGCAGACAATCAGACTCTGATTGCCTGGACGGCGGGCTGAGCAATGAATGTGGAAGCCGGGGAACTTCTCTCAGAAGGAGGATGGGAGGCCCAGGGAGCCTTCGGTCTCCTCCTAAGAGAGGGATATCCTCTTACTCCCTTTGGAAAGAGATCAACCTTACACAAAACAAAAAATATGGGAAGAGAAGCCTTCCCGGGCCCCCCTCCCCCTTCTGGGAGGAGAAGTTCCCTGGCTCCAACCTTTTTTTTTGGGGGGGGGCCTAAGCCTGTCCTCCAGGCAACCAAATGAAAAAGAAATTTACCCATCCCACCTTTGTAGGAAGTGTGCTCAGCCCACCTTCTGAGCCACTGTGAAAGTTTCCGTCCACCAAAAGGGAAGGGAACGAGGAAGGAAAAGTCTCTGAGAATCTTCATGCAATTTCTTTGACAAAGAAACTGTTTTCACTTGATTCCACACAAAATTTTTATTGCTTTTTCATCTATTGTCTTATATTAGGATTTCTTTATGCATGTTATTTTATTTAAGAGTACTAAATAGCTTTTCAGTTTCTTGAGACTCTTTCAACTGTCTGGATTCTGCAGCAACGTTGTGGAGCGATATGTAAAACATAAATTGGTACTTTATAACAATAGGTATGTAGAATTCTAACTCGCCAGTGTTGATCGTTTCAATTATTTACAAATTCACCAGGTCCTGGATATGACCATAAACTGTATCCAAACATGGGGCTTTGTGAAGTGTGAAGCCACCATTTAATTGCTATTGCTACCAGGTCCACTCTGATCTGGAGTAGTAGTACCTGTTAGGGTCCCAATTATGAGTTAAATAGAAACCAACATTAAATAAACAAATATATTCTAGGAAAAAAAAATGTCACTAGATTGGGCATGAAATAACCTGATATAGTGTTGATATGTCATAAAACAAAATGAACCAACAAATTCACCAATCGACACAATATCAACAAATGTATCTTTCTTTTCCTTATTCTGTGCTTATTTCTTGGTACTAAGCTTATCATTAACTAACCCTGACATTTCTTTTACTTTGTTTTGTGTATATATTTTATTTTGTGTAGAATAACCAAAAAGACATTTAGCTACCACATTTGCAGCGAAATGTTAGCATACATAAAATCACTGGTGACAACCCATGATGTTTTTTCTTATGAACACGAAATAACCAACACGCTTTCCATTGGTTTTTCATGATAACAATTTAATATTGATAAATTATAATAAACATGTCCATTACTTTTCTTTTTTTATCAATAAATATACTTGGTTGATAATTAGAGAACACAATGTTTATTGTAATAAAACTTGTGATCTATAACATCCAATTCTAAAAATTAAACTTTCCTTTCTCAATTGAAACAAACAACATACCCCACACTATGTTCCTAAAAATGAGGATTTTACTATTGCGTTTACATAATTTTTTAGCTATGTTTCTCTTACTTTCAGCATGAGATCATTTTCTACACGTGTTTCATGCATACCACACAAACATTTTACCTCTGACATTTTTAATTTTTTTCCAATTTCCTTTCACCATGAACATTATCATTAGTACAGTTTTCATTTAAAATGAAGCTGTACATGGTTACTATTACTTGGAAAGCAGATCAAAAAAAAAAAAAAAAAACTGTTTTCACTTTGAAAATTTACGATTTATAGATCTCGGATTTGGCCATTCTTCACCTTTTATCTTACATTTGTAAATATTGTATATATAAACTTTTTTCTTATTTCTCCAATGTTATTTCATTCATGCAATTTCATAATCCACCAACATTGTATAAGATTCAATTCCATTTGACACTTGAAAACAACTTTTTATATAGTAAACAGCATTTATTTCTTTTCAGACATATTCTTATTTTATTTTATTTCCAGTACTATGTTTTATTTCATTTTGTGGACACTCATTTAACTCTCTGGGATGCTGCAGGGAACATGTAAAGTGATATATCAAACAAGAAGTGGTACTTTATGACAATAGGTATCTAGGATTTACACATACCAGTGTTGATAGTTTGAAATATTTACAGACTAACATTTTACACAATATAAACACATGTACCTTTTTCTTCTTTTCCTTTGCTTATTTCTCGAACCTAAACTTATCATTAACTAACCCGTAACTTTGTTTACTTTGTTTTGCGTATATATTTTATATTGGGTAGAATTAACAAAACTTAATTTCGCTACCATCATTATTTTTAGTGACATGCACTGTTAACATCAATAAAATCACTGGTCACAATACTTGATACCTGTTTCGTATAAGCACCAAATAACTATCACTATTTCGATTTGCTTTTTCATGATAATATGTTCATCTTGATACATTATAATAAACATTTCCATTCACTGGTCGTTTGCTTAGCTTAGCTTTACATCATTTTTTCACAATGTTTCTCTACTTGCTTTCAGCATGAGAGCAGATCATATTCTAAACGTTTCATGCATATCACACAAACTTATAATATTTGATCAACATTTGACTAACAATTTTTTGCCAATTTCCTTCAACATTCTCATTACCATTACTACAGTTTACATTTTGTCGTTAAAATGAAGCTGTACATGTTTCCTATTACTTGGAAACCAGATTTGTAAAAATCCCATTTTTTTTTCACTCTGAGAATTTTCATTATATTTCTTTGACAAACGATTTATTTTCAATGAACTTCAGCACATGATTGTTACTGCTTTTTCCCCTTTTGTCTTATATTTGTTTTTCTTCATGCCAAATATTTTATATATCAATTTTTTGCTAATTTCTTAAATTTTATTTCTTTAATTCTTAGTCCACCAATATAGTATAAGTTTCAATTGCATTGAACGCAATGTTTTAGATAGTAAACATCAGCATATTTCACTTTTCAAGCACTTTTTCATTTTATTTCAAATACTATGTTTTATTTCATTTTGTTGACACTCATTTACCCCTCTGGGGTGCTACAAGGAACATGTAGATTGATATACCAAACATGAATTGGTGCTTTATAACAATAGGTATCTATAATTTTGCTTAATTCTCTAACCTAAACTTATCATTAACTAACCGTAAATTATGTTTTAGTTTTGTGTATATATTTTATATTGTGAAGAATAAACAAAAATTCATTTCACCACCACATTTGCACTGTTAGCATACACAAATATCACTGGTTACAATCATTGGTAGCTGTTTTTTAAAAACACCAAATAACATTCACGCTTTCCATTGGTTTTTCATGATAACAATTTAATATTGATAAATTATAATAAACATGTCCATTACATTCTCTTTTTATCAATAAATATACTTGGTTGATAATTAAAGAACACAATGTTTATTGTGATAAAACTTGTGATCTATAACATCAAATTGTATAAATTAAAGTTTCCTTTCTCAATTGAAACAAACAACATATCCCACACTAAAAATGAGGATTTTACTATTGCCTTTTAGATCATTTTTTAACAATGTTTCTCTTCTTACTTTCAGCATCAGAAAATATAATTTTCTACACGTGTTTCATGCATACCACACAAACGTATATGTGACCAACATTTTACCTCTGATACATTTTTTTCCAATTTCCTTTCACCATTGTCATTATCATTAGTACAGTTTTCGTTTTGTCTTTAAAATGAAGTTGTACATGTTTCTTAATACTTCGAAACCAAATATATCAAAAAATAATTTTTTTCACTTACAAAATTTTCATGATATTTCTTTGACAATCATATTTGTTTTTAATTGAATTCAGCATATGATTCTTACTGCTTTATCACCTTTTATCTTATATTTCTTTTTCTTCATGCCAAATATTTTAAATATCAAATTTTTGCTCATTTCTTAAATTGAATTAAAAAAATGGATTTTTTTATTCCACCAATATTGTATAAGGCTCAATTCCATTGAACACAGTGTTTTATATAGTAAACATCAGCATTTGTTTCTATTTTATTTCAAATACTGTTTCATTTCACTTTCTCGATAATCATTTACATCTTTGGGGTGCAACAGGGAACATGTAGAGTGACATATCAAACATGAATTGGAACTTTATAACAATAGGTATCTAGAATTTCCACATACCAGTGTGGATAGTTTTAAATATTTACAAACTTACAATTTACACACTATAAACAAATGTATCTTTTTTTCTTTTCTTTGCTTATTTCTCGAACCTAAACTTATCATTAACTAAACCTAAACTTTGTTTACTGCATTTTGTGTATATATTTTATAATGGGTGAAATAAACAAAACTTAATTTGGCTAATATCATTTGTAGTGGCATGCACTATTGACATATATAAAATCACAGGTGACAATCCTTGATTCCAGTTTCGTATAAGCACAAAATATCTATCATTATTTCGATTTGTTGTTCATGATAAAAATTTAATATTGATACATTGTAATAAACATTTCAATTGCTTTTATCTTTTTATCAATACATATACTTGGTTGATAATTAGAGGACACAACTAACCCTATACTTTGCTTTACTTTGTTTTGTATATATATTTTGTATTGTGTGGAATTAACAAAGATTCATATGCAGGAATCTGTTGATACATTCCAAGAATCCCAATGCGACCAACAAACTTGAAAGACTACAATTTCTTTTTACTATGACCAATAAGAAAGCTCAAGGACTAAGTTGTTGGACTCATCCTGATCACCATTTTAAATTATTGTTAACAGTAAGTTTAACATTTTAAGTACAGAATAATATTTCTTTTGATATTTATAAATTACTATTTTCTGTGACAGATATTACTTTTTCAATATTGATTGTACCCTCTTTTGTGTTTTTACATTTTGCATACAATAATATTAAGCACACCATACCAAGACCACTATTTCACCATCTAATAAACTGCCTACCAAGACCAATGTTTTCAAGTGACAATGGAGAGTATTCATGTTATGTTTCACACTTTTATGTTTTGAAATATTTTGCTGCTTAATATCAAATTCAGCAGATGAGTTCTTTCTTATGCATCAAACAATTACATTTTCTGATATTCATTCAAACTAATTATTGAAAATCAATTTCATATTTTATTTACTAAAATATTACTATGCTTGATTTCATCAAGTGGTGCGAATCTGTTTTTTACACTAACAATGTGCACATTTTTTGAAGAATAAAGTTTTTTTTTTTTAAGGTGGTGAAGGTGATCCGGGGAGTGTTTTTTTTTTTTTTTTTTTCCAAAAAAGGTACTTTTTACGAATGGGTATCCAAGAAACATTCAGTATTTTGTCAGAAATTAAGATTTTCATTGACGACTCTCAATACTATCAGAAATGACCAATCTACACAATACAAACTAACTGTTTTGTTGGCTTTTTATTCTAACTCCAAACTAACCCATAACTACATATTGCTTTTATTTTGCAAATTTGATTTCCTTTAGTTTATATTGTGTAGCTGAATCAGAAATTGATTTAACTTTTGTCATTTGTAATTAACATGCTTTCAGCGCAATTACTACAGTGTAATCACACATGATATACCAAAATAAAAACACTTCAGATAAAGTCTTCTTACATAGAATTCAGTTTCTTACATGACATCTGATGAAGTCAGTACAAACGTTACAAACTAATACTTGAAAAACAATTTGACATTTACTGTACTACAATATCATATTTGTATAGAAGTAGAAATCTGGATACCTATTCTGATACCTAATAAAAGAAAGGACACTCTTTGGGGCGGATTTTGATGATAACAAGTCACTAATAAGAAATTATAATAAACATTGAAATAATTTAAGAATTTTACCAAAATAAAATTGCATGGTAATCACCCAATTTCTGCCACAAAATTTTAATTGGCAAAACTCATAAACAGAAAATATATATTTTCTAATTTCATCTTTTTTTTTTACATAATCTGATTTGATGTTTTCCTAAATATTCAAATCACTATTTTTTTGCTGCTTAATATCAAATACAGCAAATGAGTTATTTTTTATGCATCAAACAATTACATTTTCTCATTCATCCAAACTAATCACTGAACATCAATTTCATATTTTCTTCACTAAAATATTACTGTGCTTGATGTCATCAAGTAGAGCGGATCATTTTTTTTTCATTTGTTCACACATTTTTCCAATTTATATATATTTTGTCTAAGATTCCTAGCCTATGTCATTGCATACCAATCTGTTTATTAAAAGTTAAGGTTCACTGTAAACACATACGTTACACCAAAATAAAAACGCTTCAGATAATGTCTTGATATTCAATTAAGTTTCTCACATGACATCTTATGAAGTTAGTAGAAATGTTACAGACTTTTGAATCTCAAACACTTTCAATACTGTGCACTGATATTTTCTTTTTTGGAATATAAGCACATTCATGATTTTTTTTACAAACGCCAACAAATGTCACATTTTTTAGCAATGTACTGAAACAATTATAAAAATAGGTATCTAGGAAAAGGCCACTACATATGTTATAAATTCCAAATTTCCACAACCTGGCAAATACTGGTACACGCTAGCAAATTTAGATTTGTAATTACAGAATATGATTCTAATTTTTTCCTTTGCTCTTTATTCTAACACTACACTAAGTTTACTGTTTTATTTCGCTACAGTTGATATTGTGTAGAACAATAAGAAAATCATAGTGAACAATGCATTCAACAAAATTTCACACACATTTCTAGATACCTATATCTAATAAGTTCAAAAGAAAGGACACACTTAGGGAGGTATTTTGGTGGTCAAGTCACTAAATAGAGATTAGCTGGTTTCCCGGCATAGCCCAAGATGTAATAAAGATTGACTGAAATACATGTTCTAGCTGGTTTCTAGGCGTTGCCAGGGATGTAATATAGACACATTATGTTGTATATTACCTGTTCTCTTCTCCCTAAGGTAAAACAATTTCATGTACATGCTGTAAATTACCTACACTAGGGATAAAACATGAACAATACCAGTCCTAGGGTAGATAAAACAAATAATACATAGAGATGAAAGATTCCTCTCCCCTAAGAATAAAACATATATTCAATATCTGCTTTTGTTTTTTCATTGTTTATACGGTCCCGAGCAACGCCGGGTAGCCCTGCTAGTTCAATTTTAAAAGAGGATCTGAGTGCGGTTTTCTAAGCTGACAAAAGTGCATCCATTTTGTTTTGTTAGTGGAAAATTTGAATTCATTCTCAGTTTTGTATATTATTTTATTTGGAATTCATTATGGAGATGTATATTATTTTCAGCTGTCCATTTTTTATTTTATTTTGTCAATGCATTGTTGAAGTTGACGCCCAATTATGTGGATATGCCTTGAGCTGTACAAAATTAGAAAATAACTGACATATAGTGAACAATCCACGACTTGGTTTATGCATCCAACAGTATTGTTAATTTTTAGGTTAAACAATGTTACAGGCATAATACTTCCCTGTGGAACACCTGTTTCCTGTTCTTTGATGTTGGAGAGGCATGTTTCTACACGGACATTAAATAGTCTATTGTCGATGAAGATGGGTAGTCTTCCTTTCAGTTCAGCTTCTTTGAGATCTTTCATGATTACATGCCTCTATGTGATATTATAAGCCTTTTCAAGATCAAAGAAAATAGCAGCTATATGCTTTTTTTTTGTATAAATGCATTTCTGATAAAAGTTTCCAATCATATTAAGTGATCTGTAGTGCTTCGATATTTTTGGAAGCCGCATTGAAAGTTAGTTATTTTATTAGTTTCAAGCTTCACTGAATACAACCACACAACACATAACCCAAATAGAGCTTCTGGAGGAACATCCATTAACAAAAACACAGCACAAAGCCAAATAAATATTACAATCTAACTTACAGGCAATTGCCGTCACAACCACCCTACATAGAACGGTCACAATCTGCTCCATCTATCCATCTCCAAACCACCCTATAGATGAAACAGGAAAACTTATGAACCAACATCCTCGCCATTTATTAGGCGCTCTATTTGGGTTATTTGTTGTGTGGTTGTATTCAGTGAATCTATGGAGATTGATATTTACAGATGGTTTTAAAAAGGTCTCTTGTAGATATATTATTGTAGGGCAGAGATTGGATATTAGTAGAAGTAATTCAGTCCGGTTGGCTTTTCTACCTCTGCAATTCCATTCACTTATTTTGTTGGCCATAGTTTAATTTTATGTATTTGATTTCCTTTTGTCTTATTGAGAATAGGAGTGGTTGTTTTCTAATATTACTTGTGGGGGAGTTGAAGGTTCTGTCGTTTATTTCCATTGTTTCCAAGGTTTCAAATTTATTCTGGTTTGTAGTTCTTGCTTTTGACGTGGAGCGGGATCTGTCTTTTTTGGATTTTTCATTTATTTTCGGTTTGGTTGGTGAGAGATTTGATTTTTTCCCTTTCCGGGATGTACTAGGCATTTGTTCATTTGGTTTTGGGATGTTGTTAGTTTCTGTGAAATTTTTATTTGAAAGTTATGTTCGGTTTTTGAGGTCTGGTGGGATTTTACTTTCTGTTGTTTGGGAGTTATTTTTAAGTACAGCTTGAGTTGACGATATTTGCCGTAAGGTGTCCCTCAATGCCTCAACTAGTTCTTAAAGTGTCTTTGTAAGGGTTGTGATTCCCTTTTGTTCTGTGTTTATTGTTGTTTTTTTGTTGCACCTGCAACGGGTACTATCCTTCCAGGTCATAATGTGAGCTGTATTTAGTTTAATTTAGCAATTTATGCAAAAGGTGTAAAAAAAAAAAAAAAAAAAAAAAAAAAAAAAAAAAAAAAGTATTAAAAAGTTTTTTTTAAGCACATAACATGGGCACAACATCCCATTTGAAAATGCAAATATTTCAGATTTACATTGCATGTGATAAGGATTCTAGACATAAGGTTTAACTGTTCTGTCCAGGGAATTACTTTTACCCATTCTGGGATGAGCATTGTTTTTAGTATGTGTGTGTGTATATATATATATATATATATATATATATATATATATATATATGAGAGGAGAGAAAGAATACAAACCATCAGGTTTGTCCATGATACCAGCAGTAACAGGATTGGGATAGGGCAAGGATGTCGTCGACGTATAACTGTCACATGGTGATGGGTCGTCTGCTGTTAATGAGTCCGAATGAGGATTGATGTGGGTTGATGTTGTCTGCTGTTGGGGTTCTTCTGGGTTTTCAGGTGGCTGAGGTTGTTCAGATTCTAATGACGGTGCCTTGTGTTCTGGTGATGGTTCGGAATTCAATTGTTTTTGTTGTCGTATGGAAGACTCTTTGACCTTTGATGAATGTCTAAAAAACAAAGGACAAGTCATGTAAATAGTCATGTCACATAGATATGGATTTCATGCGACGCTCCACAAAGATAAATTTGACACAAAATTGATTTAATATACAGTTGACACACCGGGCCTCATTAGATCAACGAAGTTAAAAGATGTTAAACTGAGTTTATATCAGATAAACATATATTTCGGAATACTAAGCGCTGTATGTATTCAAGTAAGCAGGTAAGTATAATACCTTAGGGTGATAAATGCCACTTTCTTGCACAGTTCTAGGTCACCCTTAGACAAAGCATAGCATCTGTTAACCTCTTTCTGATATTCTGGAGGGTTACCATACAGAGAATAGATAGAATTCCTAAGTTATAGCGAAGGCAATTCTTCTAGGAAAGGTGGGGGTTTTGTTGAAAAAAACAAATACCAGTTAGTGTGAGCGCATTGGTTTGGTACGGCAATCTTCTAGTGATGGTATCAAAAACAGAACACCCGCTTCACAATTATCAAAAGCCAGCACGAAAGTAGTAAGACTCAGAAAACCGTCATGAGAATCATTGTGAATCTATTCTACCCAGAGATAGTGAAACAAACTATTTAATGTGACCAACACAGCAATTTGTTTTATTTATGATGTTACATACAAATGAATACTGGACTCTTTTTAACACAGTCTCTCATGCTGTAGTGTAGAGGGTCAAAGATTTGGAACGGGTGAGGGGGCATACTGCTGACTCTTTTAGAGCAAAAAAAAAGGTCTGGTTGTGTTTTATACCGTTTTGCTCATTAAGTTTTCTTTTTAGTAAAACTGATTCTTCAAAACCTCATTCTTTTAATAATTTTCTGAACAAAAACAAAAACCACCACAATATTTTCATGCATTTCCATTGAAAAGATTTTTTAAAAATATTTTCATGTCCTCCATAAGAGCTCTACAGGCCAGATTAAATACCTTGGCAGAAGGAGGGAGGGGGAGAGAGGAGAGAGAGAGAGAGAGAACAGAGAGAGAGAGAGAACAGAGAGAGAGAGAGAGAACAGAGAGAGAGAGAGAGAGAACAGAGAGAGAGAGAGAGAACAGAGAGAGAGAGAGAACAGAGAGAGAGAGAGAGAACAGAGAGAGAGAGAGAGAACAGAGAGAGAGAGAGAGAACGAGAGGGAAGACAGGGGGAGGGAGAGAGAGAGAGAGGGGGAAGACAGGGGGAGAGAGAGAGACAGGGGGAAGACAGGGGGAGAGAGAGAGAGAGAGGGGGAAGACAGGGGGAGAGAGAGAGAGAGGGGGAAGACAGGGGGAGAGAGAGAGAGAGGGGGAAGACAGGGGGAGAGAGAGAGAGAGGGGGAAGACAGGGGGAGAGAGAGAGAGAGGGGGAAGACAGGGGGAGAGAGAGAGAGAGGGGGGAAGACAGGGGGAGAGAGAGAGAGAGGGGGGAAGACAGGGGGAGAGAGAGAGAGAGGGGGGAAGACAGGGGGAGAGAGAGAGAGAGGGGGGAAGACAGGGGGAGAGAGAGAGAGAGAGGAAGGGAAGACAGGGGGAGAGAGAGAGAGGAAGGGAAGACAGGGGGAGAGAGAGAGAGAGAGGAAGGGAAGACAGGGGGAGAGAGAGAGAGAGAGGAAGGGAAGACAGGGGGAGAGAGAGAGAGAGAGGAAGGGAAGACAGGGGGAGAGAGAGAGAGAGGAAGGGAAGACAGGGGGAGAGAGGGAGGGAGGGAAGACAGGGGGAGAGAGAGAGAGGGAGGGAAGAAAGGGAGAGAAAGAGAGAGGACAGAGTGAGAAAGAGAGAGAGAGAGAGAGGACAGAGTGAGAAAGAGAGAGAGAGAGGACAGAGTGAGAAAGAGAGAGAGAGAGGACAGAGTGAGAAAGAGAGAGAGAGAGGACAGAGTGAGAAAGAGAGAGAGAGAGGACAGAGTGAGAAAGAGAGAGAGAGAGGACAGAGTGAGAAAGAGAGAGAGAGAGGACAGAGTGAGAAAGAGAGAGAGAGAGGACAGAGTGAGAAAGAGAGAGAGAGAGGACAGAGTGAGAAAGAGAGAGAGAGAGGACAGAGTGAGAAAGAGAGAGAGAGAGGACAGAGTGAGAAAGAGAGAGAGAGAGGACAGAGTGAGAAAGAGAGAGAGAGAGGACAGAGTGAGAAAGAGAGAGAGAGAGGACAGAGTGAGAAAGAGAGAGAGAGAGGACAGAGTGAGAAAGAGAGAGAGAGAGAGGACAGAGTGAGAAAGAGAGGAGAGAGAGAGAACGGGAAAACAAAGACATTGTAAGAGGGTTGATGGTAACATAATCCGGCCTTGAACATATCAGAACATGTTAACCATAGAATAGGATAGGTTTACAGAAATAAAGGCATTCATCATCAGCTGATGCTGTGTAAACATTCCTCTGCTTTAATATGGATTTACATAACCCATTTGATGTTTGTCAGTTGGACACTGGTCAGTGATGGGGGAGGGAGCAAGCAAGAAACCAATTATTATTAACTAAATGCATACCAGATTATCTTGGCAGGAGTCAAAGTATAAAAGTTATTTTAAGGAAGAAGAAAAAAAAAATCAGTAAAACAAATACCAACTTCACAGATAAGGAGACTGCAAATTTCTTTTCACCAAGCGCTTATTCCATAGTCTGGCTGACCACAGGTTCCACTAGAGATGACTTGCTAACTATTTCTATTCCTGTGTTCTGACCCCCTCAACATTTCGCTTACCTTTAACCCTGTCTATTTTGTCCTCGTCCCCTCATTCATTTTCTACTACTACCTTTTTCTTCTAGTATTCGCTAACAATTCTCTTTCGCTATCGTTGATCATTTAATGCACATGTATCAGTTTTTCTCTTTTTACTATGGTCAAGAGGTATTTGTAGAGCTGAATTACTTGCCATATTTAAAGGAACTAGTACCCAATGGGTTCTGTGTTCGCAGATCATAAACTCTTACAACTTTTGAGATGGATCCCCATTGCATACATATATGAGTTAAATATATTTTTAAGGCCCAAACTGTTTCAAATAACAAGCTCAATGAAGTTATGTTTCTGGCTTCAGAACATATATACTGGTTGAATGCATTCCAATAACCAAGAAAGAATCAGTTCACAATTATGATTTAATCTTCTGTATAATAAAATAACTACAGAAATTCCCCTCTGGACCAAAGTATTGTAGGTTTTCAAGAACAGATGCCACATACAAATTCAATATATCTAGCTGCTATCTTATGTAGCTTTCGAACACCATTTTAGACACATTCAGTCATGAGGAGGAGAAATCATTAAACTAATGTTAAATATAAATAACCCATTTACTTGCTTTCTTTTACAAAGTGTAAAATAGGCTATACACCATAAGATTCTATTACGATATTTTTGTCAAAACATCAACAAAACAGAGTTCTTTTACCATTAAATACACACATCAATGTTTAAAAACGACACATTACATACATATTTATATATTGAAGAATTTAGCTCCCAAACATTTGAGACTTTTACATTTAGATTTTTCTTAAAAATCTAAAAAAATTATTTTGTCATAACTAAATTAAAGAGGTTAGCTCTCAAATATTTGCGTTTTTTATTACTATGCCTAAATATAAATATGGAAGTTTATTGAACAAAATAAAACAAACTTATTTTTTGCCAACAATTTTATTTACACTACATATTTCTTTATATAAAATTCTGTGATTTTTTTTATCGAAACAAATCATTAGAAAATATACTCTATTTGGAAGCAAAACCCTTCAATATATAAATATATGTTAAATGCGTCAGTATACTGGGCCGGCAGTGGCTCCCACTAACAACCATATTTTTTTTTTTACATGTGGGATGGGGGGGGGGCATACTTTCAATGCGCAACGCCGGTCCTGCTAGTTATTAATATTTTTAATAAATGATCGTCTTAACAACAACCTATAAAGCCAAAGAAAATATTTTTCATTACAGGTTCAAATACATGCGCAAGTTGGAAAAGAAAAACAGGTATTTGTTAAATAAAAAAAAAAAAGAAAAAAGATTGGACTGCTTTTTGTTTTGGTCTTTGAGATGCCTCCAACTAGTATATATATATATGTATGTATAACTAATGGCATTAAAGAGAACATATTTCTTTGTAAACATGTTGAATTAAAGAATGAAAGAGATATCTAAGAGAAGAAGAAAATGGGAGGGGCATGAGACTCTGAGTTAGCCTGGTGAGCAAGCCATGGTTTTTCTGCAAAAAGTGATTTAGTTGGCCTTGTAGCAAAATTCTCGCCAGATTGATGAGTCAATGATCATTCTGAATTCACGTATACAAAAAAACAAAACATTGTTACTTGTAAAAAAGTTGTGATTTCACTTGGGTGAAAATTCCAGTTGTTGCAGTGCAAACAGAGACCCCATAGTTGACACTACAGCCGGTAACCAAATCAAGTAGCATGAAATTTGGATGGACATCACCACCGAATGATCATGGCCAGAGAACAGACAATCATTATTTCACACAGTAAATTCCTATGAATGTTGCTAAAGACTCCAGAGGAAATGGCAGTTAAAAATCAATAACGTGATTGTAGCATTTATACCAAATTATACTTTTTTTCATCATCTACAGGGTGGAACGATAAAATTGTCACACTAGAAAAGACATGATTCCATTTATGTTTGATGAAAACTATCTGGTAATTGGCCAGTTATGTTCAAATCCGAAGAACAATAGAAGCCTTCTATCATGTCTGAAAGTGACAACGTTCAATGAGCGAAATCTCCACAGACCCAAATTATGACAACAGTACCCTTGCCAGCACCCTCAAAATGCAAATCCGAATGGTTCAACACTTGAAGGCACAGCTCAACATATTTGATGACCCGTTGGAGGTAGTGGAGTGAAAGCCCAAGGCCGAGGACACTGCCAGGAAAACCCGGACCAAGGAGTTCATCGAAAAGGTCCAGGCAATCATTGATGAAACTCTCCAGCAGCTTATTTAGCAGATTACTAGAGATTTATGCGTCTCGCACACAACTGTGAATGCATGTGTAAAGGAGTACTTTAAGTGTAGGTCCTACAGGCACCAGACAAGCCATATCTTGACTAAGACAAAGAACGTCAGGCTAATCAAGTTCATCAGCTTGCTCAACAAACTGAAGCATCCGAAGAAGCCAAACTTGCTCTGGTTCTTTTCAGACGAAAAGAACTTCTGCCAGGACCAGGTTCACAACAGCCAGAACTATCGCTGAATTGCCACAAATAACAGGGATGTGCCCAGGGTAATGAAAACATAGTTTCCGGCCACAGTTTATGGTCTTTGGTGTGGTTTCAAGTGAGAGCCACATCATGCCACCTCAGATCTTCAAAGTCAGCTTGAAAGTCAACACCAAAGTGTACCTGGATGTGCCGAAGAGTGTGGTGATCCTCTGGTGCAATCATGTGACCGCTGACAGACCCTGGGTGTAGCAGCAGGATTCGGCGCTGATCCAAAGAGAACCAGGCTTGGCCTCAGAAAGAGTGCTATGACTTTATACTTTTCTCTCACTGACCCCCCCCCCACTTGAACCTGTTGAACTACTTTGTTTGGTCATACTTCAAGAACATCACCAACATGACCTCCCATAACACCAAACCCAGCCTGATTGCTGCCATTCACTGAGTATTCGCCGAGCTCCTGCTGGTGCATGTGGAAAAGTCATGCTCCTCATTCTGGACCCTTATCAAGGCAGCAGGCGACTAGATTCAATCAGATGTATGCTCTACTATATAATCAAATTACTCGAATTGATTTTTTTTCCAATAAAAGTTTTAAAATAAAGCTGTAGTGTTGTTTTCTTTAGGGAGACAATTTTATTGTTCCACCCTGTAAATGAATAAATGCAAAAGATTTTTGCATTTAGCCATCAAAACTGATTAAATCGATAATATCAGATAGTCTTTTGAAATATGGTGTGCGTGTGTGTATATATATATATATATATATATATATATATATATATACACACACTGATGAAAGACTCAAAACAGTTATTTGATTGCCTTATTTGCATAACTATTTCCTATAGAATTTATAATAAATATTTGGTGTTATTCATTTGTAATTTTGTTGTCCTATTTTTCCTATATTAGTTTTATCGATATTAACAGTCATTAAAGTAATATATATATATATATATATATATATATATATATATATATATATATGTATGTATAAGGAATGAAAAAATACCAGCGGTGGTTGACGTTATGTTTTGAGAAAAATAGAAAAACCGAATGAAATTATTAAAAAAAATCAACGTTTCGTCCTTATTTCAGAGGACATCTTCAGGATAATTGAAATAAAAATGTAAGAAAAGAAAAAGTCATAGATCGTGCGAAAAAGACAGTTTTTGAATCCTATCCATGTCGGGAAGGGCAAACATGTGTGCGTATGGGAAGGTTGGGTTGTTCGATGTCTATATATACACTTTTAAAAATGCGTTAAAATAAATATGTACATTTTTTTCCTATAAACTTATTCATTTTGTTGAAATATTTAAGGAAAAACGGTTAGCTAGGATCTGTTTTGATATTTTGTTCTTTGATTATTATTTTCCCTATGCTAGGGGTTAAATGGTAGAAGCCTTTTCTTTGCGTAATAGTATTAGTATTCAATATTAGTGCTGATTCTAAAAGTCTTCTTTTAGCTCTATCACATATTTAATAATTTTCGCTTGATCTAAATTAAATGAGTGATCGTGTTCTGCACAATGGCAAAAGAGTGCATTTAGGGCGTTACCATTCCTTATATCTCTTCTGTGCTCGTTAAGTCTTAATTTCAATTTTCGCTGTGTTTCACCTATGTACGCTTGTTGACAGTTGTTACATGGGATGGAATATATACCGGCATCGGATGTGAGGGTTTTGGGAGAGTGCTTGGTAGTTTTTAATGTCTGTTTTAACATTACCGTTTTTCCTTAAATATTTCAACAAAATGAATAAGTTTACAGAAAAAAAAGAAAAAAAAAAAATGTACATATTTATTTTAACGCATTTTTAAAAGTGTATATATAGACATCGAACAACCCAACCTTCCCATACGCACACATGTTTGCCCTTCCCGACATGGGTAGGATTCAAAAACTGTCTTTTTCGCACGATCTATGACTTTTTCTTTTTTTACATTTTTATTTCAATTATCCTGAAGATGTCCTCTGAAATAAGGACGAAACGTTGATTTTTTTAATAATTTCATTCGGTTTTTCTATTTTTCTCAAAACACACACACATTTATATATATATATATATATATATATGTAAGATAAATTATGAAATCCTTTCTTGAAATATTATGCTTATTAATTTTGGAGCTGAGGTTGAATGATCAAGTGTTAACTATGCCACAACTCTAACTAATAATTTCCAGGGTTAAATGCGACTTGCTCATTCAAAGTCAACCCAGTGTCTGAAAAATTCGGCTTTCATATATTTAAACTGGAAGCATCTCATTTGCATATGTGGTGACAAGATCGCCAGCATATAAAGAGAAATGGCAGCCATTTTATTTTTTGTCATTCTTTTTTTGTTTGCACCACACACTACGAGTTGTTGAGAGAACAGGTTTATACTAATTTTTAGGCATTTAACCACGCAAGGGAGGTAATTTAAATGCAATCAATAAAGCTTAGCCTGCTAGAAGGGAAAGTATATTGACAAGGTATCTTATACCTCATCACTATATCTTTCATATAGTTCAAAGAGAGGGGAAGGTAACTGCTCTGCGTGTGTGTGCACCAGATTATCCTTTTTATTGTTTTAATATATTAAAAAAATATTTTGCACTTTTGTTCAAACTTTTCTTTTTGTTCTTTTCGTTATGGGGACTGACTAGCTTTACAAATTGCCATCCATTTCTAAGTTTTTAAGAAAAATAAAACACATTCACCATCTCACAGATGAATTTATTTTTTTATTTTCATTTCTTGATGGTCTTATTTAAGATATAAATGAATTTTTAGCAAAATATTAATGTTTATATGAATAAATGTGAAAATTTCTTTTGTGTTTACAGACAGTGTAAGTAAAATGTTTGTTTCAAGTAGCAAACTTGACAAAGTCAACTAGCAGGTGTATATATAAACACACGAAATACTTACAATGGTTGTGGCTGCGGTTGGTCATACCAAGTTGATGATGATATGGATGAAGCATTTGGTGCACTACGGCTCAAGGCATTCTAAAAAAAAAAAACCGGAAAACAAAAGATTAGTCGATCCACAAAAAAAAAACAAGAACTTTTCCTTAAATGTTACAGTATTTATAAAAATCCAGCATTTCATTGTTTTTTGTTTTATTTATTTACTAGCAGGGAGACCCAGCATTGTCCGTAACTGAATGAAGATCAACAAATGTTCCACCTCACCATACTTGTACTGTTATCAAAATCAGTGAAATCGCCCATTCCCCCGCCAAATCGATTGATTGCCTACTCTAGTAAGGACCCCCCCCCCCCACACACACAGTGTACTGGGAGGAAAATTCACATGCCTTGCTGCAATAACTTATTCCACAATACATTGTAGTCTACATGGCACTGTAGAAAATCTACTGTTGATTCTATAAAATTATCTGTAAATAATGGCTTCACTTAAAGTTTAAAATGCAAAAGTCAAATATCATGATTCAATTGTGCTCTAAACAGAAACATTCATTTTGAATGCACTCCTGTCTTAGAAAAGAAACTACTGTTGATTTCATACACTAGGCCTTCTGCTTGTGCAGTGATAAAACTTCTCAAATGACCTTGTGATGTTAGGCTGTTTTAAAGTGTTAACTTTGGTCAAAATTAAACTTCCTTCTTGAATCGGATTATTTCAATTATCGATACTTCAGATGCATTCCGATACAAAACCTAGTTAAAACACTCCCAAACACATCAAGTACCTTTGTGTGAATCTTCCAAAAAATTGGCCTAGCTGTTTACGAGTCCGTACGGAACGAATTCACACACACAAAAAATTCCCATTCATAGTAGAATTTTTTTTTTTTTTTTTTTTTTTTTTTTTAAATATTATCTTGGTCAAATATATGGAGTATAAAGGACAGATAACTCACAGCTTCCGGATAATATTGGCTGGAACTTTTAGAGAATGTTTTAAAATACTACTATATACAATACAAATGGACCCAGTGTAGATATTATTCAAACAGAACAGCATTTTTCTACTTTGTGAAGAGTATTTAAGAAAATGATTAATTTACAAATTTATCCATAACATTTTTTTCTGTCGCAGGCAAAATAGCTATAGGACAGTAAAGGAAACAAAAATGCTTTGAAAATAAGGTAGGGATCTGCTCTCTTTCTATATATATCTATATATATTTCATAATTAAATTTTATACTTCCCCCAAAATTATCACAATTACGAAAGGAATACTTATTTTTAAGTATTCATGATTAAAAGTAAAAAATAATACAAAAAATATATCAATTCAAATGTGGTGGCAGCGTCAACTACTTGGGTAGAACAATGTTAAGATTGGATAGTAGAGTCCAACAACACATACTAAGTAAAAATTAGGAAGGAGACCTTACCAATCAACGGACATTCTAAATGATACATCCAGGTCCTCTATAACAGATCAATTGCTTAAACAACTTGCGCAACAAATTTTAGCATTGACTCATTTTCCATCCTAAGTCATGCTCACTTGAAATATCATTTAAAGAATTGGAGACTATTCATGTTCATTTAAAATTACTCTTCCTTTGTAAACAGAGAATGTATTTTAGTTTTAAATGTGATTAATCTCTATTCCGAGATTGTATATATACCATAACATTAGTTTTATATATATATATATATATATATATATATATATACATACACACACACAAAACCTCACCACACACACTTAATCCCTTGATACAGCTCTTGATGAGTAAGGGCAAAACAAGACCACTGACTTTTCATATTACTTTTAATAATGAATATTAGAAAAATAAGTCTCCCTTTCATAATTGTGATTATATAATATATATATATATATATATATATATATATACACACACACACACAAGCAAGCTACCCAGCGTTCCCCAGTCGTAAAATATGCTTAAATATATTTTAATTTATGCAGACTTTGTATTATTATAGAGCCAATTCTCTATTGATTATTATATTGTACCCAATACATAGTAATTTCAAAAGTATATAAAAGAAATGACTTAGCAGTTTTTTTACGAGATAAAAACCAAATCGAATATGTTCCAGGTGTGAATCCTCTATTTATCAAGTTTCAAGTCTGTAGACCAAAAATTGACAGAGCAGTTTGGTTGAGACCGTTCCGCATGCACACGCGCACACAAGGTTATTTTATGTATGTATGTGTGTACACTCATACACACTGTTTTTGTTATCTTGTTTGCTTGTCTCTGTGCATACTAGATGACGACATTGTGACATCACCCATTAAAACAAATATGGGGATAACCGTGCACAGTGACTGATATCACAAAACATTGACACCGCCCATCATATCAGAGTGAGGATGATAGAGATCTTTTATAGTTTAATTGAAATGAACCTTGCCCTTTGGGTCACTGTTTATCTTCCATAAGATTGCTTATAGATTTGTCTGATGACCAACATAGTTAAAGCTGTTTGCCTTTTCACACCCCATTCGAGTCAGCATAACTCAAAAGAAAGCATAGAGAGAAGCTAAGAGAACATTTTTGAATAAGTAGCTTTCTATGAAATATAGGTGGCATTTTTAATTTGTCCTTTATGACAATGACTAAGGGCATTCCATAAGTAATGTCTCCTATATTTAAAAAAAATAAAATTTTTTATTACATTTTCACCCCACACAAGGCACATTGCCACTTTGATGTAGGGGGGCTACTATTCGGTTCACGTTACACTTGAACTTCTGCATGTCAGTACAGTTGGGGAAGCAGGAACCTGGCAGGGAGTTCCAAAGTCTAGCAGTTCTGGGGAAGAAACTACTGGAGTAGAAGGCTCTCTTACATCTAGGGATCGCTACTGTGAAGGGGTGGGATTGTACTGCTTGTCGGGTTTGTCGGGAGTATTTACGTAGAAGGGGCACAAGTGCTTGCAGTTCGTCGGAACATACACCGTTAAAGTACTTGTAGAACAGGCAAAGAGATGCTACATTGCATCGATGGGACAGAGGCTGAAACTTGGATGATAGTTCAGGACCTATTAGGTTGGCGACTCTCTTTTGAACCTTGTCTCGTAGTGAGAGACTAGTAGCAGATGCACTGGCCCAAATATGACAACAATACTCCATACATGGGCGAATGGTTGCCTTATAGAGGTACAGGATACTTTCAGGGGTCAGTAGCTTTCTAGCATGGTAGAGACAACCTACCTTTTTTGCAGCGGTCCTGGCAATGCTCTCAATGTAATTGTTCCAACTCATGTTTCCTGTGAACGTTAGGCCGAGGAGTTTAAAAGATGTGCTTTCGGATAAAGAGTCTTTGGCCATTGCTATTGGTGGTAGAGAAGGTTTCTTGTAGTTATTGAAGGAAACAAGTTTAGTCTTGGCAGCATTGAATGTGACCATCCATTTTTGTCCCCATTCCACTACAGATTGGAGGTCATCCTCTAGGGTTTCTGCCATTTCTTTAGATATGTGTTTATTTGTTTTCCTGTCTTGTCTGTTATAAAGCGTGGTGTCATCATCATATATACCCATCTCACAGACAATTTTGTCAGGGAGATCATTTATGAATATTAGGAACAATAGAGGTTCAATTTTTTTTATTTATTTCATCTCAATGGAGATGAGATTGCAAATTGCATTGCTATGATGACTGAACATGCATTCATGACTTGAAAGTTTCATCTCTATTGCAGATACTGATGGCATGAGACTAAGAAAGCAAGCTCTGAAATGGACATTCGTCAGAAGCAAGAGGAGTCATTGAATTTCTGGCTAAAGTGCATTGATAATAGTGGTGACCATATAAAAAATAAATTCGGGAGCAAAAGGTTGATTGTTTTAATTATACCACTCCCATCTTTGTAACTATTAAAAAAATAGGAGGCTTTACTTTTGGAATAACCCTTGTATCACTGAAATATTGATTGGATCGAACAGAATGTATAAACGATAAAAGTGATTGAAATTTAATTTTTCTAATGGCAAATGACAGCAACGAATGTTAAATACGAGTGGTTAGTTAAAATCAAATATCGATTTGGTCGATTCTTTGTGAATTAGGCCTGATTTTGAAAATCCAACTTAAAATGTTAGATGTTGCACAAATAGACACAAAAATTGTAGATGGATTAAACAAGATTATGTTATTAAGTGGCAAGGTGTAGTGATTACAGGTGTGAACTGTGTGCCGAGTTACATTGAGGCTTCTATATTACTTTCAATAATACCATTGGTATATGAATTCACATATCCTCTCTCCAGCTATCAATTAAATATATACTATTTGAATTATTCGGACGAATATCCTCATCTTCAGTATTATTTTCACAATGTTGTGGTTGATGTAACCTCCGATCTTCAGATGTACCGTATTAAACTCTGAAAGCTTTCTGTCAAACTTGGAGATCTGCATGGAATTTCAAAATGGAACCGTTTATTTAATCCATGGAGGTAGCATGCTCTCATTCTGTAAGCCCTGACCAGGTAAAAGTTTAAGTAATTTGCAATTGTATTCTTATCGCCTGCACTAAGGATTGAACCTTCAACCTTCAGAAGAGTGTAACTTATAACTGAATTTTATAAAGTACTTTATCCACTATGCTACAGGTACTTGCAGATTTCGGAGTTCAAAAGAAAGATTCCCTGAGTTCAATAAAATACACCTAAAGATGGTCGGAGGTTACACTGACCGAAACATTGCAAAAAGAAAAGATGAGAACTATAGCGGAATAATCCAAATAATAAAAATCAATCCTCATCTCAAATATTCAGAAAATCAATTAAATATTAAGTAGACAACTCTTTTTACAACTAATTTAGAAGGAACAATTCCAACATATCATGAACTTCATCTTGTGACTTGATTTAAAAAAAATGCTGGTTCAAGAGATGTGCAGTTGGAGATTATGTAAACCTTGTTTCACTATAGACTCCTCATCATGCAGACATCCTTATATGAGCTATATTTGTCTCTGAAGACTGATTTGGTTGGTTGTTTTTGTTTTATGGCATATCAACCCTTTTCGGGTTATTTAATGCCGAATCCAGTGATTTTGAAGAAAAATTTTTTAATAGAATATTTTTTTTTTTCAAGTTGGTTTCTATTTAACCCATAATTGGGACCCTAACAGGTACTACCATTCCGGGTCAGAGTGGACCTGGGAGCAATGGCAATTAAGGGGTGGCTCCATACTCCCCAAATCCCGCAGCTGAGGTCTCACCATCAGATATAGTTTAAGGTCATATCCAGGACCTCTGAAGACTGAAAGGAGGCCATTTCATGTCATTAAAAAAATCCACAACAAATATTTACTTGTATAAGAAACTTGTTTTTAAAAAAATATATAAAAATAATTGGCTCAAGAAAAAGTTTTTATTTTCATTTTTGAAAAAATCTGTTCAGGACAAGGGTCAACAATGATAGAATTTAAAAAACATTTTGTGAAACTGTCTTAGTAAAAAAAAATACATTAAAGTAATACAGTATCACAACAGAAAACATTAATTACCAGAATATTTATTGAATTAAATAATATTTTAAAAAATTTTAATGAAGATTTTTTTTAAATTACAATTTCAAAATAAATTAAAACAGTCAATTTGGGATATTCTGAAATGCATGAAATAATCAACACTTACTTCTATATATAAAAAAAAAAAAATAAAGCAAATAAAAATGGTTAAATTTTAAAGGTTTTGTGATTGTCTTCCCTTATCCAGAGTGGAACTCTTCAAAAATGAAAACAAAAAATTGTCCTGAGTCTAAAATGCACAAGTGCTAAAAAGTTGTTCGATATAATTATTCAAATTGACATAACTTTTGTTTAGTATAAACGTTTTTTTTGTTGTTTTTTTATAAATCTGATAAATTATACTAAAACCGAGTCGATCAAAATTGGTTTTCCTCAATCTTTTCGCCTTTAATAACAAAATAAATGCAAAAATACAGCTTAGTTCTGGGATTTAGTTATGTTTTAAAAAAAAACAAAAAAACTTTACTCATTCTAATTAGCTGTAATTTGTAATTAATTGACCAAGCCGCCCATTTCCCACTTTAGTTAGTTATGTATTTCTCTCGATTCTTCTTAGTGTACTGATTTAACTACTCTATAAAAGTTCAAATCTTTGAGCAAAAATATGTCAGAGTTTATGAATTTTTTAATGAAATGAAAGAATAAAAACTGGTTGTGACCCAACAAATCACGGATAAGTAATCTTTAACATAGACTAACGGGGATAGCTGGGGATAAAGTGTAACATTTCTATAATAACTTCTACCTTTACCTCTTTGTCCATCTCTTTCCTTCACCTCCACTTTACCTCTCCCTCTTTCCTCAAACTTCTCGCAATCAGCTCGGATACACACAGACAACTCTCCTTTACAGACCAAATTCCTCAAGAAATGAGTCAGCATTTTTTTCCAAATCTATATCTATAGAATGTGTGTGTGTGTGTACGCGTGAGAGGACAATTCTCAACTTATGTACTCAATGAAGTTTTGATCTATAGACTTGAAATTTGTTATATAGAGTATTCAGACATGTGGAAAACTTTTAATCAGCTTTCATCTGGAAAAAAGGTTGCTAAGGGGTCAAAATCGAAAAATTGGTACATGGGATTGTCAAATTTTTATCCATTTGCCAAGTGTTTCACAAAGGCGCATGTGTGAATTGTTCACATGACAGCTTCCTTATGTTACGAATAAGTAGGTTTGAAAACACCTAAAGCTTGTAGCAAGTTTGCCTAATGGTTATTGTACTTCATTCACTCTTTAGGTTTTGGTTTCAATCTCAGCTTGAGTATTTTTTCTTTTTCTTACAAGAAATGAACTATTTAGAAAAAACAATACTCGCATGCGCATGTCTCAGTTTCTGCCTTAAAATATAATATTTATGTGTATTTTATGACCGGGCAACATCGGGTGACCTTCAAGTTAGTACATAAAATTAAAAAACGACTCTCCCTGATGAAACCTGGCCTAGTTGACCCTCAGAGAGTGACTACTTTTTTCTAGATTTCAGATATTATTCATCCAGGGCAACACTGATCAAGAATAGACCAACCTGATGGGTGTTTGTTTAGTATTTTTTTATTTTTAGCTAGACATACAAACACACAGACAACTGACTGACCTTTATATAATAGATTAGCAGGGGTCTAGAAGTTAAAGTGTATAACATCTTTATATAAGAACTTTTATCTCTCCCATTTTCCATCCTTCACTACAACCCTATCTTTATTCTCCACGCAACCCATTCCTTTTTCTTTTTTTAATGTGCTGGAAAAAAAATGTAATTCAGTTACTGGACCTAGCCTTACAAAAATGCATTGTCTTTGTTGAAAAAAATTACATTAAAATCCAGAAAAAAAAAAAAACCAAAAAAAAAAAAAAAACCCAGCTTCCTTTGCAAACAAAAACTTGTCCGGAACAATATTTTTTTCTCTAAATTTTAGATATTATATATCCAAAGCTGTCTGTCAAGACAACACCAACTTGATGGGCCTTTATTTAGTAGTTTGGGACTTTTAGCTGGACATATAAACAGACAAATTTCCTTTATGTAATAGATTTTAAAAAATTATTATTACTAGGTCAGCTTTAATAACAAAGTATGGTGATAGTTTTATAGAGAAAAAGTTTAAACATTAATGAATGCAACAATGTTTACATATCTCCTCAAGTGGAACTAAATGCTTATTTGGAAAGCAATTTTGTCATTAAATGAAAGACAACATTTTCATATGAAAAAAAAAAAAAAAGACCAAGTGATAATCAAAAGCAGCATAAAAAATAACCACAATGCAACAAGCAAGAGAATAGAAAGCAAATCAGCTAACAAAAATGAAAAGGTTTTAAATATATAAAAAAAAGTAATCACATTATTCAGTTGTTACACTCATCTCTTTTTTTTTTTTTTTATTTAAATTTTTATCAGCATTTTCCTTACCATCTTCAGGAAGGCGAGTACACTTTTCAAAAGGAATAGAGAGAATTCGCAGAAATAATTTTGCAATGGATACTTATGCAGTAAAAAGGACCATGCTATCATTGAATTGTCTGTGGTTTATGAAAAATGCTTGAAGTTGCCAAAATGCAGAGTGTCTTAACTTTAAAACAAAAAAAAACATTTGTTTGCCAAAATTGATGTATTATATATTAAAAAAAGTCTACGTATTTATCTTCGTTTGAAGAAAAAATAAATTAAAAAAAAAATTATACATTTTTTTTATTTGCTATCACTTGTTTATCATTCAAAATATATTTATTCATCAAACATACTTTAGAATTTTTTTTCTCTTTTGATTTGAATTTTCTAAAATTGTCCAATAATTATTCAAGAATATTGTTATCATTTTTCAATTAATTTTTCATTAAATTAATTTCATACTGACAGAAATAATATTATTCATTGGAAAAATTGGTAAAAAAAAATTAAAAAAACCACAATATTTTCGCTTGGAACCTTCTGGCATTTTCCGTAAACTGCCAGGATGATTCCGGCAGCAGCATGGTTCTTATACTACAATACATATACTACATAAATAACTTGCAATGTTTCAAACTTCCGCAATTTTATTGTCCTGGCATTTTTATTTTTAAAGAGATCTCATCCTTAATTATATTTGGACATATATACCCATAATCATTAATTTGGCCATAATTTTGCTATTCAAATGAACATTGTGGTTTACCTTTTGATCACCATTAACTGATTTGTTTTTAGATTAATTCTGATATCTAAATATGAGGCCACTATCATGTGTTATTATGGGGATCATTGTAAAAATATATAAATTTTTTAGATTGAAAAATTTACAAAATTTTCAACATCTTGTTCATTTTCACCTACATAACTTCAAAACAATTTTTTTTCTGGTTCGTGTCAAAATTTCCCTTATATTAAAAAATGAAAAAGAAAAATCTGTATGATGTACGTAACTATGATGAAACAAAAATATCATATTCCCAAAATTATTGATCAAGTAGTTTTATTTTTAAATAAAAAAAATAAAATTTTATGAGCATCGGAGAAGTGAATGTCACACCTGCCACTGAAAAAAAAAAAAAAAAAAAAGAAACCTAAAAAACAAGGGAGAAACTTTTACGATTATTCATACCCATGTTGTGCCTACAAATTCTGATTAATCGCTCTAAAACGATTTTCTTGATTAAAATAAACATCAATTTACATGATTTTTAGAATATGATATTTTTATTTCATCACAAGTATGTACATCATACAGATTTTTTTGTTTTTTACTATGAGAAATTCTGAACAAGAACTATTTTTTTCAAGTTAGAGATTACATATTCAAAATGAGGGAGAATAATGCTTTGAAATTAGATGTTTTATCAGTTTATCAAAGAACTGAAAATAAAATAAAAAAGGATAATTAAAAAAAAAAAAATTCTAATCCTTGCACATTTTTTTTTTTTTACTTGTCACTGAGTGATAATCACATTTCTCTTAAAATTGAAATATTTGATATTTTTACTTCGAGTTATTTGCTTTTGGTTCTCCAAGTTTTGAATTTTTAAGAAAATACACACTTCATACATTAAAAAAAAAAATTCCAAGAATGATACATTTCACACTCTGGATGCAATGGTGAAATGTATGCTAATACAACACTGAGCATAAAAATGAGTGAACATTTCAAATAAACACAAAAATATCGATCACACAAAAACAAAAGGCAGCACAACACAAATGGGGGAGGAAAAATGAAAACATTTTTGAAATTGAAAAATTAAGTTCAACAAACTAAAAATAGAAAGCAATTTGTGATAAAAATGTTTCTAAAGTTCAGGCAACTTTCTTTTTTTTACATTGGGAAACAAGACAAGTTGTTACAAATATTTGATGATTATGTTTTCTCACACAGGAAATCTATAAATTATTGCTTTTTAAAATACTACTTCTAAGAAGAAAAGGATAGTTACTTACAAAGTGAATATTCATAAATAAATGCATCTATTTACAGATCAAAAGTATCATTCTTATGAAGAAAATTGAATAAAATTAAGACAAAACAAACAATTTTGATAATTTGATAAAAGTATTTAAAAAAAAAACAAAAAAAAACAGAAAAAAGATATCTAAAAATAGGGAACAGTCATTAAAATGATGTAAAAAAAAAAAAAAAACAGAAACAAACAAACAAAAAAAAAAAACAAAACGAAACAGGAGCATAGTCGTTAATAATATCTTTAAAAACAAGATGAGGGACACCAACTATTAATCTACAAAAAAAATGTCAGTTACTAAGATAAAGCAAAAAATTAAAATATCCATAAAAGATAAATGAAAGAAAAATGAGTTGGATTCAGTTTTACATTGATCGATTTGTTTAGGAAAAAAAAAAAAATAATAAAAAAAAATGGACATATTAAAAAAAAAAAAAAAAAAAAAAAAATTAAAAAAAAATAGTCAAGTAGGTTGAAAAAAAAAAAAAAAAAAAAATTATTTGTCCTCTTCAAACATCAAATGAATCATTTCAATCAATAATAACATCTCATCTTTTAATAAAATGCCACACCTCTCTTTTTGAGGTTGGGGACTGTGTTAAAGAAAATCTCCAGCTATCAATTTTAGACAATATATCAAAACTAGAGTGCAGAAAAATTTTGAAGAAAAAAAAAAAAGTTTGTGTCCAGAATTCCCTGTTATTAAAAAATAAAAGAAAAAGCTATATGATGTATGTTCGTATGATAGAATGAAAATATATTCCAAAAAATATGTAACTTATCAAGTAGTTTTATTTTTATAAAGAAACTCATCTTTAAGCGATTAATGGGAATTCATAGGCATTGCAAACATAAATCTCGCAAGTTTGAACTATTGTTGAGTTATCTCAACTTTTTTTTTTTACAGTTTGGAAAACTGTAGACAAGACAGCTGCTCTTGTTATTCATACAGATTTTTATTTTTTAAAATAGAGGGTATTCTGGAAAGAATTTATGTGTGTATGTATGTAAATTCCACAGTTGTAGCTTTTATTTGCTATATATATATATATATATATATATATATATTGCTGCCTTGTATTATATAAACATCCAGTGGAAACTCAGACTGCACAATATTATTATACCATCTTTGGACAGAACAGATACTACACTTTAATATATGTAATCATTAAAATTCAGATAGAAAATTTTAATAAATTAAATACAAGGCCATATAATAGGGGAATCGGGGAAGATCAACAGACTTATTGATCTATATCTAGCCAGCCAGTCACCACATTTACTCTATGGTTGAACCTACTTAAAATATACCCAATGTTTTGATGATTTTTATTTACAAAAAGTATATACTACACTTTGATCCTAATCTGAAGCTCTAGAAAATATATTTTAGTTTGAGTTTTGTCAGACACAAAAGCGACATCAGGGAGGTGACGGTAGATAATTAATCACAAAGACTAACAATTTTAAAGTGCCAAGTTAGAATCCAGTTTCTTCTGCAGAAACACTTTCACTTAGAGATGTTGGCAACCTTCACATGGTCCCCCTCTCATAAATACTCAATATCTTTCTAGAAATAATTCAACTAGAAAAATATCAGAGAAAATGAATGCCAACAATAATCATCTGATTTCATGATGCTCAACAAGGACATAACATGAAATCTTAAAATTTTTTTTTTCATCATCTTCAATGATTTCATTTGAATAAAGCTGATAACATACAAACATGAAATTGCCGTAGCACAGACCTCTTATTTTGAATTACACATTTTTTTTATTTATAGTTGACTAGTCTGGGTGCCTGGCATTGCTCGCCTGCTTGGAGGTGTGTGTTGAGCAAAAAAAAAAAAAAAGTGGAAGTAGGCAGGCATGCTCAAAACCATACCGCGAAGGAGGAAAAGAACGTGGAAAAAAGAAAAGTGACATCTTTGCCGTTGCGTCCATCACCAAACCAAAAGTGGTGAAGGTTTAAATTAAGGCTAGTCAATCGAAAAGAGAGGATGACTTTCGAAAATATTGGCGAAAAAGGCGACCCCCTCCTTGTAAAAAAGTGTCCACTTGAGGGGGAAGGAATTAATATTTTTAACCAATTTTTCGATATTTGTATCCGAAGGGTCGAGCTTCAAAACGATACCGATCCCATGAAAATCCGTCACCTCTGTCAAAAGTTTTGGGCAAACGTACATACATTTAAACAGACAGGTGAGATTTTTATTATGGATGTGAGATTATTGATTAAAACAAGAGATCACCAAAGAGGCTTAATGAAGAAACAAATGTAAAACTGAAGAATATTTCTCCTTATCTACAAAAGATAATAAACAACGAAGAGAAGATGCAAATGGTGATTTCTAAAAAAAAAACATAAATAAAAACGAAAAAGTGAAAAGTATAAGCGGAGAAAAAGTAAAATTATTTGCGGATTTTTCTTTAACAGGAGTGTAGGTCAAGGGGTGGGAGTAAATAGGACGGACGAGCGAGAAAAGAAACGGTGAGAGGCACACGCAAACAAATCCAAAGTTTATTTTATTTTTTTTTTAATTTCTTGTGGAAGATCTGGTATAAGAAGAAAGAAAGGAAAAAAAAAAAAAAAAAAAGTCTAAGCAGATAGATATGCCTACCAGCATGAACAATCCCGGTTCCACATATTTTCCATGTGAGAAAACCTATGTGAAGAAAACATGGCAGTTACAAGTATCAAGATGGCTAGAAATTAGTGGACACAGAAATAATGGTAAGGGAGGTATACATGACAAACAGAGGCTGAAGAGAGTCTGGTAAAAAAGACCAATTACAGGTTTCCTTTGTTTGAATTCGAAACAGACAACTGATGTTACTCTGATCTTCTGTAATACATAAAATCCCCAAAGCAGATTTTTTCATGGTAAACAACTGATGATCTCTACAACAATATTAGAACTAGCATAAATTCTTGAAAGCAAAGTGATTGCAGGAGATTATTTGACTTATAAACAAAAGTTTTTCATCAAAGTACTGGGGACTAAAATTTATTTTTCCATATAGTTTTAAAAGATTAAAAAATTTCCAAGACATATTTATATATATTTTTTATTAATATAAACAAAGTTACATGGTCGCGAAATTGGACAAATGGTTGGTTAAAACCAGTAGTCCCTGTCAGGCGATTTAATAAATGGTTGCTTTCTACAAAAGAAACCAGTCCTCAAATGTGACCATGTAAATTTGTTTATATTAATAAAAATATATCTTGCCCTTTTATTGAGCACTCTTAATAACCTCGTTAAATTTATTAGTTATCACTCTTGAATACCTTTAACCTGGAATGTGTGTGTGTGTGTGTGTGTGTGTGTGTATTATGGGCTACCACTATTCAACAAAACGTACTTTGTAATATGAATGAAATATGAGTGTGAATTAAATACATCTGGTTTTGGATGTTAATTAATGATATGTATAATTATTATTAACTAGACTACCCGTGACCCGTTGGGTCAGTATGTTATATTAGCTATGGAATTCATGTATGAGTGTGACACTTGTGATGTAAAGAAAATAGGGTTTTTTTTTTTGACATAACGGAAACATTTCTACAAAAGTATATTAAAATGAAAAAAGAATATAGATAGATTTCTACGAGTCGTTCTGTTTATTATAATTGATTATTTTGGGGAAAAAAAACTTACAGTTACTGAATTATAAGTGGTTGGCCATACTTATAGGTAAATGTGCACTGAACAGATATCATAATACTTATAGTTAAATTCAAATTTTTATATATCTGCTTTTTTTTTTACATCGTTCATTTCTGTATTGCGTTTAAGTTATTTTAAACCCCACTCTTCCCATGTTAAATAATAATTTCGAAATAATAACGTTAATATTTCAGTGCGTATGTCATGTGCGCATGCGCAACCGGATGTCGTAAACTGGAAAGTGGGTTACATACATCGTTACAAGGTCATTTGAGTTTTATAATTATATAGATTATTATTAATGATATATATAATTATTGCAGATTAATATTTTCAAAGGGTGAATTTTTAACAGGATTCATACAAGAGTGCTCAATACTGAAATAGGGCAAGATATACTTTTTATTTGTTCAACATAAGCATTTACATGTTGCCACATATGTGTTGGTTGGACAAGTGAATCAGTGATGTGTGAATTCATTGATGTACGAAGACTGCTATCCACCCCCCACTGAAAAAAAATCTCTGGAGAGAGGTTTGGAAAGAGGTTATCAAAATGCCCAATGTTTTTGACAAGTTAAATCAGTCAAGAGCATTTATTTCAAGGTCATCATAAGCGTCTTGTTTAAAAAAATTTTGGGGGGTAAAATGGCAGATTTTGCAACCAGAAGAGTCATTTTAAGGTTTCAAATGTTGAAGATCAACAGACTGAAATTGTCGTAAAACTGAACGTTCAATAAAATTCAATTCCACAGATTACACATCATCATTATATTCGGTTTAACGTTCGTTTTATATATTGGCATGTGTTGGATGGCTTTTAAAAATTTACTCCCAAACTAACTTATCACTGACTAGGCCATTATTTAAATTATATAACCTGAAATTTACTTAGTAAATCATTTCCTTTCTGGAGGCAAAACTTTTATAGGCTAGATGCCTAGAAAAGGTCAAGGACATGTGAAAGACAACTACCCCATCCCCCTCTCAACACAACTGATCAGTTGGTCACTGAGGGTAGCAAGGTTCCCCAGTCCAGAGGGACACGATGGGACACGATTTATCTTTATTATTCGCGGAATAACCTTCAACTGAAGGGGGGGGGCGTTGACTTTCAACCGAACGGTTTCAATGATCAGCCTCTCCCCATCCCCTTGATTGCAACCCAGTGGCTTTATAGAGGCACCATTTCTAGATGATTGCCTACCAAAGCCAAAGAGTGCTTCATCGTCTTATGCAACATCATATTTAATTTTATGATTTAAAAAATAAATTAAATATTTCATCTTTAAAGAATTATGTTTATTTGAATAAATAAAATTATTTTTCATTGTAATCCCAATGTTTTGATTATCTCCATCTAAACAATAAAATAAAATTAGACAACTATGATAAACTATTGGAACTGCCCTGATTTGGACTGTAATAGATATCTTCAGTTCAGAGATAGTTTGCGGATCGCTTGAGATAACCCCACAGATAAAAATATACAGGTTAAGGTTCAGTAAGTTAACGATCACACCTCATACTGACGAGGATCATAAAAGCGTGCCCATATATATCGCTGAAAGGATTTTGAATTTTTTTTTTTTTTTTTTTTTTGATGGATGTATCTTTTGTGGGTGAATGAGATTTACTCTTTAAATTTGGTTTCATGGTTTTATTTTATGGCATATCAGCCCATATCAGATTAATTGATACTGAATCCAGTTATTTTGGAGGAAAAGTTATGTTTCAAAGTTGTTTATATCTTTAAATATTGATTCATGGTGTTTGGGTGTTTTTTTTTTTGCAGCATATCAATCCTTTTCAGGTTATTGAATGTTAAATTCTAGGAAAAAAATTTTATATCTTAGAATATTATTCATGACGTTTAATTTGGTTGTTTCGTAGAGAAAAGTTTTTTTTCTTTTTTAACTTAGTGGAACACAAAGTTTTTCTAAGGGAACAGAAAAAAGACAATAACATCAATGTTTGTTGCAGTTAAATTAAGCTAATATTTTCAGATAGCCTGATCCAGTATCACTAGAAATTACTCTTTAAATCAAAAGCATATCGATCTTAAAATATATATCTCAATCAAAAACATCTTTAAATAATGCAAGGAAAATTAACAAGACATCCAAGTGTCAACTTTTATCTGATATTCAAGATTTTTCTTGACAAAAAAATCCCAAACAACTCCAAAATCTGTCAAATTATTTGGAGATGATTTAAATATTATACATTTCCTTGAAAGCAATAACTTTAAAATTCAGGTCATACAGCTTCATATGTGCCGAATCATAGTTTTCTTAAGAAATACTTTAAATTTAAGACTATTTCTCATTTAAGATTATTTTTTATTTAAAAAGAAAAAAATAATCGTGATAATAAACTTCAATAGACTAACCTAATCAGCATAAATCAGATAAGATTTCCAAGAACTGGTACAAAACAAAAAGTCAATAAAAACAAAAAAAAAAAAAAAGAGGGAGAAAAGAAAGCCAGTCTAAAAAAAAAAAAAAAGTGGGGGATCAAGCAATTTTACAAATGACTGAAAGCACAGAAGCTACAGATCTGTAATAGCAAAAGACAAATGTAAACAGTTACAAAAATCCATGAATTAAAACCGTGCAGATTTTGATTTCAATATTGTTTTATTCAATGATTGGATCAATAAATACTGATTAAATTAGGCATCGCTGATGTGTAGGCAGATACAATATTGATCTAAATATCAATAATCAAGATGAAACAATTAATTAAACAATACTGCCATTACCACATTATATATCATTCTCAAAATATTGAAGATATTTACCATCTCGGTTATATTAAACAAAGTCCATATTTACTGATTTATATAGGTGATTGATTTTGAAAAATAAAAATATATACACAATGATGACAAGATCTTTGTTAGTTTGTTTTAGTTCATGTCACATCACTGCAATATCGTGGCATTCTACATTGTTATTGCCTTCTCGTGTAATGAATGATTTCCAAAGCCAAAAACAAAAGATTACTCGAGACATGGGAGATTGAAGAGGATAATTAATGACACAGATTAATGACCTGGTGTGCCATGGTCAAATCCAGTCCATAGCACCAATTTATTGATGCTGGCAACCTGTATGTTGTACCAAGTGTAAAAAAAAAAAAGTGTCGTTTCACACATTTGTTTTTTTGACACAGGATATTATTTAGAACTTTAAAGTTTACTCAGTTTTGCTTAAAAATGTCTTGTATAACGGATAAACCTCTTCTTTGATCCTGGCTCATCCCACAAATACATGATTAAAGTAATTAAAAAAATGAATCCAATTATATTTAAAAGAAAATAACTTTGTATATCAAATGAGAATTAATAAAATAAAATTTAGGCAAAAAAGGTTGTTAAAAATTTTGCTAAGTTCATTTTATAAGATCATTTACTGACTTGATTGACAAAGAAAAAGGACAGAAATTTTGATACTTATGCAGAATAAGGACCGTTTTATAAGGACCGTTTTATAAGGACTGGAATGTTCCAGGCAGTTTACATAAAATTCTAGAAAGTGCCAAATAAAAGTTTCACTTTTCTTTTGTGCAAACATTGACTAATTTTTTTAATAAAAAATATATTATTGCTATGATTATGAAGATAATTCAATAAAAAAGTGAAAAAATATAATGAACAATTATTGGACAATTTTTTATGAAACTTTTAGAAAATTAAAATTCAAATCAAGAAAAACAAACAAACGCTTATTGAAAGATTAAGTTTTATAAATAAATATTTAATTTTTTGAATAACAAACAACTGATAGCAAACAAAAATCTTTTCTGATTTATTTTTCTGATTTTTTTTGTTTTCTTAAAGGACATAGCTCCTGCAATTTCACTAACTCTGCATTGCGGCACCATTTAGCATGTTATGTAAACTGTCCGGAAAATTCTCATGATAGTACAGTCCTTATTTTGTATAAGTACGAAAATATGCACTAGTAGAATCATATTATAATTCCACACATGCTTTCTTTATCCATTTGTATTTACTGTTGTCATAATATTTCTATTGAAATATTAAATGTCTATTAAGATTAATAATATTTAAAAAAATATTCTTTCTTCTGTAAAAAGAATTATTGTCAACTAAATAATCTTTATATAAATGAAACCAATTTCAGTTATTTTTTTAAATTAAAAGCGTAACAATAACATATGTATTAAAATTACATTAAATTGGAAGAAAAAAATGCAAAAAGTTGAGAAAAAGATTAAAATCAACAAGGCAAAATAATTTGATTTTGGAACAATTCACTTTAAAAATAAAAATTACAAAGAAATACTATACTTCCAACTGCTCCTGCAGTATAATGGTAGTTCAAACAAATTTCGGGTAAAAAAACAAAAAACACACTTATGTACTCATGTGTCATATCGAAATTAACAAATATAAAAAATTACTAAAAAATAATCCAGTAGAAGGTGTACTAGATCGATTTTTCATAAAAAAAAATCATAGATATTACTGATCCGACATTTTCTATTTTGAAATGGCGGATTTTAAAGGAAAGCAAGCAGAATTGGTTGCAAAGACCTGTTTCACATTAAAACATACAATAAAACTCTATAATTCAATAATTATATTTTTACTCGATTATTTTTAATAATTTATACTAATGTGTACATGATGTGTGTAATAGTTTTTTTTCCTAAAATGCTTGAAATCCCATTATACTGCAAAAACACTTACTTTCCTAATAAACCTTTTCCGCATTTACAAAAAACAAAAGATTTTCCTGAAATTGTGTAAGCAATTTTAAAATGCTTTGTTGAATATCAATTTTCGTATTCATGCTATACAAATCTAACCAAGCAAAACCTTTGATTCCTATAATCTAATTCATTTAAATCCAATTTTTTCTCCTTATATAGAAATAGTTTTTAAACAATATTTCCACTGTCCTTAACAAAATATCCCACCCATTGCCAGCAAAATTGTAGCAGTAAAAACAATTTTCACTTGTTAAGAATCTAAAATTGATGAACAAACAAAATACAAGTTTATTTTATATAAACAAAAAAATGAGTATCAGAAAAAAGCTATCTATTCTAATACACAATGATTATGAAAAAGAATTTTAAACAATTGTTCATCGAAATAAAAGTGATTGAAATGGCAATATCATTTTTAATAGATGAAAAATAAAGAGAGTAAAAAAGGTAAAAGTAAAAAAAAAAAAAAAAATGGAGAAAAATGTAATTAGGAGGAATATGTAGGAGTAAAAATAAGTGGAAGAGTAAAATAAAGGGGGGGAGTAAAAATAAGTGGAAAAGTAAAATAAAGGGGGGGAGTAAAAATAAGTGGAAGAGTAAAATAAAGGGGGGGGGGAGTAAAAATAGGTGGAAGAGTAAAATAAAGGGGGGGGGGGAGTAAAAATAAGTGGAAAAGTAAAATAAAGGGGGGGGGGAGAGTAAAAATAAGTGGAAGAGTAAAATAAAGGGGGGCATGTGGCAGAGTAAAATAAGGGAGAGAGGGAATATAAAGGGCAAAATAAGGGAGTGGAATATGGAAGAGTAATTCTTTCATATATTTATGGAGGAAATACAAGATTTAAAAAATACTTTTCAAAAATGCCCAAAAGACAAACCCAAAAGAATAATAAAAAAAATTAAGCCAAAAATTGAAATGCATTTTTGAATGCAAAGTCCTGAATGAATACTTAAAATTATAAAATATGAACATCGTAAATAGTTTACAAATTGTAGTACCTCATAAAACCTGTTTTTACGCATATAAAAAATAAATGTTTTTGTATATCTTGTTGATTAAGAAACTAACGTTATGAACATACTCTAGTTTATATTTTCTTTTAATATCAATAAAGTCATTGTGTAAAAAAAACAAAAAAAACAAAAACTGCTTTATTTTTAGTTTGAAACTTAAAATGCGATTCCAGACAAGATAAATTTATTGTTAAACAATGTCAATTTAGTAAAACTGAATTTGAAGAAATATAAATTATTCATGCATTTATGAAAAAAGCTTAAGAGAGATCTTTGAAAATTATCCTATAAATATCTTATTTTCAATCAAAAAATCTGTACGAAGCATGGGCACACACACATAAATATAAGAAAACTTCTCAAATGGACTTATGATGTTAGTCTTTATTAGGTGTTAACTTTGTTTAAAATTAGACTGTTCCTTCTTTAATTAGATTTTTTAATTATCAATTTTTAATATTTATCAGAGGCATTCCGATATAAAACCTAAGAACACTCCCACACACAAAGTATATTTGTGTGAAATTTCATAAAAGTTGGCCCAATGAGTTTCGGAGTCCATAGGGAATGAACTCACACACAAAGTGCCTTTTATAAGTAGAGATAATTTCATTATACAAGTTATTTTTAAGATATCAGTTTATATATCAAATTAGCGGTTTCTAATGGGATTCAGTAATGTCATTTTAGTTTAACTTTTTGGATCAAATAGATTTGAGCCTCCACAGAATGAGCAACAATGAAAAAGATTAAAAGATACATTTTGTTTTAACATTGCCTTTTTTAAATTTCTAGGTGAATTATGAACAAAATCATGGGTATATTTTGTAACTTGGCCATCACTGATCGTTTTTATTCATAATAATAAAAAAAAAAAAGGTTTTTCTTTATAAAAGTCTTAAAAAATATTATTTGTTTCAATCCAAATAAATATTAGATTTAATACTAAATTAAAGATAATGTTAACCCTAACCTTTTTTATATTTGTATACCTTATTTTTTTTTCTAAAAGATAAAGGAAATATAAACAAATCTAAAAGTTATCAAAATATAGAGTGTCCTGAAATGAATCATCTAATTTGAAGCATAAAGTAACATAAAATAGATGGTTAATTTTGAGACACCTTGTTTTGTTTTATGAAAACAGAATTTAAAATTTTGTTCTTATTTCAGTATTCATGTTTATTGCATAGCATTTATTTTGTGTAATTATTTTTTTACAGTTACAATAGTTAGAGGGTAACCTACGAAAAAAAAACCCAAAAAATAAAAACATATGAGATCCACAAATAACTTTGCAATCCATCCATATTTGGTATAAGCATGCTTAAATCTATGTCTGACTTGTCCACTAAGTTTCAGTCATCAATGTCCAACAATCTCACCGATAAGCACATCTTCATACTATAACACACTCCTTTCTTGGCACTTACATGATTTCAGCTGTGATGGCCCTCTCCAGTTCAGAAAAAAAAATCTGGGGATTGTTTTGATAGAAATTATCTTTGAGATAACCCCACAGATTTTTATCTGTGGGGTTATGGTTTGGTTAGTGTGAACCCCATTAAGGATTGGACCTCCTCTGATGAGAATCAGGACAGTGACCCCCCACCCCCACCCCCTGCTTATCAGTGATAAGCACATCTAGTTACCACATGCAAAATTGGTAATAAATCTGACATTTGTTTCTTGACATTGCTCCGATTTGGGCTGCATGCTCTAGTTGGGTTCCTTTTTGTTCGGGGGGGGGGGGGATGATTGTTGTGACAGATACTATCTTTGAAATACCCCCCCCCTCCCTCAAAAAAATGGGGGGGGGGGTATGATCCGGTGAATGTGAAGCTCATTCAGGGTCACACCTACTGTTTAGATAATGACAGTGTCAACGTATCATTGAACAGTGCTAAAATAAAGACTGTTGGACATGACTAAAGTTTGTTACCAAATATGGTTTGATTACTGCAAAGAGTATGAATTCTATTCATGATTCCATGAGTAGCATTCTTATTGGAGAGTGGAAGTTTTTTTGTATTGTAGTTCATTTTACTGGTACTATAAACTACAGCTTATTTTTATAAATTTTTTTTTTTTTGGGGGGGGGGGGGTCCGTATTATTTTGAATCTTCAGACAACTGTGTTTTTTCTTGAGTGTCATTTTCACCATCTTCACGTGTATTTTGAACTCTGGAATATTTTTGTCGGACTTGGTAATTTGGATGAAATTCCAGAGTTTAGCAAAATACACCCGAAGAAAGTCGGAGGTTACATCGACCAAAACGTTGTGAAAATGACACTCAAGATGAAAACAGTAATCCGAAGATTCCAAATAATATGAATAATCCTCATATGAAAAATTCAGAAACATAAAGATTTTATAAAATATATGAAAAAAAGTTATATTAAAATAATACTCCAAAGATTCATAATTTATTTTGAAACGTTGGGAAACTTAGATTCTTAGTTATTTAATTAATACATAGACTACATTTTGATATATTTATTTTACTATATTCAATTACAAAATTAAATCCACCTTATGGTGGATTTAATTTCGTAATTGAATAAGTCATTTTAATCTTATTAATAGTTGAAAAAAAATCTTAATGGCGCTTTGAAATTTATAAAGGTATTTGCATGATGAATTCAACACGATTAGCTAACAGGCCTACCTAGTATCACCTAGGTCTTAATAGAAAGGCCAGAATATCAATTAGATTCTCCTGACCCAACCTACCCACATAGTAAAATTTGTGGTGAAAAAAGTAATAAAAGAATATTCACGTTTATTGTTTGAGAGAACTGAAAGAAAACAAAAACAACAACAAAAAAAGCACTATAAATAAATTTGATAGAAGTTTACATTTACCTGTCGCATCTGAAGGATATTAAGGCAATCTTGAAGACAATACACAGTTGAAGACGACGTGGCTTTAAGAAGGAGTAAATTCTGCAAGAAAAAGACATTTCAATCAGTTACGAAAAACTACATGAACTTCAGAATAATTTTATAACTTTTTTTTTTCCACTTCCGATTCCCATCATCAGAACATTTTAATGATTAATCAATCCATACAAACAACAAGGAATAAAAAAAAAAAAAAAAAAAAAAAAAATCCAATCTTACAACGTATGCTCCATGGAAATCAAGTCCCCGATCTTAACAGCACTGACGGCCACAGTTATGTTTAAACATACAGCACTTTTGCATAACCACCTAAACTGTCCCCATCCCCCAACCGCTACCTGTAGGCGTTGATTAGATATCTGTCATGGCCAGCTGTTGCATGCTGTAAACTATATGGCTTTAAAAACAGCAGGATTGATTATGCCATAAAGCATTATGGCCTCCACATGTCCAGCAAGCAAGGAATATTACTCGGTCGGCTTTATTTATTATTCAGATCTATATTAAGAAATTAAAATCAATCTCAGTCAGTTCAAAGTGGATAGTCGGGGTTGAGGGTTTACCTACAGCAAAGATGTCTCTTCTGACCATTTGATATGGACATTTAGTCGGACTTTCTTACTAATTTAGATAATACTCAACAGCTATTTTAAAATAAAACAAACTAATTTGTAATATTCAGCTGATTATTCACATCTTTGTTGTTATTTTCACAATGTTTCGGATTATGAATATAATTACACGTAATAGTTAACTAAAGATGATCATCCCATAAGAAACGGACCCCCCCAAAAAAAACAATAGGGAATTAATTAAAATGTTTAAAAGAATATGCAAATTAGCTAGATCTTTTGCAGATGAATACAATTCCACAACACGAACAAAGTTGTATTTTCTTTTTAAATAAATGGAAAAAAAAAAAAAAAGGTTTTAAATATGAATATCAATACACACAAAAAAAAAAGATTATAGGAGTATAGATATATAAATGAAAAAGTTTTGAATTAAATTTACGACAAATTTATTATTCGACAAGGAATACAAAAATTTATGTTTTTTCCTTTATTCATGAAATTTCAATAAATAGTTCCTATCCTCAGAGGAAATGTTTTTAGCAAAATAATGTTTATAGGAGTAATAAATTTTGCTATTTAGCACAGATTGAAAAACTAAAAATCCTAGAAAGCTTAAAAGAAACCAAGATTAATTGAGATTGTCTTATGTTCATACTAATATTGATATGGTCTTTAATTTTACAATATCATACAAGCTATAATCTGAAAGTATTTCAAAATTTAAGTTTATATATATATATATATATATATATATATATATATATATATATATAATTATACACACACATGAGATGTTCCAAAAGTAATGCTTTTTTTTTTTTTTAATTCTACCCAAATGGATCAGAGGGATTGCAATATGCATTGCTATGATGACTGAAATATATACATACACACACACACACACACTAGCAGGTGGGGCTCCTGGCTTTGCTCGGGCATAAAATACGCTTAAATATGATATTTTAATTTTTTGTCCAGATTTTGTATATATTATAGAGCTATGATTTCTAAGGTAAAAATAAAGTATTTAGGCGCCATCAGCTAGAATCGAAACTGAAACTGTAGCTTTCAAAGCTGATGACGTTACCACTGTACCATTACGCATATAAACCAATTAAAAATTAAAAATAAACTAAAATGAATATACACAATGTTTAACGATTTTTCCAATTTTGACTTATTTTGACCCCTTAAAAACAATTTTAACCGACTAAAGACCGATAAAAGAATGGCCCGTAAAAAAATCCAATCATTTGAGGCCCCTAGCGCTGCTTTGTGACTTTTAGTTCTGGAGGAGATAGATTTTGAAAATATGTAGACAGACAGACCGACATATAGCCATTTATACATAAGATATAGATAAAGTAAGTTTTATAGTAACAATACTACAAAACCGAAAACAAAATTAGATTTAAAGCTCTAAAAAATTATACTGAAATTGTTCACATAGACTTGGGGCATAACAGTTTAAAGCATTGATTAATAATCAATTCTAAGTGACCATGTTTTGTAAACTGAAGATTCAGTGAAAAAATCTACTTTATAATAAAAACTAGTGTGTGTGTATATTATTCAGTTTATTATTCTCATCTTGATTGTTATTTTCACAATATTTTGGTTGAGATACCTCCCACTTTCTTTGGTTAAATCTTCTTGAACTTGGAAATATATATATACTAGCAGCTCAGCCTGGCTTTGCTCGGCCCCTATGTACTGTTCATAACTTTATGTGCATATATATATATATATATATATATATATATATGTGTGTTAAAAAGTTTGACTCATGTCCAGGTAACCTACATCTAAAATTTCAAGTGTTTAGACCCAAAATTGGAAGAGTTTGGTCAAGTCTGCGAAGGTCAACCCTTTCAACTTTGACCTCTTAGCAGCCAAATTTTTGCCCCAAAACTGATTAAAAAGCTTGCTGCATGTCTGAATACCCTTTATATAAAATTTCAAATGTTTAGACCCAAAATTGGCTGAATAGTTTGCTAGAGACAGCATTGGTCAAATCTTTTGAACTTTGACCCCTTGGTAGCCAAAATTTTGGCCAAAAACTGATTAAAAAGCTTGCTCTATGTCCGAATACACTATGTAAAATTTTAAATGTTTAGACCAAAAGTTGGCTGAGTAATTTGATAGAGACCGCAAAGGTCAATTTTTTTTTTTAAACTTTAACCCTAATTTTGACCTCTACACATTCATTTTTTTGAGCTCAAATCAAATTAAAAAGTTTGGTCCATGTCCAAGTAATCTACATGTAAAATTTCGAGTGTTTAGACCCAAAATTGGTGGAGGAGTTTGGTAGAGCTCTCAAAGGTCAAATCGTTGAACTTTGACCCTTTGATTTGCAAATTTCTGCCCAAAAACAGATTAAAAAGATTTTCCCAAAATCTCAATACCCCTTATGTTAAATTTCGAGTCTGGAGACTGAAAATTGACAGAGTAGTTTGCTAGGGAAATGTGAACACACAGGCAATTTCACACACACACACACACACACACACACACGCACATATATGTAAAAAAAACATTGCAAAAGAAATTTTTAATCTGCTTAATTATATATTTAAAAGAAAAATTTTTTTTTTTGATTTTCCTCATGATCTTTCATGCGTTAAAATAAAAAAAATGTTTCATATGTACCATGAACGCTTTTGATTCTTCGTCAAACTATCATCAAGTGAAAATGCAAAGGAATAAAAAAAGCTATAGAATGAGTGCATGAAGTCAGATCTTGGAAGGACGTTTTCACACTGTTCCAGAAAAGGTGTTACAAATTTAGATTCTGTGCTGCTAGAATTGAATTTAGGAAAACTCGTCTCGGGAAAACTCGACCCCTTTCGCTAGGTAGGAAAACTGGTCCCTTATTGAATAAATATCGATTGAAAACACATTTTATGATCGTTCTTGAAGGAGATAGTTTTTTAAAATAGACTATAGCCCCATAATATTTTTAAAAAATATTTTTACTTGTTTAATGTTTTAGTTTTTTTTTAAATAAAATCGATTTTCGGGTTTGTATTACTGTACACAGATTCGAAAAAGTTGTCAAAAAACAAATATATAACAAATAAATGTTATCAAAGGCAAGATAAGTTACTTTTCTACCTAACTGGATATATTTTTTGTGTTTTTATTCAATGTAACATGTTTATTCAGCTCGAAAAGCATACAGTGTTTACCGATGTATTGGAAAATTCAAGATGGCAGCCGACTCTCTCTTTAACACGGTAAGTTCAGGAAAAGATGTGATAAATAATAAACTAGACAAAATACTGTTAGAAATTCGCTCAATATATGTTACCATGACATAAGTTGACATATATTCGGTGTTTTTTAAATAGTATTTTGTCTAGTTTATTATTTATAACACCTTTTTCCAAACTTACCATGTTAAAGAGAGTGTCGGGCGCCATTTTGAATTTTCCAATACATTGGTAAACACTGCATTTTTTCGAGCTGAATAAACATGTTACATTGAATAAAAACACAAAAAATGTATCTAGTTTGGTAGAAAAGTAACTTATCTTGCCTTTGATAACATTTATTTGTTATATATTTGTTTTTTGACAACTTTTTCGAATCTATGTGTACAGTAATACAAACCCCCGAGACCGCATTTTTATATATATATATATATATATATATATTAATATAAAAAGAATTTACTTATTTACTGTTTTTTATAAAAGGGTAAGATCGATTTTCCTACCTCGCCGACTATGTTGTTTAATTTATTTAGAATCGTTTATTCGGTAAAGAAAAAAAAACACAGAAAACAAACAAAAAACATGTTGAGTGAAATAATGTCCGGTATATCACATCTTAGGGGTCTTGATAATCGCTAAAAAATAGAAAATTAAAAAAATTACCAAGGGAGATTTGATTTAAAAAAAAAATAATAAATTTTAATATTTTTAAAAATATAATTTAGAGAGAGAGTGGGGGGGGGGTAAGAACTATATCTCCCTCCGAAAAACAACCAACAAAAAATGAAATTAAAAAGATTCTTGATAAACGATAGCGGAGTTTTCAATAAAATTGATTAATAAATTTATTTAGTGATTACTTTTTCTCTTAATGATTGATTTTAGAATTTTGAAGTAAAAATTTTAAAAAATTAAAAATTAGTTAACGAGAGATTGTTAGCACATGGCATCTCTCGCGCCAAAAAAATATTTCGTTTTTAATTTATTAGTTAATTTTTGCAAAATTTGACAGGACGACAATAAATGTTGATAATTGATAAAATTACAATTTTAAATAACGCATGAGTGCATTTGGTATGAGAGAAAACAAAAACATAACAACAAAAAACTATCATAATTAAAAAACCAAAACAAAAAAGAAACGAAAAATCGAATCGCTCCGTTTTTTAATTTTTTGGTTTTGTTTTTTATTATTGTTTTTATGACTCCAAAAAACATCGTTAAAATAACAAAAAAAATTTGTAATTAACTTTGTATGAACATAATAAACGCTTTAAAAGAAATGAAACCACTAAGAACTTAGCCAGCTAGGTAGAAAACGGACACTTAGAAAATCGATTTTATTTAAAAAAAAAAAAAAAAGTAAAAATATTTTTTTAAAATATTATGAGGGGGCTATAGTCTATTTTAAAAACCAATATCTCCTTCAAGAACGATCATAAAATGTGTTTTCAATCGATATTTATTCAATAAGGGACCAGTTTTCCTACCTAGCGAAAGGGGACGAGTTTTCCCGAGACGAGTTTTCCCAGGACAAGTTTTCCGGGCACCGCTAGAATTAGCACCATATTCTATTACGTAAAGCATTTTAAAATATTATCACTGGTTTCATAATCAATATTTTTTAATTGTAGTTGTTGCATTTTGACAGATAGCTGAGAATATTTTTAATTTTTGAAAATTGATTTTGGGACATTATTTTAGTGTTATTAAATAGGATTGATCTTAAATCAGAGAGAGGGGTCAGGTATTTTTGGCAAATGTTAAAGCTAGAGTTTATAAGATGCATGGTGAAGCTACAGGATAGGGTAGTGATCATAAAACCAATGTAACTATCAACTTTATTATTATTGTAGTAGTTACATTCTTCCAAACGCCAGTTACATTTATAGATTGGTTATTCTTTCTAATATTTAAGGGATGGGGAGGAGAAGTCGCTTTTACTATAACCTTTTGAGTATTAAACTTCTTTTAACGAGTCTAATTTTATTATTGTCAATTGAGGATATGTAACTGCATACACTATTTTTTATGGCTTTTTCTTTTAATTTCACCTAATAATGATTCAACAAAGATATGTATGGAACTTACTTATTTTTTGGAGGGATTTTTAACACAAAAAAGATAAGGAAAATCGAAAAAATAAAAAAGGTATAATCAAGCACATTGATTTCTGTTAATTTTAACAATATTTATAAAAAAAAAAAAAAAAAAAAAATACTGCCTAAATATAAAAATTTAAATTACATACTATGCATCTAAAGCAAATTTAGATTTAAAACTCCAAAACTTCGTACTAACATTGTCCACATCGAGCCAGGGCATAACATTTAAAAGCATTGATTAGCAATCAGTTCTAAGTGACAATCTTTTGGAAATTAAAGGTTCAGTCATTATTGCAGTTGATGATAGCCAATAATCTTACTTTATAATTATAACTAATGTGTGTGCGTATATATTAGTGATGATGCCAATATTTTTCCTGATTTTGATACAATTATTGATTCTACTCTAAATTACAGATTCCGATTCTTTTTAAATTTCAAAATATAGTTTGTTTTTTTTTTTAATTTTTTTTTTTTTAGGGGGGAGGTCGAATTACTGTAAAAATCTATGTATTGTGTTCAACATATTTTTTGCAAACGTACACATAGACTTGTGGGGTGATCTATAGATTTTAGTTTTATTATATTTTAAAATCAATAATTATCATTTCACTATTAATACGAGCCATGGAAAATTAAGGTTTTAAATAAAAATAAAAAAGTAATTAAAAAGAATCATTTTTGGCATCGGAAAATAAGCACAAATTTTTCCAATTCCTATAGTCAAAAAATTCCAACATTTTTCATTCATGATTCCGATTAATCGTCCCAATACTATTATAAACTAATAGCTAGATTGGTTTGACTATCCCTACCCTTTCTCATAGTTTCACAATGCACCTGATAAACTCTAGCTCATTTTATCAGGATTTTACAAACACAACTTTGATTTAAGACAAATTTTAGTTAACAACGCAAAAATATTAAATTCTAAAATGAAAAAATACTTGAGACTATCTTTATTAAATGATCCAGTGGCTAGGTGTGTCAGAAATTTCGTGAAAATATTGAATAATTCCACCCTCTGTCTTTCCAAGCTTATAACTACTCGAAAAATGTAATTCAAGCCCTAATTTTTTTTTTCAATTAAAAAGGAGCAAGGTCCAAAGTTTCATTAAAAAAAGACAAAAAAAACAACAAAAAAAACAAACATGTTTTTTTTTTCAAAAAGGTTTTAAACTTTGGACTTTACAGGTAAATTTCTAAAAAACACTACTTTTTTTGTTTTAAATTTGAATATATTTATTGATCTTTTATCTTCAATTTGTGATATATAAAACTTTGGTGAGTAAATTAATTATTTACTTTTTAATAGACATTTCAAAATGGGGAGGGGGCGTGAATTAAAAAAAAAAAAACGTTTGTCTAAAATATCATATTCGGTTTATTGGAAAGAGCATAAAATTTCACATGGACCCTGAAAATATCGTAAAAATAGAATCAATAGAAAAATTTTGATAGATTTTTAAAGTTTAAAAATTGAAAAATACTGAACTCGCAACATTCAATTAATTTCATTACTGTTTTTTAAAAAATAAAAAAATAATATTTCTATTACTTTTTATACAACTTTAATAGTTTATTTTGGAAGTATAATCCATAAAGAAAATAAACAAACCACTTTTAAAAGAGAAATTACAAGTTTTTTATATTTTATTCGCAGTTTCATGTTAGGGGTGCCAAAAATTCCTACAAAAATTCTGATACATCTATCCAGTGGCCTACAATAAATAACATTTACATATGAAGCAGATGACAACATTTTAAAATGGTTAAAGTAAATACAATTTATCATGTAATGCTAATTTTAGTGTCCCAGAATTTAAATTGTACACATTCTTCTGGAACTGCGCCGGTTTGTTGTTTTGACACTTAACAGCTTCACATCTGGTGTTCTTGGGTATTTATTGAAATTACCTTCTTTTCTCCAGTTTTTGTCACCTGAAGATGATTCGAAAATGCTAGTCATACTTATGAAACATGCATTTGAGTTTGACACAAAAAAGATTAGAACAATTAAAAAAAGGTAAAAGCAATAGTAGAGATAATTATCCAATTAAATTACTGTGTTTGTTACAACTGGAAACTACAAATGTCCACAAGTAATTCATAAATGAATTACTCGAATAGAAAACAGAAATTTAAATACATAAACACATAACGTTTTATGGTAAACATTAAAGGTCACAGTCAGAATGTGAGAAAACTATAGGCATTAAAAATGGTTTTATGTTATTGTTATTAATTTATATTTTTATTATCTATATATTAATATGACAGCGTGTGTTACTTTGTGTGTCACGCTTACATGTTTTTTTTCTTTTGAGTGGCTGTCATTTAATAATTGTTGTGTCCTTCCATTTCTTTTAATAAATAATTTTGCCAAGAATTGTTCATAAGTTCTGGTTTCGTTTTCAATTATAGATGATGGCACTCAATTCATCTATTTTATATTTTTGAAATCATTACTTTATATTGTTAAATAGGGAAAAATAAATAACTCACCTCTTCTTTTTTGTTCTACACGCAACTGTATTAATATATAGACTTGCTTAGATAAATATTTTTACAGTTTTAACAAACGGGCAAGAATAATATGGTGTCTTCATTCATGCTGAACGCCCACAGAATGCCCAGCAGCAATATATTACATATGAAAGATGCCGCTGTGAAATTTCCACAGGTCCCACTAGTTAATAATTATTATTATTATAAATAATTGGAAATATTTTCAAATTTTCACGATTAGAGAATTTGCATTTTATTCACCCAAGTCTTTAAGAAGAATCGCTAAAAATTTTTGCTTTCATTTTGATACAAACATAACTACGATGAGGATCTGATATTTTCGTCAAAATTAGAAATATTTTACAATTTTCACCAGTTATGGGCAAATAGTTCCATTGTTTTATAGATGTCCTGGGAAAGGCAAAGGCTAAGGGAGTAAGCCCTGACAAAAATCTGGTTTGGAGTCCTAATAGGCGGATAATAAAATACTGCAACACCTTTCTGACAACTCCTGCAGCTGCACTGGTGCCAACTGTATTGGCTTGCCTTTCTGTCGGGATTTGTCTGCAACATTGAGAGGGAAACCCTAGTAACTGGGCAAACCTAGGTTTCCTTATAACCTACCCAGGCCTGCATCTGGAGAGGCAAATCCAGCTTCGGCCGTATATAGCCACAGCAGAAGCTGCAGTGCAGGAGACTAAATGCAGAATGTTATTGTCTCATGAGACAGAGGGTTGCCACCATCATCGTTATTAATAAATATACTTAAATGAGGAATCAAACATGATATCAGGTCAACAGCACAATGTCCTTTTCAAGCATTTTGTTTTTGTTTGATCATTTTTCTGTCACCATTTATCAAAGACTTGAATACAAGGGCTAATAAGCATTGGTTCGATAATGAATAATACTGTGAAAAAAATCGTAAAGAGGTGCAACAGACAAAATTTGATTATTTAAGAACAGCTTAACAGCTATTTGTTCACATTTGACTTTAAAATGCTTGACTTGTAGGCATGGCCCCTAATTTACAGTGAATGTTTTACAGGGGGTAAACTAGAGATTAGAGTTCAGTTGGGCAACTACCAGGAGAATACTGATAGAAAAGACAATTTTCACTAGCTATGGACAAATAGTTCCACTGCCTTGTGGATGCCTTGGGAAAAGCTAGGGTTAAGGGAGTAAGTCCTGACAAATATCTCGTTTTGAGATCAGATAGGCGAATAGTGAAGCACTGCAACACCTTTCTGACAACTCCTGGCGCTGACCGTATGGGCTTAGTTTTTTGCTGAACTTTGTCTGCAACATCGAGAGAGGAAACCTGGTAACTGGGCAAACCTAGGTCTCCTTATCATCCGGCCAGGCCTGCATCTTCAGACGCTGTAGTACAGACTAAATGCAGAATGCAATTGTCTCACAAGACAAAAGGTTGCGAATCACCATCATTAATAAATATTAAACGAGGAATCATTTAGAGTTAAAAATTAGAGTATTGTTTTTAGATAAACATGACATCAGGTCAAATTCAATGGCCATTTTATTTTGATTTAGCTTATCACATGTTTACAAATTTCAAGTATGCTTTTAATTTTAAATGCATCATACTAACTGGATTTTAAAATCAAAATAATTTGTTGTCCAGTAGTAAGCCCAAAACGCTTTTGTTTTTAAATAAATCATTTATTTACTTTAAAGAAATGAATGTGTAAACTTTCAACCATACAAGGTCCTTTTCAAGCATTTTTATTTTATTTTTGTTAATCATTTTTCTGCTAGATATATAAAAATCCCTCAAGGATGGAAGTTTGTTACGGTGTTGATCATGGACGGTATGATGTTCTGACTGTCATCTTGTGCCACATCTAGCTTACATGATATAATTAATGAAATAATATTGACGCTTAAAAGATATCGTTTGAAATTTGAGATATTAGAAATTTAGACCAAAATCAATGTTTACTTTCTTTAAAATTATTTACCTTAAAGAAATGAGTGAGAAAGTTTTCAATTATATAAGGTCCTCTTCAAGTGTTTTTTTTTTTTTTTAACATTTTTCCATCAAAAGATATAAAAATCTCTCTAGCATGGAAGTCTGTCAATGTGTTGATTGCAGATGGTTCGACTTTTTTTTCCTATTGTCACATATGGTATACAAATTATGTTAATTGGGTGTGGAGATATATCTGACTTTATTTTGACAGGTTTCAAAGAAACTGAAATTTTGTTTTCCTGTCCAATGCTATGATGTATTGCCTTAAGTTATGTTAAGTAATCTCTCCTTCATTTAACACCATTTCGTACAAGAAAACAATTTTTTTTTGTATTAAGTATAAAGGATATCATCTAAGATTAAAATCTAACATTTTAAGCACAAAAAAATAAATGCTGCTTGTTTAAAGGAAAAGGATATTTAATGTTAACATTAAAGTCCACGTGTATAGAATTGCAATCAAAAATAGAACGAGAGCAAACATACAAACATCAAATCAATTATAAATGCGACCTACCTTATCGATCCCATTGATATACTGACCAGAATGGGGAAGGTCCTGCAGAAAAAATATACACAAAACAAATTAAATAAACAAAGTCATAAACTTTCTTTTATATATATTAATGAGTCACCACTTATCAAAGATAAAGGCCACTCGAGTACAAGGGCTAATAAGTGTTGGTTCAATAATGAATCATACTATGAAAGAATTGGAAAGAGATGCAAACAGGCAAAATTTGATTAGTTAAGAGATAGCTTGACAGCTATTTGTTATCATTTGACTTGCAGACATGGCCCCTAATTTACAGCAGCCACTTATGTTAAAGTGGTAATGCACCTTGTTTGAGGTGAATGTAAGCAAAAAATAAATGAAAATAAAAACCGTCTAGAAGCAGTTGCATGATATTCTACAGATAGGAACTTCTTTGAAAGATACATTGTTCCTGTAGGTTGCATTTGGTTTCAGGTACATAAAGAAAGGAAAATTTTTTGCAGCGGTTGTAGCTGGAGGAGTTCTTTCTGTGTGTGTTTTACAGGAGGAAACTAGAGATTGGATAACACTACCAGGAGAATACTGATAGAGTAGACAAAGGCTAGCAACATTACTGTTGTGAGAAAGTGGCTGTAGGGAATAAAAGAGATCATGACCCACTAGATTGTGAAATCAATTTTGTATTTTGTAAAATCAAGAAATTAGTATTCTGAACGGCATCCTCCAATGTGCCAGCAGTACTTCATCTCAGGGTGTATATGATTCTTCTACAGGAATCATAAAGACAAAAATTAATCTACAACTTAATAATAGTGTTAACTCATAACGTCTATTTATAAGTTGTAGTTCCTGTGCTGTATGTTCAACTCCTAGGATTTTGGAGAGACATGCTCATTGTGATGTCTCCCATACATTACCCAGAGCAAAAGTATAGGAAGTGAGATGGTGGGGTAGGAAGATAGAAAGACTCGTCACGGTCGATGGTTAGTTTTCAAATAGTCAGCTTGTTGTGGTTGATAGGACAAGAGCGAAAGCGGTCAGTTTCTATTAATCAGACATGGTGGTGACTACGACAAAAAGATGAGACACAGGATTTCTGAAAGCATATAGAGCTTTAGCAGATAAGGAGATGAACAGATCAACAAACTGACAGATCTCAGCAGATAATATGTGAGAGTCCTTGATCACACACACACATACTCCAAGCATAAACAACGTATCAAGTTGTGTTTTCTTTTATGAGTTTGTGTTGTTTTATTTTATTTTTATACTTTATACTTGGCGATTGCCAAGATGAACAGAAAACCACAACACACAAATATTGGGGATGGCATGCTCATACATTGTAACCATATCTATTCTCAACCTACATCACCCATGGTATTTAGATTATATTTCATTTGGATCAAAAATGGTATCATTATCGTAGGGTTTGTGTACACATGTAACATACATAGAAAAAAAAAAAATCACGATGTACTACATTTTTTTAATATTTTTTTTTTTGAATTATAGAAAAAAAAACCTCTGATAATATGGGAATCAAGGTTTGGAACAGGAGTGCAGAGTTCATGGATTTCCAAGAAATGCCAGGTGTGCCTTGAAGGGTTTAAAAATAAATTTACCAAATTCATTTCAATTAATATTAGTTTACCCCCACCCCCATGAATGCTGCATATATCCTTGGACTCTATTCCAAAAATTTATTATAAATATACAAAATAATAAAAAAAAAAGTTATGTTGTCATGGGTTGGGCACAAAAGTTTCTCATTCAATTTCAGGCAACACAGCATCAAGTCTACTTCCTAATCTATATATCTATAAAAGTGAAAGTGTGTGTGTGTGTCTGTGTACATTTCCCTACACAATATCTCTCAATTTTCAGTCTACAGACTCGAAATTTGATATACAGAGTACTGAGATTTGGGAAAATCTTTGAAATCGATTTTCGGCCAGAAATTTGGCTGTTAAGGGGTCAAAGTTCAATGATTTGACTTTTGAGAACTCTACAAAACTCTTCCGCTAATTTTGGGTCTAAACACTTGAAAATTTAGATATAGGTTGCTTGGACATGGATATAACTTAAATTGATTTGAGTCCAAAACAATAAATGATAAGGGGTCATAATAGGGGTCAAAGTTAAAAAAAATTGACCGCTTTTTTTTTTTTTTTTGCTTAACACACACCTCCAAACACCCGGGCAACACCGGGCTGAAATGCTAGTCTACTATATTAATAAAGTTGTTTTCTTCTTTCTTTAGTCAGACATCATAGGATTATAAACACAGCCGTTACATCATATTCCAATATGGCCATGCTGATGAATGTTTCTGAAAATTATTAGTCTGTTTCATTGAATTTTATAATTTCCTACATTAAATTCAACCAAATTAAACAAGTTATACTTAGGAGTTAGGGGTATATTTCACCCAGTCAAAACAATCTAATACTCTCCCATGGGAATTCTAATGATTTCTAAATCAAAATAGTGTTCTCGGAATACTCCCACTCACTCCGTCTATCTTATCTTCTTTGTTCAATTCTATCTCACTGAATTCCCAGTAGAAATACTTGGTAGCCATTTTTTCTACATTATGTACCTTCATGAGTTCACTTATTAAGCTAAAAGTAAAATCTATTACTGAGGTATAATGAATGTGGATTACTAAATTTGGTAAGCAGACTTGAAATATAGTTGGATGTTATTGGGTTGGTGCAAAAATAATATTTATATATTATATATATATAGTTGAATGTCAAAAAACAGCATTTTTGCACCAACCTAATATTATACTCACTTACACCATGGATACTATTCAAAGAGGTATCAACCGCCACCAATATGTAAAATAGCAGTTTGTGTTTAATTAACCATTTCCCATAGGAATTGTGTTTTTGTATTTGACCTCTTCCCTAATTATCTTGAGGATTTACAGAATTAGAATTTAGATTTAAAAAAAAAAAAATCTTCTTTGATTTTTACAATCCCGAGTAATTGTGTTCTATCAGTGGAATTAAATTCACTAGCCTGAGAGATTTTTATTTGCTGTTAACTTCCCATTTTTCTATGACTTACTTTTAGTTTTTGCCATAGTGTGAAAAGTCTCACTCTATTTTTTATGTTTATTTCAAATAAAAATTATCAATTTTTTTTTTTTTTTTTTTTAACAATTGTCAAAATATAAAATACAATTTCACTAGTTTATGTATTGTGTTCAAGATTAAAAACTGAAACGGATAGCGAGAAAAAAAACAAACACTTTGTTCGCTGATAATTTTCTCCATTTTCTACAAGTCTCAGATATTGTGAGTGTTTAGTTTATATTGTGTAATGGTTTTTCTTCTATTTTTTGTATTTCTAAAGAATAGTTTTTTACTAGTTTTTCTGTATTATGTTCAAAATTCAAATGGCTACTGAGAAAAGGATGTTTTTTTTTCTAATGAATGTAAATGTCATTTGAAAATAGAATTTCAAATCACAAAAATACTGTGAGAAAGTTAAGTTTTTGGCATAATTACGAATTAAACAAGATCTTATTTTTTCAATTCTGTATACATATATATGAGTAAACATGTAATGAAAACTTCAGACAAAATGTAAAATTAGTTTATGGAAATATAGATAAGCAAAGTAACATGTTAGTAAAAATAAAGGTACAAGCAAATCATTAAAACTGTACCAAATTATTTCAGTCAATGGGTTTGACCATATTTATTTAGGGATGAATATAGTTGAGTCCACTGACCAAAATATCTTGGACCAGCTTTAATGATGTGTTTGTGTCTTTATTTCAACAACTACGTTGCCTTGCTTATCTGTATTTCCATAAGCTAATTTTACGTACATATATATGCATGTGTCTGTACTAAGAATACTCTGGATAAGAATAACAATAAATTCATATTTAACCATATTTTATGACTAAGCAATGCTGGGTTGCATGCTAATCTTTAATATAAATCTCACCTGTCTGTTTAAATGTATCTATGTATGTTTTTATGTCTGCCTAAAACTTTCGACAAAGGTGACAGATTTTCATGAGATCGGTATTGTTTTGAAGCTCGACCCTTCGGACGAAAAATTGGCTAAAAACATTAATTCATTCACCTTTAACTTTTCTACAGGGAGGGGTCGCTTTTTTTTGCAGATATTTTCAAAAGTCATTCCCTCTTTTCGATTGACTAGCCTTAATTTAAACCTTCGCCACTTCCGGTTTGGCGATGAGTGCAACAACAAAGACGCCATTTTTTTTTTTTTTTTTTCACATTATTTTCCTCCTTCACGGTATGGGTTTGAGCCTGCCTGCCTACTACAACTTTTTTTTCCCCCCTTCAAACACACCTCGAAACACCCAGGCTAGTATTAAATAAAAGATGAGAAATAAAAGTTATAATTTTATTATATCATCAGAACAATAAGGAAAAGTTAAGAGAAATTTAAGGAAAAACCTCTTTAGGCCATGGCAATTTCCTTAACTTCTAATTACTCTGATGATATAATATGATAATGTACAAGATTTGGCCAAGATATATTTTTTTTTTTTTTACTATTATGGTTATGGGTTAATGCATAAATATCTGATACACTTAGGTCTAATTTGCAATTGTCTTTATAACATAATGAGTTTTTAATTAGATTAAGATGCTTCGTAAATTTCTTTACTCTAATTCCTATTTTTCATCGGTTCACTTATAGGTTTATTATATTCATTAGTAACCACTGTTTTCAATTTCGTTTTTTCAAACCACTAAATTTGATAAATGTATGATTTTCATATTCTGAAGTAGCTTTATCATAATCTAGCATATTTCTATTAACGAAAAATGTGATAAACTACCGAAAATGAAGGAAAACAAAAATCACTGGGATACACTGTTTCAGCCATAATCAGCTATTTTTGTTTAGATTAGTTAGTCATATGCAATGTTGTCACATGGTGGCAGCACAAATTGATTTATGCCTATTTTTTTTGGATAAGATTGTAATTCCGGATCGATCCTGGACTAATCAAATTGCCAAATTCCATTCAGGAACTGGATAACTTTCAGATTACAATCTGATTGTTATCCACAGTGATCTCACTCAAAGACAGAATTTTCATTGAATTTTCTTCACAACCAAAGCGAAAAAAGCTGTCCAGACAAGATTTGCAGTGATCCGATAAACCGAAATATCTTGATGAAGTAGAAGCATTGCAGGACAGTACAAAATATGATAGATCTCAAAAAATAAGAACAAGACATTACAAAAACTGCTAAATTGTGCAACTGGTAAAACCAAACAGGAAAACCATTAAAAAAAAATTTTTTTTTTTGGACTTAAGGAGTCGGATAAAAAAATTCTGACTCTGACTCCCAGTACTTTTAGAAATCTGACTCCGACTCCAGCTAAAACCTCCGACTCCCTCCGACTCCGCAACCCTGCACATAACACTGAAATTAACAGGAAACACTAGTCATACACAAAAGGATGGTTTATAACGAGTAAAATTTTTTGTTTGAATGGATAAATAATGCATACAGAAATATTTCGGCAAACTGAAATGCAAAATATTCATTTCAACTTTTTATGAGAAATTTCATCATGAAATTTGAAAACCAATCAGAATAAGCATTAATCTCATTTATTGTCAGGGTATGAAATAAACTGATCCATTCATTTTTTTTTGTTATTTTTCTTGTTACCTAAAAAAAAAAAAAAAAAAAGAGACTTCAACATGAGTATTGAATTATTAAACATTTTTTGTTTTTAAGATTTTTCTTACCTCAACTAGTAAGTAAATCAATCTTTTTACCAGTTTTATGTGTTAAAATGATAATTCTATTTGGATTTCTTTTAATTACTCTATTTGAAAAAAAAAAGTTTTTTTAAAAAATAAAGTAAACAATTTGACTTGATCGCTCATAAGTTAGAATCAAGCAGCAGCAGCTGTCTGCTGTTTATTTTTAAATTGATGACAGTTTTGTAAACTATGTTTATAGGGTTACTTTAAAAAACAAACTTTTTTGCTTCAAATTAATGTAGTTTATATATATATTTTATAAAATAGTGCTTCTTTCAAGAAATACTGGTTTTTAAATATACTCAACCTTTAAATTTTAATTGTAGTGATATATGACTTTATAGCCACCCATTTAAAAAATCAAATAAGATTCTATTTTTTAAAGTGATTACATATGAATACCCTATAAATTTTGGTGAAAAAATAAAAACTAAGTGAGAATTTGGATAAGGGGGATCAGTTTTGCAAATAAATTTAATGTAAAATGATCCCCTCCACATTTCATAACCATTCTTGTCTTTTAGAGTAGCTAGCACTCCAAATTCTGTTGATATTTTCCGAACTTAAAACAGTATATAAAAAATTACCTATCACTAAATCTAGGTTTGAGTGACAAGCCACTCCCTAAAAATATGTATCCTTGAACATATCTTACCATTAATCCTAAATCTGAGTGACAAGCCTTCCCTCAATACCCCCCTCCTTATCCTTACCACTAACCCCAGTCCATATGGCACACCTTCCACAATAAAATCTTTCCTTAACACTACCACTAACTTTAAGTCTGAATGGCAAACCCCTGCCATACAAACTCTCTTAAAACTACACATAATTGTCTAAAAATCAGGACTTATATCTATCATGTATTGTGGCATGTATATGCCATAGATGAAATCATAGTGTTCTCTATAGGCTTCGGTCCATTGTTGGTCCGATTCCTCTGAAGACATCACATGACTTGAACATTGCAGAATACATGGGGTGGGTTGTCATTACTTTCCCCAGCGCAGTGGCATGACTCACCTATTTGTACCTACCTATTGTCCTCAGACCATTCGCATAGCTGTAGTCGAATAATGTAACTCTTAATACCATAGAACCGTTGATCTGCTAGAGATTCATCCTCCTCCATGGTCATCCAACATCCTGTTACTGACATCATTAGAGTTACCTTCTCCTAGACGCATGTCTTAACTAAGACTAGGGGTGCAGCTCTCCCAGTGAATTAATGCATCTCCAGATACCAACCTAGAAATTTCTTATGACTGGGCACAGTACATACAGCACCTAGCCTTCCCAAATTGTCACCCATCTGGTACTGGCCAGACTCATCATTGCTCAACTTTGGTGATCTGGCAGGAACCCATGTGTCAATGTGATTGTGCTGTATATACCGTATAGGACATATATCCTAGAAAAATAATTGCCCTAAAATGCTGGAATAGCTCAGAAATTGTAGCTTATTTTACATTAAATTTATATGTAAAATTAATTCACCACTCAAAAAAGGTTTTGTTTTATTTTTCTTTCTGCCAAGTTTTCAGGATGTTCACACATAATTACCCCTAGCCCTACCACTAACCTGAAGTACAAATGGCAAACCTCTCCCTTCCTACAAAGACCCTCTTAGAACCACACATAATTAAAAAACAAAAGGAAAAATGTAACCTCCCTTCTAACAAAAAACAAAACACATTCTATGCTTGAGAATCTTTTTCGAACCAATACAAAATTTAAAATTCACAAGGGTAGATTTTTCTCATTCCATCAGCCATGACAGATTAAAAGGGTTCATTAGTTCAGTTTTTATTTTTATTACTATTTAAAAAAAAAACAAAAAACTTACTTATTCCAAACAAGGTATCTTGCCACTTGGACGTAAGGGAGGGCTACTATTTGGGATCATATCTACAGGAGCACTATGTAGGGATTTGAGAGCCAGATGGCTGTTCACATTGCATTTATATTTCTGCATGTTGGTACGGTTAAGGAAGCAGGTGACTAGAAGGAAATTCCAAAGTCTAGGAGTTTGAGGCAAGAAACTACAAGAGTAGAAGGCTTTCTGCATTTAGGGACCTCCACAGTGAAGGGGTGGGATTTTACTGCTTGCCGAGTTAATCACGGGTATTGTGTAGAGGGAGCATGAGCGTGATGCTTCTATTCAGTCTCAAGAGACAATGGGCACCCCTGTAAGGTTAGTTGCAAATGTAATTGTGAGGCAAGGGTTACACAATTCAAAACCCTAACCCTCCCCTGCTTGAGTCCAGTGGCAAGGAGAAGTTCTAGATGATTGGAAACAACACCGAGATAAGCAGAAAGCACATACAGCACCTGGAATTCCCAAATGGTCATCCATTTTAATACTGACCAGACTCAACGTGGCTTAATTTTTGTGATCTAACGGGAACCGGTGTGTCAAGGTGATCATGCCCGTCAGAGCACATTCCATTAAAATACTTGTAAAACAGACACAGGGATGCAACATTGTGATGATAGAATGGGTTGGAGCTTAGTTAATAGTACGGGACCTATTAGGTTAGTGACTCTTTTTTGGACCCTGTCTAAGAGGGAGAGACTAGTGGCAGATGCACCTGTCCAGATGTGGTAACAATATTTCATACATTGGTGAATGATGGCATTGTAGAGATACAGGATATTTTCAGGTGAGAGTAATTTTCTAGCACAATAGAGAGTATAAGTTATTCTTAGTTATCATCTGCCGTAAAGATTGAACCTTTACCTTCCAGAAGACCGTCACTTAGAAGTGATTATTAATTGACACTTAATCATTGCACTACAAAGTCCATAAAGATTTGCAAGTTTGAAAATATGCACCTGAAGAAGATTGTAAGTTATACTGACTGAAATGTTATGAAAATAATTAAAATGCGAATAAATTATTAATCTTCATTAAAAAAAATTCTGGTAGAAAAAATATTGATCTTTGAAATTGTTGAAATGCTAAGCACTAGAAGATAAAAGTAATTATTCAAAAGAAAATATTGATAATTTATAGATCTGCTATTAGGTAATTTGGAAGTCAGTTTTTAAATTTGTATTATTTATTGCTAACTTGAAAGATGGTTAGAATATAGACATTTTGAAGATTAAATAATTTCACTGAATTTGTTTACATTGTTCCCATTTACTTGGCTCCCCATAAGAGCAGAGATTAGACAAAAAAATGGTTTTTAATGTGGTAAAAATCCAGCTCTCACTCTAACAAAAAGAAAGTACTCTGGATACAAATTTCCTCAGTCTAGAAGGATTTTTTATCACTGATTGAGAACAGAACAGAAATACTTTGATTGTAGTTGGAAGAGTGAGAAAATTTGAACTACCAGGTAATAATTTATAGCTGAAATCTGTGTACTTTAGACTTATTAACTAGAATAGAATGAAAAGCAAACAGAAAAGGGGAGATAACTTTTACTCCTTTCAATTTCTTAATGTAAAAAACAAACAAAAAACTACAATAAATCATAGCAACATTTTTATCATTTGAGGCTTAAATCGGTAAAGAATGAGAAAAAGATAAAATCATAACACTATTATAAACATAGCCCATATTCTCCCATACATGTTAGTTTCAAGGCTTCCAAAACAGTTCCTTTATGAGGTGAGATAGTCAAAGGAAAAAAAATGCAGGTGGACAGTGGAAACGGTTCAAGGACAGTCTAAAAGTCTCCCTCAAACAGTTCAGTTTGTATTTTAACCCATGGGAAAAAAACTAACAGATATTTCTAGTATGCCGCAAGCCACAAAGAGGCTACAACTGCTGAATCTGCAGGCAATGAAGACAAAATATACCATTAAACAAGACAGACCAGTCAGCACAATCATCCCACAGGTGTCCAGCATGCAGGAAATACTTCAGAGCTCTCTGGAACCCACAAAATAATTACATAATCATGGCCATCTTCGCAAGCGATGTTGCAACATCTGGGCTGATGCAACACCACTCACCTCCCTTTTGGGATTAGGTACAAAAAAAGAATTTCTAATTTGTCACATCATCACCATGTTATATCTTTGTATTTGTTTTAAAAGTACTTCTGATGATTTACTGCACTTGTCCCCCTGTAAATAATCCCACACAAGATGCATTTCTCTTTTTGCAATTTTGGGATTTTGTCACAAAACTAATTTTTTAATTTTTTTTTTTTTAATGAAATTGGTTCTTTACAAAATTCAACAACTTATCATAAAGTTAAATTACTTTTGAGTAGCAGAACCCATGGAAATTCTATGGTAGTCAAATATTTTTAAAGCACATTATAAATAAAATGGCTAAAAAAAAATAAAACAAATAATGAATTCAATTTTTTTTTTTTTTTTAGTAAATTCTTTTTTAACCATTTAAAGCTAAAAAGAATTAGAAAATTCAACACACATTTTTTTTCTTCTGAATAATTACTTTTAATATAAATTATGAAGGAAGAGATGTCAATTCACTCGTACATTTTTTTAATCTTAAAAAGAATTTATATTTAAAAAAACAAAAACAAAAAAACTTAATCTCCTCTCAACATAACTTTTTTTGCAAATTATAAAATAAAATAGCCAATTTGAAACCGTAAACAGACAGCCATGTTTTTGTTGCTTTTAAAATATTTTGGAGAGGAAATGGTTTTAATGTTTTTTTAACTGGTAAAGAGCGACTATAAAGGGAAGTGTGATTTCGTTTCTCATTAATTTGTGATGATGGTTTTTATGTCGGACATTGGACAAGTAAATTAACAATTAGATTTTAAAGTTATATGCTTTACAATCATCTGCCTGTTTAAATTTTTTGGTTTGAATTTCAAATCAAACTGCTTAACCCATTTCCAGTTTGTTCTATCAAGTGTGATCACAAACACCTCCAGCTATAAAATCAGCTTTTTCTCTAATGAGGGTTCACACAAGAAATTTCTAATTAAAAAAATCAATACAAATAATGTTGCTATTATAAACTACCCACAGATACTGGTGTTGCGGATCCAAACACATACCAAATATTTCCATTCTTACATCACTTACACAATACGAAAGTATTATTTCAATTATTCAGACTACTGTTCTCATTTTAGATGTTATTCTCAAAATGCTTTCGCTAATGTAATGTAATCTCAGACCTCATTCAAGCATGTCTTGTTGAACTCTAGAATTCTGTACTAAAACATTTATTTAACCTACAAGAGCAGATTGTTCTTGTTCCATCAGCCATGACAGGGTAGAAGTCTTAAGAATTTGTTAAGATTTTATTCTTAGTCTCACTTTTAGTGAGTATTGAACCTTCAGCCTCCAAAAGACCTAAAACTGATAATTACTTAACAACTGGATTAAATAAAGAGGTCACATCGAAATTCCATATAGATTTCAGAGTTGACTTAATTATTTGACACACATAGGCCATGAAAATGACAGATAATAATCATCAATCTTTATCTAAAAAAATTCTGAAACATAACATCTAAGAACATGACTATTTTTGCATTTTCATGAAAATTCATTATGCAACCAAATATCAGTCAGAAGATTTCATCTTTAAAACTACATGCATGATATTGCAATACCATGGAACATTAGGAAATGATTCATTAAAAAAAGGAAAAATTATTGGAAGTACAAAGAGTCATGACCTAGGACAATTAGAGGATTAGTGATTTGCAAAAGAATGGATAGGTGTTCACAAATTAATATACTGAGTAGTTAGGTTTTTTTCCCTTTGTAGTTGAGTTTGTGGCAAATCAAGCAAAGCTTTAGAAGACCCAAGACGAACTGACTTCAACCGAACGACATATGACATCGACAGGCAAATTATCTAAATTGGATCTTAGTCACATACATAGATACATTGAAATGTAACAAAGATGTAGACATTAGTATTTGAAGGTCATTTTCTGCGATCGTAACATACACAGGATCAAAATTTAAGTGATCTACACACCATGTGTCTTAGTTTTTTCTTGAGTTTGTATTTTTTTTTTTTTTTTTTTAATTTTTTACACTTGTAAACCAGTGCTTGCATCTGCAGCAATCACCAAGACGACAGCCTGAATGGAAACACCAAGATAAAGATGAACAGAAAGCCACAGCATACAAGCGAAGGGGTTAGTCATTGTCAAGAGGGATACATATGGTTTTACATATCAACCAACATGTTAAAGATTCTGGATGCCATCTGAAGGATGTGTTGATTGACAAACGTGGTTAGAGAAAATCTGAAGAAATCTTAACCTGAAAATTTATGTTTTAACACCAGAATTCTATTTCTCCCCATGAATAAAGAAGTACTGTGCCCTTCTCAGAACAATACTGGATTTATTTTATATTTATAGTTACTGAAGCTTCCATTTCTTTGTCAATATCCTTTTAGTGCTGGAAATAAATTATGCGTGTCTGTTGATATTTTACTTTTCCAAAAATAATTTCAAATTTTAATTTTGTAAATAAAAGTTTGTTTCATTTTTTTTTTTTTTTTTTTTAAATACTAACGTAGTCTTCTTTTGCAATGGAACAAAGCAGAGAAAGAGAAGGGGGTGAAGAACCACAATACTTACTCCTATTTTATCTTTCAAGTTGTTGGCATATTCACCAGCCTGGTACAAGTACTCCTTAACTTCTTTAAAAGGATCCACAGCAACTGATTGAGCCACAGGAACTTTATATTGTGATCTGGAAACAAACAACAGCACTTGTTAATATAAATAATTATAGATCTTTACATCGTTTTACTTTAACGATATTTATCTTTTTTATATATACCAATGAGTCCCTACTTATCAAGTCCAAAAGCCACTGGAGGACAAGAGTTACTGAGATCCTCAGTTGAATGACCAAACTACTACGAGAAGATTGAAAATTTGAAAGTAGCAGATAAAAATCCAATCATTTTTAATAAATAATTCAAATGCTCAAAATCATACGAGTGGAATCAAAAATTGTCAGAAAAGATATCTTTCTATGGCAATTCACGTTTAAACAATTTTTTTTAATTAACTTTTGTAAACTATGTTATAATTTGGAACAATTTTATTTAATATAATTCAATTAAACTTAAAAATATGTCAAAAATTCCTCAACTTTTTTTTAAAGCATGTTTTTTCCTTTTAACCTACTAATTAACCCACATGGCATTATATAAAAAAAAACTTTCCAAATCTGTCATTGCTTTAATCAAAAGATGCATACTTTTCCAGGAATTACATGTATATTACAATTCTGTTTTGGAATATTTTTTTAGATAAGAATTGATAGTTTGTATTATTCAGACTACTATTCACATTTGGATGCCTATTTTTTCAATATTTAGGTTAATGTAACCTCTGACCTCCAGGTTTGACAAATATTCCTAAGTTCACAAGCATCCACCTGAAGAAAGTAGGTTACATCATCTGGAACATGAAAATAACAACTAAGATGAGAATAGTTGTTTGAATAATGTAAATAATACATTTCAATACATTTTTTTTCCTTTGTAAAACAAAATGTTTCAGAGTTTGGTAGGTACAGCTTATAGTCAATAAAAACAATTTTATTTGAGTAAAACTTTCAAACAAACGTAAATCAGAAAATTAATGTTCATATTTTACAATAATTGAACAAAACAATTTAGAAATTAGAAAGCTAGGTCATGTTTTTCTTTTTTTGTCTTGAGAAAATAAATTATTTACCTAAAAGACTGAACAAGCTTTAAAAAAGTCTTTATCAGGTTCTCACATTCTTTTCTTTCTGTAAATTATATTTCAATTCTGAGACATAAAATCCATTTATGCAAGTGCTTATCACAGTTGGTTGAAATGTGTGTCACACGTGGCCATGTAGTATGGGTTAATAAGAAAAATATTGACACTTTGAAAACATAGTTTCATTGGAGCAATTACACCAAATAACAATGGGTTTTATTTTTTCTATGAAAATAAATTGTTTATTTGAAAGAATGAACAAGCTTTTGACTTATAAATTCTTTAATTTTTAAGCCCAGTCACTTTTACTATTCAAAAATTTTTATATATATATATATATATATTAGTATGGGCCAAAACAACTGTTTGCTCTAATTAACAAGAAAGGATTTTTCGATAAATTCATGAGTTTTGTTCCTATATTAAAAGCAGTAAAAAAATAAATTAATTATAACTAGCCCTGCACAATTAAGCTATCAATAAAATTTTGTATTAAAAAAATATTTGAAATGGAAATTCATATTTGAACTCATATATATATATATATATATATATATATACATACGTATTAAGGGTGTTTCTAGTGTTGTTTTTTAATGTATCAAACTTTGAGAACCATTATTGTTTAAAAACCAATTACAATGTAGATTCTCTAACAAATAAACATATCCATTTTGTTGGCTTTGTAAACATTCTCAAATTCAAACTTTCAAACGAGGCAAATCACATGACACATATCCATTTATATTTTATAAATAAATATCCACTTAACTTATATTCTAATTTTCAGCAGATAACAGTCCTTTTTTAAGGAAAATAGACATTTTATATATATCATTATCATCCCAAAACAAAATGATGTATTTAATTTGTAATCATAAGTTTTTATTCATTATTTTTTTTATGAAGCATGTCTGACACATGTTTCACTGAATATCAGAAGACCATTCCTCAAAGTTTTTTTTTTTATATATGGAATCAAAAAGGATATGAGGAAGAGAAAAAGAAATAGAGATATGTAAAGTTACACACACTACACACTATATCTGTCTATCTATCTCTATATATAGATATAGGATTTCAAAATATTATCTAAAAAAAAAAAAAGAAAAAAAAAAATGAACTGAAAATGATAAACTGACCTCATAGTTACTATAGTCTGTAATGATTCTGTAGAATTGGCAAGTCTTCTGCTGTTGGTCGTTAAGTCGACAGTAGAATTTCTTATCGACGGCGCAGGGTCATTGCTGATTGCTGAAGAGACAAGATCGCCATGCCTCGTTTGTATGGCCGATGCATTCTGCGATGGACAACAAAGACATCCACATAACATCAAGAAACACAGAGAGGAGAACAAAATGCTTATATAAACAAATATTTCAAATGTTTTTTTTTGTTTTTGTTTTTTACATTCTAGCCATTTTATCAAGGGTAAAGCTTAACCACCATCAAGCTGCAACAACCCACGCACTGTCTTTTGAGGCAGCTAAGCAACTTAATATGTATGCATACATGCAGAATTAAATTGCGGCTTCAATATTTATGTAATTTGTGTTCATGTGTGATATATATATTTCAGTTAAGTGCTTTCGTATATATATACTTTTTCCCCCATATATCAATAACACGGATCTGAAAGGATTAACCCAGACATTATTGACTAGATTAAGTTAATCCGAGTATTGTTGATGAAATTAAAAGAAGGAAAAAAGAAAAAGAAAAAGAAATCAAGTTGTTTCGTGCCAGATATGTGTACATATTTATGAGGGTCATTCCAAAAGTAATACATCTTATTTTTTTGAATAGAAAAAAAAAAAAAAAAAAAAAAATGAAGAACTACAAAGACATTAAAACAAGTGAGCTTTTGTGCTCCAGATTCTGTTTTTCTACATGGTCACCTCAATTGTCAATGCCCCAGTGATGGGATGGTGGTTGTGCATGGGCATCTGGAGCATGCTTTGCCACTCACATCTGTCGTCAGTCTGAAATCGACAAACCCATCTTCGAATTGTGTTGATATCAACTGCACTGGCTTTGTAAAAGCTCAGGTGCACACGGATATATATGCGCGCGTGTATATGGATATATGTGCGCACATATGAGTGTGTGTGTTTGGATATATGTGCGCGCATGAGTGTGTGTGTGTGTGTGGATATATGTGCACGCATGAGTGTGTGTGTGTGTGTGTGTGTGTGGGATATATGTGCACGCATGAGTGTGTGTGGATATATGTGTGTATGTGGATTTATGTGCATGCATATTAGTGTATGTGTGTGTATATATATATGTGTGGATTATGTGCACGCATACGAGTGTGTGTGTGTGTGGATATATGTGCGCGCATATATGTGTGCGCATACGAGTGTGTGGATATATGTGTGCGCATACGAGTGTGTGGATATATGTGTGCGCATACGAGTGTGTGGATATATGTGTGCGCATACGAGTGTGTGGATATATGTGTGCGCATACGAGTGTGTGGATATATGTGTGCGCATACGAGTGTGTGGATATATGTGTGCGCATACGAGTGTGTGGATATATGTGTGCGCATACGAGTGTGTGGATATATGTGTGCGCATACGAGTGTGTGGATATATGTGTGCGCATACGAGTGTGTGGATATATGTGTGCGCATACGAGTGTGTGGATATATGTGTGCGCATACGAGTGTGTGGATATATGTGTGCGCATACGAGTGTGTGGATATATGTGTGCGCATACGAGTGTGTGGATATATGTGTGCGCATACGAGTGTGTGGATATATGTGTGCGCATACGAGTGTGTGGATATATGTGTGCGCATACGAGTGTGTGGATATATGTGTGCGCATACGAGTGTGTGGATATATGTGTGCGCATACGAGTGTGTGGATATATGTGTGCGCATACGAGTGTGTGGATATATGTGTGCGCATACGAGTGTGTGGATATATGTGTGCGCATACGAGTGTGTGGATATATGTGTGCGCATACGAGTGTGTGGATATATGTGTGCGCATACGAGTGTGTGGATATATGTGTGCGCATACGAGTGTGTGGATATATGTGTGCGCATACGAGTGTGTGGATATATGTGTGCGCATACGAGTGTGTGGATATATGTGTGCGCATACGAGTGTGTGGATATATGTGTGCGCATACGAGTGTGTGGATATATGTGTGCGCATACGAGTGTGTGGATATATGTGTGCGCATACGAGTGTGTGGATATATGTGTGCGCATACGAGTGTGTGGATATATGTGTGCGCATACGAGTGTGTGGATATATGTGTGCGCATACGAGTGTGTGGATATATGTGTGCGCATACGAGTGTGTGGATATATGTGTGCGCATACGAGTGTGTGGATATATGTGTGCGCATACGAGTGTGTGGATATATGTGTGCGCATACGAGTGTGTGGATATATGTGTGCGCATACGAGTGTGTGGATATATGTGTGCGCATACGAGTGTGTGGATATATGTGTGCGCATACGAGTGTGTGGATATATGTGTGCGCATATGAGTGCGTGTGTGTGTGTGGATATATGTGCATGCATGATTGTGTGTGTGTGTGTGTGGATATATGTGCGTGTATATATGCGTGTGGATTTATGTGTACACGTGTGTGTGTGGATTTATGTGCGCGCATGTGTGTGTGTGTGGATTTATGTGCGCGCATGTGTGTGGATTTAAGTGTGCGCATATGTGTGTGTGGATTTATGTGCGTGCATATATGTGTGTGTGGATTTATGTGCGCGCATATATGTGTGTGTGTGGATTTATGTATGCGCATATGTGTGTATAGATTTATGTGTGCATGTGTGTGTACATTTATGTTCGTGCATGTGTGTATATTTATGTGCATGTGTGTGTGTGGATATATGCGTGTGTGTGTCAACGTGATTATGCTGTATAGCTTTGCAAATGTAATAAATGATTAACAACATAGACAGAAAACCTGGGTGTACAAAGTTTGAACCCAGTTTTTTTTTCCACAGAAACATTTTCATCAAACCCACACTTGACCTTATGTCTAACCTTCTGAATAGGAGCTAAAATTACAGATATTTTTTTCAGTATTTACTTTAACGGTACTTTTGTATCATATGTTACTGTGCTGAAATAACAACATCCAGAAACCCATTCTTAACATAGGGAAGGGGAGTGTGTTTTGTAACTATCCTGTACTTTCACCTAACAATCTAATGAACAAAAATATCATAAAAATTGAATTTAACTTGAAAATACTATTTAAAAAAATAGAGCGGTAACAGATGCATAAACACTACTTCAACCATGCTCAATATGTCAGTAAATTTTAGTACTGATATATAGTAAGTAAGCTACACAGAAGCACATTTTATTTATAGGTAAAATCATTAGGCAAACATTTTTTACAAGCGAGTCACTACTTATGAAGGCTTGAGTGACACTCGAGGATAAGGGTTAATGAATGTATGGTGGTCACTTGGACAACATCGTAGTGATCGTTAGTGGTGGAAATTGGGTCTAATTTGATTATTTAAGGGGTCAACTTAACAAGAACTTGAAATCAACCATATTGTAGTCAGTCAGAAAGCAAGCCATCAGAATAGAATGTGTACAGTTCTAAGAAAGAAACTTTGTTCATGGAGTCTGTGTTTAGATTTAGGCACAGATAGAGTGGGGGATATTTGAGCTTGCTGAACAAATCAAAAATTAATAGCTCATTGATGAGAGTTAATCTATTAAATTTTTTTTTTTTTAAACAATATTGAATGAAGTTAAAAAAAAAAAAATCAATTTTTAAAAGTTTTCTAGCACTTCTTTGTTAAAATTAGCATTCATTATAGACTACTGGTTTTTTTTTTTGGAAGAAGTGTACTAATTTGTTGTGATTGTCATTTACTAGTTGAAAAAAATTAAACTGGCATAAAAATAAAATTTTTGGTCAAACTTAAGGGGATCAGTTTTTTATTTTTTAAGTTTTTGTGGTATTTATTTAAAAAAGCTTTTTTACTATAAAAAAAACTTAACTAAATCGCAAAAAGTTTTAGTCTGAGGCGCCCCTACAGAGAAATGCCAATGGACTGCCGAGGCATTTTTTGTAGGCCAGAGTGTTTTTTCTTTTTATATTCAACTTATATTTTAAAAATATTTTCCCTAAGAAAACATTTTTTTTTACAAAGATAAAAAAAAGAAAAACATGCCAGTCTGCCTAAATTAAAATCAATTGCTTCTTGTTTATGACATAAGAATCCCAGAAAACTACTGTAAATTACTAAATCTGATTTTAATTTTATTTTATGCATATTTGTCATCATATTAAAAAAACAATTTTTTTTTTTTTTTTAACTTAAATTTTGTCAAACCTTAATTAAAAAAAATAGTTATTTACAAGCCTCTTCATGAGGACAGAGTCAGACACAAGGTCGGTTTTAAATGTGGGGAAAAGCCACTTTTCTTAAAAGTGGTACACTAGATTAGGAAAAAAAAAAAATAGCCTCAGTCTTTAAGAATTTTTATTTCATGCAGTATTGATTATAATTTTTTTTTAAGTTACAATATCAACAAATTTGTGCATATAAAATTTTGATTCCAATGTAATTACTTATGTTCCTATATACTATTTTTTATAAATATCTTTTTAGGTACTTGGATTAAATCTGCCATCTACTCACCGGAATGTAACAGTTACTTCTGTTGCTTAAAGATTATTTCATGGTTCTTGCCCCATCGCAATGCTTAAATACCGCCCTGTGCTGCAGGTGAACAGACCAAACCTGCAACGATGCATATTCACACTGATGTTTGCTCAAATATGTACCAGCGATCTCCTTTTACATTGTGTTCTGCAGTCCTGGACATGCTGCCTCATAATTGTGTGAATGAACATGTATCACTGTCACATTTTCAGAGTTCTGTATTGTCTAACTATCATGATGCTCCTAAGTTTTATGCATTCCCTAATTAGCTAGGTAGTCTGTCTATTGCTAATAGTTTTATGATCATGGCTTGGAGAGAAAAAAAAAAAAAGGGAAAAAAATATTTCCCAGAAATAAACTTTCGACTGAAAGTTCTAACACTAAATTTGTTTTGTTTATTGCAATAATATCACAAGAAATTTTTATAACAGGTCCAGTTCACCCGAGCCGAAACTGCTGAATAGTAAATCATCGCCAACTAGTCATACCTAATTTAGTCGCACCTAAATAGTAAAACTCTTCTATTTTGTAGACAGATATTTAGCAAATTTGTTCAAATGCTTCTCTTCTTAGCCGTTTTATTAGGGAGGAAAAACTGAATTCTCAGCAAGTTATGTTCTATTTTTAAACTGTAACACGCAGATGCATCATCATCCAGGCAAATCTATTTCTTCTTTCTCTTCGGTCATATTTCAAAAAAATGTTTGCATCAAAATTACTAAAATGTTAATATTTATTGATATATAAATTCAAAAGATTTCATTTTGTGTTTACAGAGTTATGAATGAAATGTTTATTTAAAAAATTTCTTTCAATATTCAAGTAGCGAACTTGATGAAGCCAGCAGGTGTATACATAATATTTTTTATAAATAGATATTAATTATCTTAACCTACATAATGCTTATGCAATCACGTGTAGAAAGTAATAATTACTACCAGTTGAAGGAAGTTCAAACCCAGTCACAAAGTTTCCTTTGACCCCATAGTCTGGTATTAACCTCCAAGCCACCAACAATTATTATAGGAAAGAGAATTAACATACATATATATATATATATATATATATTTGACTCACAACGACAGGCAAGGTTTCGGTGTATGAAATTTTCTCAGAGCCACTATGCTATTCAACCACTGAAGATATAGTTCGGAGAAATTTGCATTGAAATACTTATATCTAAGATTGTGGGGAAAAATAGTTGAATCATTCTACTAATCCAGAAAGTACCCAATTCCTGATGCAATCCTCTACACGGATGAGAGTCAAATATGTCTTAAGATGGAGTACTCCTGCTACATCTGATAAGGTTTCATTGGTTGTTTTGTTTTTGGCATATTAACCCATTTCAAGTTATTCAATGCTAAATCCAGTAATTTTAATAAAAGGTTTTATGATTCATGTTCTTTATATCTTCTTCAAATATTTATTCATGGTGTTTAGTTTATTTGACCGTTTTGCAGTATATCAACCCTTTTCAGGTCCAGTCACTTTAATAGAAGTTTTTATGTTCCAAGTACTTTATATTTTCAAATATATATTCAGGGAGTTCAATTTGGTTGATTTGTACAATAAAATTTCTTTTTGTTTTTTTGGCTTTGCAGAACATGATTGAACCATATTTTTCATTTCAACTTGCCGACACATTTTTGTACACGTTATCCATACAAAGATTTTACTTGCTATAAACAGTGCACTATTCCTGTGAATTTTAGTACTTTGCAACCAGTAATTTAAGAGTTTACTGGTTAAATATTTTGACCATCCGTGACATCACAACTATGGTAGGTTCATCAATAAGAGCGTTTTCTTTTTTTCTTTTTCACCTCTTTTTCCTCTGCCGCATTACGAGTTTGAGCTTGCTTACTACTCCTATTTTTTTCTTTCTTTTTGCTCAACCAACACCCTTACACACACCTCCACTTTCTTTTCCACCTTCGCGTCATGGGTTTGAGCCTGCCTGCCTACTACAACTATATTTTTTTGCTCAACACATACCTTCAAACACCTGGGCAATGCCGGGCACCCAGGCTAGTTAAAAAAAAAAAAAAGAAAAAAAAGAAAAAGGAAAAAAAAAAGAAAAAAAAGTCTCACTTGGACTAAATTTGCTGTGTGGTATTCGGCTGTAGCTCGTAATTTGTCAACCCAATGCTGACGTCCTCGTGCATCCACAGCTGCAAAAGAGAAATACAAATTTAAATGACTAAAATAAAAGCCATAAAAAAAAAAAAACGTGAAATTAAATATTGCTATAAAACATGTTTCTACATAAATACTTTTTTTTTTCTTTTTTTTTTTTTTTTTTAAATAATAAGGAGAGGTTCTATTATTTGTCAACATCATTTACCCATTTACATTTTTCAACATTTGAATTTTTACAAATTTACCAGAAATACAGCTTGCTTATCTTTAGGAATTTTTAAAAAACTTAATTATAAATATAAAAACGATTTTCAGTGATTGATGCCAAACATCCATCTTACATATATGAGAGGTGTCACAAGAATAATGCCTTCTATTTTTTTTCTTCTACCTGAATAAATCAGAGGGGATTGCAAATTGCATTGTTATGATGATTGAACTTATGTATTCATAACTTGAAACTTTCATCTCTTTGTCAAAGATATTGAAAGTGCGGGAATTAAGAACACAACCCTGTCATGGATATGCATCAGAAGCAGGGATGAGTCATTGAATTTCTGGTAAAAGTGCATTGAGAATGATCGTGATTATGTATAAAAGATTTTGGAGCACAAAAGATCATTCATTTTGATAATACCACTCATCTTCACAGCTCTTCAATTCTTTGAATTAAAAAATAAAAAAGGGGGCTTTACTTTTGGAATGACAATCGTAGTCTGTTGTTCTATCAGACCATTTAGCTTTCACTGTTCATATGCGGTGTAGCATCATCTCGCATTCAAAAAGACATTTGTTTTTTGAGAAATGCTTGGATTACTGGTGAAATGAGTTTGAGGATTTAAAACGTGAAACTTCCAGTAATACCAATTTATCACTTATGATCAAACATGGAATATCTACAAAATGTATTTTAAGATTATTATTTAAGTATACTATCTTGAACTTATTTGCTTTTTTCCTTTTCATTTCAAAAAGCAGATTTAGTAGATTTATTGTTTACCTCAGAGTGATCGAGTTAGTTCTGAATCCTTAAGTTTGACACCAAGGTGTCCAGACTGAAGCCAGTTCCGTATTCTAACCATTTTCAGTGGTATGGACATGTCCAATAAAGCTTTAGTTGGACAAATAGATGTACTCACATCTTTATTTAAGGGAACCAAGAAAAGGCAGGGTGAGGAAGACTTAGAGTAACTAAGTTCAAAATGACCTTGAGCAATCCCACATCAAAACCAACGAAAACAATATAATTAAATGGAGGAAATTACTTTGTATTGCTAAAACCAACATGCAATCCAGAACAGTTATAAAGCAGGGTCAGTGGCAGGAGACATCCCAAGAAAAAAAGAGAATGAACCAATACAGATCTAGCAGAGAGAGAATGAACCAATACAGATCTAGCAGAGAGAGAAAGAGAGATACAGATCTACTAGAGAGAAAGAGAGATACAGATCTACTAGAGAGAAAGAGAGATACAGATCTACTAGAGAGAAAGAGAGATACAGATCTACTAGAGAGAAAGAGAGATACAGATCTACTAGAGAGAAAGAGAGATACAGATCTACAAGAGAGAAAGAGAGATACAGATCTACAAGAGAGAAAGAGAGATACAGATCTACAAGAGAGAAAGAGAGATACAGATCTACTAGAGAGAAAGAGAGATACAGATCTACTAGAGAGAAAGAGAGATACAGATCTACTAGAGAGAAAGAGAGATACAGATCTACTAGAGAGAAAGAGAGATACAGATCTACTAGAGAGAAAGAGAGATACAGATCTACTAGAGAGAAAGAGAGATACAGATCTACTAGAGAGAAAGAGAGATACAGATCTACTAGAGAGAAAGAGAGATACAGATCTACTAGAGAGAAAGAGAGATACAGATCTACTAGAGAGAAAGAGAGATACAGATCTACTAGAGAGAAAGAGAGATACAGATCTACTAGAGAGAAAGAGAGATACAGATCTACTAGAGAGAAAGAGAGATACAGATCTACTAGAGAGAAAGAGAGATACAGATCTACTAGAGAGAAAGAGAGATACAGATCTACTAGAGAGAAAGAGAGATACAGATCTACTAGAGAGAAAGAGAGATACAGATCTACTAGAGAGAAAGAGAGATACAGATCTACTAGAGAGAAAGAGAGATACAGATCTACTAGAGAGAAAGAGAGATACAGATCTACTAGAGAGAAAGAGAGATACAGATCTACTAGAGAGAAAGAGAGATACAGATCTACTAGAGAGAAAGAGAGATACAGATCTACTAGAGAGAAAGAGAGATACAGATCTACTAGAGAGAAAGAGAGATACAGATCTACTAGAGAGAAAGAGAGATACAGATCTACTAGAGAGAAAGAGAGATACAAATCTACTAGAGAGAAAGAGAGATACAGATCTACTAGAGAGAAAGAGAGATACAGATCTACTAGAGAGAAAGAGAGATACAGATCTACTAGAGAGAAAGAGAGATACAGATCTACTAGAGAGAAAGAGAGATACAGATCTACTAGAGAGAAAGAGAGATACAGATCTACTAGAGAGAAAGAGAGATACAGATCTACTAGAGAGAAAGAGAGATACAGATCTACTAGAGAGAAAGAGAGATACAGATCTACTAGAGAGAAAGAGAGATACAGATCTACTAGAGAGAAAGAGAGATACAGATCTACTAGAGAGAAAGAGAGATACAGATCTACTAGAGAGAAAGAGATACAGATCTACTAGAGAGAAAGAGAGATACAGATCTACTAGAGAGAAAGAGAGATACAGATCTACTAGAGAGAAAGAGAGATACAGATCTACTAGAGAGAAAGAGAGATACAAATCTACTAGAGAGAAAGAGAGATACAAATCTACTAGAGAGAAAGAGAGATACAAATCTACTAGAGAGAAAGAGAGATACAGATCTAGCAGAGAGAAAGAGAGATACAGATCTAGCAGAGAGAAAGAGAGATACAGATCTAGCAGAGAGAAAGAGAGATACAGATCTAGCAGAGAGAAAGAGAGATACAGATCTAGCAGAGAAAAAGAGAGATACAGATCTAGCAGAGAGAAAGAGAGATACAGATCTAGCAGAGAGAAAGAGAGATACAGATCTAGCAGAGAGAAAGAGAGATACAGATCTTTTTGTTTGTTTGTTTGTTCAGTTTATTGGCCTATCAACAGCTGCATGGTCATTTAAGGCCAAATAAGTTCATTTTTTTTTTCTTTGGATGTCTTAGTAAGGTAGGTGTTCTTTATTTTCCAGTATGTCAAGGTAAGATTGGAGGAAGGTTTGTAAGAGATTTGGGTTGAAAAGTTTTTTTTTTTTTTTTTTTTGTTTTGGTAGATTTATACTTTGGAGGAGAGGTTTACCTCTTTCAAGTAATTTAGAATTGTTTTTTCATTTATTTTTTCAAAGAGATCTTTAATGTTGTTAATGCTGTAGTGTTTTTGGCGTAGGGGAGCTAGGTCAATGCAGTTAATTAAAAAATGTTTAACAGTGTAGTTTTCTTGGCAAGGTAAGCATTCAGGTGGATTTTCTCCTTTTAATAAGAATGAGTGGGTGATATTTGTATGCCCTGTTCTTAATCTTGTAATGATCACTTCTTCTCTTCGGTTTAGTTTAGATTTGGGATTCCATTCTCCAAGTGTAGGTTTGATTTCTTGTAGCTTGTTTTTTGTATAAGTGTTCCATTGTTGTTGCCATTTTGTTTTGATATACAGGTTTATGGTTGGTTTAAAGTCAGTGTAGGGGATTTTTATGTTGGAGATTTCCAAGTTTAGTGACTCTTTAGCAGCTAGGTCAGCTTTTGTATTCCCTAGGGTGCCAATATGGCTTGGGATCCAGCATAGGATGATTTGTTTTTGTGTATGAAGAAAATCGAGTTTGTTTAATAGATTAGTTATTAGCGGATTGCAAATGTTCTTTTCTTTTAATGAAGTTAGAACTGATAAAGAGTCCGAAAATATTATAAACTTGTTTGCTTGATCAGCACTTATAATATTAAGGGCCAGGTTTATTGCTGAGGCTTCAGCACTAAAGATGGAAGACCTATCAGGTAGGCGTTTTTGAATTTTTCTTTGCCGATAAATAGCAGAGCTTCCGACTTTTTCTTTGGTTTTAGCTCCGTCAGTATAAATGTGTTCATAGTCCGGATAGTCATGAAGAATGTCATGTATTTTTTCCATATAGATGGGTTTGATTGTGTTCGATTTGGGGTGTTTAGAGAGATCTAATAGTATAGGAGAGTGTTTTAGATGTTCAGGTGGGTTTACAGCAGTTTTGGAAAGCCAGGGTGGATGTTTGAGTGTAGAAGCTTTGTGGATTTGCGAGATGTTAAGTTTGGCTTCGTCTTTTATTTCTTTCATACGGAGACCATAAGACTTGATTGCTTTTTCCTTTTTTTGGAATAGGATTTGGTGTTTGGGGTGAAAGACACTCTGGTATATAGGGCTCGAAGTGTTAGATGCAAGTTTTGTATAGTATTGTAGGGCTAATTTTGTCCGTCTCATTTCAAGTGTAGGTTCATTCGCTTCTGCATAAAGACTCTCGACTGGTGTAGTGGGAAATGCTCCAAGTGCTAGTCGGAGTCCTTGGTGGTGAATTGTGTTCAGTTCTTTAATGTAGGATTTTCTTGTTGCACCGTAGATAAAGCAGCCATAGTCCAACTTTGATCTTATCAGTGTTTGATAGAGTTTTAGAATTGTTTTGCAATCAGCTCCCCAGTTTGTATGAGCTATGGTTCTCACAAGTTGCATTCTTTGGTTGCATTTTTTCCTTAAGTATTTAATGTGGGGTATGAAGGTGAGTTTTTTGTCAAAGGTGATTCCAAGATACTTGTATTGATCCGTAACTGTTAGTCTATTATTGTTAATTTTTAGCTCGGGGTCAGGATGCATTTTTCTATGTTGGCAGAAGTGAACACATTTTGTTTTTGTTTGAGAAAAGCTGAAGCCATTTTTGGTAGCCCAGCTAGTAATTTTGTTGATGCATAATTGTAGGTGTCGTTCAATAGTGTTCATATGTTTGGCCTTAAAACTAATCATGAGATCATCAACATAGATGGCATAGTTTGTTCCGAAGTTTATGTTATTAACTATATTGTTTATTTTCACATTAAAGAGTGTAACTGAAAGAATTCCACCTTGGGGAACTCCCAATTCTTGTTTTTGGGACTTTGATAAGATGTTTCCGAGTCTTACTTGGAAGGTTCTGTCATTCAGATAGTTTTTGATAAATGTTGGCATTCTGCCTCTTAGACCTAGTTCATTCAGGTCTTTTAATATTCCATACTTCCAAGTGGTATCAAAAGCTTTTTCTATGTCAAAGAAAACTGTTACCACATGTTCTTTGAGGATGAAAGCTTCTCTAATATAGGTTTCCAAATTTATGATATGGTCAATAGGGCTTCTGCCCTTTTGGAAGCCTGCTTGGTGTTCAGAGATTAGGTGATTTCTTTCTAGATACCAGGATAGTCTTCTATTGATCATTCGCTCGAGGGTTTTGCAGATGCAACTAGTAAGTGCAATGGGACGGTAGTTTATTGGATCTGAGGGGTCTTTTGAAGGTTTAGGTATGGGAATTATAATGGCATGTCTCCAAGTGTCGGGGAATTTTTCATTGATCCAGATATCATTGAAAATTTTGAGGAGGTATTCTTTTGATTTCATTGGCAATTCTTTTAGGAAGACATAGGGGATTTCATCTGGTCCGGCTGTTGAATTATGGATGTTTTTGAGAGATTCTTCTAATTCGTACATAGTAAGGATTTGATTGTAGTATTCAGTGTTGTCTGAATGGAAGCGGATTTGTTGTTGTTCTGCTTGGTTTTTGATGACTTGGAATTCTTTGTTCCTATTAGTCGGTGAGGAGTTTTTGGCAAAGTTTTCTGCTAAGATTTCAGCTATTTTTTCTTTGTTAGTGATTTTGACATTGTGATGGATGAGATGTTTATTAGCTTGTTTAGTGTATTTCCCAGTAATTTTGTTTATCATGTTCCATATTTCCTTAGGTTTGGTGTTTGAATTTAGTTGGCTAACATAAGTTTGCCATGTTGATTGCTTAGCTTGCTTAATGGTTCTGCGAGCTTTGGCTCGGTTTATTTTGTAATTTTCTAAGTTTTCTTTAGTTGGTTGGCTATTAAATTTTCTGAGTGCTGTTCGTCTGGCTCTGAGCGCTTCTTTGCAATCTTTGTTATACCAAGGCTTGTTATATCTTGTTGATGGGGAGCTTTTAGGAATAGTTTTCTCAGCTATAATATTTAGAGTATTGGTGAAGTGGGTAATGTCATCATCTTTTGTTAAATTAGCTTCTTGCACTAGAGATACAGATCTAGCAGAGAGAAAGAGAGATACAGATCTAGCAGAGAGAAAGAGAGATACAGATCTAGCAGAGAGAAAGAGAGATACAGATCTAGCAGAGAGAAAGAGAGATACAGATCTAGGAGAGAGAAAGAGAGATACAGATCTACTAGAAAGAAAGAGAGATACAGATCTACCAGAGAGAAAGGGAGATAAAATCCTTGCCAAAGATAGGTTAGTTTGGAAGTCAATTTTTAAAAGTCATCTAATGCATGCCAACATGTAAAACAGTTGTTAAATAGAATGCAATAATGGTGATATTGTGGTGGAAACCTTAAATATATGAAGTGGGATTAATGGAACGATTTTCATTGACTGATGCTGACCCTCCATTTCGTGTTCTAGTTTCTTGTTCTATCAGACCATTTAACTTTCATTGTTCATGTGATGTGTAGCATGATATTGCATTCGAAAAATAAGAATTTTTCTTTTGAGAAATGCTTGGGTTACTAGCGGAATAAGTTTGATGATTTTAAACCTCCAGTAAAACCAGTTTATCACTGATGACTGGTCTTAGCACAGCTACGAGATATTGTTTATGATATAAAGGGAAAGTACCTACCTCTCAATCGATATAATTCCCCGTTAGCAGCATGGACAGTGAATGTTTGAGAATCTTCATCAGACGGACTAATGACTGCCCCCTAGAAGATCAAAGGAAAAGAAAAAGGAATCAGTTTTGTTGTTTTATCTCAGAGTTTACCATCAGGTTTGTGAAACGAGTTAAGAACTTGGGAAGGAGTCTGAATCGAAGTCAGATTTTTAAGTGCTAAGACAGAGTGAACTTTTTTTTTTTAAATTAGTTTATTATTGAATATTGGAAGACTTTAAAATAAGTTAGATATTTTGGAATTCTAAGAGTCTGATCTCACACCTTCCGAATCTGCAACCTTGTTTATGACAGGATGGAATGCGATAATAACAAGCATGAAAATACAAAGTCATTGAAAATAATTCAGATTTACAATTTTCAAAAATTATCTTCACATAATTGTCATAATACATCTTCCACTCTATAATAAATATTATATATAAATATGAATAAAAAATCAATACGAAAAATATATAAATGTTTATATCTTTTCTGTATTTATTTCCTATGTGTTGATGTGTAGCAATACAAAATGTCTTGAAAAAAAAAACCCCAAAAATATTCGTTTCGAAAGCACATAATTTTCGACTGCTCTTTCTTTCTTCCTCATTGAGGAAGAAACATTTTTTTTTTTTTCAAAAGATTTTCTATAACTGAACGTCAACACATAGGAAATAAATACAGGAAAGATATAAACATTTATATATTTTTCATATTGATATTTTATTCATACATATTTATATATATTAAAAGGAATACACATAGATACAACATGCAATATATATACATATATATATATATATATATATATATATATATATATATATAAAAAATTTGGTGAGTAAAGTACATGTGCTTTTAATCCCCAGACAAGATAAAAATCATTCCAAGTAGCAAGAGGAAGTAAGAAAACAAATAGCAAGTCAGACTTACCTCCGCGGTCTTAAATGAATATAGAAAGAAATCCTCTATTCTATAATAAAGTTGAAAATTAGTGTTTTCTTTAGGTCATCAGAAAAGATAATGATTTATATAAGAAAAATTAAATGACATAATTCTATAGTTTTGCACAAATATTTCAGTAATATATTCTTGATAAATAGTGATGAAACATTTTTTTATAGTCATTTTTGACTGTGGGTGTTTACTAGTTTTGAATGTTTATATATTTGGCTTGTAATCAGCGCTGCAAGCAATAGATGTTTTTGCATTAGGATTTATAAGCAAAAATTACATTTTTATTGAAAAAGTTATGAATTGGACTTTTTATATATTTTAATAGCAGGGGGGTACCCGGTGTTGCCCGGGTGTTTGGAGGTGTGTGTGGTTTTGGGTAAATCAAAACTCCGGGAGGGAGGGGGGGGGGGTTAAAATAAATAAAAAAAAGTTTTGGTAGGTAAGTATGAGGATCGAACCCGAACCTTTGAGGTAAAGTGCAACGTTAACCATTGGGCCACCGCAAAATACTAACAGAAACACGTATGAATTTATTTAACTATTTAGAATTGGCAGGTGCACGTTTTAATGACTTAATGAGATTAACTGCGGGGTAGTATTTCATTTACAGTGGGAACACTTTTTTTATTTTTATTTTCCCAAGATGTTGGGGTGTAGGGAACCAGCTCCCCATAAAAAGGGAATTGTCCAAATTGAATAGCAATTGTCTGATATAAGGAAAATACTTCCACATTGATCAAATCTGATTGCTTTTGGACATTTCCGGCGATCGCGACCGGAAAAATACCGCCAGAATTAGTGTCGCTTTTATTATACGAAAAAGCCTAATCTACATGCGGCGAGCAAAAAATGTTGAATATTTATCTTTTCGAAGTCGAGCAAATTAAATAGACAGGCGACCTCCGTTATTATGATTTATATGTGATATAAAAAGTTTTAAGAAGTTGTGAGCCAACTGACCGCTTCTCGGAAAAAAGCCTTTCTTGGACATACATAAAAAGCGAACATACATACACACACATTTTCGCTTTTATATATATAGAGGAGACCAATCATGACCCATTAGGTCATATGTTTTATTGACACTACTTCCTTTTCTTTCTTCCAGATTCTGCATGCTCTAGCATAAGCAGGATGGTTTTCTCCACAATTTGCACATTTGCAATCAAGATTGCAGTCATTGACAGTGTGGTCTGGATCTCTCTGGCCACATCTGCCACACATTGTTTGTCCCCTACTTACATCCTCATGGTGCCCAAACTTCTGGCATTTAAAGCACCGCAGTGGGTTTGGTATAAAGGGTTCAACTTTTTCAACGTTGAACCCAATTTTGATTTCTTTTGGCATAGTGGGTCTATCGAACTGCATAATGTAAGTGTTTGTATGTATAGTCTGATTCTCTTTTTTTATTGTAATTCTTTTACCGTTTATTACTCCTTGGTTTTTAAGGAGTTTTGTTATCTTTTCAGTAGTGCACATTGATAGTCTTTCGATTTTGATGTATTTCAACTTTGGATGTATTCAGATTCTTGTGTGGATAAGTTTTGATATTTATGTTGTGGAAAGTTTTCATTCCTAGGAGAAAAGTGGCATGTTTTTCTCTTTCCACTTCCACCAGTAGGGTTTAATTTTTAAAGTTTTTACATTTTTGGGGGGGTAATATATGCCGATATAATTTTATGTATAATAAACGGTGATAAGTCAGTTATTTTGGTTTCTTCGGTGGATTCCAATACAATAAATTTTGAGGATGTTTGATATAATTCATTATCTGAACTATCCAAGTCGACAAGTTGGCGCTTGGAGTTTTTATTATTGGTCATATATATATATATATATTAAATTCATTGTTTATGCTCCCCACCCACCTCGGAGTCCAATATTGGGGCATGTTAAGGGGGAAACCCATTCACCTTGTCATGCCAGGGCTACAGTAACAATATACATGTTCCAAATGGGAGCCATGAGCACCCATAATCCTTTAGTTACACAATCCAAGTCATTTGTGGTAACTTCCGGCACTATACAGCCATGTCATGACTTTAATCATTTAGCACATTTGACCCTAGCCACCGCCTTCTAACACATGGAAAAGAGGGGAAAATATGTATATACTTTATAGTGGTATGGGGTAGAACTGTATTAGTTACAGTTTAGAGGAAATTGATAGAAAAGTAGATGTATTAGGGCTTGACACAACTAGCCGATTGATCGGATTGGGCCTCTTTGACCGCCTGTCTAGCCTTGTACGAGGCCAAAGTGGAGTGTTGCAACTGATATCTTTAATTTCCCTAGACATCAGTTGATCAGCCACTAGGATCCTTTTCCGAGTCATTACGGGTCGCCACCCACGACCAACAGGTGGCCCCTTTGGGAGGCTTTTACTCTCTGCAGGGGGACAGTCGGTGTATTCTAATGCCCCACTGACGGGGTTGGGAAGTAGGAGAAAGAAAAAAAAAAAAAAAAAAAAAAAACAAGGGAAGGGGAAAAGGGGTGTTTTTGTTTCTGCAGAACATAATTAAGTTTTACAAAAGAGAATAGAAAACAAAGGTGCATTTCGTCTCAGGAAGCCACTAGACAGCCTGATCTGATAGCATCAGTCTACAAAAAGTAAAGAATCCTCGACTTGCATAAGGACCAAATTTGTCCCACAATGGAACAAAGCTGCCACATCTGGGGAGGTGTCACTGAAAGCACCCTTTGTTATAGTGACAGAGTACAAAATCGACTTCATAATCTAGTGAGGGATGATCTCTCCTTGTCCCTACAGCCCCTTTTACACAAGACATGTTAGTAGCTTCTCAACTGTATCGCTATGTTCATGGTAGGTGCTTGACTGAGCTCCAATCCTGTAAAACATTCGCAGCAAGAACTAGTTTGGTTCCAATTTTTTTTCTTTCTTTTTGTACCAAATGGAACTTCAATGAGCAAAGTTTATTTCCTAAATACTCGCATCTGTGGAACAAGATACCATGAGCCTGCTTCCCAGCTAACTACAGCATGATCATCTTCAAGTCTAATGTAAACAAATATTATCGAGCCATCCTCTTAGTCATTTTCTTTACTCACGCAACACACCTTTTAGCTTTTATTTTCGAATTGCCCTCAAGCTTTGATAAGCGGCAACCCATTAGTAAAAATAAATAAATAAAATAAGTAAATACAAAGTAATAGTCTCTCTCTACTCAGTTTTTCTTCCCAGTGTCCAAGGGTTGGCAGTTCTGCCATGTTTAACATGAAATACAAGATTGAAGCAATAGCTAGATGCCCTTCCTACTATTAATTTCTCCAAAAGGATAGGTACTTTGTCAAGACACGATTTCATCATAGTTCTCCACTAAACTAGAGCAATGTGCTTGTCCATTTTCAGTTTGTTCTTTGTTTACTGGACACAACTATTGCTACTCACGGGGGTAACAGGATAGCTTATTGATGTTTACTCCTCTAGATTCACCGTGTTCTGTCTATGCCCATGCATAATAAGAAAAACAAAAACATACTTACAGCTAAATGTAAGGCACCCCTTGGCCTCTGTTTCTTGTGTTCTTCTTTCTGAAATAATAAATATATAAATATCTATATATACAATTAAAAAAGATTTTGGAGGAGACACCTCTCTTAAAACAAAACAATAACAAATCCAACCATCAGAAACCAAATCATTCAATACCATATTTTAACTGGTTTATAGCAGGGTTGTGGAGTCATAAGTTTTGGAAGGAGTGTGCCGAAAACCAAAAAAAACTTTAAAATACAGAGATGTAGTTAATATTTTGAAATTCTAGGAATATAAGTTTGACCTTATACTAACTTGATAACCCTGATTTACATGCACAACCATTATATTATATTATTATAGCTATATAGTTTAGGTTCACAATATGCGTTAAAATATTCCTTAGTTTTGGGGTCGAGTTATGTTTGAAAAAACAGTTCAGGTACTTGTTAAAATACAGTTGACCGATTGATTTTTTAAAAATATTTCGTTTTAAGCAAAAATAACATTACATACTTATTTGTCATGCCAAAAATAGTAATATATCCAAAAATTAAGAAAATTCATCAAGTAGAAAGATATTTATAGTTATAAGTAATTTTTATGGAAAATTGGGTAAAAGTTCACTTTGCTTAGGTGTTATAAAGTAGACAGTAAGAGTCTACACACAGGGGACATAACTCAGAATGTTTTTGATTACTTGTTCAGGGCTGCATTATTTGTTATCTATAATGATTGATTTTATTCTATTAAAAACACAATAGAAGTTGTTCTACTTGATGAATTTTTGGATATATTACTATTTTCGACATGATAATTAAGTAATATTGCTTTTCTTATAAAGACATATTTAAAAAATCGATTTGTCAACCATCTTAACAAGCACTAAAATCCATTTTCATTCTTATAAGTAGCTGTAATTTGTAATTAACTGAACAAGTCACCCACCTTTCATATATATTTATCTCAATCTCACTATGTTGATTCAACTAAAAATGAAAATGGATTTGTTTTAATAAACATAACTCGATCGCAATATCAGGGAGTACTATTTTGAGTGTTTAAAAAATATAGGGGGGGAAAAAATGTTGATTAACTCTGCTTTACTCTAATAAGATATTAAACAGACCAAACTCATTTTGCCTTATAACCTCTTCAATGGTCTTTATAATATACCTTGGGACCTATTTGTCACTCCTAAACCAGAAAAAGATCCATGTGGACACCAGGAGAGACTATTTCACTGCTGATTTCGATTGAAGTGGAGGAGAGGTGCTTTCTCAATGGCGATCTTGGATTTTGGAATAGATTTCTAAGAGAGATATTAAATGTGCCAACAATGTAGCAATTCAAGGCAACATTGGACAGATGTTGGCTACTGTATCCTTTTCTGTGTAAATTTCTACACTTTTTTCCCTTAATGACAATTGAAGCATGCTTGTCAAATAAACTGAATATATTAATATACATTTAAAAAGGAAAACAACTAATTTTAAATAAGTGAGTTACTTCCCTTGTTTTACTGCCATTTTGTTCAGATGCATTCATTAAAGTCCAAACATGATTAAGCCATGTAGTATTTTGGTGAGAGCGTCTACTATAAGTGTTATATTTCCGTTAAAGTACTGTCTTCCGTTCTATGATAAAACACCACAATTTACCAAACTAATTTTTTATTTTCCTCATGGAGAAGATAATTCGCCTGGATAAATTTGATGTTTCCTCGGCAGACCCTCAGGCCAGCAAGTTTTGGAAATTATGGTTCCGCAACTTTAATTACTACTTAACTATTGCTTCGTTAAACCCTGATAAGCTAGAAGTTTTCTATTTAAACATTGGTCCCTCTGTTGCTGACGTTATCGAAGGTTACTCTGGTTTTAAACATGCCGTGGAATTATTGAAAGGCGTTTATGACAAGTCTCCAAGCGTTATTCACGCCAGACATCTGCTTTCCATGCGTTTGCAACAAGAAAGCGAGTCTGTCGACCAATATCTTCAGGCCTTGAATCAACTAGCCGCTGACTGTAACGGCCACCATTTACAGGGATGAATCTGTCCGTGATGCATTCATTTGTAGTCTCCGGTCCTCATTGATACGTACTAGGCTCCTTGAAACAGACACTAACTCTCACAGAAGCTACTCAATGTGCTAGGGCTTTAGAACCAGCTCACTTTCGCACGGAATCGTATGCCTCCCAGATTGGAGCAGTCGCTGTTACTTCTACTACGGGAACTAAAAATGTGCTGACCAATTCTGCCGAAGAGGCCACTTGTATTTCTAAAAATTCTGTTCCAACTGATTCTCGAATGGAGTTTGACTCTGTACAGTTCTCTGTTGCCCTTCCTGTTCGTGGCAAATGCTACAACTGTGGAGGGCGATGTCACCTTAAGGATGACCGCCGCCTTTGCCCTTCCCACGATAAGGTATGTCGAAGCTGTGGTAAACTCGGGCATTTTTCTAAAGTTTGCCGTTCTACTCTAACGACACATTCACGTTCTTCTGCTATCATAGGGGCCTGCGCTAAAGGTGGTGATAGTTGCCCTCCTATCACTGAAACTGTGGAGTTAAAAGGAAAAGGATTAACTGCCCTTATAGACACCGGCAGTTCTGATAATTTTATCAGTGCCGCATTGTCAAAACAATGAGACTGCCCACTTTTAAAATGGAACTCCTTAATTTCTATGGCATCATCCGCCGTTTCCCTTAAACTGTCTGAATATTGCACTGAGAACATTTTCTTCAATGGTTGCGAATATAAAGGGATTGACTTTACTGTGCTTCCTGACTCCTGTATGGTCATTATACTCGGGGTGCCGTTTTTGAAACTACACTGGGGCGTTACTATTTTTTCTGATGGATCTCAGGATGCCTTAAAAATCTGCGCGCTAACCAAGATCAGTCGTGCCCCTGTAAAATTGTTCCGAAACCTGACCCCTGATTGCAGACCCATTGCTACAAAATCCCGAAACTACCGTGCGGAAGATGCCCTGTTTATTGAAAAGGAAATTCTTCAACTGCTTAAGGACGACATCATTGAAACCAGCTATTCACCGTGGCATGCTCAAATTGTTGTAACGTCGTCGTCTAATAGAAAGAAACGACTGGTGGTTGATTTTTTAAAAACTATTAACCGTTTCACCCTACTTGATGCGTACCCTTTGCCTCGGATTGAGGATCCCGCAAACCAAATTGCCCAGTATCATATTTTTAGTACGATTGATTTGTCTAAGGCTTACTACCAAATTGAAATTCGTCCCAAAGATCGGCCCGACACGGCTTTTCAAGCTGGAAATCGTTTGTATCAATTCAAACGAATACCCATGGGTGTAACTAATGGGGTTTCTGCCTTTCAACGATTTATGAATTCCTTTATTTCTGAAAATAAGTTATTCGGAACTTTTTCTTACATTGATGATATTACCATTTGCGATAAAACTCAAGAGCATGGCGCTAACTTGGAACGTTTCTTAAAGGCTGCCTCAACATATAACCTCGAAATAAACCGAGTAAAATCAAAGTTTTCGCTTCGCTCTATCAATTTGCTTGGATACCAAATCTGTGACGGAACTATCCAACCTGATACTGAGCGTTGGAAACCCCTTTTGCAAATGCCTCCTCCTTCAGATTCAAATTCCTTAAAAAAAGTGCCTTGGTATGTTTTCTTATTACACGAAATGGATACCTAAGTATTCACACAAAATTCGTCCCCTGGTTGAAAATAAACAATTTCCCATGCCGCCTATAGTTGTGAATTCTTTCGAGAAACTTAAGACGTCGCTGAATCATCTGTAAAGGTTATCGATGACGAACTACCAATTACTATCGAAACCGATGCTTCAGAAAAGGCTATCAAAGGCACCCTCTTACAGGCTGATAGGCCTATAGCGTTCTTCTCCCGCTCACTAAACCCATCGGAAATACGATTACACATAGTTGAAAAAGAGGCTTACGCGATAGTTGAATGTGTCGGAAAATGGAGGGACCTCCTTGCTGGGAAGAACTTCACTATTGTAACAGACCAGCAAGCCGTATCTTATGTATAAGCCAGCTAACCGAGGAAAAATTAAAAACGATAAAATCATTCAATGGAAAAATGGAGCTTCTCCCGTTCTCATACGATATAAAACACCGTCCCGAAAGTGAAAACATTGTTGCCGATGCTTTTTTTTTTTTTTTTTTTTTTTACACGGTGGTCACCACTTATCAAGGCCTGGAAGCCACTCAGGGATAAGGGTTTATCGAGAGTGTGTGGTGCCGCTGCTTCTTCCTTGGAGGAGCTAAGGGCCATACACAGTTCATTAATACACCGTGGTGTACAGCGTTTTTGACACTTTATACGATCACAAAATATGTCATACCCAATTGATGAAGTTCGGCGCGTGACATTCGAATGTACAACGTGCGCAAAAATAAAGCCTCAATTCTTCAGCCCTACTAACAATACACTGATCCGCGCTACTGCTCTCTTTCAGTGCCTCTCCATAGACTTCAAGGAGCCTGTCCCGGCATCTTCGAAAGGATGTTGTTACGTGGATGAGTACAGTCGATTTCCCTTTGCGTTCCCTTGCCGTGATTGTTCTTCGCAGACTGCAATCAAGTGGCTGACGAATATTTTTTCTACTTTTGGACTCCCCACTTTCATCCGTTCTGATAGAGGAACATCGTTCGTGTCGGAGAAGTTCAGAAATTTCCTGACGCGACTTGGGGTTGGGTGCAGTAACACTACTGAAACAGTCAGTGTGAGCGCTATAACAGCGTCATTTGGCACTCAATATTAATAGCCCTAGATTCTAAACAGTTACCCCTTAGTGCTTGGCAGGACGTTCTGCCTGATGTTTTAAATTCTATTCGCTCCTTACTATGCACTAGTACGAATGCAACTCCCCACGAACGATTGTTCAAATTTGACAGGCGCTCTTCTACCAGTACTGCCTTACCTGTTTGGCTCTGTGAACCTGGGGAGGTGCTATTGAAATGGTTTGGCAACAGGAGCAAGTACGACCTGATCGTCGAAGTAGTGGAACTTCTCGAGGCCAACCTTACGCATGCGAGAATACAGCATAATGATGGCCAGGAGGATTCAGTGGCGCTAAGACATTTGGCTCGTTTTCCGCGCTCTGATGGACCTCAGGGTCCTGCTAAGAATACTCAATTCGACCTTGCAAATGCAGACCTCGCCCATTTGATTGAAACAAATCCAGTTGACAATACACCTAATGCAGAAAATATAGAGAATTCGCAGAGACCTGCCAGTTCTTCGAATATTGAACTGCTTCCATGCCGGTCTAGCCGAATCCATAAACCAGTCCAGTGACTAGACTTATAAATAAAACACATCGCCACTTTCAAAGATAACTCTGTACTTTGAAAAAAAAAAAAAAAAAAAAAAAATCTACACCTTGCAATCTCTCTTACTAGTGGGGTGGGGGTGAGGGGGAGAGAGAGATTGTTATATTTCCGTTAAAGTAAAAGTTTCTATGGGACGTGATTTTGCACATGTTCCTTTTCCTTTTTAAAAGGGCAGCGTTTTTTCTTCTTCAACATTTCGTTACTAACAACTCTTGCGTTTACTGCTGCTACCTACTATTTGCTCTTACGTTTATTATTGGCTGTGAAATTAGTTTGGTAAAGCCTAGTAAAGAGGTTTTGCTCTGTCTTCTGTTCTTTGATAAAACACCACAATAAGATAAAATCCAAAAGTATTGGTAAAGTTGCATGACAATTTCCTGCTACCAATTTTTCTTTCTGCAAAGACAATTCAAGCTTCATGCTTAAGCAAAAATGATAAATTTTCTAACTTTTCTATTTTATTGTAGAAATCATTGTAAACTGTGGAGTTAAAAGGAGAAAAATTAAATAAAAATCACTGTTAAATACTTTGAATAGTTCTGAAATGAAAAAAATATCAGTTTCCAAACTTATTAGTTAGGATAAAAGTGTAGTACCTGTTCTGCTATTGAACTTCATCTTTCCTATCCTTGATCAGTGAAGGAGAATTCCTTTTAGACTACAGCATTTAAAGTTTGTTTTATTTTTCTTACAACCTAGGGTACTTTTTTTTTTTTTTTTTTTTTTTTGAGAGTTTTGTTTTTTCATTTTAAAAACCTATCTTGTGTCTAACAATTCCCTTATGGAATGGCAAATAGTGATTCAATAAGTCTGTTCAAACACATGCATGGAGAATTGCCAAGCAGAAGAACTAAGAATCCTTCACCAAACATATTGTATCCACAAAGAAATCAAGGATAATTGTATGGATAAATATTGCATGTGAAGTTCTACAAATGCCAATTATTTGTAACAACATTCATGACATCTTTCTCCCATTCTGTATATCAATATATAATGTATTCCAATTACAAGTTGCTGTATTATTTAGATTATCTTTATCTTTAGTGTTATTCTCACAATGTTTCAGATGATGGTCTACAAGAACCCATTGAGTAATGCATAAGGTACAATAAGTAAATTTCAGTGCGGGTGGCACTAAAAATTGCAAATGATTTAAAACTTCTACCCGTGACTAATCGAACAATAGCGTTCATGGGTTAAATAAAGGGTTCCATTACAAAATTCTGTACAGCTTCTCAGAGTTTGACAAGATACACCTGAAGAAAGTCAAAGGTGAGTCTTTTTTGAAAGTGAAAATAAAAAGCTTTGATTTCAGCAGGAAAGCTTTCAATCTAGAGAAATCATGCAACGGCATATAAAAGAACAAGCAGGAATTGATAATTACAAACTTTCTTGTGGTTTTGTAATAACGATGGCAACTTGATTTTCTGCATATGTGTCATAACGCAGAAATAATCAGAGTTAAATAAATTTTGCTTTATTATATTTGGTTTAATATCTGTTTGGCATACGCTGGACAGTCTCAAGTAAGTGATTACCAAAGTAACCTATCTCTGGTCAAGTATTTATCACTTCCTCCAATGTCTTCCTTGGACTCTTCTTGTGAATTGGACCTACGATTGTTTTATATTTACTAGCCCTAGAACTCTCATCCATTCTTTCAATGTGACCATACTATCAAAGTCTTCTGTTCTGCACACATTATCCTAATACTGTCCAGATTTAATTTTCTTCTTGGTTCATCAGATCTAAACCCGTCTTTAAAACTCGTACTGCACACCCATCATATATTCTCAAATTCCACTGGCCTAGTTTCACTTTTATACATCATCACAGTGCATACACATGCCTTGGTCGAATCTTCCCTTGGTTGACAGTGATAAGGCTCTGCTGGTAAGTAATTTGCTTACCTCAAAATATTCTAAAAATCCTGAATCTGGATCAAGAGAGAACCATCGGTATTGCCAACCTTTCATCACATTTGTATATTTACATAGTTGACCCTCCATAGGTTGCCTACAAAAAGAAAAAGAGCATTAACGATATTGCATATGACCGCAAACATAAAACAATTAAAAATGGCTGTCACAAAGGGTCATAAGTCAAAAGTAAAAGAAATTAAATGATTTTTTTTTAAAACTAGTTTCAAATGTGTAGACAGAACATTTTTATAATGGAATTGCAAATTACTTAAAACTTCTATCCAGCCATGATTAACTTATATAAGGCCAGACTTTTTTTTTTTTTCCCAATCACCAACTGAGATAAAAATCAAAGTCAAAGCTAACATCTATATCATGTTCAGCTTTTCTCACCTCTGGTTGGCTTGAGAAAGCTAATTTAAATTCTCAACTCACGCACACAGTCATATGCATACACACTGTGACAAATGCACAATGCCTTAGTTTATCATTAAAAAAGAAAAAGAAAAAAAAAAACGCATAAAAAAATTCATTTAACATTTCTCACTGAACTTTTTTCAATGAAATTTGTACATATCAAATGAACATTAAATTTTACAAATAACTTAATTAAATTTAATTTTTTTGTAATCAAGTGTTTTGATTGGAAAATTTATTGTCACAGACAAGAGAGATGGAAGTTATGATTAACAGCAGTTATCTATAGATAACTCTTTTTACAAACAAAATAAAAAGGAAACAAAAAGATCCGATGGTCAGCAGTTAAGCTGTATATCTCTTTCTTCCTCTTTACAGCAACAGAATGCAATATGAAATATATTTGTTTATGTAATGGGAATAGAGGCCCCAAACTAGTAGAAAGACCTTGTCTTATTGCTACAAAGATATCTGCCAGCGAGACATGAGGGCAGGTTGCATCAATTCAACAGGGGGGGGGGGGGAGTTCCTAGCTAAAATTTGCTGCTGGAAAAGAGCTGTAAAGACATGGTGTAAGAGGAAGGAAAGGATGGAGCACAGATAGCAACAACCAGACATTACCATATAGCAGTTATAGCTAATGTTGCAATTTGGCAACAGACTAATCCGAGGTGCAGAATTTGGTTATTTCCCTAGAGAGATGGATGTCAATAATTTGTTTATGTAAATGTTTAACATTTGATCATTTTCGACAAATAGTTTTATGTGCATTATTTCTATCATTTGAATAATGCCAGACTTCATTATCTGTCTGCACGGATCTGTGGAATAATGGATAATGTACTGAGTAAAATTCAGTTCTAAGTGATACTCTTTTTTAATTTGAAGGTTTAATCCTCAGTGTGAGCAATACTAAGAATATAATTCCAAATTACTTCAGATTTCTACCTGGACAAGGTGAGCAGAATGATACCATTCTACAGGTATGAATTAAATAAAGAGTTCCATTTTAAATTCTGTGCAGATTTTCAAGCATGACAGAAATAATTCCAAAGTATACCTGAAGAAGGTTGGAGGTTACATCGACCAAAATGTTGTGACAGTAACATTCAAATCGAGACATTTGTCCAAATAACCCAACTACAGAAACAGATTAATTTTGGATTTTGCCTATTTTTATATTTAACTGATTCTGCAATCTTATTCCCCTCACCCCCATTCAAACAATTTAGCCAGAATCGAAAAGAATTTCCCTTTCTTTCTCCCTGTGTTTAGCACCAGATGGAATTTACACGAACAGAGTTTATTTGCAAAAACTTATCTGTGAAAAATATTTTCATGGGACTGCTTCCCTGTGGACTACATTGTCCTGTTCAAATCTAATGTCAATAATTACATGTCCTCATAAACAATTAAATTTTATTTATCCCATTCATTATTTTCAATCCTCTCCAATATTCACCTGACAATTCATCCATTTCATCAACTCTTCTCAAGTGTTTTTTTTTTGCTTTGATAAGTGGCAACACATTAGTACAACAAAAAAGGAAGCATTACTCAACCATTCACAGGTGTTTTCACTCTTTACACACACACACGTCATAGAGTTCAGAACCAGTCATATCATTTTTACATTGAAAATAATTAATGATGAGGAAGTGGCGTTACTAAACCCACATTCTAAGGAGGATTCATTCTCACGCTACACCACATTCGAGCATATCGTCTTCCCAACTATTTCACACAGAGGGATGGGTTTATATACTTAAGAGTATTAGTGCGTATGATGCATCCACCTCACCACAAAATTTTAAACTTGTAACGTCAAGTTCACAGTCAGCATCAGTCACCAGAATGGTTATAATTCATAATAAAATTACATTTGATTTTTAATTAAAAAGATTATTCGTATTATTTGGATTCTTCAGACTACAGTTCTCATCTTGAGTGTTATTTCCACAACATTTAAATCGATGTAACTTCTGACCTTCTTCAGCTGTATCTTGCTGAACTCCGGAATTTGCACAGAATTTCGAACAGAAACCTTTATTTAATCCACTGGGGTAGCATGCTCTTGTTCTGTCAGCTATGACAGGGTAAAGTCCTCAGTAATTCGCAATTGTATTTTTAGGTCAACCGCACTGAGGATTGAACCATGAATCTCTAACTTTATAACTGAATTTTACCAAGTATACTATCTAATGGATGGCCTAAATTGTTAAAATTTCACCGTTTTATTTTTGCATACATTTTCGTCTACACATTCTCTGATCGACTTCAAACATATATAAGGCCAGATATTTTCAATCACCAATTAAGATAAAATCAAAGTCAGAGCTAACATCTATACCTCTGGTTGGCTTGGGAAAGCTAACTTCAATTCTCAACTCACGCACATAGTCATATGCATACACACTCTGACAAATGCACAATGCTTTAGTTTATCATTAAAAACAAGCACATAAAAAAACAAACGTTTCTCACTGAACTTTTTTCAATGAAATCTGTACATATCAAATGAACATTAAATTTCACAAATAACTTTTAATCAAATGTAATTTTTTCTAATTGAGTGTTTTGACTGTAAAATTCCTTGTGGATAATTCACAGCTCTTAATTTGTCAACTCTTATTTCCTTCTTACCTAATGAATCCTTTTTCTTTTTTTTTTTTTTTGCAATGAACATTGTTTTCCTAAGTTAACCTCCAGTTTTAAATACATCAAACTACTGTTCTCATCTTGAATTGCACATCATCCAGTTTGAAATATATACTGGCAGGCTGTAAGATATGTTTAAATGTGATATTTTAATTCATGCAGATTACGTATTTATTATTAAAGAGACAATTCTTTATCAGTTATTATATTGAACCTAATATATAGTAATGAGATCAAAACTAAAAACATGACGGGTGCCATCAGCTAGAATCAAAACCAAAACATACAACTCTCCCTCCTCATTTCTTAGCTTCTGAGCCACACCAATATGCACATTATTTATTTCAGACAAGTATTGTTGAATAGCACAAAGTGTTCTTACTTAATGAGCTTTGTTTTGTAATTAAAAAATTTTTCTTTTAATTGTCATTGTTATTTCACAGTTGAATCTGCAAGAAAGTTCCATAGAGTCATGTTCGCCATCTGTTTTTTTTTTGTTGTTGAAAAAACAGACGGATGAAAACGACTATGGAACTTTCTTGTATAAATTCAACAGAGAAATAACAACAATTACATAAGCAAAAACACACTATGCTATTCAACTTATCTGAATGAAAACATGCTGCCAAAATACGCAATATATATATTAGTTGTTGGGACGATTAATCGGAATCGGAAAAATTTGTACAGATTTTCCGATGCCAAAACGATTCTTTTGTCTTTTTTATTTGATTTTGTTTAAAGCTAAATCTTCTATTGCTGGTAGTAATGATAAAATAATAAATATTTATTGATTTTAAACCAACAGTGAAGCTAAAATCGATAGATCATCTCCCACAAGTATATTTTTACGTTTATTTATATTTGCACATTTAAAATGTGTTTTTTATGGTAATCAGAGAAAAAATACAACTATATAGTTAAATATTTAGATAGTTATAAAGAATCGGAATTACAATCAGTTATTGTATTGGAATCTGTCAAAATACTGGAATCGTTCCATCACTAATATATATATATATATATATATATATATTATCCTGTCATCCCTTTCTTAAAAGATGGAATCAGCCGATCATCAAAGATAAGATACAAGCAAAAAAGCAGGCAAGGTCCAGAGTTTTATAATTATATAAAAAATATCTATTGTAAACTTACGTTTTTGTACTCCTTATTTTGTGGGTGTTTATTACATAACATTTCTCCAACTCACAATCATGTTTCTCTAAAAATGATTTTTTAAAACCCAATCTGTTTAAAAATCAGGATTCATAAAACTGGCTCCTACAAAAGTGATCAACTAAAAAGTAATTCCCTAAAAAGAGTTTATTAAAGATTTAATAATCCTTTTATTACATCGTCAAGTGTGCACAGTAACAAACAAGACTTTTAGCAACACATATAGATATTAAAGATTTGATGCTCAAACATTGCAGCCATAAACAAGTAATCTAAAATATTAGGTTCGTAGTTATGTCTTCTGTGTGTAGACTCCTACTGTCTACTTTATAACGTCTAAGAAAAATGCGATTTTACCCAAGTTTCTGTAAAAATTACCTTTAACTATAAATAACTTTCTACTCTATGATTTTTCATAATTTCTGAATACATTACTATTTGGACATGATAATTAAGTACATAATATTGTGTTTGCTTAAAACAATATATTTTAAAAACTCGATCTGTCGACTGTATCTTAAGCACCAAAGATTTTAAAGTCATTTATTTTTATATATTTTTTTACTTTGTTTGTGAAACACTACTGAAACAGTTTTACAAATCAATAAAAGTCAGTGAACATAAAATACAAGCAAACAAATCGGTCATTAATGTCGATTCAAATACTAACAATACTGATAATCTATAAGTGACATTTACCCCTCATCACCATATACGCTTCACTAATAACAAACCAACAAGTGAAACGTTTTACAGATGACACTAAATATATCATTTTACTACTGATAATATATAATAGATTTCCTCGGCTTGGATTCATTCAAACTTCAACATATGGCAATTGTAGTAGTGTCAACTGTCGTTTTATTTTTTGACTGATTTTAAAAAATACCTTACGAAAGTTGGAGTTCAACTTTTATAAAATGCATTAAATACATTTAAAAAAAGGTGTTAAGATCCAATCAAATTGTAATAAAAATATTGTTTGGTTGGTTGTTTTATGGCATATCAACCCTTTTCAGGTTATTTAATGCTGAATCCAGTGATTTTGAAGAACAATTTTTTAATAGAGCATATTTGTTTTTTTTTTAAGTCGGTTTCTATTCAACCAATAGTTGGGACCCTAACAGGTACTACCAGTCTGGGAGAAAGGCGACCTGGGAGCAATGGCAATTAAAGGGTGGCTCCACACTCTCCAAAGCCTGCAAGCTGGAGCCTCACTATCTGATGTAGTTTAAGGTCATATCCAGAACCTAAAAATGTTGGAAAATGGATGAAAGCAGATAAAATAAAAAATAAAAAAATTAATGTTGACTAAAAGAGAATAAAACATGTTTAACTAACACAATATATTTTATTTGGACCTCTGTTCTAACCTTTAGTGTTATTTGCTCAACGTTTCAGCTGATGTAACCTCTGATCTTCAGATTATTTTATCAAACATGGAATTCTTTCGGTTGTGAATCTGTAATTTCGAAGGGAATCTTATTTAATCCATAAGAGTAGCATGTTTTCGTTCTGTCAGTCATAACCAGGTAGAAATCTTAAATTTGCAATTATAGTCTTAGTACCGTCTACACTGAGGATTGAACCATCAAGCTTCAAAACTTAAAACTTACAGTTATCTATTGTGCCACACGTTCAAATAATACAATTCCGAAAAATCATACTCCCCAATTTTCTTCTTCCACTTTTACGGTGTCTTTGATGGTCTACAGCAGCTACAAGGCATAGAAAATCTACCCCCTCTTCTTTTTCCCTCTATTTACGGAACCTTTGATCTCCAGTAGACTCACTTAGAACTGATTATTAACACTATCAGTTGCGTTATGACCCAACGTGTACAGGTTCCCAAGTTTGACACGATACACCTGGAGAGGGTCAGGTTACATTGACTAAAAAAAAAAAAAAAAATCCAAAAGGAGAACAGTAGTTCGAATAACGCAAAAACACAAATTATCAATCCACATCTCAAAAATCCTGAAACACATCAACTGATATATTTTGTTTCTAAAATGATCTTTTTTTCTTTTGTGCTTGGAGGACAGCCATTTAATCGTTTTTGTTTATTTACTGGTTGCTAAAGTGATCAGATTACTTATATTTAGAAAGTCGCCTGTTCCAGCAGTCAACATCATGTTGCTGCAAGTTGAAGAAAGAGAAAGAAGGGAGGGGGTATAGAGTAAACCAAAATTGTTATCAAACGCAGTTTATGAAATTCTAAAATTAACTAAGAGACCCACAAGGGCATAGTTAAACACAATGTCTGCTTTTAATATGGGGGCAATTCATCTCCCTCAAGGGGCACTCTGAGTTGAGACAAAAAAAAGAAAACTTGTTTCAGTCCAGAAAGATTCCCTCCTTACTAACTGAACAGATACTACGCTTTAAAATATTCATTTGCACAAAATATAAAAAAAATAACCTACATGTTAACATGGCACAAGGCCCTTAAAAAGTGTGAGAAAATGGGACCACATTTACTCCAGGGTTCAGCTTAAAATTTAAAATTTTCCAAATGAAAATGAATAAATAGGTCTAAATACAATTTCATTGGTGAGAATCATGGAATAGGAAAAAAAAAAAAAAAAAAAAAAAAAAAAAAAAAAAAAAAAAGAAAAAAAAAAGAATAAAAAATTTGGTTAGTAAGATCCTTTCAACACTTTCTAAATAATAGGATCGCCTATTGCCACAGCGGCTTTCTTCATCCATTTATAAAATTTACTGTTAATATTTCCCTTTAAATAATGTGTTATGGCTGAATAATATTAAGAATAAAAAATGTTGCTTCTGTAAAATTAACTGCCAGTTAACTTTTTAGAAATTAGAAATAATATCCCTGTGTTTTGCTTGATATTTTGATTGACTTTATTATTTTTTTGATAATTTATTTTCCCCTTAACCGAAAATGAAACCTTGAAAAAGTAGAACTAAACTCCCTTCATTTCCTTTACCAAACATGGCAACTTATACACCTGAAGAATGCTGGAGGTTACATCAACCAAAACGTTGTGCAAATAACACTCAAGATGAGAACATGAGTTTGATTTAATCTAAATAATAAAAACAAACATTCCTTGACGCTTTTTTTTTTTTTTTTAAACTTGTAACAATTTAAATCTTTTGAAAACAAGACTTTCTTATTTGTCAGTTAAAAATATTTCAAATACATTAAAATATGAAAGTTTTAACCTTTTATTTATTCTAAAATATTTTTATAATCTTTTACCTTAAAAATAAATGAACAGCTAAATATCTATCAAACAAATATATCAGTTCAATTTATTATTTAAAATGGTAACATATTGAGATGCGTTTTAAAATTACATTTAAATAACAAAAAAAAAAAAAAAACATTTTTCTGTTTGTAAATTAAAAAAATGTTTGTTTTTGTAAATAAAATTTTGAAAAACATTCACGTGGGGAATTTCAATAGCTTAGGCCCACAGAGTGAATGAGGTATTATGGTAAATGAAAAACTAGCTTAGGGAATAGACAAAGTGGATGACCCCCCCCCGGCCCCCATTCTCCCCATCCCCATTCTTTTTTGGCCTCATGCCATATTGTTTTAGGGACTCCTTCATTCTTTGTAAAATATTTTAATAAAGTATTGTATAAAAAATAGCTGCCCCTAGCAAAAAAAAAAAAAAAATTAATAAAATAAGAATGGAAAGAGAAGGATTCTAAAACTTGTTAAATTGACAGGACCATAATACTTACTTTGATCCAACTTGTTGGTGTAGAGGTTTTAATCATAATTATAATACTGCTTTCTATTTCAATAGTTTAATTCTAAAAACTGCAAATTTGAGGAACTCTCTTCCTGCTGTTTCTCCTACCTATAGCCTTGGCATTTTCAAGACAAAGTCAATAAGCATCTCTTGTGATAATTATCTTTTTTTTTTTAGCTTCTTACAATTGGTTTCATGCTTTATTTGGAGTGACTCTCATAAAAAATTTATTTTTTAAAAATGTGTCACATTTTCTGTATGCTTGCAAAGTAATTAACCTAATTAAAATGCCATTTGCAATGTACTTAAACTTTTATCTTGGCGGAATAAAGAAAAAAATTAGACGAAAGTATTGATAAATACACTAGTTAATATATCATTTCGATAGTACAAAACTAGGGTTGAACAATGAAATCGAAATTAAAAAAAACCCAACTCATCCATTTTTGAATAAAGTATTACTTCCACTTCTATTGCTGGTCCTTATAGAAAATAAATCCAAGTTAACTCAATTATTTAAAATTAGGGGACCCATGGAAATTCAACAGTTGTATTCTTCCTCTGCACATTTTCACACTTAAAAAGGTAAACAACATCTATTACATTCTTCAATTAAAAATGATTGTATCCCTTGCTGATTTTTATTTTTAGATGATTATTTAAAAAGGTTTCATTTTACCAGCTGTCTGTAATTTTTCTTTTTTATATTTACAAGGGAGTCACCACTTATCAAGGTCTGGACATCACTTGACAATAAGAGTTAATGCATCTAAGGTGGTCAATGAGACAACAGTTTAATGATTGATAATGGCAGAAATTGGGTAGGATTTGATTTCAGAGGATTGCTCAAGAACGTGTTTACATTGGACTTGAAATTGACCATGTTGTAATTAGCTGGAAAGCAGAACTGCAGTACAGAGTCCTACAGGTGGGTAGTTCTAGAAAAAACTTTGTTCATGGAATTTGTGTTTAGATTTAGGCACAGATATAGAGTGGGGGAAAATTATTGACAATAGTTGTAGCTAGACGAGTGTTTGTTGTGAATGTTTTGCAGGGCGAAGGGAACCAGAGATTGAAGCCCAGTTGAGCACTTCCCATGAAAATAACAATAGACTCATGTCTTTTCTGTGAGAAAGAGTTTGTAAAGAGGAGAAAAGGATATCACCTGCTAGGTTTCGTAGCTCGTTTTGAATTCTGACAAGGCAAAAAAGAGTACTCTGAGCAGATCCTCCCCCGATATGGCAACAGTACTCCATTTTAGGATATATTTGGCTTTTATACAGATAGAGGACTGCGCCAGGAATGAGATACCTTCTGGAGTGGTAGAAGGATCCAACCATTTTTCACAAACACAGTACAACAACACCTATTTTCCTTCTAACTTCAAAGTTATCTTCCAATCCTATGTCAACAAATAGTTATCAATCCATCCTCTAAAATAAGCAAATCATGCTTTTTCCATCCACCATTTCTGTAACGTTACCCAACAAGTCGTAGCCTCAGTCGCAAAGTAGACAAAGAATAGGAAAGAACTTCAACTTGCTTTTTTCCTGTTGTAACAACAATATTTATTTCCGGGTACCTCCCACCCCCGAATAAAATGGAATTCCCAATGTGCTCTCGAACATCATCCACGTCTCTAACGTGATCATTTTCTCTAACATGCTCTTTCTCCTTTTCATAGTCTTTTTCTTTTATGATGACGTCATTTTGCATGCATTTGCATACACGTGTCCGCACTGTTACATTTCAATCTCCTCATATTGCTTATCATCTAATTGATAATCTCATTAATACTTATCCTTAAGTGGCTTTTGACCTTGCTAAGTGGCGATTCATCTATTTATATAAAGTTAGGTATGTGTATAGGTCTTTATATTTCTATGATAGAATTCCCATGAATTTTGGAACACAGTTGCTAGGTGGGAAGGTAAGCTTAGTTTAATTTAATTTTATGCAAAGGAAGACAAAAAAAAAAAAAGGTAAATTAATAAATATTGCCCAAATTTCAGTTTCGAAATTGGAATAAAGATTCTAGGCATAAGGTTTAGAAGCATTATATCTTGATTTTAATCTTCATAAGGGTGGGTTGGGGCATAAGTGGTGCAAAATTGTTAATTGAGAAATTAACTTTAATCATCCTGGTATTCTTCATGATGATAATGATAATAAAGATAGCTCGTCAGAAGCAAAATTTGATTTGTCAACTTCAATGTTATTTGGACCTGAGTTTGAAAATCTGACAAGAAAACTATGTTTGAAAATAATAAAATAAAGAGGCAAAAAAGGAAAAAGGACAGAAAAGAAGCAAAAGAAAAAACAGAAAAGGAAAGAAAAGAAGCAAAAGAAAAAACAGAAAAGGAAAGAACAGGGGGGGGGGGAGAAAAACAGGAAAAAAAAAAAAAAAGAAAGAAAAACAGGCAAAAAGAGAACAGGAGAAAAATAAGAAAAAAAAAGAGAAAAATAGGAAAAAAAAGAGAAAGACAGAAAAAAAGAGAACAGGAAAAAGAGAAAAACAGAAAAAAAAAAAAAAAGAAAAAACCAATATGTGTTTATTTCCTGATGTTCTATCAATACTTAGTCATTAATAATTCAGCATCGTCACAACTAGTTCATTTTTCCTGCTTACAATAAATACTATTTTTGTAATTTCTACATTAATAAAATTGCATGATCACCTGTGTTTTTTTCACTTCGATATCACTTGTACATTAATTTTAGATATTTTATGTATAAATTTTCAGTATTTGCTTCTGTGCTCAATAATACGCGAGTAGAGCTAGGTAGTAAGTTTTGAAAATATGATAATTAAGCTTTATAGAATTGGGCATTTATAATATATATATATATATATATATATAGTGTTGGGACGATTCCTAAATTTTTTCCGATTCCAAGAAAATTTTGATTAACGATTCTGATACCAAGTACGATTCTGATTCCCATGGAATTGTTGTTTTGAAATATACATTTATATAATCGAAAGTTTTTGTGTAGCAAAAAAAAATTTGGTACACCAAAAAAGCAGATAAAACAATTCAGGGAATTTCGAAAATGATTTGATTTTTTTGTAACATTTCTTTCATTGAAGATAAGTCAAAACAAATATTTTAACCATGAATTAAACATACACCATAAAATTAATAACCAATTTCAAGAGTTATTTTACATATTAAAAAATATAAAGAAAAAGGGCGGACGTACATGAATGTTACCCCTGTAGCAAAATACGCATTGGCTCCGATGTTGTACATTGTTCAACTGAGGGAGAAGTTATTTTCACAAGGAAAGTATTTTTGCGTGTGTGACCTAGTTTTTTTTTTTTTTTTTAATTTATTTTGGCTTGAAATTTGCGCATGATTTTTGTTATTTTATCTGGTCTTCTTTTGTTTTTGGATGGATATTTTTTTTTGCCGGAGTTTATATAATTATTAACAGGAAAATTGGTGAAAGCCAAAATGGAATCCGCGCTATTTTTAAATATTATTTTCAAGTTTAATTATGTTCACGGGACTATAAACCATTCACAAAATTTTGTGGATCTGCTTACTGGTGTTTACACCAACAATATTGAAGCCTACTGGTCTCGTATTAAAAAAAAGACTGAAATACACATCGAGATTAGTACGAGAAATGAAATGGTCTCATGTCGATGAGGCCATGTATAGAGAGGCTTATAACATGAAAAGTGAAAAAATATTAGATAATTTTGAAACATTTTTAGAGCATTTGTAAAATGTTTTTGACTCCTAATGGGGGTATGTGACGAATGGATTCACTAATTATTTTTATAATCATTGGCTATGCTAAACAACAAATGAAAACCTTTCAAAATTATTATAAAAATTGTCGAATTTTGGATTCAATCAGTTCGCCGTTAACTACGCCACAGACCGCATTTGATTCTTGGCTGCCATCTTGGTTACTGATCTGAACTACACCGCCATCTTTGTTCAACATAATGTCTCAAAACAGGTTATGCGCCCAGCCAGTCTTTTCTTTGACTAATCGGAATCTAAATTCGAATTGTGGCAGGTAAAATTTCTGGGATATCTAACGATTCGAAAACTACACAAAGTGATACAATCTCCAATAGAGAATCCAAATGACCCTGAATTTCTCAAAAAGAATGCAACTGTTTTTGAAGAACTGATTCAATGCTTAGACGATAGAAGTCCGTCTCTGATTATAAGAGACGCATTGGATGATGGACGGAAAGCATAGAACATATTAAGAGAACATTATTTATCAAAAGGGAAACTGAAAATTATATCACTATATACAGAACTAACGTCTCTGAAACGTAACGAGGATGAAACTATTACCGACTACATTATAAGGGCAGAAACAACCGCCAATGCCTTAAAACTCTCAGGTGAAATAAGCGATAGCTTGTTGATATCAATGACCCTCAAGGGACTTCCAGCCGATTTTAAACCCTTTACAACTGTTATAACTCAAAGACAAACCCATAAATTTCAGCGAATTTAAAGTGGCATTGCGCAGTTACAAAGAGACTAATCATATGCTCGTGGACAATAATAACTCCAGCAATATTATGAAGTTAAAAAATTCTTCTTGAAAGCAGACACCACCAAATTACGCACCTCACCGCAACGTGTTCTCCAAAAGTAATTTTCCCGAGAAAAAGAATAAAATTATCTGCTATCATTGTGGACAACCCAACCACAAAAGTTTCCAATGTCGATATAAATGCTCTAAAATGGACTCCGTAAAAAACGTTGAGAACTTTGAGGAAGAACGTGCTATCGCGCACAGAAATCACTTTTTCCATAGCTACCAACGTAATAGATGCACTGAAACTAAAGCTGCTTTCAGGTCTGCCAGCAACCACTGTAAAAGAGTAATAAAAAATGCAAGAGAGCTATATGCCCAGTCTGTTAAATCCAAGGTAGCTGATCAGCGGCTTGGATCCCACCAGTTTTGGCAAATAACAAATAGGATCCTGAACAGAAGTGTGCGTTCTATACCAACCATTATCAATGGACCAGAGTTCATCTCGTCAGCGTCAAACAAGGCCAAACTATTTGCAAAGAACTTTGCAGCTAATTCTACCCTATGCGACGAAGGCCATCAACTCCCCATATTTCCTCCTATAACACAGAACAAGTTGGGTAGCATACAAATATCCGTGCATGAGGTCGCCAAGCTAATAAAGAACCTAGATTCCAGTAAAGCAACTGGCCCTGATGGCATCCCAATTATAGTGTTAAAAAAGCTTCAAACAGAACTTGCTCCCATACTTACGAAACTATTTAAGCGCTGCCTTAAGGAGAAGTGCTTTCCGACTCCCTGGAAGACCTCTTCAGTTTGCCCTATATTTAAGAATTCAGGTGATAAGTCATCTCCCTCTCAATACAGACCTATAAGTCTCCTGTGTGTTATGAGTAAGTTGCTGGAATCCATATTAAATAGAGAAATAGTCAACCACCTCAGCAGGAATAACCTTCTTAGTGACACACAATATGGTTTCCGCTCTGCAAGATCTACCGCAGATGTGCTGACAGTTATATCCCACAGGATAAGTGAATCTCTTGACAAAGGCTTTCTTTCTAGGGCAATTGCTCTTGACATATCAAAGGCCTTTGACAAGGTATGGCATAAGGGTCTACTACACAAGATTTCCAGCTACGGTATAACGGGAAATGTTTTCTTAATCATTAAATCATTTCTCTCCGATAGGCTCATAAGAGTAGTGGTCGATGGACAAAAATCGGAGGCCTGCAATATAAATGCTGGAGTCCCCCAGGGGTCAATCCTGGGCCCAACTCTCTTCATGATCTACATCAATGATCTCCCTAAACACATACTTAAATCATTCGTTGACATCTATGCTGATGACACAACCATCTACGGCAACACATCAAAAGCTGTAAATGACAAAGTTCTCTCTGATTCTCTCTCCTCTGATCTCGAGCGCGTGGTTCAGTGGGGGAAGATGTGGCTGGTTACCTTTAATGCATCCAAAACCAAACTCCTATCCTTACATCATCAACGCTCTGATCTCCATCTGGCATCAATTGTGATGGATGGCTCTCGTCTGGGTGAGGCTCCGTGTTTTGACAAGCTTCTGGGTTTGACCTTTACTCCTGATCTGAAATGGAACACGTACATCAAGTCTGTTGCCAAGGTCGCTGGAAAGATGGTGGGATCCTTCTACCGCTCCAGAAGATATCTCACTACTGATGCAATTCTCTATCTATATAAAAGCCAAGTACGTCCAAGGATGGAATACTGTTGCCATATCTGGGCAGGAGCTGCTAAAAACAGCCTATCCTGCCTTGACAGAGTACAAAATAGACTTCGTGGCTTAGTGGGGGATGCCCTTTTCTCTACCCTGCAACCTCTCTCCCACAGAAGAGACGTTGCGAGCCTGTCCTTGTTTTATCGTTATTTCCATGGCAGATGCTCGTCTGAACTCCAATCCCTGGTCCCCCCTCGCCAATCTTTCACGAGAAACACCCGTCTAGCTGAATCCACTGTGAAAAATTTCCCCCACTCTATATCTGTGCCTAAATCAAAACGCGGATTCCATGAACAAAGCTTCTTTCTTAGAACTGCACGCCTGTGGAACTGTTCCGTCTGCCTGCTTCCCTCCGGACTACAATTTGGATGTCTTCAAGTCCAATGTTAACAAATTCCTAATGAACCGCCCCCTTAAGTAAACACTTCAGCAAATCTCCTCACTATCTTAATGTACTTGCAATAACCCTTATCCCTGAGTGGCTTCCGGGCCTTGATAAGTGGTGATCACTGTGTAAAAAAAAAAAAAAAAAAAAAAAAAAAAAAAAAAAAAAAAAAATAACATACATTTCTATTCACATGTAACTTTGACAATAGCACAAACGGTAAAAATCTTGTAGACTGTGGTTGCTACAGCACGCGTTATCACCAAGGAATCTGATTTTATTAATTTTGATTCAAACTTTAATCCTCAAAGTCATTTTGTCGAACTTGCCGACAGTAGTCAAATAAATGATATAGTCTTAAAAAGAGGCGATGCTAAAATATCCCTAAAAAAATAATAAAGGCGAAATCTGTAACTGTATTCTAAAAAATGCTCTGTTCATACCTACATTTAAGCAAGACATTTTTCGTGCAGGCTGCAATTCTTAATCGATCACAATGAAAATATTAATAATGATGACAATTACAGTAGAACTTCTGACGAAAATATTAACCAGACATGCTGATACCCAATAAGGGAGCGAAAAAGGCCAGACTTCCTAAAAATTGAAAAGATACAAGATTACGCCGTGGATTACTGTTACTCGTTGAATAGCGCACTGGAAAGTTATGAGGTGATTAATTCAGAAAATCACCAAGAATGGGAACAAGCTATGATATCCGAATTGAAAGCTTTATCTGAAAATAACACATACGAAATAGTGGCAAAACCAACAGATAAAAATATAATTTCTTCATGCTGGGTTTTTTTTCAAAAAAAAAAAAAAAATCAGTTTTTGGCAGTGAAACTTTTGAAGCAAGATTTGCTGCAAAAGGTTTTTCACAAATTTCTAGAGTGGAATATTTTGCAACATTTTCCCCAACAACAAATTTAACGACATTTAGAATTTTATTACAACTTGCTGCTCAATACAATTTTAAAATACATCAAATTGATGTAAAAAAAAAAAATGCTTATTTAAATGCTCCGATTTACTGTGAAATCTACATTTGTCAACAAAAACCGTCCTCTCATGACAACGACGGGTTCTACGCATGCGTCAGATGACGTCATGACCTGATTTAGATTAAATAGTCGAAGAACTGACAAAATCTCATGTATGTCATGTTAGCACATTGGTTCATTATCTAAACATTTTGGGTTCAAATCGTGGTGTAAGATTTTTTCTTTTTTTGATTTTTTTAAATTTAAATATTGAAGCAGGGTTATTTAAGCCATTTTTCATGTAACGTTCGCTTTTGTTTTTTTGTTTTTTTTTTTTACTTTGCTTATTCTTAGGTTTTCATTAACACTCCCGACCGACCACACACACCCATGAACACCCGGGTACCCATCGATTTTTTAAATTTGAATATTGAAACAGGCTTATTTAAGCCATTTTTCACATGTTTTTTTTTTTTGTTGTTGTTTTAACGTTTGTTTTTCTGTTTTCTTTTTTCGATTTTTACATTTAACATCGTTCGTTTGCCTAACGTTAGATTTTTTTTTTTTTCAACGTTTTGATTACCCCCCCCCTCCCGGCTTAAGTTTTAACGTTCGTTTTTATGTTTTCTTTTTTTACTTTGCTTAAGGTTTTCATTAACAACCACACACACCTACAAACACTCAGGCAACCTTACTAACTAAATTAACTGCCTAATACCCGTTTTTGACGGTATGTGACGAATGGATTCGCCAATTATTTTTATAACCACCGGCTGTGCTAAAAAACAAATGAAAACCTTTCAAAATTATTATAAAAATTGTCGAATTTTGGATTCAATCAGTTCGCCGTTAACTACGCCACAGATCGCATTTGATTCTTGGCTGCCATCTTGGTTACTGATCTGAACTACGCCGCCATCTTTGTTCAACATAATGTCTCAAAATTTAACATTTTTACTATTTTAAAGCGCTTTTTATTTTATTTTTATCAAGTTTGAAACACAAGTAGTGGCTAGTTAACTTAGAACAACAAGTGCATATGGCGGAAATTCTTCAGTGTTTAAATGCTTTTATGGTGGTCAAAAAACGTTTTGCAGACGCCATATTACTTCCTATTTACTTGCCTCCCCATGAGGGCAGAGTTAGACACAAGATTGGTTCTTAATGTAGAGAAGCATTTATTACTAAAAACGAAATGGTGAAATATAAAAGCAAGTTAAGCTAAAAGTAAAAAAAAAAAAAATTAATTCAAAGAATTAAAGACAGAAAAAAAATTCAAACAAATTTTGAAACTCATTAAGATAAATAAAGATCACTTTTAAAGTAGTTAGTAAAATTCTTGTACATCATATTAAATATGTTATGAAAAGTTCTATGATGGTTTTAATATAAATTTTTGAGAGCATTAATCTCACTTCAAACAGTTCAACTTAAAAATATAAGAGAATTGTAATGAAAACATTGTAAATCTAGGGTATTTTTTAACAATGCAATTCTGATTCCCCCCCAAAATATGATTCTTAGGATTAACGATTCCGATTAATCGTCTCACCACTTATATATATACACACACACACACACACAAATACATTATAAACGCTCAGTAACATTAATTCCATGCATTTTAACCTGATGAATCCTTATGAAGATGAAATACAGAAAATGCTATGTAGCTTAATTGCCACATATATTTTCAAAACACACAGTATATATATATATATATATATATATATATATATATATATATATATATATACATACACACACACACATATATATATACAAGTTATGAGGCTGACAAAACCTAAGGGCCACTTTCTCTCCATGAATTTGTGTTTTTATTGATACAAAAATTCATTCTAATTGTACAGTTGAAGTTACAAGAGAATTAAATTTTTTTTAAACGCCAACAGTTTGTAAAAACTTTTTTGTAGTTACATTAAACAAAAAAAAAAATGTTAAAAAATTAAAGATTTGCTCGCAAAATATTTCTATTTATTAAATATCCCATCATATTTGGTGTAACAATCTTACATGCTGGCATGCGTTCGACAGCTTCAAGAAATTAATTTCCAAACTAATCTATCTCTGGCCAGGTCTTTATCACTCTTTTAAGTCTAGTCCTCCTATGCGAACTGAACTTGATACTTTAACTGTTCTATATCTAACCCAAGAGCTATCATCAATTTATTCAATATGCCCATACCATCTAAGTCCCCTGTTTTGCACACATCTCTCTATACTGTTCAGATTCAATCTCTGAGCTCATCAAAACCGAGTCTGTTATTAAGAATCATCTTCCGCATGCATCATATCATTCTCATTATTTCCCTCCATGCAACACAGGTCTTCAACTCTCACTGACCAGGTTTCATTTCTAAACATTATCACAGTGCATACACATGCCTGATAGACTTCTTCTTTGGTCCATAGTTACATTATCCATCATGCTGCTTTTTATTTGTTATGTTTATATTTGCATGAATAATACTATTAAACTGGGGTTGAGAATAAAGAATTTCCATGAATAGAGATTCTTTGCAAGCGTTTCCCATCTGTGCAATATGTTGTCACAGGACTGCTTTCTAGCAGATTACAACATGGTCATCTTCAAAGTCAATGTCAACAGATTCCTACCTACAACCATCCTCACAAGTATTCGATCTTGGCCTTGACAATCATTCTATCACACGAACCCTATCCTTGAATGGCATTTAACCTTGACAAGTGATGACTATTCAATAAAAAGTAAGACTTGTACAAGATCTGAATCTGTTCTGCTGAAAGAGGAACCACATAGTATGTCTTTGAGAGCTTCACTAACACTGTTGTGGCCCTGCTCTGTCACTATTATAGGTTTTGCTTTCTTGCACTGTGAGAATGGAATTAGTTTATTGTTAATTGCACAAGGCGCCCCGCCCCCTATTGGAGAATGCCGAAAAAATTGTCCTGTCATTTTTTTGTTGGCTATAGAACCCAATATTTTAGGCGCTGGCATTTCAATCCCAACTTTTCGACCATGTGTCCCCTTCCCGCCATGGAGACAAAAAACTCATTCTCCAACTTGATTCCTTCTCCTATGCATAAAATTGTTTAATGGCATTACCAATAGATACATGGCATAATCATGTTAACACTGGTTCTCAGCAGATTACCAAAGTTAAGCAACAATGACCTGGCCAGTATCAGATGAGTGACCATTTGGGAATACTAGGTGTGTATAGAGTGGTGAGGTGGAAGCACTTCCATTATCAAAAACAGTAAGGTGCCTCGTTTCCTGTTAGCCAGTGGGAGACCCTTCAGCAAGGTCGAGTACCCAATTAGGTCCCTGATCAGGGTGCGTGAAATTGCATCAAGCAAGTGATGGATGAATTGTTAAGTAGCCTAATAGTTTCTTCTGGAATTGTCCAATCCTTCATTATATTAGGCAAATGATACTGATTGAGGTACAATAATTAAGACTACCCTCTCTGTATGAGCACTGTCCTTATAGCAAATAATTGTATCATACTATAGGTACTAAACGGTATGAATGTAGAAGGGATTGATGAGCCATGATCATCGATATCTGTGAAAACAGACCTGATACATAAAGACGCATGCAAATATTAGCATCATAAAAATAAGACAACATAACACATAATGTAAAATCTGAAATAAATCTCAATATTAAATATATAACAAGTTCGTCATATTTGTATTGCTATATGCAACAACAAGACTATAGTTATATTGCTAGTAATATCATAAACAAAGATTTCTCACAAAACTTGGAAAACAAATTATTTGTACAAATTCAGCTTTGGCTTGTTAGTCAAGTTGTTAAAAGACATTAGGTGATATCCTTCATGAGTCATTTTTCACTTTTTCTTTTTATTCCCAACCCCATGCAGTAAATTAATCATTTCGTTAATGGTATTACTCACGGAAACACAGGCATAAGAAAAAAGGGGGGTAAAAAAAAAAAAAAGGCAGTGAGATATCATATACTGTCAGAAAAAATGTTAATATGCAGTTATGTAAATTTGTATTAGATAAGTTTTCGTTCACAAGCAGAAAGATACAAAATGCAACCTCGCCTGCTGGCTAATTAAAGGAGCAAAACAAACAAATAGCAGCAAAATAATCTCTTAAATAGATTGGAAGATACCTCCCTCACCCTACTTGACATAACAAAACTGATAACTTAACAGGAGCAAAAAAACAAACAAACAAAAAACAAACAACAACACACACATTTGTTTTCATTTACTTTCTATGCTAAGTGCATTCCATGCACCTGCCTGGTAACCAATCTCCGTATCAGCAGTGGGATAAACGATCTGCAGTTTGTGGACACACATGCACATCTCTTTAGTGTGGCTACGAAAGCTAGTAGATTTAAAGGCAGTTGAATGGTTAGTTAAATAAAGAGTCATGCAAAAAAAAAAAAAAAAAAGTAACGGCATAAAGATAAAAAAGGGAAACAAAAAAAAAGAAAATGGAAGTAAAAATGGATGTAGACATTTTGAATTATGGAATGTGAAACTAGGGGGAAAATATTACTCGTATGGAATCTTTCGCGATAAAATAAAGACCAATATGCATATATTTGTGTGTGTGCACACACTATATATGTATACTTGCAGGCCGCCTAGCATTGCCCGATTGTAAAATACACTTAAACATGATAATTTGATTAATACAAATTTCATATTCATTATTATGTTATATTGGATCCAATATATAGAAATGATTAAAAAAAGAAAAGAAAAAAAAGACTCATACGTGAGGTGTATCAGAATTTTTGACATCCTTAACATGAAACTGCGAATAAAATATAAAAAACTCGTAATTTCTTTTAAAAGTGGTTTGTTTATTTTCTTTATGGATTATACTTCCAATATAAACTATTAAAATTGTATAAAAAGTAATAGAAATATTTTTTTTATTTCTTAAAAAACAGTAATGAAATTATTTGAATTTTACGAGTTCAGTATTTTTCAATTTTTAAACTTTAAAAATCTATCAAAATTTTTCTATTGATTCTATTTTTACGATATTTTCAGGGTCAATGTGAAATTTTATGCTCTTTCCAATAAACTGAATATAATATTTTAGAAAAACGTTTTTTTTTTACCCCCCCATTTTGAAATGTCTATTAAAAAGTAAATAATTTACTCACCAAAGTTTTATATATCACAAATTGAAGATAAAAGATCAATATTCAAATTTAAAACAAAAAAGTAGTGTTTTTTTAGAAATTTACCTGTAAAGTCTGAAGTTTAAAACCTTTCTTTTTTTTAAATCACGTTTTTTTTTTGTTTTTTTTTTAAATGAAACCTTGGTCCTTGCTCCTTTAATTGAAAAAAAAAAAAATTAGGGTTTGAATTACATTTTTCGAGTAGTTCTACGCTTGGAAAGACGGGGGGGGGATTGAATTATACAAAATTTTTCATAAAGTTTCTGACACACCTACTCATGCGCCACCACTGAGAATCGAAACCAAAATGTTTAGCTTATGATTTACTTTTTCTTTTGACGTTAATGCCAGAGTTATGAAGACATGTTTGCAGCAAGGCTAAAAATTAAAACATGAACAAATAGCTATTACATCAAGCATGCATATTCGCAATGCTATCATTCAACCATCACTTGGCAAATTCAACTTTTTTTATTTTCACACTTTAGCGCTGATTTTCCCCGGCTAAAACCAAAATATAAAGTTTTGCATGGGTTCAAATACTCTATATATTAAGTTTCATATATGTAGACCAAAAACTGACAGAGGAGTTTAGTAGGTAAAATTCTTTAAACAAATATATATATATGCATATATAAATATATATAGAAAGGTTTCTGTTTACTATAAGCTTTTTACTCAAATATTACGCAAGTATAAATCATGTAGAATATCTGCATGAATATAATTACATGTAATAGTTAACTAAAGATGATCATTCTATAAGAAAAACGAAAAAACTAATAGGAAATTAATTAGAATGAATGTTTAAAAGAATATGCAAATTAGCTAGATATTTTGCAGATGAATGCAATTCCACAACCCACATATAACAAAGTTATATTTTCTTTTTAAATAAATAGAAAAAAGGGTTTTTAATATCAATATACAAAAAAGAAAAAAAAAAAAAAAAAAAAAAAAAAATAAGAGTGTGTGTGTGTGTGTATATATATATATAAAACTTGTCTGACAAGACGTTGCAATCATATATATATATATATATATATATATATAAATTCAGGTTTGAGATGTTCAAAAGTAGAGACTAATGAATACGAGGTTGTTAGATAGTGCTTGATAACAAGAGCATTTTTTCAAGGGTAAACCGTTACATATGGTCGCTACAAACAGCCATCTGTTTCAATCAATGAGACTTCATCAGGCGACCCTGAACCATTCGACACTATAGAAAAAAAAAAAAAGGGAAATACTGAGCTCTTAAAAAAACATAAAAATTGCCAGCTCTCTAAAAAAGGATTTAAAAAAAAAAAAAAAAAAAGAGAAATCGCATTTCAACCGTTTTTTGGAAAATTGTTAAAAAAGTGCTACAGCATATATATTTAATACAAAAATCTTATTGAAAATTAATTCAAATTTTCAAAAAAAAATATTAAATGCCTGTAAAAGAAGGTATACAGAATTTTTAATTATCTGACAAGGAGTACAGATAAACTTGAAAGACCTTATTCCACAAAGTTTCAAAGAAATGCAATTCTTCTCATCAGAAGAAAGAGGTTTGCAAAATATACAATTAATTATGCAGATTAATGCATTGCACAAGAAGAATAATTGTCCCTGAAAAAGTAAAATTAATTTCCAGAACAGAACATTTTGCACCACTTTTATACTCCCTTACAAAGATTAAAATCAAGAGGCCAGGATCAGAGTGTAATATCTGTTCTGATACTACACTCAACTTAATTTGCCCTTAGTCATGGGAGGGGAAAAACCCTTCTATACTTAGGCAATTTTATTTTTGCCTACTTCAAGAGTCATAACGTAAAAGCCAAGTACGTCCAAGGATGGAGTACTGCTGCCACATCTGGGCAGGAGCTGCTAAAAACAGCCTATCCTGCCTTGACAGAGTACAAAATAGACTTCGTGGCTTGGTGGGGGATGCCCTTTTCTCTTCCCTGCAACCTCTTTCCCACAGAAGAGACATAGCGAGCTTATCTTTGTTCTATTGTTATTTCCGTGGCAAGTGCTCATCTGAGCTCCATTCTCTGGTCCCCCCTCGCCAATCTTTTTCAAAAAACACCCAACTAGCTGAAACCACCGTCCATAATTTTCTCCACTCCTTATCTGTGCCTAAATCATAACGTAGATTCCATGCTTCTTTCTCAGAACTGCACGCCTGTGGAACTCTGTTCCGCTTGCCTGTTTCCTTCCTGACTTCACCCTGGATGTCTTCAAGTCCAACACAAACAAATTCCTGATGAACCGCCCCCCCTTAAGTAATGACACTATCAATTCTCCAATACTATTACTACACTATCCCATTGAGTACTGTACACACAATAACCCTTATCCCTGAGTGGCCATTGGGCCTTGATAAGTGGTGAACTCCATGTAAAAAAAAAAAAAAAGAAAAAAAAAAACAGCAAAGACGTTACATTTTTTTCCTCCTTCGCAGTACGGGTTCGAGCTTGCCTTCCTACTACCACTTTTTTTTTTTTTTCTTTTTGCTCAACACACACCTCTGAACACTGCTATATATATATATTTTTTTTTTTTCAACAAATCATTCAAATTTTTTGATTTATTTATTTTTTAAATTTTCTAAATTTTTTAAATAATTCAAGAGCGGATTGGCTAATCATTATTATTATTATCTAATTGTTTTTTTTTTTTAAAAACCATTTGCTCATGGGCCGAGAAATCATGGTTCAATCCTCAGTTGGGTTATGTCAGACTTAAAACTGGTACTTACATTCTTGCTTAACACTCCTCATTGTAAAGGGAGGATCAAGGGCAAGTGGGGTAATCCTGGGAATGGAGCAGTGCCCTCCCTTACACCTCAATATAGGAGCTAATGAAAAAAAGGAGCCATAGGGTTGTCCTCGACTATAGTCGGACACTTAACTTTTACTATCCGAGTTACATTGATTTCTTTAAATAAAAGTTATTTGAAAAGGAAACCCAATAAAGGTGATAATTATGCAAATTGAATGCAATAAATTTTTTCACAAAAAAATCCATTTAAGTCTGCAGTCGAAGAAATCATATACTGCATTTTATGAATTGTATACAACCGCGAAACAATTGATTGCCCTTAATTTGCAGTTTACTTACTTTAATTATATTCTTACTTGGTGAATTAAAATTTTTTTTTATAACCATGAAAAATGCACAAGTATTCTGTCCATGCCTACTAAGACTAGGAATCCAAAATAAAAGACGTACAAATTTGAAACGAGCAGAGTATTTTTTTTTTAGTTAATATAAAATAAAAAGAATAAAATAGACTCACCGCCGCTTTCGTTCTTCTACAGTATCAAATTCCTGAAAAATAAAAAGATTTTTAAAATAAATAATTTAAAAAAAAAAAATTAAAAAAAATTTTTTTTTTTTTTCATTCAAGTCAAACATTCCATTAAAATCCATTCTATATTTTCCCATTAACAGATATGAATTTGAAACTTCTAATAAAATTTGAAAAGTCTATAAGTTATTTTCCTGAATTCTTGAGATGTGAGATGAAGATTGATAATATGTAATAATTTGGATGGTTTGACCTACTGTTTTCATCTTAGGCGTTATTCTCATAACTTTTTGGCTGATGTAACCTCTGACCTTCAAGTATACCTTGACAATGGTTTTTATAGGTGAATGGAAAGAATGTTTTTTGTTTATTTTTTTTCAAGATACAGATGAACATTGGTTGGTTTTGTTTTATGGCATATCAACCCTTTTTGGTTATTTAATGCCAAATTCTTTTTATTTTCTCACAATAACTCATCTGAGTTAGGTATTTTTGCTCATTTCTTGAATTAAGTTAGTTTGTTTTTTCTTATTAGATAATGTAGGATTTTCTTTTTGTTTTAAGACAGAATTAAAATGTTTACTTTTTCAAAAACATTAATTTAGGATTTATTTTTTCAAGTAGTTCTTTTATGTTGTTGATATTGTAAAAATTTTGACATCTATGTGCGAGATTTTACATTGTAAAAATTTAGACATCTATGTGCGAGATTTTACATTGTAAAAATTTAGACATCTATGTGCAGATTTTATATTGTAAAAATTTAGACATCTATGTGCCAGATTTTACATTGTAAAAATTTAGACATCTATGTGCCAGATTTTACATTGTAAAAATTTTGACATCTATGCGTGAAATCAGCACAATCTAGAAGAAAGTGTTTTACTGTAACGTTCTTTGCTGGCCATGCATTCTGGAGGATGAAGAAGGTCGAAGGTTACATCGGCCGAAACGTGAGAATAATACTTAAAAAAAAAAAACAGTAATCCAAACAATACACATTATCAACCCTTATCTCAGAAATTTAGTAACATTTTATATCAAATCAGACCCGAATTAATATGAAAATAACTCAATACTTTTCAGTTAATAAACACACCACACTTTTTAAATTCTTAACATGAGGACAATCAAAATAATGCATGTCTATAAATCAGATTAAACTTGTTATTCTTACATTTTTCTTTGAAAGTAAGATAAATTTAAAAAAAAAAAAAAAAAAAAAAATTACCCAAAATTGTTTAATAGGCTGTTGTCTATGTATAGTCAGAAACTACACAAGACACATCCACAAAGTTGATATATTCTTTTTAAACATTCGTTTAAACAGAATATCTACACACATTTCGCTTTTTGTAACATTCATTCCTTTTGGGGTCACAAAGAACAAAAGTTAGTGAGGTAGACATTTAGAGTAAGTTTATTCCATCGACCCTTTGATCAGAAAATTTGACCCGTATTATATTCAAAAAGCCTGCAAATTTTAATGTAGTACTGTCCCACAAAACCAAAGATATGAGTATTTCCACATTCACTTTGGTTACAGATATATATATCTCCATTATATATCACCTTTTTTGGCAATTTTATAAGTTCCAAATTTTGGTGATTATTGATCAGAATTTAACAAATGAAGGCTCGTTGGAAAGGTAATGATCTGAATTGTGTAGTGAACTATGTGACATTAACCCTTTAGGTCGCACATCCATCATCTAGAGCCTATTTTTAGCACTTTTTTATGTTTCAATCATAGTCATTTGTTTTCCTAGTTTTGCATATGAATTACAAAATATCTGATATTTTCCCAAAACCTCTGGCCTTGATGGAAGGGAGACAAAAACTTGCTATGGTTTCAAATGATCTGAAATCACAGCAAGGGAAGACTGGATTCCAAATATTTTTCATATGTTATATCTCCCCTCTTTGGTTTTCATACATAAAGTAAATTTCAGTGTATAAGGATTATTTGATACTGGAGATATTCATAATCGTACCCTATTTCCAAAAGAGGGAAGATATATGAGAAATATTTGGAATCAAGTCTCCCTTTGCTATTATTTCAAATCATTTGAAACCATGGCAGCAAGTTTTAGTCTCCCCTCCAAGGCCAGAGGATTTGAAGAAATATATATATATAAAATTATATAAAGATTGCAAGGAGTCTATACAGATTGATCAAGGTTTCAACATTTCCATGTCTCATTAGAATGTTAATAGACTGAAGTCCTAACGAGACGTTAAAATGTTAAGCAATCCACATATACTTCTTACAATTTTTATATAATTTTATTTATTTATAAGCTCTATACACATATTGAGCAGTTTTGAAAAATATGTTGGTCCTTAGTTAATGTTAATAATACACCTGAACTTAATTAATCATTATATATATCTCCAATATATTGTTTTTTTTTTATTGCTGGATAACAAATACATGTGATCAATTGTTTTTGTATTACTAATGAAAAAAGAAATTGCCGAGAGAAATATTTTATCCTTATCTAATCTGCAGGAATAGATCAATCATTGAACAAATATCAAAAGCCGCAAGTCATGGGACAAAATCCATAATTTCTCCATTGAGAAAGCCAATTTCAAGGTCATACAACACAATTATACAGTTTTATCTTGTAATTAGAAAATCTATCATCGTTACTATGTATTAGCTGATATTAACACTGTTTCAAATGTTTGGTTTTCTATGCGAAACATTTTTTAAAAAAGTGAAGAAAGAAAAGATGATTAACAATGTTTACAAAGTAAAATAATGATTTTAAAATATAAAAAATTACCTTTTACTAGAGTTTTATTTATATTATTCATTTTGGATGAATAGAGATTGTCAATTTTTATGTTTTTCTAATATTAATATATGACATAATCATGTTGACGTTAAGTGATGTTGAGCCTGGTCATTACTAAAATGAGTAACCATTTTAGTAATACTAGATGCTGTATATGCTTTGAAGCCTGGAGAAGGATAGGTGCTGCCAGGCTATTCTTGCCCAAGACATGCTGCTTGAAATAATGCAGCGCCTCATGACCCTGGATTGTAAAGGGACAAATCCATCCAAATCAGTTTAAAGTTACAACGTTGATGATTTAATTCTTAGTACAAGCGATAAGAATAAAATAAAAAAATTAACTCTTCTATTTGGTCATGGGTGATGGAAAAAAAAAAAAAAACTATCCCTTGAATTAAATAAAGGGTTTAGTTTGTAATTTTCTATGGATTTCTGAATTCACCTCAAAGAATATAAAGTAAAAAAAACAAAAAACAAAAAAAAAACTGACATAGTCAGTGCTATAACAATGGAACTCTCCCTCCAAACAAACACCAACTTAAATTTAAAAACAATTAACACACGTTTATTTTTCTTTGAAAGTTAAAATAGTACTCGTTTTCTTAGTTTGAATAGCAGACCTGCAAAATGAGATTTTTACCTGACCACACTGAAATAGAAATCTAATCAACACAATCCTTTAGCAAGGAGACCTTAAAACCCACCTTGCCCGGAGAGAACCAGCCCAATGACCTGCCAACCCTCAAACAAATCGACTGCCTATGTTTTTCCTTTTCCCTGGAATCTTTTTACCTCTGAATGGAAGTCTTTAGATTCTGGCCAGTGGTCACTATTTGACCAACCAGAAGCTGACTACTCCAGATATCCACTAGAGATAATGCCTAGAGTGTCCACTCAAGAAGGCTAATCTGGAACTCATCAGGGAACATTACTTTTCCCAAGGAGGTTGATTCCTCTTACTTTATTTCACAGAAGACAATGTTTGTGCAGTCAAAGATATTTTCATTTTCCGATGTGCCCCTTCATTTGACTGGACATCTATCACCTGCAACAGCTGCAATTTGCATGCACCACTGACTGAAAAGTTGTGAAAATAACACTCAAATTGAGAATAGTAACCCAAATAATCCAAATGGACAATCCTAATCACAAAAATTCTGAAACAAAGAATTACCTTTCTATCAGCAGATATGAGAAAAGAGACCAGAATTTAAATTATTTTTAAGATTTACTTGTCACAAATGTGGTTGATCCAGCTAAAGGACATGATAATCTGACGCTGAATTAGATAATTAGCTTGGAACTTATCTGTTAGAATTTCATTATCAGAATGCAAATTCATTCGTGTTATTTCGCAATAAATCTTGCACGTGTCAAACAGACAGTAATTCATAATCTTACATCCCACTTGATACATAGTTATCACATGTCAGTAATCCAAGCCGAGGAGAACATAAAGATAATGACGACTTCATACAGTTAAAAGTTTATGTTGTTTTAGTTCAGATTATCACTCTCGTTAGTATTGCTATCTATATTATATTCCAGATGATGAGTCTTCTGGTCGTCTTTGGGTGTATTGCTCACTCCTCCCATATGTAAACATGACAAAGTTGTCATTTGTGTACAAACAGGGGTTCCCAATCAGTGGGCAGTGTATAGCCTTATTAGGAGTAGCTTAGGATAATTTTATTTCAACAATTACATTTTTCAAGCTCTTAAATTTTCATTTTGTTCAAGTGCAAAGCAAAACAAAGTGAAAGGAGCTCAATTTGAAGCATCAAGGAAGGGAAACATCATCCTTTTTCAGTGTAGTCATGAAGCCTTTGTTCATAAACTGCAGAACTGGTGTTGGAAAACCAATCTTGGAAACATTGCTGTTCAAAAAACTTTGTGGAGTGATAGAGGAATCGCAGATCCATCTGGACCAGTTCCTTAAAAAGGAGATCACTGAACATCTTTAGTATCTAGAAAAAGAAGTCAAGCATTATTTCCCTGAGCTACCACCACAAGAACAGGAGGCTCTGGTAAGGAACCCATTTTGCACTGAGCTTGATAAGTCCAGCATCTTAGATGATATCCAAAATGAATTTCTGGATCTAAGAAACGACTCTTCAGCCAGTATTTTCTTTGTGTGTAATTCATGACTCAGTTCTGGCACGCTATCAGTCATACTCTAATATTAGCATGACAACTTTACCTACCCTTGTTCCATTTGAGTCTACCTACTTGTGATGCGGGATTTACCACTCTTGTCAATTGTAAACCAAAGAATAGGAACTGATGGGATGTTGAAGATGATATAATACTGGCTCTAATAAATATTCAGCCACAAATTTCAAAGCTTGTTACTAAAATGCCACTTTAGGCATCTCACTAGCTTGGTTGGGTAGTTTTGCAAATTTATATTATTTTAAGAAATATATGCTCTTTTTGTAAATTCAGGTTGGACCAATAATTTGGTAATAAATACAGCTAGGACAATAGTATATTCTTTTCATTGTTTTGACGACCCTTGAGTGTGTATCTGTTAATATCTTATACGCATACGCTTTTATATATATATATATATATATATATATATGATGTGGTTCTCAGTTGATTAACTGTGTCGGATATATACTCGAGAGTCAAAACAATTCAAAGAATATGCTGTTGTTATAGCCATAGTCATAATTACAAAATTTAAAAATTTTTTGGAGATGTTTCTTTCCTTGTCTTTCATAGAAAACAAACATAAAATGAAGCTGCTGATATTAAGCCCTAAGCAGATGCTGCATGGGTTTCAAACATTTAGATAAAAGGTCGCAATTATTAAAAAGGTTGGGAACCCATGGTAGATTGAAAAGCTAGCATTGAAGAGGTTGAGCACTCTGGCCTACAAAAAATACCTGGGCAGCCTTATTAGCATTCTCTAGTAGAGGTGCTTCAAGTTATTAGCAATAAATTAACCTCTTCCCAAAACATGAGACGGTAAAGGTTTGGGAGATTGACCTAAAACTGCTGAGAACCACACCTCAGTTCAACAGAACGGGGTAAGAGGATGCCACAATGGACTACCCTCGATTGATCGTCAAAGCTATATCCTCGACTGGTATGATTTTAAGGTATTTATGCAGAATATGGACAATGCTAAAATAGCATTATTATTTAGAAATCTATTTTTAATAGAGGGGAGGGCATTTTGTAACTATTCTCTACTTTCACCTAACAATTTAACAAACAAAAAGTTATAGTCAAAATTAAATTTAATTTGAAATCCTATCTAAAAAAAAAAAAAAAAAAAAAAATAGCATGGTGCGTATTCTGCATAAATATCTATTTATGTATGTTAATATCTCAGTAGATTTAAGTACATAAGAAACAGTAATTAGATACACTACTGCATTTACAGAAATAAAAACAAAATTATTACCATACATATGAGGAACCCATCTAAGGAAAGATGCGAAAACATCGCCCAAAACAAAGGATTGTCAAGAAAAAATTCTAACTAGTGTAGTCGTAGATGTATAGATGCAGGTGGCAGGTTTGCAATCAGAAGACATTTTAACTTCGTTATCTTTGAATTTTTTTTTTTTTTTTTTACATGTTAGTCACTACTTACCCGGAATGTCTTTATGTTGAGAAATTAGACAACTTGAAATCCTACATATTTATTGTTTACTTCAAACAGATACACTACTTAGTAAATTTTTAGGTTCAATAATAAAATAGCCTCTAGAAGTGTAAGCCATGTTTAGTTTCAGAACAGTTTCCGATGGTTCGTTGTTCTACACAAGTTCTGGGAGGTGTCTGGTTTACAGTAGATAGTTCTCGTTGGAATCCACAGAGCAAAAGATTCTTCCAGTGTTGACACGAAGAAAAAAAAAAAAACACATGCAAAATTGCTACAGAAAGGTTTAATATTTACGAAGCAATTCTGGTTTCTGATTGGTTGGTAGCAGGATGTGAATTAATTTGATTCGTCAGTTTCTAGCAACATAGTTTATAAATAGAATCTCCCGACTGTGTGAGATCATACCCCATTATATACTAAAAAACATTGTAACATAGCCCATCATTCTGAAGTAGACTTGTGCAATCTATCCGAAATGACAGAAATCTCTATATATTCAAGCAAAATGGGCAGAGGAGGTTAGTTTAGTCTTTGTTAGTTTGAGAGATGGAGAGGTCTTGGGAGCCTTAAGCAGAGGGATTGCATTTGGTTGTAAGAAATATGTCTTGATCATAAGTATCGTTGAGTAGAGAAACCAAATATCATAAAATAACCCTAACTTGATGCATAGATGCATATTGCAAATGGCAGACCTGCAATAGGAAAATATTTAGCTAAGAGAAAAGATCACTGAAGGAACTGGTTGGTGTCTTTGTAAATAATGTTTCTTGGCTATGAGAGTTCATGCTGAAGAATTAGACAATTTGAAATCCTACAGATTTATTGTCCACTTTAAATATTAAGATATGCTAGTCAGTAAGTTTTTACGTCTAATGATAAAATAGCTCATCATTCTGATTTGGTCTTGGTTGTGTAGCATACTCCAAATGATAGAAATATATATTACAGTAAAACAAGTGGAGGAGGTTAATTTGATTTGTTTGTTTGACAGGCTTTAGGGTACTTAAGCTGAGGGGCTGTTTGATTGTAAGAGACATTTGCCTTGATTGCAAGGCTATCATTTAGTAGAAAAACCAAGTATCATTGTAAATTTTCCAAAATAAAACAATGTTACTTGTTTGAAACTTTATTTTGTTTGGAAAGCAAATAGTTTTATGACTGGCGTGACCAAGACCACATAACTGACACTACAAGCACTGAATTCAGACAAAGACAAGGAGTTGATAATCATAAACTGTACAGTGGATGCACACAAATGAGTTCATACAAGATTTAATTCAGGAAAGAAAGAAAAAAAAAAAAAAAAACCCGAGTTATCTCCCTTTAAATTAATAGCAACTCAAATCTAATCTAGGATATCAAAACCCTGAGCTGCTCTTGATAATTATTATTACTATTAGAGTTAATCAGCACTTGTTTCCTGTATAACTTAATTACAAAATACAGGTTAAAATACTCATCAGTTCTGGGATTGAGTTATATTTGAACAAAAAAAAATTTAATTGTCCCAATTTGTAATTAACTCATTAAGTCACCCATCTCTTACAAAATTTAGTTATCAATCTCATATTGTTTGATAGCCATCCCCATCTCCACTATAGACGGTCACTCTTCCCTTACATTTACTATTACCATTGGTATGGCTTCTCTTGCCTTTTTCATTTATAGAAATTTCTAGATACTAATATGCACATAGAAGTAAATAGGCACAAAAATAATTTGTACATGTTTAAAGTTTCTGCTCCTTTTACCTGCACCTAACACTTGAGGAAGACACAAAGCAGCAGTGAAAGTTTAAAATATCAATATTTTATACTGATCAAGATTTTTTGTGTTTCATATATATTTCTCTCCAAAACTTCTGGCCTTGATGGAGGGGAGACTAAAACTTGCTGCCATTGTCTCAAACGATCTGAAATAACAGAAAGGGGAGACTTGATTCCAAATATTTCTCATGTTATATCTCCCCTCTTTTGAAAATCGAGTACGATTATGAATATCTTCAGTATCAGATAATCCCTATCCACTGAAATTTACTTTATGTATGAAAACCAAAGCGGGGAGACATAACATATGAGAAATATTTGGAATCAAGTCTTCACTTGCTGTTATTTCAAGTCATTTTAAACCATAGCAGCAAGTTTTAGTCTCCCCTCCATCAAGGCCAGAGGTTTTGGGAAAATCAAATATTTTGTAATTCATATGCAAAACTAGGAAAATAAATGATTATGATTGAAACATTTTATGGCTGTAAAAAAGTGCCGAAAAGAGGCTCTGGATGATACCCTTAATGTGCAACCTTAAGGGCAAATGTCACATAGCCCACTACACAATTCAGGTATTTTACCTTTCCAATAAGTCTTCATTTATTAAATTCTGATCAATAGTCACTGAAATTTGGAACTTATAAAATTGCCAAAAAAGGTGATTTATATATATATATATATATATATATATATATATATATATATATAAAAGAGCAAATAGTTAAAACATGTTAAAAAACACTTTGAAAAAGAGTTAAAAACATAATTTGAAAAGGAAACACTACTTAAGTGGATAGTCCTTAATCCGCAGAGTTTCGAAGAAATACTTATATACACACACAGATATATCTATACTTGTAACCAAATTGAATATTGAAATGCTCATATCTTTGGTTCTATGAGATGAAACTACATGAAAATTTCCAAGCTATTTGAAGATTATAATATTCTATGGTTAAAATTTTATGATAATTGGTAAAAAAAACAAAAAAAAAAAACAAACTATATTTTCAGACCAATAAAATATGCTCAAATTTGTGTATATATATATATACACTTGTGCCCGATATTATTCATACCCCACCTTGAAAATTGAGTTTATTATGTGTAACTTTGTAAGAATTTATTGTTTACGTCCATATTGATACATATTCTTAATAAACCTCTTCTGATCATTTTCGTCATTTTAAAATCTCGGGATACTTGTAATAAAAGAAATATACAGCTATTTATAAAATCTGCAATGTTCAAAAATAATCATACCCCCTTATTTTTTCAGTATTAATCGAATTTCTGACTGTTTGTTTCCTGTTTGATTCTTATTTTGAATGCTTTTATACAACCTTTGATTAATTTCATTTCGTTTTTTGCATTTTTCAGGAATTAAAATGATATCAACTGAAAACCAATAAAAGAATAAAAATTATTAGAATGGGGAAGAAAAAAGAGCTTAGTAATGATCTTAGGACTAAAATTGCGAATTCACATAAGGATGGTTTAGGTTACAAGTCAATTTCCAAGAAATTTGAGGTCCCTACAGCAACAGTACAGAGCATCATCAAAAAATTCCAGAGCCACCACACAACAAACAACTTGATTGGTAGAGGAAGGAAAAGGAAACTGTCTGCTAGAGCCACCAGGAATATTGTAAGAAGTGTTAATGCAAATCCAACCACCACTACTAAGGACATTTTAGAAAATCTGGAGTCTTCTGGCATAAAAATATCAAGGCAAACATTGCAAAGGACTCTGCATGAAAATGGTCTGAAAGGAAGAAGACCAAGAAGGACTCCATTGCACACCGGAAAACACCTTGCAGCACGTCTAAAGTTTGCTAGGACCCATGTGAATTCTCCAGAGTCCGTTTTCTCAAGTATTTTGTGGACTGACGAAACAAAAATTGAATTGTTTGGCCATATGGATGCTTCTTACGTTTGGAGGAAGAAAGGAGAAGCTTACAACCCAAAGAACACCATACCCACGATGAAACATGGTGGTGGTAGCCTAATGTTTTGGGGCTCCTTTTTGGCTAGTGGTCCAGGTAGTTTGGTCAAGATAGATGGAACCATGAAGAAGGAGAAATATTTGGAGATACTCCAGAAAAACATTAGACAGGATGCGGAGAATCTCCATTTAGGACCAAACTGGGTCCTTCAACAGGATACTGATCCAAAACTTACTGCCAAAATAGTCAAGAAATGGTTTGAGGATAATCAAATTAATGTTTTGGAATGGCCTTGCCAGAGTCCCGACCTGAACCCTATCGAAAACCTCTGGCACATATTGAAAACTGAGGTTAAAAAGCGGAAACCTAGAAATTTGAGGGATTTGGAGAACTACTGCATTGAAGAATGGTTAAAAATCAGTGTTGATGCTTGTAAAAACCTTGTTGATAAATATCCAAAACGGTTACAGGCATTTATTAAGAATAAAGGGCATGCTATTGACTATTAGTAAGAGAGGTATGAATAATTTTGAACTAGTGCCATTATTGTTTTTCTTTGTATAATGTTTCAAACTTGCATAATTTATTTATTTGTTGAGTTTAAATTAAATGCCTATGCTTGATTTATTGTCTGAAATCCCTTTAATATTGTCTACCTTCTGGTTTGAGCAATATTCTTATAGAAATCTCAAAGATCCGAGGGGTATGAATAATATCGGGCACAAGTGTATATATATATATATATATATATATATATATATATATATATAGTGTTCTGGCAGGCCAGCTTCAGTTTTGCTTCAGTTGTCTCCCACTTAAGTATGAGACTGGTCAAAGAAGTATTAGAAATGTCAGATTTTCTGAAGAACTATGCCATCACAGCCAAAATCAGAGTAATGTCAGAAGAATGTGTCAGAGTTAATTTTGCATGTTGTATCCAGATGTTTTTATCATTGAATGGAGATTAAAACAAACATTGTTATTAGGATTAGTTTGAACCACTTTGAGTGTTATTCTCATGTTTTGGCCAATTCCTTCTTAAGGTTTATCTTATTAAACTAAGAAATCTGCAGAGAATTTCAAATAAAAGACATTTTTTTTAATCAACAAGGTTAGCATGTTCTCATTCCATCAGCCATGATCAAGTAAAAATCCTAAGTAATTTACAATTGTATTCTTAGTATTGCTTGCACTGAGGATTGAACCTTCAACCTCCAGAAGAGTGTCACAATTAAATTTTACTTAGTACTTTATCCATTAGATCATGAGTCCTTGACAAAATGATAACATGCTACCTCCATGCATTAAATATAGAGTTTTGTTCGAAATTCCATGCCGATTCCAGAAGTCATGAGAATGATTCTCCAAGTGACAAGATACACCTGAAGAAGATCGGAGGTTACACCAACCAAAACAGGAGAATAACACTCAAGATTAGGATAGTAATCAAAATAATACAAATTATCAATCCTCATCTCACAAAATCAGAAATATAAAACAAAGACTGTTGGACATTCCTGACGGAACTTACAAGACAAGTCAGATATAGATTAAAGTGTATTTTTACCAAATATGATCAAATTGCACAAAGGATTGGAGATTTTATAAATGATTCCATAGGTGGCATTTTCCAGGAACTCATCCTGTACATACAATATTGTAATCTCCAACATTTGATTTGTTCCTTTATTTTTATGCCCACCTTCCTTTATGAAGTGTGTTACGGGTGGTATTTGTATATAAAAGAAAATTTCAAAATTAATAAGTAGTTACACAGAAAAATGCAAGCATGAAAAGTAATATGGTTAAGATTAAACTTTTCAAAGTAAAACAGCTAGTTGTTAAAACTGAAAAAGAAAAAGACAAGATATTCTAGTAAAAAAATTTATAACTTAAAATATTGCAGCATTAAGAATTTATATAATGTTAAATTTAATTTTTAAAAAATTCTTAATGCTGCAATATTTTAAGTTATTAATTTATTGTAATTTTTAGAATATCTCGTCTTTTTCTTTTCCAGTTTTAACAACTAGTCCTTTTACTTTCCTAAGTTTAATATTAACCAGATTACTTTTCACGTTCACATTTTTCTATGTAATCCATGATTTTTTTCCAGGCTTTGCCTTGAAATATTTTCTTTTTTGTGTTCAATATCATACATATTGTCAACAATCCATAAAAAAATTACCAACTTCTTAAATTCACTAAATAAAAAAAAAAAATCAAATAAAAGCGAGAAACAACAGGCAATGTTGTAAGCAAAAGATTATCAGCCCTAGCATGGCAAAGAGCATCACTTTTGTTAACTCTCTATATAACCCCAATAAGATGGCATGCAAGCGACATTCCTATTACGATTTCTGAAGGTGTCAATGACAAAAAGTTGCTATGGTAACCAACAGCCAATCAGAAGAAACAGTCTCTCATGTTCCTTACTTATTCTGAAGACTTTTGAACACCAATAATTTTATTAAAACTTTAGTTTTAATGAACGAAAATTGAAAATTTTTATTTCAAAATATAGCTGAGAAGGTGACCTATGAACTGTAAAAATTGTTTGAAATTTGGTTGTAAAATGAGTGAATGGTGAAGCTTTAAAGCAGTTCTAAATGACTAAAACTAACACTTAACTATAGATTCAAATACTACCGTGTTTGAATGATAGTTCATTGAATTACTTAACACCGATTGTTTCGAACATTCACAGTTAATCTTTTACCAATCAAAGCAAAGTAAGAGTTAAACCAATGCAAGAAATGACAATTTAAAACTTTAAATCTTGTTGGTTTGATTTCGTTGGCAGAAAAGTAGATAGATTAGAATAAACTAGCATGGTGGCCAGAAGTTGTTCAGGATTTATTGATTTTTTTTTCTTTTTTGCTATGTTTATAAAACCATATTACTTTTACTTTTTACCATCTCACCACCAACAATAACTTTGAACACTTTTTTTTTTTATATCTCCATATGCCTAATACAGGTGAACATACCTACAAGGTGAGAAAAGCAGTTTCCAGACTTTCATAAACATTTGTTTTATATTCAGAATTACTGAAGCATAGAAGAAACTGCTCACATCGATCAATCATTGGCTACTGAGATATGCATCCTTTAAATACTTTTATGCTTATAGAAATTCAACAAAACTATATCTGATGTTCCTATGCACTTGTGACAAGTTGTAGTGCACCTGAACACTGTACATGATGTTTTCATTATTATTATTACAAGTAAAAATATGCTCCCTCTGATTGTATATTTTTGTTAATATGTATGACGATCAAACATATACTATATCCCCCCCCCCAGACGTAATGAATGACTGGGGGATGAATTATGACCAGTGTTAGGATGATTAATCGGAATCGGGGATCAAAAATAACAAAAAAATCAGAACTAAAAAAAAAAAACAAAAAAAAAAACGACTATATATTTAGATATTTAAGAATTGGAATCGGTAAGTGTATTGAAACCAGGAAAAATATTGTAATCGTTCCATGACTAATGATGAATAAAAAATATACTACTCTGCCACTCTTCCAAAGGAATAGACAATAACTGAGGATAGTATCATATTGAATGAACATTTACTACATTACTCATAAGGAAATGCCTGGGAGGATGCTCTAAGGACAACAGAACTGATACTATGTTAGCCTCCCTGAATTGAGCATTTCAAGCCAGTACAGTAGTGTGAAATAGTATAAACTGAATTGAACATTTAAAAGATAACAGAATAGGGTTGGTGAAAAGACAATAGATAGAAAATTGTCACTTGGGTAGAGGAAAGAATTTTAACATGTGATTGGTCATGATGTAGCAATGGCTGTCACAAAAAGTCAGAACAATGGATGTAGATATATTTAGATTTGGTTTGCGAGTACTTCGGGAAGTAGCTATGAGTTAGCAACAATAGAAACGGTTTGCAGACAGTCTGGAGGTAACAATAGTAGGTACAGTTTACAGTGGATGACAGTTGCGATTTTGACAAAGTTGAAGAGGGATTATGGCTTGGACCAGATAGAGAGACTTGAATAGACAGAGATGAGCTGACGGCAACAGAACGTACATGTGGAATTAAGCATTTAAAGGGTCAGAGGGTGTCACACACGCACGCAGAGTCCAACGAATATATATAGAAGGTGTCGGAGTCAGTGTTATCCTGTGTTTTCTTTCTTTTTTTTTTTTTTGATCCTTGTGAACCTGTGTGCACTCTCTCAGCAACCATTAACGTGTAAGATACGATGACACAGCCAGAATCAGAATGAGAGAAAGATGAAAGAACAAATTCACGGTACACAATGTTAGGGCGAAGAGTTGTTGAGCGGGGGACACATCATGATCTGATAATTTCCTTCAACAACAATACATCACTCATGGAATTAATAATAAGCCAAGCTGTTGCTTAAAAGTGACAATCATTTAGAATAGTAGGTCATCAAGGGTAGTTATTAGAGAATACAAAGTCAAGCATAGAATGAACATAACGTTAAACTAATTCATAATTCAATGTTTGCTGTTTACGGACAACATATCAAGCCGATTGTAATCATTTGTATAATTTTTGAGAGTTAAAAAATAAAATAAATAATATAAAAAAAGAATTCTACAACTCCAATATTTGAAATTATTACATCACTTGGCAGTAATATGCTTTTGAAATGTAGATATATAATTATCAAAAGCAGCAGAATTTAAATGTTAATATTTTCTTTTTATGGAAATTGCTCCAGACAAGGTATGAAGCTATTTGATGTAAGAAGCTAACAAGAACAATACATGATTTTCACAAAGACAGAAAATGTATATTGGCCTTAATCTTGAAAAGACCAAACTTATAGGTAGGAAGAAAACAGTCAGCAGGAAGAGAGTTCACAAGCCTGCAGTTCTTGAAATGGGAAGCTTTATTACAATGAGATCAAAATAGCAAACTGATGAAGACCAACAAGTCAAATGAACTGGAACAAAGGAAGCAGGAAATAGATCAGACAATTCCGAAGAAAACATGACAATATTCATAGAAAAAAAAAAACGATACTAGCAACATACTAGAGTAAGAAAAATTATAGTTGTGCATGTTTGGTGAGGTGCATAGTTACTGTAAAAATATGCATGCGTGTTCACTGCGCAATCTGTGACTGTCTGCTTGTTGTGCAGATCTGAGTTCAGTGTTTAATTCAGAGACCAGTCGTAGTGACAATCATGTGGTCTTTTTCACTTCTATAAGAAAAGGATTCTCCCTCAAAACAAAACCATGAGTTCAGTTTAAGATGTAAAAATGAGACTAGATTTCTTCTACTAAACAACGTCTGCAAATCAAAAACATCTACACAAGCCATTAACTTAGTCCAAAGGCCCATCTATCTCTGAGAAGTGTGCAAACTCAATTGCCCTTTTCTGCTGGAATATATAAATATTGGTGTCCTTTGTGAAGGACCACCCAGCCATCTATTTAAAAATCATAGGCCAGTTATCTATGGACATAAAAAACTTACTACCTAAGGGGTCCTATATCTTGATGGATATTACTAATTCGAGTACTTTAAGAGCTTCCATCTCTCAGTATGAACCCTTGTTTGTTTTATGGCACTTACCCTACATGGACTAATCAGAATCCTCCAAAAGAGAAAATATCAAGGGTTATTAAATTCACAGGTAGTCTCCAGTTGCCTGTAATGTTTGGTGTTTTTATTTGGTCAGGAAGCCAGTATCTTCTAACAAGCTGACCTGGTAGCACCAGGTGCCCGAAAAGGTATTACCACTCTGGGCTAAAGTGGACTTGGGAGCAATGGTAACTATGGGGCAACTCCAAATTCCCCACAGCCCCCAAATGGGAACTCACCATTGGATAAAGTCATACCCAGGATCAAGAAAGGAACAAAAATTATTATTCCTAAATGTGCTGATAAGTTGCACTGAGTAGGGGGATTATGTCATCTGTTTAGCGAAAGCCAACCTTCACTGGACAGTATCTAAACTTTGCCCCCATTCATATAACAAAGAAAGGCATCGTCTGTTGCCTACAACTCCAAGCAAAATCAGTATGTAGTAACAGCAATACATATCGAGGAAATGAACAGTTTGAGAAACCTTCCATCGAAACAACTAAAGAGGCACACACTTTTTCAAGTACAGAAATCAAATTGTGGGTGGTAAAACAGCATGGAAGCTTCTATGAAATAAGAGATTATCATTTCAAAAGGTCAGCCCATTTAATTAGTGGCCTCTCTTCTTTTAGCTAAACATTTCTCATGTGCAGGCCTATGCAACTCGCTAAACATGTCAACTCGGGAATGTTTACAGTTGAAATGCATGTAGTAAACAGGCTTGCAATGGGAGAATATATGAGGAACATTTCTAAAGTAATGCCTCCTATTTTTTTTTTTTTTTATTCTGCCCGAATGGATCAAAGGGGATTGCAAATTGCTTCGTTATGATGACTGAACTTATGTATTAATGACCTGAAAGCTTCATCTTTCAGTTGCAGATATTGACGGTGTGAGATCTTCAGAAAACAACCCATTATGGACATGCATCAGAGGCAGAGATGTATCATTGAATTCCTGGCAAAAATGCATTGGGAATGGTGGTGACTATGTAGAAAAATAAATTCTAGAGCACAAAAGATTGCTTGTTTTAACAGTACTACTCCCATCTTCGTATATCTTCAACGTTTTTTAGTAAAAAAAAAAAAAAATAAATAAATAAAATAAATAATATATATACTAGCAAAAGTACCTGCCATTGACTGGGTTCAAAAACAGCCTACAGAAAATGGACTGATTTATAGCTTCGAATTTGGGGGTATCAAAACCAAAGCAAAATATGATGAAAGTAAAAACAAAATATATATATATATATATATAAATAAATAAAACTCTGCGGATTAAGGACTATCCACTTATCAAGTGTTTCCTTTTCAGATTAAATATATTTTTAACTCTTTTTCAAAGTGTTTGTTAACATGTTTTATTAACTGTTTGCTCTTATATATATATATATACATATATAGGAGGCTTTGCTTTTAGAATGACACATGCATTTATCTAAGAGAAGAGGAACCATCTGTACAACGGTCTGACCTTGAAAATAGTAAGGTCTTGTATACAAGGTTTCATACTGTTTGTGGGTATTGGTTTTTAACAGGATATCAATCCTTTTGGGCCATGTAAGGTCATTTATCCTAGATTCTAATATGAAGGCTATTTGCAGTAGTATTGAGAGGTATGAGTTTATTTCTGTAAAGCGTGTAGTAGTAGTAGTAGGAGGAGGAGGAGGAGTATTTGGAAAGTACGTAAAAAGAGGTTTGTGTTTTACAAATTATCTTGTAAAGTCCTGTAACTTTCAGAAAATTGAATATATTGTCTACAAGAACTTTGTTAAACAAATCCTTCACATTGTCTATTTGATTGTGTTTAAATCTTTACAGGCAACTGGCATAATATACATGTTCAAAATCCTTCCACCCTCAGGAGACTTTATCAGCCGGTTGAATCTTGAAAAAAATAAAGAAATAAATAATGTCTCTTCAGATATAAGCAAGTTTTACATCCATAGATAACCTGGCCCATGATTTTCAAGTAGGTGGCTGAGTGGCCTATCATAAATGACATTAATATATATATATATATATATATATATACACTCCAGCAAGATGAGAAGAGAGGGGTCAGTTGGGTTTCTGTAGTTCATAAGACAGGTGGGGTCTTTATTCATAAGGTAATTGATTGTTTTCGGTTGGGAGAAGTTTGTTTTGATTTGCAAGCCTCTTGTTCGGTAGAAGAAAACAAGTATCATTGTAACACACCACATGATTGACACTGCAGCTGATGTTTCAGATATATCAACAAAGGCTTTTTAAACTTGGTAGTTGAAACAGTATTTAAAATTGAATGGCAACACAGTAAATGTTTACATAACTTTTTAATGTATATAAAATTGAACTTTTTTTTCATTTTTAATTTCCGGCTAGAATGAAAATTTATTAGCTGAAAAAATATTTTAGGAAATATATACTCTCTCTGATCTGATCAGGAGGATGATATAGTAGTATATGTTCATATATTCTATTACTGTCCCACCCACAAGAAAGAGGTAATGCTTAGGAGGATGGTCTTATGACAACAGAATAGATAATATACTATCGCCTTCCCTGAGCATTGAAACAGTACCTTAGTCTGAAATAATAAACTGAATTAAAACATTAAAAGATATTAATAGGAGTAATAGTAGTTTCAGACACACAGATACCAAATATCCATTGGTAATCGATACAGATTCTAGGCATCTCTTTTGGGTCAGTTTAACATTTTCTAAGATTAGAATTGCTTTTCAGGACGATTCTGGAATGTTAGTGAAAAAGAAAAGTCAACATGGAACTCTAGTATTTTAGTTGTGCCAAAATGTTTCAGCATGTTTAAACATTTGGGTTTTATCCAAGTGAAGGTCACATCTGTTATTTGATGCTAGAAGTAGATATTATCAAAAATTATTTAAATGTTTCAATGACAGGAAAGGTGGGGTATAGTGAAAGTTGTTGGGAACATAAAATAAAGGTTGTTAAATTCAATACAGGGTGGAACAATGAAATTGTCACCCTAGAAAAGACGATAGGATTCCATTTCCGTTTGATGAAAACTGGTTTTCTTTTTTTTGTTGCAGACCACCTACTAGCTGGCCAGTTGTGTACAAATCCCAAGAGCGATAGGAGCCTTCTATCATGTCTGAAAGTGACACAATGTTTAACAAGCAAAATTAGAGATGCACTGCTGTACAACTCATGCTCTCTTCTGATTTAAGTTATGACAACACGACCATTGCAAGCACGCTTAAAATGCAAATATGAACACTTCAACGCTTGAGGGCACAGCTAATGGTCTTTGGTGTGGTTTCAAGTGAGGGCCACATCATGCCACCTCAGATCTTCAAAGTCGGCTTGAAAGTCAACACCAAAGTACCTGGATGTGCTGAAGAGTGGGGTGATCCCTTGGTACAATCAGGTGGTCACTAGAAGACTTTGGGTGTGGCAGCAGAACTCGGCATCTGCCCACGTCCAAAGAGAACCAGGCTTAGTTTCAGAAGGAGTACTACAACTTTGTACCCTTCTTTCACCAGGCCCCCTCCTCCCCCGATCTGAACTTGCAGGACTACTTCATTTGGTCATATGCCGAGAACATTACCAACATGACCTCAAAACAACCAAAGCCAGCCTGACCGCTGCCATCTCCTGAGTATTCGCCAAACTCCCACTGGCACTTGAGGAAAAGGCATGCTCTGAGTTCTGGGTCCATATCGAGGCAATGATTGAGGCTGAAGGCGGCTACATTGAATAAATGTCAGTTCTACTCACTCATCAAGTTATCTCAATTGATTTTTTCAATAAATGTTTTAAAATAAAGCTGTGTTTTCTTTAGGGCGACAATTTTATTCTACTGCGTACATTTGCAGAAAACTCAAATGATATTTACAAAATTATTTGACTGAAGCTATATCAATAGTTTGTTCACAACCTACAAAAATTAGTATTTAAAATGTTTTTTAATTTTTTCAAATACCTATCAATCTGCCTATGGTTGACAGTAAAGTTAGACAGGATATAAGTTTTAAAGGAGTATCCAGTTCCTCTAAGGAGCCATTCCTTTTAAGTTATCAAACCTGCTCTTTCCATTCATCATTTTCAATCCTCTCATAATATTGGTAAACAAAAAAAAATTTTTTTTACTTATTTTAATATTGATCAAGATTTTATTTTTGCTTAGTGATAAATAAAGGAAGAGGGACGTGATTCTTCTCTTAGAAGTTATCTGTCATCCAAAACACAGTGGACAATTTTAATAGCAAACAACTTTTTCGCTTATGGTTTTAGAAGTTTTGAGATGAGGATTGATTATTTGATTCTTCAGACGACTGTTCTCATGTTTAGTCTGCAAGAACCTGTGGTACAGTGGATGGAGTACTTGGTAAAATTCAGGTGTAAAAATTACACTCTTGTTGAGGTTCTGTGCAGATTCCAGAGTTCAACAAGACACACCTGAAGAAGGTCGGAAGTTACATTAACTGAAACATTGTGCAAATAACACTCAAGATGAAAACAATAGTCCGAAGAATCCAAGTATGAACTTTTTCACTGTTAACGTTTTTCTAAGTCATTACTCTTCCTTAATATGCAATGGACCTACATTTGATTCTAAAGAAAGAGACAGAGAGAGTGGAGAGGAGAAAATGGACAGTTAGATTTATGTATTTAACATCTTTGTGGTTCAATCATTTAACATGGTATATTTAGAGACAGAGATTGTGAGTTCAAACCTCAACCAATGCATAAATGCTTTTACTGATTTTGTGCCAAAATAAACTTGGACATTTTAAATTACAATATTAAGCAGATCATTTTATTCATTTAAATAAATACATGTATTTTGAAAAAAAAAAAAAAAACTTAAAATCATGGCTCAGAGTTGATTTCTATGTTTCAGTTATATTGTCTTTGCTGTATCTTATTTCAGCTATATGTTCTGTTGGATTTTAATCCAGTAAATGTCTTGCACATGAATACAGTGTAACACTAAGGGAGATAATGCAGTATTACAAGCAGATAATTGTTAGTGATCTTCGATGTAAAGTAATAAATAACCATTATAATCTTGATGAAGATGATGCAAATGGTTCATTGTTCAAATCAAAATAAGTGGTTGTCCAGAATTCCTTCTATATATAAAAAAAAAACAAAAATACAGAAAAATCTTTGATATACATATCCATGATGGAATGAAAAGATCATATTTCAAAAAATCATATAAATTGATCAAGTAGTTTTATTTTTATGACAAAAATAATTTTTAAACGATTTTAAGTGATTGATGGAAAATCATAGACATTACAAGGCTGATCTTGAAAGTTTTAATTTCTGTAGAGTTATCTATCCTTGTTTCTTCAAAATGGGAATGTTTGTTTATTACTTGCACTTGTTCTTTCGAAATTTTGTGATTTTTGGAATAATTTTTTTTTTCAATTTTTTTGTTTTTTTTTAATATAAGGAGAATTTGGGATAAGAACAGAAATAAATGGTAACATAGAGTTGCCTATTTTTTTTAATTTTTGGATCTATAATGCTAAATGAACGTAACATTTTTCTCCACCTTTGGGCAGAATGTGTAAACCAAATAAAATGACAAATGATTTAACTTTTTTCATTCATATTTTTGCAACAAACTGAATGAATTTTATGTGTAAGAAAAAAAAAAAAGGAAAATGCCAGAAAACTCTTGATTCAGATGGATTGCCAACACATACCCAACTACGCAGATACAGACACAAGCTCTACCAGTAACACCAATACTAACTTAAATAATAACAGACAGACTCAGAGTGACCTACGTAGTCACTGACGAATGACTAGTGTCATTATTATATCACTCCTAGGCAAATACATTCTTATACCTCAAGTGGTGAGAGCATGTACGCACTATTCTCGGGCGTTTCTGCATATGCCAGTAACATTTTAATCATTTTATTTAATGTAAATGGAGACTATATTGTGTGCATGAAGTCAGTTTAAATTACAATTAAAAGGGAGTGACAATGTTTGCAAATTGTTTAGCCAAAAATAATAAACTTGTGTTTAATAATTAAATTAATAACAGTAAAAGAAGCTGCATCTGTCACGAGTTACTTATTAAAAACAAAATTTTTCAAATAGAAATTATCAACCTTCGCCCGATGACTAATAGATTTAGAATTTTATGAGTTATTAATCCCACAATTTGAATTTTAAGGAAATCCTTGAGAAATTTTATGAGCCTATGAAAAATTTATTACAATTTCTGGAGTAAGATAAAATAAAAAAGAAAAAGAATTCAAATTAGACTTTGTAGCAGCCTATTAGGGAATGCTCTTTTCTCTTCCCTGCGACCTCTTTCCCACAGAAGAGACATTGTGAACCAGTCTCTGCTCTATTATTATTTTCATTGCAAGTGCTCATTTGAGCTCCAATCTAAGGTACCCCTACGCCTTGCCAAACTTTCACAAAAAATACTAGTCTAACTGAAACCACTATCAATAATTTCCCCCACCCTTTATCTGTGCTTCCATGAACAAAACATCTTTCTTAGAACTGTAAAACTGTTCTGTTTGCCTGCTTTCCAGCTGACTACAATATGGTTGTCTTTAAGTCCAATGTAAACAAATTCTTAATGAGCCATCCCCTTAATTCAATTTACAAAATTTCCACTACTAACAATTACTATGATATTGCCGCATTGATTACCATACACTCCATCCTTATCCTTGAGTGGCCTCCAGTCCTTGATAAGAGGTGATTCCTTAATTAAAAAAAAAAAAAAAAAATCTAAAAAGAGAAAATAATCCTTTTTATTTAATATTTTTTTGTTTTCTGCTACATAGAACAGTATAAATATGAATTTTAAATTCTCCTACATAGAACAGTATAAATATGAATTTTAAATTCTCCTACATAGAACAGTATAAATATGAATTTTAAATTCTCCTACATAGAACAGTATAAATATGAATTTTAAATTCTCCTACATAGAACAGTATAAATATGAATTTTAAATTCTAACGCGTCTGATGTAGAACACATAACTCAACACCTGTGCTAATCAAAAGTATTTTCAAACAAAATAAGATTTCACCTCATCACAAACTACATTTTTTAAAACTAAAACTTTAAACAATTCATGGTAAGGGTAGAGGAGTTAGATAACTTGTTCCATCAAAGAATAATTTAATTAGTTATGATGCTGGATAATTCTGCTAATACTGTACATATGCTTGTTTAAGCATGAGAAAACAGTTAAAAAAGCAAACTTCCAGAGGCATATACCAAACGATTCCATCTTTAGAGTAATTAATTAAATGCTAAATACTCAACATAATCAAATACTTCCTAAACAAGAGCAAACTTCAGATTGTACTTGATGTTCATAAATCCAAACATAGTATTAATACAAGCATATCTCAGGTTGATCCTTGAATATTTACTAATTTCTGATATTCATAAACAACCTTCCTGATAAAATAGTACCTTAGATGAGTATATTTGCTGATGACCACACTTTATAATAGACATAAGAGAAAAATTAATGTACACATATCCAATGCAATGGCAGAAACCTTAGAAAATGACCTTGAACCTGTCATGGAATAGAGACGTAAATGGAAATTAACATTTAATGCTACTAAGACCAAGCTTCTTTCCTTCAAAGATTAAAAACTTTTTCATCCACTGATTGCCAGAACAAATAAGAACCTATCCGAGAACTCCTTTTCAAACTCCTTGGCTTAACATTCATGGACAACAAGAGTTGGAATAAATACATGGAAGACATTGCCAAGACTGCTACAAAGAAGGTGGGATCTCTCTACCATGCTAAAAACGTACTCACGTTAGAGAACATCTCATACTTTTACAAAGTCATCATTCAGCCATGAGTAGCATGGAGTATTGCTGCCACATCAGGGTTGATTCATTTATTGCTAGTTTCTTCTTCTTAGATTTGAACTCCCACTGTCAGCCAAACTCTAACCATGTCTCATCACTGCAATGTTGCATCCCTATGCCTGTTTTAAAAGTACTTTAATGGAATTGCTATGATGAACTCCTAGCACTTGTGCCTTCCTGGGGTACATACTCCCAACTAACCCAACAAGCAGCAAAATCCCATTCCTTCATTGTAGAGATTCCTAGATGCCAGAATCTCTTCTACTCTAATAGTTTCTTCCCTTAGACTACTAAACTTTGGAATTCCCTGTTTCTTACTTCCCTGACTGTTATTGACATGCAGAAGTTTAAATGTAATGTGAACAAACATTTTGTTACTTAATTACCCACAATCCTCTGTTAGACATGATCTCAACTGGTAGCCCATATGTATGTCCTACTGGCAATACACCTTGTTTGAGATAAAAAATAATAAAAAAAGTGGAAGGTGTTATATACATACGTACTAACACAATCCTGCAGTAATTAAAGAAAAAGAGAAGTGTGGATGGGGGAGGGGAGAATTTACCCATCCTTTCTTTTCAAAATGGACAGTCATTTAAGTGACTGCTTTCTAATATTATGTACATTAGTGTGATGACTGTTAATCAGCAGAGACAGATGAACATAACAAACATTAATATTTCATATTATTCAGAGAGATGATCAATAATATATGGTGATTTCTTTCATAAGCTTATCAACATTAGCACTGAAGGTATTACAGTGGAAAGTCCAGTACTGGTTTAGTGAATAATTTATAGACATGATAAAATACACAAATAACTCTAAGTTATTTGAAATACATTTCATAAAAAAAAAAAAAAGTAATAATAAAAATTGTTTACCAGTTTGTAAAAAGTAATTTGATTATCTTTATTAAATAAAGATATCCAAATATTTGGCAAATAATTTTAAAAGTTAAACTAATAATGAAAACTTTTCACTTCAAATCTTCAATGCTTTCAGTTAACAAATATCTGTAGAATTTATACTTAATATATTTTATATATTAATATGTAAGAGTATAAAAAAATCTAGGCAATAAAGGAAACCGAATATTGAAGTGAATGTGACATATAAACAAAAATAGACAAATGAACAAAAATCTTGAAGCTTTTTTTTTGTTTGTTTGTTTTTTTTTTTTTTAAATATTTCCTATGCCTTTTATTTTCCAAAAACAATCAAATACAAATCAGTAAATATGAACTCACTGTTTGACAAAACAGGACGGTGGAAGTTTCATATTTCGAGAATATTCTCTTTTTCAAAAAGAAACCAAAAGAATATTGTTAAAGATAAAAAAAGGAAAAATATTGTAAAAATAGGATCCAGAAGTGAGATTAGTTAAGCTGTCAAGCAGAGAATAGGACTTATTTTATAAGCCTAATTAGTTTGATATTCTAATCATTATGTTATTCGTATATATATATTAATGCATAACTAGCTGGACCTGTGGAAATTCCACAACAGACTCTTTCATATGTAATATATTGATGTTGGCATTCTGTGGATGTTCAGCATAAATGGGGACGTCCTCATATTGTAGCTCTTTTGTTAAAACTGCAAAAATATTTATCTAAGCTAGCAAGGGCACCTAGCATAACCTAGTCATAAAGTACACTTATATAATGATACACAGACATTAAAAATTCCTCTATCCGAAGAATAACAAATATGTTCAAAATCTACTTCAATTTTCTCATTGTTTATACGGTCCCGAGCAATGCCAGGTAGCCCCGCTAGTAACAAACAACAGTCACTCGGAAGAAAAAAAAAAAGATGTAAACGTGACACACACGCTATCGTATTATTATATAGATGTTTCCTTATTCTTATTATATGTTATCATCATCTTCACTTTATTTTCTATATTAATCAAAAATGATTAACAATTAGAACTTAAATCTCAGATTTATGATTGGATGAGCTGGTCACATGATGTGTTTTCAGCTAAGTCCATACAAGATATTTAAAATAAACAAGATAATTAGTAGAAACTCTCCAGCCTAATTTGAATTTTTTTTTTTTTTTTTCTGGAGCGAATAAAAGGATAGAAAAGTAGAGACAGTCAACATAATTTGTATCATTTTCATTATTAAGACAACTGTTCTCATCTTGGATGTTATTTTCACAACATTTTGGTCGATGTAACCTCTGACCTTCCTCAGGTGTATATTGTCAAACTTGGGAATCTGTATTTAATCCATGGGGACAGCTTGTTTTCATTTTGTCAAACATGACAGTAGAAACCGCAAGTAATTCGCAATTGTATTCTTAGTATCGCCAGTACAGAGAATTGAATCTTCACATGGTGCAACAGGTAAAGTGTTAAGTAATAATCAGTTCTAAGTGACAGTCTTCTGATGATTGAAGGTTCAATCCTCAGTACAGGTGACACTAAAAATATAATTATTAATTACTCAAGCTTTCTTCTAACTGGTATGGCTGACAGAACGAGAGCAAGCTATGCTAATGGACTAAATAAAGGGTTCCATTTGAAATTCTGTACAAATTCCAAGTTCAACAAGATGTACCCGAAGAAATTTAGATATTATATCAGCCGAAACGTTGTGAGAAAAGCATCGAAGACGAAAACAGTAATGTGAACAACACCATAATGCAATTTATCGATTCTCATCTCAGTAATTTTGAAACCAGTCAACGTAAGTAACATGGTGACCGACAGCGAGACAAACAGGGAAAGAACATAACGTCATTACAGATGGAGTAAGTTGCAACATAAGTGTTTTATTATACGACATGCATCATCACACAGCTAATTTACACATTTCTTTGCTTCCTTACACAGATCTATATAGGCCGAGTTACGGACTCTGAGCAAATTCATTGGTGACTCTAAGTTGCCAAATATAATTGGGTTAATAGGATCATTAAATCTTCAAATTTAATTGACTAATATTTTTGTAAGGCCACTTACTTAAAAGTCTTTACAACTCGAGGGTTGCAATTGTTTAGACAAAGGAAGTAATGTGGCCCACTGGGTTATCTGCAAAGCCACAAAAATAAAAAGACAATATCTGAAATTAGTCTTTCTGCTTGCTGTATCTCTTACTCTCTCTCTACAAGTTAAATCGTATTACTACTTGTTATATTCTCTTTTGGTTATAACAGACTACACCACAATCTTTTTATTCTGTCCTTTTACTATTTTCACTCGTTAAGACAAAAAGAAAGGGGGAGGAGAGAAGCAAAATTATACTGTATAAAATAAGAATGTGAGTGGGCGGGGATCAAACAACAGCGAGAGAAGGTGAGAGTGATTAATAGAAACTTATCGAACGATGGATCCCTTGGCGGGTTAATTGCAAAAATGCAGCTAATTAAGACAAAATGGAAATTCTTTTCAAATATAACTCAATCCCAAAACTGAGAAATGTTAGCATGCATTTAGTATGATTACAATATATAAGGGAAAGAGCCTTAAGACCACAAATACTGATTAATTTTGGTATAATAATAGATAAACTAAGGCGTAAATTAATTAGATTACTTTTTTTTTTTTTTTTTTTTTTTTTTAAATAAAAGTATAATAAATGTCAATTTGTTAGCTTATGTAAATATGGCCATGTGTATAGAAATACAAGCAAAATTTAGACCGGATGTTGGTAATATACACAGGAAGCTCAGAAACCGGTTTAGCCATCATACAAAAAACAACAAAAAACTAATTCTATACAAGGGAGATAATATTGATTGGTTTTATAGTTCTCAAAATCTAACAATAGGTGAGAGGAATTAAATATTAAAATACAATCAATAATACCTAGTATACCTAAAGTGATAATGGCACTTTCTAGATAACGTGATGCATGAATAAAAAAATAAAAATAAAAAAAATACCTTCGAAAAGTAACTAATTAATCCGAGAATAGAACATAAAAAAATATAATGCTTGAAAAAAAAAAAAAAAGAAATTCAGATCAAAGCTAGTATGGAAAATTTTCAAATAAAGTCGAGCAAAATATTTTTTGTTTTGATTTTGTTGATGACATTAGTTTGATTTTTTCTAGAACCAGGTACTTATAAGGGACCATATGAAGTATTTTTTTTTTCTTTTAAAACTCATGTTCACCCCAAACAAGGCATGTTGTCACTTGTAGGTAAGGGGCTATTATGTCTACAGAGGACTATGTGCGAGATGTCTGTTCACATTACTATCAAACTTCTGCATTTTAGTATAGTCAGGGAACCAGGAAACAAGGAAGGAATTCCAAAGTCTAGCAATTTGATTATTACTATTACTTATTACTATGGTATCTGGGCACCTCTACAATAAAGGGGTGGGAGTTTGCCGATAGTTGGAGTATACATGTATATCAAGGGATTACATATGTAGGGAGTTTGTCAGAATACATTCCATTAAAGTACTTGTAAAACAGGCACAGGGATGCAATATTGTGGTGATGGGACAGGGGCTGGAGTTTAGTTGATAGTGTGACATCTATTAGATGGAAAACTTTTTCTTTTTTGATCCTCTCTAAGAGTAAGAAACTAATGAGAGAAGTACAAGCCCAGATGTGACAACAATACTCCATGTACGAGCGAATGATGGCTTTGTAGAGATACAAGGTATTCATAAGTGCGAGTAATTTTCTAGCAGAGTAGAAAGAACGTGCCTTTGAAGGTTGCTAACATCCATAAGTGAAAGTGATGCTATGGAACTGAATTGATTTCAGCGTGGCATACTCAAATGGTTAGTCCACATTGTTATCCATTTCACCACTACCACCTCCAAAATTTATTTTTTTTATTTAATAACTTAAAACGAAAGTAAAATTTCAAGAAAAGAAATAAAAGATGAAAAAAACAAAACAAAAAAAAACAAACATACAAATTGCAAGCTCTTAATTAAATATGTAGCACAAAAAATTGAAATTTATAAAAAAAAATTACACGAGTAAAAACATAAGGCACGTCATTCCACAAACTTGACAGCTAAGTTGTTGGGAAAAAAAAATCTTTTGATCTCCTCATACCATGGAAGAATTTTTTTCTGCCACCTACAGACTATTATACAGAAAATATGAAGCAATACGGATGAATTAATAGTATCAAAAATGTAAGAATATTATTGTTTGCATAAAATGTTATGCAAAGTATTGGACCTGATAAAATACATAACATTAAAGTTTTTTTTCAGAAATGTGTACTTTTATCAAGATTGCAGAGTTGGAAGATGTAAGGTCCAACTCAAACGACGAGGATTTAAAAAGTTCTGATTCAAAACTCCTTATTTTAGAATTTTCAATCAGACTTAATTATTTGGAAATTAAACAAAATCTGAGTTCTAGCATTTTCGACTCAGACTCCAATATAAACTCGGAAACACTGTTTTTCATCAATGCACATTTTAAAATTATTTAGTTAGTGTAAAAATTATAGAAAACGGTATTTGGAATTCTAACACACTAAAACTGTTCAATAGATTTACTGAGTAACTATAACCCCTCCCCTCCTTTTTAAAACTATTTCTCTAAAAACAATATATAGAGAGTATGGCAGAAAAATATTCATATTTTTTTTTTTTTTTTTTTTTTTTTTTATTACATTTTCACCCCAAACAAGGCAAATTGCCACTTTGGTGTAGGGGGCTACTATCAGGGGCAACAACTACTGGGGTACTATGTAGGGATTTGGGCAGCAAGGTGTCGGTTCACGTTACACTTGAACTTCTGCACGTCAGTACTGTTGGGGAAGCAGGGACCTGGAATGGAATTCCAGAGTCTTGCGGTTCTGGGGAAGAAACTATTGGAGTAAAAAGATCTTTTACATCTAGGGACCTCTACAGTGTGGGGGTGGGATCTAGTAGCCTGTCGGGTTTGTCGAGGGTGCTCGCGTCGTGGGGGCACAAGTGATTGCAGTTCATCAGAGCATTCACCACTAAAATACTTGTAGAACAGGCAGAGGGATGCAACATTTCGTCGATGGGACAGAGGCTGAAGCTTAGATGCCAGTTCAGGGCCTATCAGATTTGCGACTCTCTTTTGAACCTTGTCAAGGAGCGAGAGACTAGTAGCAGATGCACCAGCCCAGATGTGGCAGCAATACTCCATACATGGGCGAATGGTGGCCTTATAGAGGTACAGAATACTTTCGGGTGTTAGTAGTTTTCTAGCACGGTAGAGAGAGCCTACCTTTCTTGCAGCGGCCCTGGCAATGCCTTCAATGTAATTGTTCCAACTCATGTTTCCTGTGAACGTTAGGCCAAGGAGTTTGAAAGATGGACTCTCAGATAAAGAGTCGTTGGCCATTGCTATTGGTGGTAGAGAGGGTTTCTTGTAATATTGAATGAAACTAGTTTAGTCTTGGCAGCATTGAACGCGACCAACCACTTTTGTCCCCATTCCACTACAGATTGGAGGTCTTCCTCTAGTGTTTCTGCCATTTCTTTAGAAATGTGTTCATTCGTCTTCCTGTCGTGTCTGCCATAGAGTGTAGTGTCATCAGCATATATACCCATCTCAGAGGCAATGTTGTCGGGGAGGTCATTTATGAATATCAGGAACAATAGAGGTCCAAGGATAGAACCCTGGGGCACTCCCGCATTTATATCATATTGTTTAGATGTGCGACCGTCGAGGACTACCTGGATTTTTCTCTTATCTAAGAAGGATTTAATTATGTTAAGTATTCTACCAGTGATACCGTATGATCTGATTTTACTGAGGAGACCCTCATGCCATACCCTGTCAAAAGCCTTAGATATATCTAGAGCTACCGCTCTGCCTTCCCCCGCTTTGTCCAGTGATTGGTATATACGTTCAGAGATCACGGTGAGGATGTCTGCTGTGGAACGGGCTTGTCTAAATCCATATTGTTTGTCAGTCAGTAGTTTAGCATCTGTAAGATGATGGACTAGAGCATGGTTAATTATGGTCTCAAATATTTTGGCAAAAAGTGGGAGGAGGCTAATGGGGCGATAATTTGATGGGTCTGTCCTTTCGCCAGAATTCTTGAATACTGGTACAACAGAAGCAGTTTTCCAACAGCCCGGAAAGCAAGCTTCATTAAGACATTTGTTGTAGAGTTTGGAGAGAACTGGAGCTACTTCGGCTGAGCACTTTTTTAATAGCACAGCTGGGATAAGATCGGGTCCACATGCTTTTGAGGTGTCAAGGTTTTTTATGATAGCATGCACCTGAGCAGGGGTGGTTTTCAGATCGTCTAGTGTGGCGTCTGTCCGCATAGGAAAGTCAGGTAGGGGGTGGTTGGAAGGGTCCAGTGTGGAGTTTGAGGCAAACCGACTGGCAAGCATGTTAGCCTTGTCGGTTGCTGAGGAGACAACCTCGTGATTGTTGGTTAGTGGGGGAATTGTTGATTGCCCATTATTTACTACACTGTTGTAGATTTTCCAGAAGTCTCGAGTTCCTAGTTTTTGTGCTTCGATGCGCTTTTTAGTGGTTTCCGTAAATTCTCTCTTAGCTGTCGCTATTTCTTTCTTAACGTTATTTCTAGCTTCTATATACTTCAGTCTGTTTGAACTGGACTTATGTCGGTTAAACCTACGGTATGCATGCTGCTTTTGAGTAATGGCAGTTGCACAAGTCGACGTAAACCATTGGGGAGAGTGGGGCTTACTGTAAAATTTCCGCATGGGAACATGCGCTTCGATTGCAGTTTTGAACCAGTCAGTGGTCTCGTTTGCACACTGTTCAGCAGGGAGAGAGAAAATATTTTTCCATGGAGCATCTCTAATTAGTTCCCTGATGGCTTCCCAGTCAGCCTTATTATAATATCTCGTTGTTTTGAGCACTGGCTCTTCAGTTTTGGGTCGAGAGTTTAGGGCGATTTCAACCATTATCACTGCATGATCAGCGTTCCCGAGTGGGCTGTGGGCCTTCGCTATGCAGTCATCGGGAACTGTGGTCAAAAACAGATCTAGAAGTGATGCGTGTTGTTCTTCCTGGTCAGGGAAACGGGTTGGAAACTTAACAATTTGAGATAGGGAGTGAGATATAGCGAAGCTATGGGTTGTGCTGCCCGCTGCATCTGTGTGAGTAGAGAATCCAAGCCAGTTTTTGTGGTGGACATTAAAGTCTCCAAACACATGTATTTGTGCGCTAGTGTCGAGGGACAGTGCCGTGTCTATGCTGTCAGATACTTTGTTTATTATGGAGCAGTCCTGAGTCGAGGGAGAGCGGTAGAGAAAATAATAGTAGCTAATACTGTGTTGCACGTTTAGTCTAAAGCACATAAAGGCTTGATCATCTGTTTCTAGGTTTGTTTCTCTAGTCAAGGGAAGGGTATTACGAATGTAAACTCCAAGTCCGTGCATATGTCTGTCAGAGTCCTTACGGCAGAGTGGGAGATATCCATGCATGTTAAAGTGGTTAGAGGGAATGGAGGAGTGTAGGTTAGTCTCACTTAGTGCTAAGATATCCGGGGTATTTGTTAAGAGAAATGCTTCAACATCAGCTAAGTTAGTTCTAAGCCCACGGATATTTGTGAATGAGAGCCTCAAGGGAGGAGGCAAGTTGAATTTGTTTGTCCCTAATCCTGGTTTAAGCTTATTTTTAGATTGTACTGTCGTCATATTTTTTTTAAGAGTTTCGGTAAGGGGGAGCTAAACAAGAGGTTATGCGGAGCTTCAGACATGCATCACAAGTAGACCATCAGCTGACCTTTCTCCAATTGGGATTGTGGCCTCAGGAAAGCCCACCGGGGATGAGTGCAGGGTCCCTTTCCATGCGCGTCATGGCACTGCAAACAACCCGATATTATTCAACTGTTGATGGAGCAGCCGCTCTAAGCGCTACCAAAGAGTTAGGGCTCCTGTACTACCAGTCGGGAACAGCAGCCAGGAACTGTCAATCCGGTACCCTCAACCCTTTAGAAGAAGGTCAACCCAATCTAACCGCTCAGGCATATCTTATACTCAAGCACTCTCAAATGTTCAGTTTTAGGGGTGGGGCATGCTGGGAATGGGGAAGAACGGCGTTCATTGCCCTAGCCAGGAAACAAGATCTACCGCTGGGTGTTTCTGTCGAATCACTGAGATATTGTTCTGTTGTTGGTTATAGATTATGTAGTCACATTTAGTCAAGTCATTCCACAGCTGGTAAAAAGAGATTGAGTTAGTCAAAAATATATACTTGGAACTAATGAGTCAACTTCTCAAGTGCACTGATAATTTTTCTTTAAATATATAAAAGATATAAATAGGATTTAAAAGAAAAGCTTTACAAAACAAATGGCGTCATATACGAGGATTGTTCCAAAAAGTAAGGCCTCCGATTTTTTAACTGAAACTAAAATGTTGAAGGGCTACGAAGATGGGAGTGTTACCATCAAAATGAGCAACCTTTTGTGCCATAGAATTTATTTTTCTACATAGTTACCACCGTTCTGAATGAACTTTTGCTAGCGATGAACGATGCCTCTGCCATAAAAGTGTGGAATGCACTTTGTCACTCACATCTCAGGTACCATTCTGAAATCAAGGAACTCATCTCACTGTGCTGACATCAACTGCGTCGGCTTTGTAATCTCTCAACAAGTGCCGGTGAATGTTGATTGGTTTTTCTGAATAGAAAAATTAAATAACACATCTCTGCTTCTGACACATATCCATGACAGGAGTTGCTTTTTACAGTTTCACACCGTCAATATCTGCAACAGAGATTTAAACTTTCAAGTCATGAATGCATAAGTTCAATCATCATAACAATGCAATTTGCAATCCTCCTCTGATCCATTCATGCAGCATAAAAACATAGGAAGTATTACTCTTGAAACATCCCTTATAATTTAATTATATAACCCTACATATAAATATAAGGAGAGTTACAGGATTCAAATATCTTTAACAGTAAAATTTTGAGTTTTTTTCTTTTTCTTTTGTTATTATTCAGACTACCATTCTCATCTTAGTTGCTATTCTACTCCCGTGAATCAAATAAAGGGTTCAGCTGAAAATTCCTTATCGGTTGCAGAGTTCAAAAAGATGCACCCGAAAAAAGATTATAGATTACATCAGCTGAAGTCTAGTAAAAATAGCTTGGTGATTAAAGTCGAATATAAAATGATCAATCTCCATGTAAAAAAAAAATTCTTAAATAGTGTGAAGTTTAACAATTACAACAAAAAAACAAATTGTAAAAAATTATTTGTTGGCCAACAATCACAAAGTTTGTAGCACTATGATGACCACTTCCTGGATCTCAACATTATGTAGATATTAATCCTTGTCTAAAAACATTAAGGGTTATTTCAAATCAGCATGAAACTGAATCAACATACTTTCCATTTCATAAATACATCACTTATTTTGAATTCTACGGTTTGTTGATTAAAAAAAAAAATTCTTTCCACCTTTCACCAATAAAATCCGTTGTCAAGATATACACACACATTATATATATATTACTCCTAGCTCATCATACATCTGGAGAGAGGTCAGCTATCTAAAGAGGGTTTTTGGGGGGAGGAAGAGTCTTTACTTTTTTTTTTTTGTTCTTTACAAGTGGGTTATTGCTTATCAAGGCTTGTGGGCCACTAGAAGATAAATGTTAAAAAGATTGTTGCTTAGACTAAGAATTCGAAACAATGAGTGGAATGGACAGAATTTTACTTAATTTGACTTTATTTTTCAAGAGGATAGCTAGACAAGTGTTTGCTTAGACTTGAAAACAACCATGTTCTAGTCGGTTGGGAAGCAGATTCATGGTATCCTGTTTTACAGGAAAGAAACTTTGTTCATAGAAGTTACAGTTGGTTTTTGGTACAGAAAGGAAGAAAGGAAATATATCTTTGCTGTGGTTGTAAACAAACAAGTTCCGTGAATGCTCCAAGCAAGAAAATGAAAGGAAACTATAATAGTTTTCAGTGAACATAAACTCATAGTTGATTGCAGTTGTTTCTTTAAATAAATGAAATATATATATATATATATATTGCTCTTTGTCTGGGGGCATCACATGGTTGAGAGAAAATTATTCTCAATTAGCGTTAAGGTAATGCATTCTGCTCATAAAAGCTTAGAATTGAGTCTTCAAACTCGAGGCCCTGGTAGGTTCAGCTGCGCTGATGAGGTCTATAACGACGAAACATCCATAACTAATATATATATATATATGCTAGCAAGGGGGGGGGGTTACCCGGCGTTGCTCGGGCGTTTGGAGGTATGTGTGGTTTTGGGTAAATCCAAACTCCGAGGGGGGGGGGGGTAAAATGAAAAAAAAAAGTTTTGATAGGTGAGTATGAGGATCGAACACGAACCCTTGACGCAAAGTTGGAAATTAAAGTGTGAAAAATAAAAAATGTGCGACGTTAACCATTGGGCCACCGTGACATACAATGGAGACACGTTTGAATTTATTTATTTAACTATTAAAAACAGGTGTCCGCAATAAAAGTTAACTCTGCTGCTTCCATTTGACCTAATTAAGAAGGTCAAATAGAAGTCACGCAGTTAACTTTTGCTGCGAGGCAGCATTTGCGTTTGTTTACCCAAATTTGACTTTTTTTTCCCCCACACAGAGGTTGGGGAGGGGGAAACCAGCTCCCAATTGTCCAGATTGAATAACAATTGTCTGATATACAACATTGATCAAAGCTGATTGCTTCTGGACGTTTCCCGGCGCGATGCTTTTTGAATTAGTTTCGCTTTTTATACGAAAAAGCCGAATCAACACGTGAGAAGCCCAAATAGCAATAATTTTGTAAAAGTTGCTGTAAATAAAATCTAGACGCTAGACACGTTCCCAAATCGTAGATATTATATAGGGGGTATATAAACAGTTCTAAGCAATAGTACCCCCCCCCCCGGGAGCGCGTGCAAGAAAAGCCTTTGCAAGACATACACGAAATGGTCACACACATTTCGCCTTTTATATATATATAGATTAGCCAAGACCCCAATTCCTGTTTAACTTGTGACCCATTAACATTTAAAATGATTAGACTTCCTTAAACAATGAACTGATGATACCTTTTAACCCAACTGCATTATAGCAGAATATTTTTCCAGACCAAACAAAGAATTTTCTTTTGTAAGGCAAACAAGTTTATATACAAAAAAAAATGTGTGACACATTAAACTAACAATAGACAGAACTGGTGTTTCTATTAATTTGAATAAAAATACATGAATTCTGAGAAAAAAGAAAAAATAGCAATGAGAAAGAACAGTTGGGTGACCGAATAAATATTGACCCAATTCTTTTCATACAAGGATTCTAAACTTGGTGAAATACAAACTTAAAATTAATTTGTGAAACTTATAGTATTACTCGCTGTTGGTTCCATTTTTGTTTTACTTATTTGTATTTTTATTTTAAATGACAGTTTTATTTATTTTTTCTCATACAAAAGAGTCACCATTTACCAATGGCCAAAAGCCATTCAAGGATAAGTTTCCAAGGAGACAACACTGTGATCATTGAACAAAATTTCATTAAGAGGACAGTTATTTTTGGTTGTATTGTTTTATGACATAATCCTTTTCGCATTATTTAATGCCAAATGCATTAACTTTGGAAAAATTTTTTATGCTTCAAGTTAATATCTACAAATATTTATTCATGTTGTTTAGTTTGGTTGTTTTGTAGCGAAAAATTGTTTGTTTGTTTTTTTACTTTGTAGAGTTTTGTAAAAAGAAAAGAAAAAAACATGAATGTTTAGTGTTACTGGTGTTATTTTTTTCTTTCCCTTTGCAAAACTCAATCATGTTCTGCAAAACCAAAATCAACATTTTTCCACAACAAAAAAAAACAACAACCAAACACTGAATATATATTTGAAAATATAAACTTTATAAATAAAATTTTTCCAAAAATAACTAGATTCGACAATAAATAATTGGAAAAAGGTTGATATGCCATAAAACAAAACAACCGAACTAAACACAATGAATAAATATTTGTAGATATAAAGAACTTAAAGCATAAAACCTTTTTCCGAAACTACTGGAGTTGGTAATAAATAACCTCGAAAGAGTTGATATGCAGTAAAACAAAACTATACTAAACTTCATTAAGTGTATTTTCAGAAAACAAATTTACTTGAATATGATTGGATAATTGCTTAGATTTTTAGTTCCTGTTTATAAACATTATGAAATTCGATATACAATATATGATAAAAATCTCAAGGTCACAAAGCGGATGCCCTTGGGTGGGTGGGGGGATGAAGATAAACATATTGAATTTTATAAATTAGATTAATAGTTGGTGTTATTAATTTGTCATTTTATTGTCCTATCATTATACACAAATTTACAAGATTTTTACAACATTCAAATGATATTTACAGTAATTAAAGCTATTTCATAAAAATAAACGCAAACTGCAAAAAAGAAAAAAAAATACTTAAACTAACAACAAAGGAAGAAACCGCCTGGCTGACTGGCTTCACCCATTTTCTTATTTTATGGTTTTTCAAATTCAATGATGGCTTTGATTCTGTAGGCAAAACGTTTTTCACTTGTGCTTAAATGTTCCTCTACTGCCTTTTGTGGGCATGACTTGATTTTCAACAAGTTGCCATCAGTTTTTAAATTGTTTAAAAAAAAAAAAAAAAAAAAAATATCTCACACCACTGCTCAATTTCATTATGATCTATTTAAAAAGATGAATAAATTAGCATCCAAATTATCAAGATGTTAGTTTATTTATATGAATAAATGAAAAACTTTTAGTCATGTGTTCACAACTTCTGAATTTATTATTTAAAATTTTGGTTTCAAGTATTTTAAGTAGCAAACTTTGTGAAGCTGACAAAGCCAGTCATAATAAAAACAAACAAATTCAATATGTACATTTATTAAAGTTTTGTTCAGCACAATAACAGCATGGTATATGTGAGGAAATTCTGTAATTTTGGTGCATCTTTACTATAGTGTCATCCAATCAAATCATATATTTTCAAACAAAGGCATTTCAGGCCAAAACATTACGTACTTGCATGTGATGTCGAAAATAGAATAAATTTCAAATTTTACAAAAACATTGTCCAGTAGAAGACATGCTAGAGCTAATTTTCATATTATAATTAAAATTTTTATTGAGAATAAGCAAGATGGCTGAAGAAAGCAGTCATCTCTCCCTGCTTTCAAGCATCTAAAGGGTTCATTTACAGTGAAATTGCAACTTTGAAAAATTCTGTTCTTAGTAATTTCATACTGAACCATTTTTTGTCATTTTTGGAATTCATACCGATTTCAGCATGATATGTAAGTACATAATGTTTTTCTCTGAAATGCATTTTTTCGAAGGCACACTATAGTAAAGTTGCACTGTAATTTTAAAGCATTTACACTGTCAATTGAAGAGTTTTCAATTTGGCCTTTTGTTAATGGTTGGTTGGTTTTTAATGGCATATCGATCCTGTAAGGTTATTTAATGACCTGAAAGATTTTTTTTATCATTTGCAATAGTATTGGGTTATTATATATATATATATATATATATATATATATATATATATACACACACACACTAGATCCCCCTGCCCATACCTAGTATATCTTTTTGCTATTTTTTTTACTTAAGTCTAACTTACCGTTCATATTGGAAATGTCGACATTTATAGGTTGTCGGGCATGTTTACAATGAATAAACACTCCAATCTACCCATGTTAAGAATGGCTCTCGGAATAGACACCCCCAACCTCCCCATGTTAACAACGGCTTTTGGAACAGACACCCCCTAACCTTGTCAGCATACTCGAAAGCCTATAAAAGTTGACATGTCGAATGTGAACGATGAGTTGGACATAATGTAAAAATGTACCGAATTTAAAAGGGAACAAAATTTAAATTTCCATTCCATTTTTACAACAACCGCAGAGCAGAGCATTCTCCGCAAATTTTACCTAACTTAAAAAAAATAAATAAATAAATAAAAATAACATTAATACATTAAGTAAGAATAATATTTAGGTTTGGATATAAATTCCTAAACTCATTTCACACTAAATAATTTAGGTGACTGAAATAGGAATCTCATTGAATCATTAATTTCCTGAATAGTAAAAAAGATGATCCACAATGGTCAATTTGCTGTTAATATCCATTTTTCGATGAATATTTGAGAGGAAAGCGACATGTGATTAATTTAAATTAAATTTCAATCACATGGTTACATTATCAATAATCACATGATTAAACCCATTTAAAATTTACCCATATTGTAAACACATTAAGCGAAACCACGGCCTGCCGTGGTGAGACTAAAAGTTCCTTTTAGTGATGTCACGTGACGGCGGGCGGTGATAAATATGTCCCCAAATAAAAAAAATGCCCACATCGTTACAAAGAAAACCACTTATTTATTAAAGAAAAATTAAGTATAATGTTATAATTAAAAAGAGATATATAAAAACATGCATGTGTGCAGTAAAAATATTATACCAAAATGTCGAAGCAATCGGTCCAGTGGTTATTTAGATCATTAATAACTAACGAACCAAGAATTAGATTTTTTTATGTATATATATATATATATATATATATATATATATATATAGATATATATATATAGATATTGATAGGAATATTTGGGAGATGGGTACAGAGATATTTGTGTTTGGAAAATTTTCTTGTGAAGTCTTGTAAATTTCAGAAAATTGAAAACATGTGAACTTAGTTATACTGTTTCGTTAATGAATGCTTCGATTTTATGAAAAGTTTGGATTCAAGCATTTATGATCACCTGACAACACTTAGTTGTATAAAACTCAGCATAAGTAATACCTAATACTCATTGACAGCGTGGATCTGAAATGTGTTTATGCACGATGTTGACCCAATTCTCTTGTAACAAAAATTCATTCTTTAATTAAACCCATCAAACCTATTAACCCCTTTTTTAAGACTTTATGCCAAAGCTACTTTTCGCATTACAAAGCAGATTTTCATAAAGAATATAACGGAGGGCTTGTAATTATATCCTTCAGTTCTCACATTTCATGAGGAATTTTTTTAGACAAAGGATGTGTGGAATCTATCCATATAATGCTTATTGCTAGCTAGTTTTTGATTGTAAAGTGTTTAGTTTTTGATTGTAAAATGTTTAGTTTTTGATTGTAAAGTGTTTAGTTTTTGATTGTAAAGTGTTTAGTTTTTGATTGTAAAGTGTTTAGTTTTTGATTGTAAAGTGTTTAGTTTTTGATTGTAAAGTGTTTAGTTTTTGATTGTATGTAAAGTGTTTAGTTTTTGATTGTAAAGTATTTAGTTTTTGATTGTGAAATATTTAGTTTTTGATTGTGAAATATTTAGTTTCATGCAATGGTATAAAACAGGTGAAAGCCTTTTTTTTTTTTGTAAAATTTAAGAATTAAACTTCTTTAATAAATATTTCCAAAATTTCAGTTTATTTGGAATATTTTCAAAGGTTTTTATTAGTGAGGCGATGATTCCAATATTTTTATAGATTCCATACTAAATTACTGATTCTGATTCTAAATCTCTAAATATTTAACCATAAAGTTGTTCTTTATTTCAGATTACCATAAAAAAAAAAAAAAAACATGTTAAATGTGCATACATTTTCTCAAACGTTAAAAACACATTGAGAGGGATGGGGGGGGTTATAATTTCAGTTTTACTGGTAGTTTAAAAATTAATAAATATTTATTATTTTATTATTACTCCCAGCAGTGGAACACTTATAAACAAAATCAAATAAAAACGATAATTAAAAGAGTCGTTTTTAACATTGGAAAATGGGCACAAATTTTTCACATTCCAAATTCTGATTTTTCCAATTCACGATTCTGATTAATCATTCAAACACTAGTTTTTATGGTGCATAATGTATGAATACACTTCCATTTGAAAATTAAAATATTTCAGATTTGCAATGAATTTGATCCAGAGATCATTTGTTAATCATATCAAATCATGTGTGATTTTGCACAAGTACAAGCTATATAAATATAAATAAAAACAAATGGATAAAAAAAAAAGTAGACAATACAGGAATACCTGTTTGTCATTCAGTTTTGTATGACTAGCCTGATCCATTCCTGTTCTGACAGAGGCTACAGGATTGATGGCCTGTCTGCTTGATGTTTCTGACTGGTAGTACAGGCTTCCTAACTCTTAGGTAGCACTGAGCAGCAGCTCTACTAGCAGTTGAATAATATTTGGTAACTGTAGTGTTTGGAATGAGGCTACAATCCCATAGATACAGGTTTGACTAATAGTCTACTTATGCGTACTTTTATCCACTCTTATCAATTGTGTTGCAGATCTACGCGGATAAAAGTACTTGGTACAATTCAATTGTAAAAGTTACACTTCTGGAGGTTGAAGATTCAATCCTCAGTGCGACACTCGAAATACAACTGTGAATTGCTCATGACTTCTATCTAGTCTTGACTTACGGAATTATAGCATGCTACTTCCATGAATTAAATAAAAGGTTTTCTTCGATATTCCATACAGATTCCCGAGTTTGACAAGATACACATGAAGGTCATGATTACATTGACTTAAACATGAAAATAACACTCAAGATAAGAATATTAGTCCAAAGAATCAAAATGCAATCAATCACCCACAGTGATCAAAACCCTCTATCAAAACATATGAAGTTGGTTCGTTGTTCTATGGCATATCAACCCCTTTTTAGGTTATTTAATTCCAAATTCAGTAATTTTTTAAAAAAGTTTATGCTTCAAATATTTATGCATGGTGTTTGGTCTATTTTTTGTTTTTTTGTTTTATGGCATATAACTCTTTTCGGGTTCAATCATTTTGGTCAAGTTCTTTATATCTTCAAATATTAATTCATGGTGCTTAGTTTTGTTTTATAGAGAAAAATTATTCGCTTTTTGTAAAGGTAAAGAAAAAACAATAGCATCAATGTTTGGTGTATTTAATTCAGGAAGCAAGATATCTTCAACAGCCTGATCTGGTAGCACCAGAAACAAATATGAAGACCAGTTTTAAATGGTCATGATCAATATACGAGCAACACAGATAGTGCTCAAATTAGCAATATTATCTATATAAAATAAAATGAAAGGACAGCGATAGTCAAGATTGTCTACTCTTTTTGACTTCCAGTTTACACTCAGTTTGGCTGGGTAATTGGACAAGGCCAAGCATATAAGAAAGCCATTTTTAACATGGCAAAAAGGAGGGAGTCATGTTATCCAAGAAAAATCAGAAGGTTCACTATCAAAACATATGGAGTTGGTTCGTTGTTTTATGGCATTGTTGTTCCATTTGCGGAGAAGAAACGGGAAGTTAAAAATAGCAGATAATCTTGACTATAACCGAAAGGACTCGATAAGAAAGAAGTGAATGCTTCAATGATAAGCATTCGATTTTTGGACACCATAGAAACTTACACCAGAAAATTGAAAAGAAAGACCCCGGAAAAAAAAAAAAAAAAAAAAAAAAAAAAATTATATATATATATATATATATATATATATATATATATATATATATATAAAGGGAAGAGAAAAAGAGTGGGAAGAAAGAAAATGTAGAGGGAGGGTAAGTAGAGTCGATAAGGTTGGGCTTGCATTCAGAGTCATAGTAAAGAAAGCATGTTTCCTCTTGAATAGGGGACTGCAACGCCGAGATTACAGAATGCAGACTAAAGATAAGAACAGGATATAAATTGCATCAACGATTTCTTGCTCTTCTTTTTAACAAGCAACGCAACTATATTTAGCTCAAACTGATTTTATTATGAATAGTACATATTTAGAAAAGACACAAAATTTACAAAGGAAAATATGCAAATATTAACAAGGAATTTATTTTTGTGTTTTATTAGAAAACTAGTATGGTTACTTGGCATTGCTGAGGGAGAGGGGGTGACAAGAACAACAAAGCAGAAGAGATTAAAAAAAAAAAAAAATGTAACATAAAACTTCTATTTACCTCTCCCTCAAGAGATTTCCCTTCCTCCGACAAAGATTACAGATACTACACTTTGAAACATTTATTCGCACAAAATATAAAATTTACACGCGGAACAAATTAGGCATAAAACCATTGAAAAGTATGGAAAAAACGAATTGTTGGTCATTCTTAGTCACCACACCATTATTAAAACTGTCTTGTAAGTAGAATCATCTCAGTCACTACAATACCACGTCTAGGGGTTGTCCTACTCAAGATATCCCCAAATGTTAGAAAAATTTATTGTTCATAAATATGCCTATACACAATTTCATTTGAATAACACTTTGATCCTAGCCTGAAGACCAAGAAACTGTAGTTTCAGACAAAAAGTTAAAAAAACAAAAAAAAAACCAACTTACTAAATGTTAACGTTAAATGTTAGCCATTTCCTAATCCAGCATGCAATGGATGAGACATGGTTGCTCCACATCTTACAGATGTAAAATCTTGCCATTATTATATTATGAATATTATTACACACAAATTCAAACAGCCATTCTATAAAAGTAGTAATCTTCAAATTTGAAGCTTTGTGAATCACCATTCTTTCAGGAAAAGGTCATCTATTTCATGAATTTATTTAATACCATAGTAGCCATAACAAATGACTGGAGAAACTAGCCGATCTGTTTCTGATCAGCTTATCTGCGTATTCTGCCTAAGAGATAAAAACATTAATCTCTAGTTTTTTGTTCTCTCAGAGATCAAAGTCTTGAATTTTCAATGGAGAGGTTATAGTCGTATAAAACCTTTAAAATTCTCCAGAGAAAGTGAAATTTGGGGAATATTTATTAATTGCTGTCTAATAGCTATTATTAAAATTTCATAAAACTCTGAGGTATATAAATTTTCACAGAACTAAATATAGCCCAGATAATCCACTCTTACGTCTAACAGCTGTGTCCTATTATTCATAATGATCAGGTAATTAGTTTATCTTCCTTAGGTGGATTGAATAGACTTCCTTCGAAGGAGGAAGTTTCATGGGAATATCAAATTTGCAATTGGTTCCCAGTTGCATGTAATTAGTTTAGGATTGAATCATTTGCATATAAAGATACATAACTTTATAAAAATACTAGAAGAATACCAGTTACAAGCAAAATTAATTTGGAACCACTTCTTTCTAAGAACTGCACGCCTTTGGAACCCTTCCATTTGCCTGCTTCCCAGCTGACTATAACTTGGTTGTCTTCAAGTCCAACATAAACAAATTCTTGATGAACTGCCCCCCTTTAAGTAATCCAATTTACCAAATTTCCACTACTAACGATTACTACAATATTATCCCATTGACTACAGTACACTATAACCCTATCCTCGAGTGGCCTCCGGGCCTTGATAAGTGGTGACTCCTATGTAAAAAAAAACAAAACAAAAAATAAAAAACCTTTTTGTTACAAAGATTAAAATCAAGATATAATAATACTAAACCTTATGTTTAAAATCCTTTACATGATTTTGATTGAAGAAAATATCCAAAATTTAAGGCTTAAGCTTCAGGGATCTTAAAAAATTGAAAAATCAAGAAATATCACATTGTTTATCACTAATAATTATGACTGGAATACAATGTATATCTTATACATTTGAATCTTCAACAAGTTTTACCAAGTTTTGCCCTGCTCCTAAAAACTTTAAAATACCCCAAAGAAACTAAAATTTGAGAAATATTTATAAATTGATATCTAAATACCTATTGTTAAAATTAAAAAAAAAAAAAAAAGTATTTGAATTATGAAGGGCGTCCACGTCCTTTGTACAAAAATAAATTAAATATAGCCCATATTATGCCTAGCAGCTGTTTTTCAAAATTCACAATGATTGATTAATTAATTTAAGACTGAATTATGTACATACATATATATATACATATATAACTAGCAGGTCGCCCGGCATTGCCCGTTGTAAAATATGCTTAAATATGATATTTTGATTAATGCATAGTTCATATTTATTATACTAGCGGGAGTACCCGGCGTTGCCCGGGTGTTTGTAGGTGTGTGTGTTGGGGGGGGGGGAGTAGATCCAAACCCTATGTTAAACTTCTTTTTTTTTGGGGAAAAAAAAAACAACAAAAAAAAAAACGAACATGATTTAAAAAGAAAAAGTAAAATAAAAAAAGATACAAAAAAGTTTTGATAGGTAGATAGGATCGAACCTGGAACGTTGAGGCGAATACCCAGTCGCCTACGAAAGGAAAGTAACTGAAAGCAATTTCAATCTAACATTTTTAAATACCAGGTGCGCGGCGAATCTAATTAGGTCAAAGGAAATAAAAACCGCACTCAATTTTAACTGTGGGATAGGTCTTTTGAGTTTGTTTTTTACCCAAGTTCGTCTGGTTTTGTTTCCCCAATGTGTTGGGGAAAACCAGATCCCTCTTTATTAGGGGAGTGTCCAAATGAAAGCAATTGTCTGATATGACGGTGAAAACCGACACTGACCAAACGTCCATCAGCCTGTAGCCGAGAACTGATCATTAGTTTCACATCAGTTTTGCTTTTATACGAAAAATCCGAATCAACACTAGAGAAGCCGATATAGCAATAATTTTGTAAAAGTTGCTGTAAATAAATCTAGCCGCGACGCGCTTGCAATTCGTACATATTATGATCTACATACACGGTATATAAGAAGTTCTAAGCGATAGTACCCCCCCCCCCGGAAAAAAGCCTTTCTTCGACATACAAAAACTCGTGCGTGTTTTGCCATACATATATATAAGATTATATTGGATCCAATATATAGTAATGATTTAAAAAGGTATTAAAAAAAAAAATGAGCCGTGCACCACTACCGAAAATTGAAACCAAAATATTTAGCTTACGATTTACTTTTCCCTTTGACGTTAATGATTGTACTATGAAAACATGTTTACTGCAAAGCTAAAAATTAAAACCTGAACCAATAGCTATTATGTTATGCATGCATATTCGTAATGCTGTCATTCAACCTTTCTCTAGCAAATTTCATTTTTTTTTTCTTCATTTTCACACATTTGCACTATTTTCCTGGCTAAAACCCAAATATAAAGTTTCATGTCTACAGACCAAAAACTGACAAAGGAGTTTGGTAGGTAAAATTTTTTAAACAAAAATATATATGCATACATAATATATATAGAAAGAATTTTGTGTTTACTATAAGCTTCTTACGCAAATATTACGCAGGTATAAATCATGTAGAACATTTGTATGAATATAATTACATGTAATAGTTAACTAAAGATGATTATCCCATTAGAAAACCGAAAAACTAATAGGGAATTAATTAAAATGAATGTTTAAAAGAATATGCAAATTAGCTAGATCTTTTGCAGATAAATGCAATTCAACAACCCATATATAACAAAGTTGTATTTTCTTTTTAAATAAATAGTAAAAAGGGTTTTTAATATGAATATCAATACAGACACACACAAAAATATCCTTGTGAGGATTTGTCAAACTAATATATATATATATATATATATATATATATATAAGGCAGAGTTTATTTTAGAGGACAGGACACAACATTTTGTAAATGTCATGTACATTGTTATTTTTTGTTGCACACTCATAAGAGAAATTGGTTGAAAGTTCCTGCCATTTTTAGTAATAGTGTATATGTACTTAGAACTTTCAGGCCTGTTAACATCTTCAGGGCGGTCATATTAAGAATTTTCCCTTGAATAGTATTAATGTATTTTCACTATTTTACAAAACGAATCAGTTAGCAATAATTACAGTACAGCAAATAAAACAGTTTTTTTTTAATATGTAATCTGAGATTCTCCAAAACATTGTTTTATTTTTTTTTTTTTTAAAGGGAGGAGCTTATTTAATTTTTTTTTTTATAGATTATTTTCAGCATCAATTGATTATACCATCTATTTTGGTTGATGTGACATTCCTACTCTCCCAGTTTTCTTCAGGTATACAGTTCATTTATAGGAAGTTATTTTTCTCTTTTTAAATATCACAATTATCATTGATTACTTGTGTAAGGTGATGTTTATAAACAAACTTAGGAACCAACAAACTGATCACTGACATAGTATTATTATTAGGGCTAGGACAACAGCATATTCTTTTCATTGTTTTCACTCTTGAGGGTGTATCCGTTGATATCTTATATGCTTTTATATAGAGTAATGTGGTTCTTGGTTGATTAACTGTGTCGATATATACACGAGAGTCAAAACAATGAACAGAATATTCTGTTGTCATAGCCCTAATTATTATACTAAATACAACTTAAAATTTGTTTCCCTAAAGCTTCTTTTCTATATGGTGATGATATTCCTGTCGATTTTGACATACAAGGTCCACCACACCAACTAAGTTTTTCAGAAATCCACACAAATGATTTGTTTATAGTGGTGATGGCTTTGTGCAGAACTAACTACACTTTTTGGTACAACTGCTAGCCTCAGTTGGTGCAATGGCTGCCACAAGACAGAGCAGACAATAGACCTCGGGTTTTCACGTCAAAGCTTGCTTTTTCCTAAATGCATGTCTTAACGAAGACTGAGGGTGCATCTCTCCCAATGGATTAAACGTGTCCCTAAAATACCAACCTGGAAATTTCTATGTCCTGGTGTGGTATATACAATGCCTAGCATTCTCAAATAGTCACCCATGTGGTACTGGCCATGCTCATCGTTGCTTAAATTCAGTGATCTGGCGAGAACCAGCGTGTCAACGTGATCATGGCATATCGTCACTTGGACGTAAGGGGCTACTATTTGGGACAATATGTAAGAAATGTTAAGATGTTGGTTTACGGTACATTTATCAATTTACGTGATTCTTACAATATGACATTTTCGTTCCATGATGGATACATATATCATAAAGATTATTTGACACTTGTGCACTAATGCGAAAGTACATCCTTTTTGGTTTTCAGTTAAGACATTTGGAGAGTGCATAACAGGGGCAGACAAATGTAATTTCAGGACCAAATTGAAAATCTCACAATAAATGTTTTTTTTTTGTTTTTTTTTTTAAATATATTTAAGAAAATTATAACACAAAATAGTTTTTTAAAAAACAAATTAGAGACTTAAAAATTTGAAAGACAAAATTCTGAAATTTTCGACTGCATAATTTTTTTTTATTGAAAAAGCTTTTGCTACACATTTATTAAATATAAATAAATATAAGAGACTTATAAACACAAAATAGAGTTTTCTGCCCATGATGTACACTTGTCTGCTCCTGCTATGCTCTCTCCAAATGTACCAACTGAAAACAAAAAAAGTTGTACCTTCACACTAGTGCACAAGTGCTGATTATTCTATATTTTTAATTAGGTTGAATTCTGAACAACAACCATGTAATTTATCTAATAATAATGATGTTGGGTATCCTACGCTCATGACTATACATTTTAATGATGAATCATTGTTTGAGGTAAATGCGCGGTGAACATCAAACACCATCAGAGGAGGAGTAGAGCGGGGGGGGGTGTAGATCATGTTGAGTAGACACATTGTTGGAATGTCAATAAAAAAATCTATTTTTATTATAAGTGTCACCACTTTCTGTGTGTGTATGTATTTCTCGTATCAATGTAACTTTAATAATTATACATTTCATTGGGTTTTTTTTTTCTATCAAATATCTACTGAAATCAAAAGTGCAACTACGTAAAGTACTTAAACGAACTTACAAAAAAAAAAATTACGATGATTAAATCTACCAGGATGCATTTCGATATATTACTAACCGAGCCAATCATGTTAATCTTTTGTTAATAGTTGAAAAACAGTGAATTTGTGATCTTTTGAAATTTGAATGCATTAAAAGTAATAATTCATGAAAACTAGCTTTAAAATTCTTAGCAAATCTTGATGCCCATACTATTTGGATTCATCTTGAGTGTTATTTTCACGTTTCAGTCAATGTAACCTCTTGTTGAACTCAGAAATTTGCCCATAATTTCAAACAGAGATAGCATCTCTTGTTCTGTCAGCCATGACTGGATAAAAGTCCTAATTTGCAATTGTATTTTCAGTGTCACCAGTACTGAGGATTAAACCTTCAACTTCCAGAAGCGTGTAACTTATAACTGAATTAACCAAGTACTTCATCCATTACACCATGGGTCCTTGCAAGTTCAACAAGATACACATAAAGTTCAGAGGTTACATTGATTGAAACGTTGTGAAAAATCACACTCAAGATGAGAAAAGTAGCCAAAAGAATCCAATACGAACAATCAATCCTCATCTAAAAAATTCAGAAAAAATAAAACGCTAACGTATTAAAAAAATGTAAATTTATTCATATCCAACCATTTTATAAATAGAGATTAGAAGAATATTATCTTAACAAAATTAGTTTTATAACAGTTTCGTTCAATGGACAAAACCCAAACTATAATAATTAAATTTAACCTAGCCCCCCCCCTCCCTACCTCCATACGAAGCAAAAATGAAAGTAAAATAAACAATAAAGCTTAAAACTTGAAATATAGGATCCTCAAGGAAAGGAGGGGGATTCTAAATAAAAGATTATGAGATTATCCCGGTGGTGTGGGGTGGAGAGAAAAAAAAAATCGATCCTTTTGTGTTCATTCTCAACTGTACAAAAAGATTTTTTTATTTTTGGTTTCACCACAAGGCAGTTTTCTTTTAATTAATGTGAGGACCCACCCCCCAAAAAAGGCGCACTCTGAACTGAGAAAAAAATAAAACTTCCATCAGTCTAGAAAGATTACCCCAAGAACAGCCAGCATATGTCAGAAATAAATGAATATATATAAAAAGTTGCAGTTCCTATCTGTCTGTTTATTCAAATACCCCCCTCCCCTCTGAGTTTTAGAGATAGACACATACACATTTTTAACTACATTAACAAAAGAAAATATCCCTATTAACCCGACAAGCAACAAAATCTCATGTCTTCACTACAAAGATCCCCCATTGCTGGAGAGTGTTCTACTCTAATAGTTTTTTCTCTTAAACTTTGGAATTCCCTCCCAGTTTCCTGCTTCCATAAACTGTACTAGCATGCAGATGTTTAAATGTAATGAGAGCAGATATCTCACTACTCAGCTTTCTACCTAGAGTGTCCCAGCATAAACATGGTCCTTAATTCACAATAGCCCCTTCTGACTCAGTGGCAATTTGCTTTGCTTGGGCTGAATAAGAGTAGAAGTTAAAAAAAAAAATGGAACCTGGAATATATGATGCAATTTCTGAAATATTAAAGATTTTATGGACTTTTCATGGTGGTATTATTGAAAGCCATCGTACGTTATAATGGACACCTGGAAACAAGGCACCGTCATCGACAGAGTGAAGAAAGATTTGGTATTTACCGCTCTTCACGGAAAGATGTAACACAAGGTGAAAAGGTGGGGATTGAAAGGTTAGCTTATTAGAGATGTGGACTGATCCATGAAAAATGATTTGGCAATTTTGTCGGAATTCTCCAGTAGAGAAGCCTCAGACAATTATCTTTAAACTAATATCTTAAAGTGATGAGTTAAGAAAACCATACCTCAACCCGACAGAAGCAAGACCAACATAGTCACAATGGCCCACATTGTTGGAAATGAGTCACCATCCACAATGACTATGCAATTCTTACAACTATGTACCTAGAAAACGAAGCTATTGAACCTGACAGTGATATGGACAAGGAGAAAGTAGTAACCTTGGTAAAAGTTAATCTCTCTAATGATTCTGTGTTAAACAGAGCCGAGAGGGAAAAGATAAAATACCAAGGTCTTATGTATGAGATGAAAACAAACTGAAATCTTTATATAGCCCCTCACGCCCAAGTGGCAATATGCCTTGTTTAGGGTGAAAAAAAGTGACATTTTACTTAGAAATGTAAACAGGTTCAGGGGCAGAAGTACACAAGAGTCCTCATTGATTCCAGTAGGTTAAAAACTATAAATTTACAGAAATTTATTTTAATAAATACCACTTTATATTCACACCTACCGCCAATCAATGCTGAGTGCATCATTAGGTGCCACTTAAAAATTTGAACATAAAGAAAAAAAGTCATATACTTGTTGATAAAAAGATGTGGGTTCCCATTTAATCCTGATCAATACCAGGTTTTCCTCTGGACCTTAAATACCATGGAATGTTTCTTAGTTAAGAAAGATTGAAGTAGTTCTCAATGGCTGTACATTCAGACAACACCTCATCAATGCAGATGTTCCCCAGAGATCAGTACTTGGACCTATATTATTTCTGATCTTCATTCCCAGTCCAATAATGTTTGAAATTGGTGTATTTGGTGATCTATTCCTGGCATGAGATAGCTGAATCTCTGAAAATAAGTGGGGGAATGGGACCAACAATTGATGATCCATTAATTGTATCAGACAAAACTTATTTCTTTTAACTATAAGAAACCTTTTCAACCAATTGTCATGGCTGATAGCCCCATTCCTGAGAATCTAATATTTAAATTCTTCAATTTGATAATCTCAAGCAATATGAAGTAGAATAAGTAGAAGATACTGCCAAGTCTGTTGCAAAGAAGTTAAGCTCCCTTTTCTAAGCTATAAAAAAACAAAAACAAAAGCTAGTATTTTAAAGCCACCATTTGCCCATATATGGAGTATTGTTTCCACATCTGGGTTAGTGCACAAAATTAGCACCCTCCTCCCTGGACAAGTTACAAAAGAATAATTTCTAACCTAATAGGTTCTGCATTGGCTGCCAAGCTCCAGCCACAGTCATATCCTTGTACTCGTTTTACAAGTACTTCTATGGTATGTACTAAAAGTAAAACACAAAACATATAGAATCGTGCGAAAATGTAATGTTTTGCCAGTATTTTGTTTCATTTCTGAGCGATTATAGACTCTCCAGATGCCATCCATTTCTTTCTTGTTCTCACCTAAGACTCCACACTATTTTTGTTTTAAACTAAATAAACACTTTAAAATAAGTTAAAACACAAACCAACTTATTCAGGTAGGAAAAAAAGTAACTTATGTTGTCTTTGGTAACATTTATCTATTTATATATAAAAGTGAACTTGTCTGTCTGTGTGCAGAACAGTCTACTAAACTACTCTTAATTTTTGGTCTACAGATTTGAACTTTGATGTGTAAGGGTGGAACAGATTCGATTTGGTTTTTAGCTAGTAAAAATAGCTGCTAAGGAGGCAAAATTGAAAAAATTGAAACCTGGCAGGCATAAGTCGACTAAACGTTATTTTCACATATGCACAAATATACATTTATACGTTTAACATTATTTTTTATGTTTTGATATGCATATGGACTTTGCTCAGATGGTAACAAATTATGCAGTAGCACTAAATCTTTTGGTTTCGATTCTAACTGATGGCAACCAAATCATATTTTTAAAAAATTTTGGAAATCATACTATATATTGGGTACAATATGAGAATTAATAGAGAATTGGCTCTATAATAAGAAATATGTATAAATTCAAATATCATATTCAATTGTATTTTACGACTAGGCAATGCTGGGCAGCTTGCTAGTATATATATAAAAGTGAACTTGTCTGTGTGTGCAGAACAGTCTTTACTAAACTACTGTCGATTCTTTATCTACAGACTTGAACTTTGATATATAGGAGATTTGGACCTGTGGAACAAATTCGATTTGGTTTTCAACTGGTAAAAATAGCTGCTAAGAGGTCAACATTGAAAAATTAGAACTCGGCAGCCGTAAGTTGCTTTAATGTGTATCCTCTACACATGTGCAAATATACATTTAAGCATGTAAAGTTATAATATACACATGTTCTTAGGTCAGATGGTGCTGAATACTGCTGGGGAATTGTGTTTTAGTTTCGATTCTAGATGATGGCACCCAAGCCATTTTTTTTCTTAAATCACTAATATATATATTAGGTACAATATAATAATAAACATAGAATTGGCTCTATAATAATAAATACGAAATATCCATCAATTAAAATATATTTACGCATATTTTATAACTAAGCAATGCCAGGGGGCCACTATTATATCTTGAGTACAATACTCAATAGCGATTTGGTTCTAATGATAAATATGAAATCTGCATAAATTAAACGCCATATTTAAGCATATTTTACGGCAGGGTAACCCACAGGGAGGGAGGGTGGGGACTGCTAGTTTGTTATATTTGTTTTTGGGGGCTACTTTTCCTTAGAATTATCTATACCTTATCATGTGGTACAAAAAAAAAAAAAAAAAAAAAAAAAAAAAAAATTCTTCGTTTCTTTTTCTCTCTTAGTTTCCCCTCTCTGTCCTGCTCCAAGTAAATCTGTCGACCTAGTCCACAAATTCCAAAATTTCATCATGACAAGTTTCAAGAAAAAATACACGATTAAACCCGGTTCTCCAACTTCCAACGTAGACCCCTACTACCATGTCTCCTTCTCCAACATCAGGGGTCTACGTTCTAACCTTCCAGAGGTTGAAACCCAATTACAGGAGACTAAACCAGACCTTTTATTTTTAAGTGAAACTGGCATTGGACAGGCTATTTCCCTTGATGAGTTTGCAATTACAGGATACTCTAACTTAACTTCTAAATCTGACCCCCAAGATCGCCATGGGCATGGAATATGTGCCTATATTAAAGATAGCTTTCCATGTGGGAGGGACATCTCCAGGGAAGATCCTAACTTACCTTATATGTGCTTCCGGGTTGCTTTAGCTCACACTACTGCATTTATATTTACTCTCTATCGCCCCCACAACAGCGGAGTTACTATCTTTCAAAGCATATCTGAGAAAATTGACCAAGTCCTTTCTACTTATCCTTCAGCTAACATTCACGTATGTGGAGACTTCAATGTTCACAACGTCGAATGGTTGACCCACTCAAACAAGACCGATGATGAGGGGAGGTTCTGTCATGATTTCTCCATTGCCTATGACCTCACTCAGATTGTTCAGGAACCTACCCGTGTGCCCGATAATGACGGCCAGTATGCGAGCCTACTAGACCTTTTTCTCACAACTTGCCCTGAACTATGTTCAGTTTCTGTTCTGTCGCCTCTTGGATCTTCCGACCACTCTGTTGTATCAATTAAGATAAATATGAAATGTAATAAGTCCCCAGACGTACCTCTTCATCGTACAGTATATCGATACACTAAGGCTGACTGGGATAGCTTCCGTACATTTATATCTGATCTACCTCTGCATTCCATGTTTAAAAAGGATGTGTCCTCTATAGTATTAGACCTAACTGAATGGTTAATTGTAGGTATTGACCATTTCATACCCTCTAAAAAATTTCAGCAAAAACCTAACAGCCAGCCATGGTTCTCTCCAGAATGTGCTGCTGCCATTGCGCACAGAAATCACTTTTTCCACTGCTTCAAACGTAATAGATGTATGGAAACTAAAGCCGTTTTCAGGACTGCCAGCAACCATTGTAAGAAAGTAATAAGGAACGCAAGAGAGTTGTATGCTCAATCTGTTAAGTCCAAAGTAGCTGAGCAGCGGCTTGGTTCCCACCAGTTTTGGCAAATAGCAAACAGAATCCTGAACAGAAGCGTGTGCTCCATCCCAACTATTATCAATGGATCTGAGGTAATCTCGTCAGCATCAGACAAAGCCAAACTCTTTGTCAAGAACTTTGCAGCTAATTCTACCCTTTGCGACCAAGACCGCCAACCCCCAATATTTCCTCTTGTATCAGAAAACACGCTATGTGATATACGTATATCTGTACGTGATGTTGCCAAGCTAATCAAAAACCTTGATTCCAGTAAAGCAACTGGCCCTGATGGTATTCCAATTATAGTACTCAAAAAACTTCAACCTGAACTAGCGCCCATACTTACAAAACTGTTTAAACGTTGTCTTAAGGAGAATAGTTTCCCATCTCCCTGGAAAATCTCATCAGTATGCCCTGTATTTAAGAATTCAGGTGATCGCTCATCCCCCTCTCAGTACAGGCCAATAAGTCTCCTGTGCGTCATGAGTAAGTTGCTAGAATCTGTATTAAATACAGAAGTAATCAAACATCTCAACAAAAATAACCTTCTTAGTGACACTCAATATGGTTTCCGTTCTGCTAGATCTACAGCAGATGTCCTTACAGTTATATCGCATAGGATTAGCAAATCTCTCGACGGTGGCAATCTTTCTAGGGCAATTGCTCTTGACATATCTAAAGCCTTTGATAGGGTATGGCATAAAGGTTTACTTCATAAGATCGCTAGCTATGGTATAGCTGGAAAAGTCTTCTCAATTATTAAATCATTTCTTTCTGATAGGTTCATAAGAGTAGTAGTTGAGGGGCAAAAATCAGAAGCTCACAATATTAATGCCGGTGTCCCTCAGGGATCCATCCTGGGCCCAACTCTTTTCCTGATCTACATTAATGATCTTCCAAATCATATCCTTACATCATTTGTAGACATTTATGCTGACGACACTACCATTTATGGTACCACATCTAAGACAGTAAACGAGCAAGTTCTCTCCAATTCTCTCTCCTCTGATCTTGAGCACGTAGTACAATGGGGAAAGGAGTGGCTGGTTACTTTTAATGCATCTAAAACCAAGCTTCTCTCTTTACATCATCAACATTCTAATCCACATTTGTCATCAATTGAAATGAATGGCTCTCGTCTTCAGGAGGCCTCAAGTTTTGACAAGCTTCTGGGCTTGACCATTACTCCTGATCTTAAATGGAACACGTATATCAAATCTGTTGCCAAGGCCGCTGGAAAAATGGTGGGATCTTTCTATCGATCCAGTAGATATCTCACTGCTGATGCTATTCTCTATCTATATAAGAGCCAGGTGCGTCCAAGGATGGAATACTGTTGCCACATCTGGGCAGGAGCTGCTAGAAAGAACTTGTCCTGCCTTGATAGAGTTCAAAATAGACTTCGTAGCCTCGTGGGAGATGTCCTTTTCTCCTCCTTGCAACCTCTATCTCACAGAAGAGATGTTGCGAGTTTGTCTCTGATGTATCGTTATTTTCATGGAAAGTGTTCAACTGAGCTTCAATCTATGGTCCCCCCTCGCCAAACTTTCACAAGAAACACTCGTCTAGCTGTAAACACTATCAATAATTTCCCCCACTCTTTATCTGTGCCTAAACCTAAACGTAGATTCCATGAACAAAGCTTCTTTCTTAGAACTGCACGCCTGTGGAATTGTCTTCCGTTTTCCTGCTTTCCGGCTGACTACAATATGGTTTTGTTCAAGTCTAAAGTAAATAAGTTCTTGATGAGCCGTTCCATATAAGTTATTAAATTTACCAAATTTTCATTACTAATGATTAATATATTGACCAACTTCTACTGTACACTCTTTAACCCTTATCCTTGAGTGGCCTCTGGGCCTTGATAATGTGGTGATGCCTTTGTAAAAAAAAAAAAAAAAAAAAAAAAAAATACCGCGAAATGTCCAAAGTCAAAGACGTTTGTTACATTAAAGTAAAACAGTTTTGACAAGTTTCATTTTAAACGTTAATAATAATTGGAAGAAGGGGGGGGGGACAAACCACGTGTTGCCATTCACGTATCCACTTGCTTTTGCCACAAGGGTAAAATTAGACAAGGTCAGTTTTGAATGTGTGAGGGAAAAACAGCTCTTTCCTAACCGCCCCCCCCCCTGAAAAAAAAGAAAAGAGGGGCACTCTGCATTAATACAAAATTGAAAATTGCAGTTCGAATATTAAAGTCGAATTTAGGAACCTGCACGGAATTTCCAACTGAACTTTTTATTTAATCCACAAGAGTAGATTGTTCTCATTCCGTCAGCCATGATGGGTAAAAATAATAATTTTATGTTATTCTTAATTATCGCCTGTAGTAAGGATTGAACCATCAAACTACAGAAGATTATCACTTAGAACTGATTGTTAGTCAATTGCTAACCGTTAGGCCATATGCCCAAGTTTTAAAAAATGCATGTAAAGATAGGTTACACTCGAGGATAAGGGTTAATGAGTGTACGGTGGTCACTGGGACAACAGCGTAGTGGTCGTTAGTGGCGGAAATTGGGTAGAATTTAATTTAAGAGGACGACTCAACAAGCACTTGTTTAGATTGGAAGACGACCATGTTGTAGTTAACTGGAAAGCAGGCGGGCAGTTCTAGGGGAAAAAAGCTTTGTGCTTGGAATTGGCGTTTAAATTTAGGCATAGTTAGAGTGGGGAGGGGGCTAGTGTCAAAGGAGGAGTTATCTCTCTCAACTGGAACAAGAAAAAAGTCAACAGATCGATTACTTACGGAATTGTCATGTCGAAAATAGTAATATATCCAAAAATTTACAAAAATTCATGGAGTATAATTACTTTTGTGTTAAAAAAATAAATAAATAACAAAAAGGTACTTATGCATTTTGTTACCGTACTGTTTTTAAATAGTATTTAAGTTTTATATTTTCAAGTTTTACAATATTTTTTTTTATTATCAAATTGTTAGGTGAAAGTACAGAATAGTTATAAAACACTTTCCTTTTCCCACGTTAAGAATGGTTTTCTAAATAATAACGTTATTATTTCAGCACAGTAACATAGGTGCCAAACAAATCTTTCGATATCAGCTACACGTTCGACGCCATTACGCTGTAATCTATATGGTTTCTGAGTTATATCCCGTTTCTGCAATCGGTAAAACTTGTGGAGAACACTTTGTTTTACGGTTGTTTTAAAATTGGAACGGAAATTCAAATTTGTTCAGTTTTAATTTTTTTTTTTTTTTTTTAAATTACACATAGGCCCAACGACCAACTCACCGTTCACATTCGATTCTATGGGTTTTCGAGTATGGTGACAAGGTTGGGGGTGTCTATTCCAAAAGCCATTCTTAACATGGGAAGATTGAGGGTGTCTGAAAGCCAATTTTTTTTTTTTTTAAATGATTAAAATGGAACGAAATTTAAATTTCCATTCCATTTTTAAAGCAACCGTAAAACAGAGCGTTCTCTGCAAATTTTACCTTACAATCTTCATGGTCTACGAAAAATGCAATTTTCCGAGAAAAAAAATAACAAACTTGTAACTAAATAACTTCTACTTGATGGATTTTCGTAATTTTTGGATATATTACTACTTTCGACATGATAATATTGTTTTTGATGTTCCAATCAGTATTCAGAGGAGCGTGATCTGCCGCACAATAAAAATAAGATGTTTAATTTTACCTTCGTTATGGGGGGGGGGGGGAGCAAGTAGATAGAGACACTTAGGGTCCGCATAGGTGTATCAGAATTTTGGGGGGGATTTTTTGACACCCCTAACACGAAACTGCGAATAAAATATAAAAAACTCGTAATTTCTCTTTTAAAAGTGGGTTGTTTATTTTCTTTATGGATTATGTTTCCAAAATAAACTATTAAAATTGTATATAAAGTAATAGAAATATTTTTTTATTTTTTAAAAAACAGTAATGAAATCAATTGAATTTTACGAGTTCAGTATTTTTCAATTTTTAAACTTTAAAAATCTATTCATTCAATTTTTACGATATTTTCAGGGTCAATGTGAAATTTTATGCTCTTTCCAATAAACCGAATATAATATTTTAGAAATACGTTTTTTTTTTTTAAATTCACCCCCCCCCCCATTTTGAAATGTTTATTAAAAAGTAAATTTACTAACCAAAGTTTTATATATCACAAATTGAAGATAAAAGATCAATAAATAATATATTCAAATTTAAAACAAAAAAGTGTTGTTTTTTTTTTTTTAGAAATTTACCTGTAAAGTCCTAAGTTTAAAACCTTGGTTGAATTACATTTTTCGAGTAGTTATAAGCTTGGAAAGACAGGGGGTCGAATTATTCAACATTTTTTCACGCATTCGTATGGTCAGTTTCTGACACACCTACCGCATGTTTCCGTGGCGTCAGATTTGTGTTAACTATACGAACTATGGAAAAGCAGAAGCAACTTAATGATTTTTTTTTTGTTTATCTTCTTCAAACTGCAATTAATAATTAATCTTTGTTATAATTTTGTTAGGTTTTAAGATTTACACAGTTTAACGATTAATAATATTATAAACATTTGTATATTAAATATGAAACACGGTTTTACTGAATGTTCATTTGGTTACCTACGGGGTTCCATATTTTGTTTGGTAAAAAGAGAAACAAAATATGATGTGGGGTGGGCGCTACAAAATGCATAATATTTGTGCAATAATATTTTCAAATTGGTTTTAATCTGGCGATAAAATAGCTGACAAGAGTCATGTTGATATTAAAACTTAAAAAAAAAATTTAAACAATTAAAAATCTATGTTGAAATAATGGAATTTTAATCGTTTTAATCTTTAAAAAATTAATGTTTACGAAGTTTCTTTTTCTTGGCAATTCAACTGATTATAGTATATATTAATTCGAAAAAAAAAAACCGCTATTAAAAAAAACAATGTTAAGTTTTATATCAATTTTTTAATTGCAACTTCAAGGTAAATTTTTGTTCAATATGTGGATTTAAATTTAAAAAAAAAAAAAATATTTTTTACTTCTTTGAACTCTTGTTTCATAATAAATAGAAATTTCGATAGTTTTAAATATGTTTTGTTCGAATTTCGAAAAAATAAATAGGAGGGGGGGGGCACGCACTAAAAAAATATTTCCCCTCGTATATTTTACGAAAACTGCATTTGGGTTTGTATTACTGTACACATAGATTCGAAAAAGTTATCAAAAAAACAAATATATAACAAATAAATGTTATCAAAGGCAAGATAAGTTACTTTTCTACCTAACTGGATATATTTTTTGTGTTTTTATTCAATGTAGCATATTTATTCAGCTCGAAAAACATACAGTGTTTACCGATGTATTGGAAAATTCAAGATGGCGTCTCACACCCTCTTTAACACCGTAAGTTTGGGAAAAGGTGTTATAAATAAAAAACTATACACAATACTATTAAAAACCCGCCGAATATATGTCAACCTATGTCACGGTAACATATATTGAGCGAGTTTTTAACAGTATTTTAACCGGTTTTTTATTTATAACACCTTTTCCCAAACTTACCGTGTTAAAGAGAGAATCAGACGCCGTCTTGAATGTTCCAATACATCGGTAAACACTGTATGCTTTTCGAGCTGAATAAACATGTTACATTGAATAAAAACACGAAAAATATATCCAGTTTGGTAGAAAAGTAACTTATCTTGCCTTTGATAACATTTATTTGTTATATATTTGTTTTTTGACAACTTTTTCGAATCTATGTGTACAGTAATACAAACCCACTGCATTTTATATGTAATTTCATTCTAAAATGGATAAGTATCGAAAATTTCACGAAAATCTGACCATTAGTTGATTTTTGCTAGATTTATTAAATACGGGTATGTTTTCACGTTCGGAATGTCTACTACATGGGAACGTTATTTTAAAGCGCCAATTATGTAAACACGATTTTCGTCTCACAATTTCATTATTTTCGTTCGATGAAAAAAAATTTTGTTTTAATTATTACTGGTTTATTTTGCCCTTCTTTTAAATGGCACAAAAGTTATACTGATAACATTAATTTATAATAAAGTTACATAGTGTTTACATATAGGGGTGGTGGTAATTCTGTGGTGAATTTTGGCAGTCCCAAAGACACTGAACAATAAAATGTTGGTACCAAAACAAACAGACATCATGTCACTGAGTATGTTTATTTTAAGAAAACAAGTTTTTAATCTAAAATAAAAGATATTTTCTGTGTGTGAGTAGAAGAGGAGCAGTAATTTTTGTTTTATTACTTAGTTGATGTTGGTCATGTTCTATTTCAGTCATATAGAGTGAATTCCGGCATTACATCGTAAGTAACGAACTGTTACTTAACACATGTTTTAGTAAAATAAATAAATAAATAAATAAAAAAAAATTAAATCTAAATAAAAAAAAAAAGCATTAAAAAACAAAATAAGCACGTTTCATCGTACACGTGAAATGCCGAAATGGAAAATAATCGATCGAAAAATATAGCCCCCATCTTTATAAACAAGTGGAGAAAAAGAGGCTAGCTAAGAAAGAGATAACTCAAGTTCAAGATAACTCAAGTTGATAATTTTCTTAGCTATATGGGCTGATTTACATACATTTTCTTGTTCAAGGCTGGTTTTGTTCTTTAAAATAAATATGCACTTCACTTCAGTTCGACTTGTTTATGGCGACTATATTTTTCCGGTCGACTTTTCATCGCGGATTTTACATGTACGATGAAACTTAGTGTTTTAATTTAATTTTTATCTACACAAAATTTATTATTTAAACAAAATATTGGTAGAACCATTACATTTTCGCGCGATTTGGTGATATTCATTGGAAAGGTTTCTATTAGTGTTTTGTTAATTTTTGAATGTTGAAAACTTGACATTACTTTTGTCTGAAAAAAAATCTTATTTCCTAAATCCTGGATTAAATAAAAGTTGTTAACAAAATAACGCAGAAACCCATTTCACTGTAAACAATTGATTGAAATAAGAATTTCGGGTTTGTATTACTGTCTGTACACAGATTCGAAAAAGTTGTCAAAAAAAAACAAATATATAACAAACAACAACAAATGTTTGATGCAACAAAACCACCATTTTTTAATCTAACTCAATAAACTTGACATTACTTTTGTCTTAAAGTAAATAAAAACTTTAAAATAAGTTAAAACTGCTTTTGGTAACATTTATTTGTATATTTATTTTTTCGCCCACTTTTTTGTTTTGTTAGCTAAATGGGTACTTATGCCGAATACGTGCTATTTTTAGATAAAAATTTTCCAGCTAAATGCAATTTTTACGATAGCTTTTGTGGGAAATTGCTAGGTGAAAATACAGAATAGTTACAAAATACCCCCCCCCCTCATCCCATGTTAAGAATGGTCTCTATTCTGCCTGCACGAGTAAAGAAAAAAAAAACTTATTTCCTAAATCCTGGATTAAATAAAAGTTGTTAACAAAATAACGCAGAAACCCATTTCACTGTAAACAATTGATTGAAATAAGAATTTCGGGTTTGTATTACTGTACACAGATTCGAAAAAGTTGTCAAAAAACAAATAAATGTTATCAAAAACAAGATAAGTTACTTTTCTACCAAACTGGATATATTTTTCGTGTTTTTATTCAATGTAACATGTTTATTCAGCTCGAAAAACATACAGTGTTTACCGATGTATTGGAAAATTCAAGATGGCGTCTGATTCTCTCTTTAACACGGTAAGTTTGGGAAAAGGTGTTATAAATAAAAACCCAGATAAAATACTGTTAAAAACTCGCTCAATATATGTTACCGTGACATAGGTTGACATATATTCGGCGGGTTTTTAATAGTATTTTGTATAGTTTTTTTTTTATTTATAACACCTTTTCCCAAACTTACCGTGTTAAAGAGAGAATCAGACGCCATCTTGAATTTTCCAATACATCGGTAAACACTGTATGTTTTTCGAGCTGAATAAATATGTTACATTGAATAAAAACACGAAAAATATATCCAGTTTGGTAGAAAACTTGCCTTTGATAACATTTATTTGTTATATATTTGTTTTTTGACAACTTTTTCGAATCTATGTGTACAGTAATACAAACCCGAATTTCCTGTCATTGCTATTTGATGTAACGCTTTGTTGCTTTGCAATATTTTTTTTTTTATTTATGTTTAATATTAGATACGCTTGCGTGACAAAATAAAAATTACGACTATGTTTGAATAACAGAAAAAAAAAACTCTAAGAGAATCAAATTATATGACGAAGCGATACTTTGTTTTGGTCCGCCATGTTTCATAAATAAGCGGAAGACAATTCGAACTATTCAAATCGCTAAAAATCATAATTATATATATATACACGCACACACACGTGTTTTTTTTTATAATCTTTGTTTTGTATTTGGCTTATAAACGTATAACGAATTTCACACACACATGCAAAAAAAAAAAAAAAAAAAATTACTTGATCAATTTACGTGGTTTTTGGAAGATATCTTCGTTCCGTGACGAGTACATGAAGATTTTTCTGCAATTCATTTCTTTCAAAATAGGTTTAATTCTAAATAAGCTCAAAATAATAATAAAAAAAGAAACAAAGAAAAAAATCGCATTAAAAATAAGATGCTGGTTAGAAAAAACCGGTTTATTTTGTTATTTTGGTTCATGAACGCAAAGCCGTGTGATGATACACAGTAACTACAAGTGACAACATTAGCGGCACAATCGAGTTTCAGTTCACACACAATAAATGAGGAGGCCTCTTTCCAGGTTCAAGAGAGACAGAGAGACAATGGATAGTCCCTGCAATGATGTCGAAAATCATCAGTAAAGCAAGCGTTGTGCAATTACCAACCGCGGCGCAGCAGCAGCTCCCCCTTAACCAGCATGACAAGAGTCCAGTGGCAAGGATAGTACAGGAAGACTGGAAACAATGCCGTGATAGACAAAGACTTGTTTCAGAGTTTGTTTTTTATCCTAGACTAGTTGCACAACCAAGGCTTGAGGGTTTAGTTTACACAACTATTGAATCCATAGCACAACGGAGAAAAGGGTGGGGGGGCGAGTATATGGAGTTGTCGTACTTATCCTAAGAATATTAGCGGATGCGGTGCCTCTGAGAAAATTCGAACTCGGAACGCTGAGCCAACAATCCGCTCCTATAACTAATATACTATAAATATATACCATATATATATATATATATATATATATATATATATATATATATATATAATGGGTTTGATAATTAGTTTTATATAAAATAAGAGATTTTCGAGAAAGAGAGAGAGAAAAAAAAAACATACTGCAAAAATCGAGTTAAAAATTTAAATGAAATATATATATATTTTAATATATTCGAAACTGACTATTATTATTATAGTTATCCTCACCTAAAGTGCATTTAACTCCATTATTTTTATACATAAAAATATAAACAGTGCATTTGCATTTGTTGTATATAGTATAGGCTCGACTAGCTGTATACAACAACACCAACGAGTGGTTAGAGATACCCCATTTTTTTTCTCTTATCTCTTCTCCAAACATAAGATAAATAAATGAATCTAATGGCTGGTTTGTGGTCCGTTTAGAGAAGCTAATGAGCCTACCTTGGCACGTTGCATCACTGCCATGACCTGGAGTTTTTCGGTCTCCGTAAGTGCCGAGAGATCTGGCAGTGCAAAGGTCAAGTTTTTCTCTGACGCTGCTAGCATCTTCGCTTCCATTTTTAACAACTTCCGCCGTGTTCCTCATCGGGACTAAGCAAGGGGAGATAACTCTCGGAGGAGGTGATAGCGCTCTCCCACGCCTGACTAGACCACGTGACACAACAGCCTATTTTGTGGGTGTGGCGGTAATTCCTAACAACTGACTTAACCCGGATTTCAATTTTAATTCCGTAGAGTGAAATCAAAACTGAAATCAACAATACATATTTTATTAAAAAAAAACAACAAAAAAAAAAAAAAAAAAACGCTGAGAAGGTTCCGAGAGATATTAGTTATTTTTTTTTTCCTGGATTATATATAGATGATTTTTTTAAATAAATTATAGGTGCAACTTAAACACAATGAAAAGAAAGTTTATATTCAAGTTCAATATTCAAGTAAATACTATTACATATTAGGAAATATGCTAAATCATTTAATTTCAAGAACACACAGAAATCTTTTTCTGCAGGTGTGCGTGTGCGTGTGCGCGCGTGTAATTATATATATATATACACGTAGAATAAGTCCAGTAATTATACGAGCAACTAACTGGACTCATGAAAAAATACTTTGTGAACCAAGTGCAAGAGAAATAAAAACAATTGCACTTAAAGGAACGGTTAGAACTTAAAAAAAATTTCTTTGTTGGAATATATAAGTTAACAGGTGAATGTTTGGCATCCGGCAGATTTCCCCACCCCTTGTTAGAATACAAGGATAGAAATATTGAAAATAAAGTAGAATACTCATCCTAGGACTGGCATTAGCAGCAAATATAGCAAGAGTTTTAAATTAAAAAAATTTTTTTTTCCTTTTTAAAGGGGGGTATCCCCTCCCTCATATATGTTGAGATGAAAAAGGAAACAAACCAAATTATATGTTCATCAACACAGCTCGTCTTTATTTCAAGACTTCCTCGGGATGAATGAAATAAAAACGAAACGTATAATTTGGTTTGTTCCTTTTCATCTCTCCATCATGTGAGAATATTATTTCCATAATTTTCATCATATATATATATATATATATATATATATATATATATATATATTTACACACTAGTAAAAGTACCCGTCGTTGACTGGGTTCAAAAACAGCCTACAGAAAATGGACTCTGATTTATGAAAGTATGATAGGTTATGAAAAGGAAGGGTTGTAAAGAGATAGCTTCGAATTTAGGGGTATCAAAACCAAAGCAAAATATGATGAAAGTAAAAATAAAATAGATAAACCACATAATTTATTATACCATACCTGTTCACACTGAAACACTTATCACAATATTCTGTGGATCTATATTAAAAAACCTTGTTAAACTTTGTGACATATTTCCATTCTATGGAGGTCAGGCACGAATGAACACCCCATAATTTTACTATACCATATTTCTTCAAACTGAAACATAATTATCAAAGTATACTTACGCACATAGATATGAAAAGTTTTTATTAAAGTTTGTGCCTATTTCTATTCTATGGAGGCCAGGCGCGAATGCAGATGCCACAATTTTATTATACCATCCCTATTTAAGTTAAAACATACTTATCAAAGTATTATTATGTACATCTATATCAAAAACACTTGTAAACGTTCTTTTTTTAATTTTTAAATTTTTTATTTCCATACTTTGTGGACCAGGCGTGTATGCAGACCCCACAATTTTAATGAATCATCATTATGCCAGGAACTTTGCCTCTGTATGTGTGCGAGTTTTCTATGGACTTGAAAACGGCCGATTTTTATAAAATTTCACATGAAGGCACTTTATGTGCGTGTTCTTAGGTATGTTTTGTATTGGAATGTCTTCGATAAATATTGATAATCAATAATTGAAATAATTCAATGAAAGAAGGAACAGGCTATTTTGATCAAAGTTAACACCTTATGCAGCCTGACATCACAAGTGCATTTGAGAAATTTTATTACCACACAAGCAGTAAAATCAATAGTAGGTTCTTTGATATAATAACAGAGGCACATTCGAAATGAATGTTTCTGTTTAGAGCACAATGAATTTTTGCATTTTAAACTTTAATTCAAGCCACTATATACAAAAAAATAATTTTATAAAATCAACAGCAGGTTCTCTACAGGTCAATGTAGATTACTATGTATTGTAGACTGAGTCAGTGCGGGGATGCATGTGAAGATTCCTACTCATGCATCATGATAGTTCCTTAACAAAAGTAGGTAATCATTGATTATCATTCAATCTCAAGCAACGTTAAGTCTCCCTGCTAGTGTGTGTATGTGTGTGTGTATATATATGTACCCCCAGTATTTTCTTGTATATCAAAAAACATGCTATGTGATATACTAATATCTGTATGTAATGTTGCCAAGCTAATCAAAAACCTTGATTCCAGTAAAGCGACTGATCCTGACGGCATTCCAATTATAGTGCTAAAAAAGGCTTCAACCGGAACTAGCGCCCATACTTACAAAGTTATTTAAGTGTTGTCTTAAGAAGAAATGTTCCCAACACCTTGGAAAATCTCATCAGTTTGCCACGTATTTAAGAACTCAGGTGATCGCTCATCTCCCTCTCAGTACAGACCAATAAGTCTCCTATGCATCATGAGTAAGCTGCTGTAATCTGTGGTAAATAAGATAGTCAACCATCTCAGCAAAAATAACCTTCTTAGTGACATGCAATATGGTTTCTGTTCTGCTAGATCTACAGCAGACGTGCTTACAGTTATATCTCATAGGATCAGCGAATCCCTCAATGGAGGCTTCCTCTCTAGGGCAATTGCTCGACATATCAAAGGCCTTTGATAAGGTATGGCATAAAGGTCTACTTCACAAGGTCTCCAGTCATGGTATAGCTGGAAATATCTTCTCAACTATTAAATCATTTCTCTCTGATAGGTTCTAATGAGTAGTGGTTGATGGGCAGAAATCAGAGGCTCTCAGTATTAATGCTGGAGTCCCTCAGGGATCCATCTTGGGTCCAATTCTCTTCCTGATCTACATTAATGATCTTCCAGACCACATCCTTAGATCATTCGTAGACATTTATAATAGACACTACTATCTATGGTAGCACTTCGAAGACTGTAAACGACCAAGTTCTCTCTGACTCTCTCTGTCTCTCTCTCTCCTCTGATTTTGAGCACGTGGTACAATAGGGAAAAAAGTGTCTGGTTATTTTTAATGCATTTTAAACCAAGCTTTTATCTTTACATCATCAACGCTCTGTTGCCTAACTGCCATCAATCAAAATGAATAGCTCTCGTCTTGGGGAGGCTTCATGTTTTGATAAGCTCCTGGACTTGACCTTTACTCCCGATCTGAAATGAAACACGTCTATCAAATCCGTTGCCAAAGTCACTGGAAAAATGGTGGGATCCTTCTACCGCTCCAGTAGATATCTCACTCCTGATGCAATTCTCTACCTATATAAAAGCCAGGTTCGGATAATGATGGAGTACTGTTGCCACATCTGGGCAGGAGCTGGGTATTATTATACAAACACCGTGACAGCGTTAGGGTTAGGGTTAGGATTAGGGTTAGGGTTAGGGTTAGGGTTTAGGGTTAGGGTTAGGGGTTAGGGTTAGGGTTAGGGTTAATTCGCTGTCACGGTGTTTGTATAGTTTTACCGGAGCTGCTAGAAGCAGCTTATCCTGCCTTGACAGAGTTTAAAATAGACTTCGTAGCTTAGTGGGGGATGCCCTTTTCTCTTCCCTGCAACCTCTTTCCCCACAGAAGAGACGTTGCGGGCCTGTCCCTGCTTTATCGTTATTTTCATGGCAGATGCTCATCTGAACTTCAATCTATGGTCCCCCCCCTCGCCAGACTTTCATGAAAAACGCTCGTCTAGCCAGAACCACTATCAACAATTTCCCACACTCTTTATCTGTGCCTACACCTAAACACAGATTTCATGAACTGGGCTTCTTTCTTAGAACTACTCGCCTGTGGAACTCTATTCTCTTTGCCTGCTTTCCAGCTGACTACGATCTGATTGTCTTCATGTCCAATGTGAACAAGTTCTTATTGAACCGTCCCCCTAAGTAATCCAAGTTACAAAATTCCCACTAATGTTTACTACGCTAAAATCACAATGACTAATGTATATCCATTAACCCTTATCCTCGAGTGGCCTCTGGGCCTTGATAAGTGGTGACCCCCATGTAATTATATATATATATATATATCATCCACAAACAGACTGTTTTGCTGTATCAGTACAACTCGACCATCCCAAGCCAAGAATCGAACGGACAACAATCTAGTTGATAGTCGGCAGTTCTATCCTCCAACCAACGGGATTGATGCCTACAAACAATATCTTCAAATGTCTATTTATAAATGCACACACACATATATATATAATATGCAGGGTGATCTAAATTTATCAATGGATCATTTTGATTTTAGAATTTGAGAGGGGGGGGTGGAGATAGTGTAGCATTTGTTATGTTGCTTTGATACCACTCTCTCAAGTATGACCTCCCTGTTTTTTAGAGGTTTGCGGCAATGTAGCATCTGTTCTGTAGTGTTGATGCCATTCTTCTACGGATTACCATTTTTTTTTCCAGATGGGGGGATAGTATAGCATCTCTTCTGTTGTCAAGATACGATCCTCTAATTGTAGTGTAGTACATGTTTGTTCATCATATATATACTAGCAAAAATATGCTATATGCTTTATACACACAAACACACACACATATATATATAAATATATATTTCCTAAAACCTCTGGCCTTGATGGAGGGGAGACTAAAACTTGCTATTGTCTCAAATGATCCGAAATAACAGCAAGGGGAGATTTGATTCCAAATATTTCTCATATGTTATATTTCCCCTCTTTCAGAAATAGGGTATGATTATGAATATCTCTAGTACCATATAATCCTTATACACAGTGAAATTTACTTTACGTATGAAAATCAAAGAGGGGAGATATAACATATGAGGAATATTTGGAATCAAGTCTCCCCTTGCTGTTATTTCAGATCATTTGAAACTATAGCAGCAATTTTTAGTCTCCCCTCCAAGGTGAGAAATTTTAGGAAAATATCAGATATGGTGTAATTCAAATGTAAAACTAGGAAAACAAATGACTATGATTGAAACATTTTATGGCTGCAAAAAAGTGGTGGGGAATAAGGAAATAAATATTGTTGTTAAAAAAAAAAAGGAACTGAGTTGTTACTTGTCTTCTATTACTTGCGACATACTCTGCTACAACATGTTGAGGTCTACGTGTGTCATACAAGTAATGGTGATATTGAATGTCCTTATTCACACATCCCTATTCCAAATTCATGGACGTGGGCCGCCATTAATAAGCTGTTAATCTTACACCAAACAGTTATAATTAAAACAAAGTCACATAAAATCTTTTCCAGGTTAAATTTTCTTTATAAAAATTTATTAAAATTTGCTGGGATAATTTTTTAAATAAATTCAAATATCAACTAAAAAGGGAATTTTTAGTTGATAACTAAAAACCATCAAAAAATTTTAATAAAGAAAATAAATAAACCTGATTTTTTTTTTTTTTTTTTAAATACTTTGGTGCAAATAAATGGTTTGAAACTGTCTAAATAAATCGTTTATGACTGCTTAGTATAAGAGAAACTGTTTACTGATGGCAACCCACAGCCACAAATTCGGAATAGGTGTGTGTAAGCAGGAAAATTCAATATTGTCTCAGTTGTTAGTTATCACTCAGATTCAGACTGGTGATAATCATAGTCTGAATGTTGGCACGAATCTATAATATAAATTTCACCTGTTTGTTTAAATGTGTGTATGTATGTATGTTTGTATGTCTCGCAAAAACTTTTGAAAGAGGCGACGGATTTTACGAGATTAGTATCATTTTGAAGCTCGACCCTTCGGACAACAAATATCGAAAACTTGGTCAAAAACATTAATTCCTCCACCCTCAACTAGGCACTTTTCTACAGGGAGGGGTCGCTTTTTTAGCCGATATTTTTGAAAGTCATCGCCTCTTTTCGATTGTCTAGCCTTAATTTAAACCTATGTTACTTCCGGTTTGGTGATGGGCACAATAGCTAATGCATCACTTGTTTTTTGTCACTTTCTTTTCCCTCTTCGTGGTACAGGTTCGAACCTGCCTGCCTACTACCACTTTTTTTTTTACGCTTGCAATTTTCCTTCTTTTTGTTGTTCAACCAACACCCTTACACACACCTGCACTTTCTTTTCTGCCTTCGCATCACGGGTTTGATCCTGCCTACTACAACTTTTTTTTTTTTTTTTTTTGCTCAACACACACCTACAACGTCCGGGCAACGCCGGGCACCCAGGTTAGTAAAATATAAAAGATGGTCACACGAAAATTTAGAAATGGACAAAAATGTTTACTTTGGAATTAAAGAAATAAAAACACGGTTAGAGAATTATGTTTCTGAATTTTTGAGATGAGGATTGATTATTTGTATTTGGATTTTTCAGACAACTGTTCTAATCTTTTATTATTTTCACATTTTGGTCAAAGTAACCCCTGACCTTCTTCAAGTGCATCTTTTCAAACTCCAGAATCTTTTTGTCGAACTTGTGAATCTGCACAGAATTTTGAACGAAACACTTTATTTAATCCTTGTTCCATGAGCCATGACTGAGTAGAAGTCCTAAGTAATTCGCAGTTATATTTTTGAGTAACTTCACACTGAGAATTGAACCTTCAACCTCAAAAAGAGTACCTTTCCAACTGAATTTTATCAAGTACTTTATCCACTATATCGACTTTTGGACAATTCTAATATGAATTTTAGGTGCCTATTTCTAGATATACAATTTTACTACTTATCATTATATATCACTATTTATTATTGCATATTATTACTATATCTATAATATTTTGGTACTTGTACAGTTTAATCAAGACATTAAAAAATGAAAATATCGAAAAAAGTTTAAATTGTACGTATCCGTTATGGAATGAAGTTCTCCAAAAAGAAAAAAAAAATTTCACTTAATTTCATCAATTTTTTTTTTTTTTTTTTTTTTTTACTGCGAAAAAACAACTTATGATACCGATCAAAAGGTAGTCATGTTTTGATTTTTAGGAAGAAAAGCTAGTATTAAAGATGGGGAGGGGGTGTTGGCGTTTTACATTGAGTTATCGCCCTGTGGCGTGTTAAAAAAATTCCAAGATGTCTATCTTCAACACGCTGTCATGAAAAAATGTTTTTCTGCTGTAAAAAAAAAAAAAAAAAAAAAAAAAAAAAATCACCCGATCAAATTAAGTGAATTTTTTTTTTTTTTTTTTTTTCGGAGATCTTCAATCCTAAACGAATATGTACAATATAACCCTTTTCCTATATTTTCATTTTTTAATATCTTGATTAAACTGTACAAGTATGAATATTTTTATATTTCTATACTATTTGTTAATACCTACTTATTAATACATACAATCTATATATCTATAAAAGTGAGAATGTGTGTGAGAAAAACTCTAAACCTATATACTCAACGAATTTTGATCAACAGACTTGAAATTTGGTATATAGGGTATTCAGACATGTGTAAAACTTTTTAATCGATTTTTATCAAGAAAAAGGACTGCTAAGAAGTAAAAATTTAAAAATCGGTACTTGGGGGTTATCGGGTTTTTATCTGTCAACTGTTTCATGACTGCACATGCGCGAATCATTCACATGACAGCTTCCTTATGTTAAGAATAAGTAGGTTTGAAAACACTTTTTAAAGATCATGGCAAGCTGGCCTAATGGTTATCGTATTTGACTCACTGTCTTTAGGTTTTTGTTTGATTTCAGCTTAAGTATTTTTTTTTTAGTTACAAGAAGTGAACTGTTTAGAAAAAAAACAAAACATAATACTTGCATGCACATGTCCCAGTTTCTTTCCGTTTTTTTATGTTATTTTGTTTTTTTAAAGGAACTTAACATTACATTTAATACCGAACAATGCTGGGTGTATATATATATATATATATATATATACACACACACACACTAGCAGGCTGCCCGGAATTGCCAGTCATAAAATATGCTTAAATATGATATTTTGATTAATGCAGATTTTGTATTTATTATTATATTATATTGGACCCAATATATAGTAATGATTTAAAAAGTTTAAAAAAAAAAAAAAAGACTCGTGCGCCACCATGACAATCAAAACCAAAACGTTTAGCTTACAATTTACTTTTTCCTTTGACGTTAATGCCTGAGCTATGAAGACATGTTTGCTGCAAGACTAAAATTAAAACATTAGCCAATATCTATTACGTTACACATGCATTTCGTAATGCTGTCGTTTGATCTTCATCTGGCAAATTCCTTTTTTTTTTCTTTTTTTTTCAAATTTTCACACATTTGCATTGATTTTCTCCAGCTAAAACCCAAATATAAAGTTTTGCATGGGTTCGAATACCCTATATATTAAGTTTCATGTCTGTAGACCAAAAACTCACAGGAGTTTGGTAAGCAAAATTTTTTAAACAAATGCATATATGCATACATAAATATATATAGAAAGAGGTTTGTGTTTACTATAACCTTTTTACACAAATATTATGCAAGTATAAATCATGTAGAATATCTACATGAAGATAATTACACATAATAGTTAACTAAAGATGATCATTCCATAAGGAAACCGAAAAAACTAATAGGGAATTAATTAAAATGAATGTTTAAAAGGATATGCAAATTAGCTAGATATTTTGCAGATGAATGCAATTCCACGACCCATACATAACAAAGTCGTATTTTCTTTTTAAGGGATTTTAATATGAATATCAATACCCAAAAAAAAAAAAAAAAAAGAAAAAATATTGTATTAAATTCCATCCTGGGTTTACTTTGAATCATCTTACTCTTCACTATTCTTCTCTGTCTATAATTTTTGCCTTGTCTCCTAGAGATAGATGGTGTCCTATTTCACTTCATATCATACTAGACTTTTCAATCAATTACTTCTTTTCGATGTTCTTCTAACCTTACTTTTATATCTCACCTTTGTATAGTTTTCCACATTTACATGGAATCTCATACACACAGTTTTTAGCCATAATTTTTTTCTGTTGGGAAGCTTGACTCACATCAGATGTTTTTTCTAGAAAGCCAAGTCACTCCTAAGTACTGTCCTGATGTCATATGGATTACATATCCTTTGAATTTTTTCCAAATGCTTCATGCATGGTATACAAACTGTGGTGAGTTTTAAGGTGGTGTCCTTTGGTGTTTGGTCCAGATTTCTTGGAGCTGATGCTATGCTCTCTAAATAGTTGTTTCAGTGAAATGTTTCTTTTAAACTGTCCATCATCTCTCGATATGTATTGTTTGGCCATCATTTTGGCTGCCTCTTCGACTTTGATTCGAATTTTCTGCTGTTTTTCCATAAAGTAATCATTTGTTACACTTATCCACTTGAGCCTTTCTTCAGCATCTTTTAGTTTTGGCAACGAGCTCATAAAATCTTTCTTTTCACCTGATTGAAAACCACCTTCAATGGACGAGGTTTGTTTTTCGCTGGACCATCTTTTATAGCTTTAGCCCCAATTCTCACAACTTCCTTCAACTCGATATCCCCTACATCCCGGGCTCTGGTGCAGAGCTGACTGATCAACATAGTACCTTCTCTAATCTGGACCTCTACTGAGGCCTGCTCACTTTCCTCAACATTCTTTTCACATACTTCTTTCTCAGACTCTCCATTTTTCTTCTGTTCCATTGTGTCTTTCACAATAGATTTGTAATCAGCAGTTCTACATGGAGCTGTAGTACCTTCCTTGAGCATATCCGACCACTTTTTAGTTGTTTCCTGGGGCAAGACTTTCAGCTTGTAGTCCAACTTATTTTCCAGGGCATTCATTCTGTTTTTCATCTTCTTCGTGAGCTTATCACATCTGGATTTTAGCTTAGAATCTTGCTGCCAGAATACTTTGGCTTTGCTTACACACTGAGGGCAGAACTAGAATAAATCAGGTCTACAAAGGGTCTCATAATGAGCATCAGGCATATCGATGGAGACTGAGCAGTAGAATCTACCACATCGGTCACAGGCTGGAAAGCTTGTCAGCTTCATCATCGAAATTTTTTGTGCATTCTTCATTTCTCTGCTTTCTTAGTAGATCTCTTCTTAAGTCCCCAGTCCCCAGCTTGTTTCAAGCCATCAGATTTCTTTCATAATAATTTTGTCGGTGAATACTTTTCAAGCCTCGGCAGTTTTTCCTTCCCTTTGTCAAATGGTAAGGAGTAATCAAAGAAGACAGGAATAAATAAAGAATTACCTTTGCTATTTCTGTGATTTTCACGAAACGAAATAATTTTCATTTGTAAAATGGTTTTATTGTTTTGTTTTTATAATGATTCATTTTATTTCAAAAACCATTTCATAGAAAAACTTGCAATTTAGTTTACTCGTTCGAAGGGAATCAAAACTTTGTTTTTTACATTTTGCTGCTTGTTGTTGTTGCAGTTTTTGAAAATGGCGATGCTTGCAATTTCCAACTGGCGATCCGCAAACAAGAATCCAACAACAAACTGAACAAAATCAAAAGAAACTTTGTTTTTTACCTTCTCATATATATTCTTTTTAACTATCAATGATACTCATAAGAGTTTGACTTTTTCGAGGTTTTCTTTTTATGATTTAATCGGTTATTAGATACGTTATTTTCTGATGATGTTTCCTGAAAAACATTTCAGGTTTGTATTTCAATGCACAAAGGTACAAAAAAATTGTCAAAAAACAATATAACAAATAAATGTTACCAAAGTTACATTTCTACCTACCTAATTGGATAAGTTTTTAGTGTTTTTATTTAATGTAAATGTCACGGTAACATTTATTGGGTGGGTTTCTACCACCATTTTGTTTTATTTCTTATTTTGAAGTGATTATCGAGTCTCCAAAGATATCGCCGACATCTTTTCTTGTTCTCCGGCAACATTTGACCGAATAAACATTTTGCATTAAATAAAAACGCTAAAAACTTATACAGTTAGTTAGAACATTTATTTGTTATATGTTTGTTTTTTGACAACTTTTTCGTATGTCTGTGTATAGTAATACAAACCCGAAATTTCTGATAGTTTATAAGTATTTAAATATACATATTTAAAAATAAAATAAGACCTTGTCCTACTTTTATAGATTGAAAATAATGGAGAAAACGTTTCCTAGCAATGGTTGTATTTCCTGCCGAGATTGAGGGTGGGGTGGGGGGGTTCCAGTTAAATCAATTAAACTAATGTTTATTTCTGCATGCTTATCACAGACTTAATATCTAAAAATACAAAAATAAATAAATAAATAAATAAATTTGTTCTCGTAAATTTAAACAGTGGAAAACCAAGGGAGGTAATTCGTTTCTTTTATAGTTACTTCCCCTTAGCTGATAAAAAGGTTTTTGTTTTTTTTCATAGGTGCTTCTTCGTTATCAGAGCGAAAATCGAAATATTGAATTTTATTACAAACCAATGGTATATACTTAATAGCCATGTCGAAATTAGCACCACGTCTCCAAATGACGAAAAATTAATTATTAATGAAAATAGTTTTTAAAAAATTTCAAGTTATACATAAACAGCATGAAATCAAGGGAAGTAACTTCAGTCTGTATTGTTACAATCAATGGCAGATATCACTGATGAAATCGTCAAAGTACATGTTTTCTGTAATAAAGCAATAATATTTAGCTATGATATGACAATTAAGTAGATAAGATTGCTTTCAGGTGAAATTGGCATACAAAGTAAGTTACGTGCAAAATGAATGCTGATGTTCAAAATGTATAAACATTTTGACCCCTCCCTTTATTTAAAAATTCGCAAAAAAATCATCAATGTAACCAATTTTAATGAAATTTTCAGTATTTATCAAATAATGATCACGGAATGTAATGAATCCATTATTTTTATTTAAACTTTAGTGGAAATGTATTTTATTTAATCAAAAGATACCGTTACTAAAGTTATGGTTTTCTGTAGTAAAAAAAAAAAAAAAAAAAAAATGAATGAATTTATTTTTGCTTTTTTTCTGAAAATAAAGCATCGTAAAATTGTAACAATTAAAAAAAAACTTTCATTTTTACAGGAACATTACGAAAAAAAGCCCTAAAGTCTGTATTAATGAATCCGATATAACTCTAATAAAAATTAATTTCTCGAACTACCGATATTATAATTGAATTAAGCGTTGTCTATTTAATATTTTCCCACAAAAAATTATAATTGCAAAAAATATTTCGACTTTTCGATTACAGATTTCGCATAATTTCTATATTTAAGATTTTAATACTTCCCTTGCTTGCATGAATGTGAAACTTTTGGCGTAACATAATTTTTATATAATCTTGGAAAATAAATGCACAGCTGGGGGAGGGGAAGAAAACCAGCATCCTCTACCTTCCTTTAACTACCTGGCGTCATTTTCAGACAGCCTTTTGACTTTCTGAGATTTTGAGCTTCTGTATACTCCATGTTTAGAGACTTTGTTTAGATTCTGCAAAGGCAGAATATCTCACTTTTGAGGGCTAATTAAGTCATTTTTTTTTGTACAAACAAGGCATTTTTTTTAATTTAATTCAATATCTAAGAACTTTACTAATTATCTTTGAAATAGACTCAGGAAACTAATAATTATCTTTCAAAGGATTTTTACAATGAATTTATTCAACTTCTAAATTTAGCTGAATTTGTTAGCTCGCTGTGAAAACATTTTTCATAACTTTTTTTCGCGTTTACAAATATTTTTTTTCCCCTTTTGGAAATTAATTTTATTTTCTAATCTTTCAAATACAATCAAAAAGTAGTCGGAAACCTACAAAAAATTATGATAAATCGGCTTTCAAAAATATGTTCCCCTATTTTCCCCCCCACCATTTTTGCCTGTACCTAGTTACTGTTGGTTTTAATAAAATTTCATTTTTTCGACTTTTGATTCTCGCTCTAATAATGAAGAAGCACTTTATTATATTATCCAGATTCAAAGTTTATAGGTTCAAATTAAAACCAGCAATTCTCAGAAGTGATATTGTCCTACATAAGCATTTATATGCGCTACACATTTGTGAGCATGTTTCGATCAGCCGGTTTCAAGTAACCTGAGAGCTCTTCAGATGGTATTGCTTACACAAAAGTAAAGTCCATAACATTAAATTTTCAGGTTAATATTTTTCAGAGATGAAGCAACCAATGAAGTTTTAATTAGGTTCATGCAAGAGTGCTCAATACCGAAGTAGGGCAAGATATATTAAAAAAAATTTTTTTTTTTTACATAAGCATTTCATTATGGACTTTACCACCTGAAAAGCTCTCTAATTATTTGTAACTATCTGACTGAAACATAAATGTGAATGTGCAGCGACATATAAATGTTAATGCAAAACAAATATATATATAATAAAATTGTTAATATTTATTTAAAGCATTTGTAAAAAATAATTTTCATAGATTTTTTTTTATTTTTATTTCATTTGATTTCATGCTTTAAACTTTTAAATCTATTTGAAAATTCTATCGGTTTTTGTTTTTAAAAAAGGAGAATTGGTCTGTGAGTAGTGTAAGAGATTGATTGTTTGTATTCGATGAACTTATATACACGCTCTTGACGCTCTTCCTAATAAAATAACCAAATCCACGCGATTTTTCTAGATAAAGTGAATAAATAAATAAAACAGATTGTTTGAGTTGAAGGAGGAAAAAGAGTTTGCAAAATTAAATATTAAAAATATTTTTTATTTCTGCTCTCTATACTCCCATTTGACTACAGTTTAAATAGTCTTTCCATTTTATTTTTGTTCTAATTTTTTTTATTCTCTATTAGTCGACGGTTGAAAGAGAGAGAGAGAGAGAGAGAGAGAGAAAGAAGAAAACAACCACGACGATCAAAATGGAGTATATATATATATATATATATATATATATATATATATATATATATATATATATATATATATATATATATATATATATATATATATCAATACCTGAATTTCCAATTTGGAAAACATAGCATCGTTCTATTCAGCGAGACAAGTAAATAACGTTTCTTTTTAAGCCCTGCTTAACTTTTCTCATAATTCAGACGGTGGAAATCCAAGGGAAATAATTTAAGATTCCATTCTAGTTACCTCCCCTTAGCTGATATAAAAATCCACGTTCTTTTCGTTATGCTGTATTATTTTGGTCTAGAACTATAATCACGTTAACATACGGCTTATTTGGATAACTGAAGATACGCAATTGACTAGTACTATATGGATGACCTTTTCGGGCAGAAATGGCGTGGAAAAAATAGGGGTACATAGTTTTGAAAGTCAGTTTCTCATAATTTATTTTGTAGGTTTCTAACTACGTTTTGATTGTATTTATTTCCAAAAGGAGGGAAAATATATATATTTGTACATGTGAAAAAAAAAAGTTATAATGAAAAAATTTTTATGGTGACATTCGGGAGCTGACAAATTCAGCTAAATTTGAAAATGAAATAAATTCATTTTATAAATCCTTTGAAAGATAAATATTGGTTTTCTATGTTTATTTCAAAGATAACTAGTAAAGTCCTAATTAAATTTAAAAAAAACACACACACACACACACACATATATTGTACCAAAAAAAAACAATAAATAAATAAAAAAAAATAGCTTAATCAACCCCCCATCCATCCCCCAAAAAGCGAGAGATTCTGGCTTTGGAAAATCACAACAAACAAAAAATCGCCAAAGTATGAATTCTACGGAAGTCCAAAATGTCAGAAAGTTAAAAGGCTGTCTGAAAATGACGGCAGGGAGGTAGAGAGTGCTGGTTTCCTTCCCACCCCCCTTCAGCCGTGCATCCACACATGCATATCGTGAACGTTTGTACAATTTTTACCATTTTTCAATATAATTATTTTTCTTTGTTCCTGTTTTTAAATTTAAAAAAAAAAAAAAATTATGTTACACCGAAAGTTTCACATTCATTCAAGCAAGAAAAAAAAAAAAAGTATGCGAAACATGTAATCTTAAAAAAAAAAAAAATAGAAATATTTTTTATCAATTATAATTTTTTGTGTAAAAATCTATTATATAAATCTCACCTGTCTGTTTAAATTTATGTGTGTATGTTTGTACATCTGGCTAAAACTTTTGACAGAGGCGACGGATGTTCACAAGATCGGTATTGTTTTGAAGTTCGACCCTTCAGACGACGAATATCGAAAAATTAGCTAAAAAGATTAATTCCTTCATCCTCAAATGAGCAATTTTTTTATAAGGAGGGTCGTTTTTTTTTTTTTTGCGACGTCATTTTTGCAAGTCATCGTATCAGTTGGTATTACTTTACTAATTTCAACGTTCCAAACTTCCGGTCGCATCATGGAGTAGGGGTAAAACGTCAGATTTTCTTTCATTTTCTTTTCCACCTTTGTGTCACATTTTCGAGTCTGCCTGCCTACTACTACTACTTTTTTTTTTTTCTTTTTTGCTTAACACACACCTCCAAACACCCAGGCAATGCCAGGTATCCAGGCTAGTATTAAATAAAATTGTTTTGTTTGGGATGCAAATTCTTTGTTGCAGCATTGGATAGACTGACAAACCGCCTTGGCCTAGCGCAACATGCGAGATAATCATGGCCGTGAGTGCACATGATGCATTACCACATAATCATTCATCATATTCGATTTACTGCCCATTTTATACGTTGGCATAAGAAATTGATTTTCAAACTAATCTCAGGTCAGGTCTTTATCTAATCCTCATGTCCATTTTTAGCACTTACTCTTACATTTTCCTTCACCTTCTATGAACTAACTCTTCTTTCTTAACTGTTCTACATCTACTAACCCTAAAACTTTCACCCATTCTTTCAATGTGACCATACCATCAAAGTCTACTGCTCTGTGCATATCTTGCTATAATGTTCGAATTTCATGTTTCTATGAGTTCGTTAGATCTAAGCCTATCTTTATACTTCATATTATTCTGGTATCGTTTCTCTCCATGCAACACATGTCCTCAATCATCATTGGCCAAGTTTCACTTTCATACATCATTAAACTGTGTACACATGCATGCCTGATAGTTGACAGTGGTAACACTCTGTTGGTTTTGTAATGGCAGAAGTTCCCTGAACTTACCTGCGAACTGTATCTAAATAAGAAGTTTTTGAAAATTATAAATAATCCTTAAAATTACATCCAATTTACTTATCCAAGTTACTTAAGTCAATAGTAAACGACACACTTGATGCACTCGTGCCTTCCCGACATTAATACCCCAGACAATTGTTAGGAAATAGGTCGAACATAAAAAAGAAATATGGTAAATCATATTGTATACACGTTTTACCGGAAGTGAGGGTCAGCTGATCGGATCTGTGTGTGAGTCACGTGATCAGGTTAGCTGGAGGAGTGAGTTTGGGTTTGGATGTAGAGAACAGCTTAACAGGTCGTCCCCTCCCTTCACTGGGGGGAGGGGGGAAACGCTGACGTGTGTGAAAATAAGACCTATGTAAGCAAAGACATTCACTTTCCATTCTTCTGCAATCGACATCTGGAAGGTGAATAAAAAACTATATAAAACCATTCATCGTCTTGGAGTGAATGAATATTCATCCAAAACAGGTTTCCAGCTTCCTCTCCAAGAATGAGATGAATTCCAGGTGGACAAGATCAACAACGCATGAAGAAGGTATGTCCAAAATACATGTACCACACACACACACACACACACAAAAGCATATGAACAATTAGATATGAATATATCACAAATAGACAGAACATTAGGCGATCATACAACGGTATCCCGTTTACGATAAGAATACAACACAATCAGCAAAATCCTTCCTCTTCACTTTAGATGTCCCTAAAAAGCTTTCTCCTATAAAGCATTAAGATTTAAAATTCTGCAGTCTGGTAAATTGGAGGAAATTCCAAAGGCTAACGGTTTGAGGAATAAAGCGATTAGAGTTAAAAACTTTCCAGCATCTAGAGATCTCTATAGCGAAGAGGTGGGATTTAGCTGATTATCAGGTTGGTCAGGTGTATTTATGTCGAGGGGGAGCACTAGCGCAGCAATTTCGTCTGAGCAAATGTTATTGAAATATTTTTTTTTTTGCTTGCAGGGACGTCATTGCTTATCAAGGCCCGAAGAACACTCAAAGATAATGATTAATGAATGTACGGTGGTCACTTAGACAACAGCGTAGTGATTATTAGTGATAGAACTTGGCTATTTAAGAGAACGGCTGAACAAGAATTTGTTTACATTGGACTTGAAGATGATCATGTTCTAATCAGCTGAAAAGCAGGCTAGCAGAACAGTTCCACAGGCGGGCAGTTCTATGAAAGAAGCTTTGTTCATGGAACTTGCATTTAGATTTAGTGGGGGGGGGGTAATTGTTGATATTGGTTGTAGCTAGACGAGTGCTATGTGTAAAAGTTTGGCAGGGAGACCACCGAAGCTCCGACGAGCACTTGCCATGAAAATAATAGAGTAGAGCCAGGCTTGTAATGTCTCTTCCATGGGAAAAGGTTGCAGGAGGAAAAAGGAGGATTTTGAAGCAGATTTTGCACTCTGTCAAGACAGAATAGAGTGCTTCGAGCTACTCCTTAAATGTGGTAACAGTGCTCCATTTTAGGACATATTAGGCTCTTATGCAGGTAGAGGAGTGTGTTGGGAATGAGAAACTTTGTAAAAAAAACAAAACAAAAGGCACAAAAAATACATCACTGCAACGATAGGACAAGGATTGGATCTTAGTAGACAGTGTAGGACCTATGCAGAAATTTAAATGTAATGTGAAAAAACATCTCGCTGTACAACCCCCCCCCACACTTAGGATTTATAAACATGGATTCCTAGGGGGGGGGCAACCAGAGTTATCTTGGAAAATCCGTTTTGGCAAAAATTTATTTTCACCATGACTAATGTTTTTGCAAATTTTTTTTTTAAATCCAAGTAAATACTCGTCTAGCTACAACCACAGCAAAAAACTTTCCCTTCTCTCTCTCAGTATCAAAAACTAACTGGAACTTTTATGAACAAAGTTCTTTTCCTAGAACATTCCATCTGTGGAACAAAATACATGGTCGTCATTAAGTTTAATGTTAACAAAAACTTGTTGAGCTGTCCTCTTGGATAATCAATTCCTCTTAAGTAATCTGACCATTCCACTCCTTATCTCCCGTCCTCTCATGATGATGAATCTTTTAACCCTTGCACTCGAGTGGCTCTTCTCCCTTAATAAATGTGACCCATCAGTAAAGCAAACAAAAGAACACAAGAAAAATCTGTTTAGACATTAAAAGTAGTTTTGTTTTTTTGTTAAATATTATCTCTACCATCATATGAAAGGGGCTGTTTGTGTTGTTGAGTTTGTTCCTTATGGACTCCAAAACAGCTGGATGTTTTTTTGTTTTATTTTTTAAATTTCACACAAATGTACCTTATGTGTCTGGGTGTGTTCTTTGATAATAATTATAGAAAATCAAACATTAAAGATGGAGCAGTCCGATTTTGATCAAACTTACCACTTTTACACAGTCTAACTTTACAAGTGCATTTGAGAAGTTTTATCACCACATAAACAAATGTGTCCGATGTATAAAATAGGTTCTTTGATAAGACAGCGACACGTTCAAAATGAATGTTTCTGTTTAGAGCACAACTGAAGCATTTGACTTTTGCATTTTAAGCTTTAATTCAAGCTATTATACATAAAAAATATTTTTATAAAATCAGAAAAAGGTTCTCTACAGTAGACTACAATGTATTGTGGACTAAATCACTGTGTTAGAGAATGGATCAAGAGAGAGAGGGAGGTGTGTAAATTCTAGTTAGACACGTTGACCGGAAGTCAGGATCAGCTGATCGGATTGTGTGTGAGTACGTGATCAGGTTAGCTGAATCGTGGAGATTTGGTTTGGATTTAGAAGAGGACAGACAGCTTCACCGTTGTCTCCTCCTCTTCACTGGGGGGGGGGACGCTGATGTGTGTAGAACAGAACAACACAGGCCAGAGATTCACTTTCCATCTTCTGCGAGACATCTGGAAAGTGAAATAAACTATAAAACCAATTCCTTGTCTTGGAGTGATTGAATCTTCATCTAAAGCAGGTACCAGGTCTCTCCTCCAAGACGATATGATTCCAGATGGACCAATATCTAAGAAGCAGAAGGTATGTCTGAAAATATATGTACCACACACACACACGAACAAATAGACAGAACAACTAGACGATCACACACAGTCCTGTTTATGATACAATAAATATATAATATATGTCATCTCTTTTAATCCCTTATTAGAGATAACAACGCAACAACTGTAGGCATGTGAAGCATCATCCCGGTGCATCACAATGTGTTTCCAACTAAAGAAGGCAATCAAATGATTTGATTGAAAAATGGGTGATTTCACAGATTTTGATGACAATAAAAATGTGTGAAACATTCGTTGATCATCATTCAATCCTGGGCAACATCTGGTCTCCCTGCCAGTTAATTTATATTAATTTAGTTAATTAATATTAATAGATATTATTAATCGAGGGATCATTTTAAGCTAAAATTCGAGTTTCATTTTTAGGTAACTACGGCATCAGTTCAAATTCAGTAGTCATTTCCTGTTGCTTCTTTCACATTTTTCAAATTTTAGATACATAATACTAACTGAATATCACGAAAAACATAAAACCATTTTTAAACAGATTTTTTTTTGCATTCTTCTATGGCCACAACTTTTATAAATTACGCAAAATTGTTACATTAATAAGATTGGCTGAATAACTTGTTGATTCATTTATTGTCAAACGTTTTTGGTGTCCAACACTGGAATCGCGAGTTGCTAGACCGTGCCATTGACTCTGCTGCTGACCATTAAGTGTAGATGGCACTGACACATGATGCAGTTAACTCCATTGGAGCCAGCTCGACTCACTTGAGGTGAACACCGCTACAAGTCAAATTATGGAGGAAATAAAATAAAGTCTTTAAATCAAATGAAAAAAAAGCATAAAACACGCTGAAACTTGTGTCTGAAAAAAGGGAAAATATATTGACACCAAAATCGGAGATAAATTGGATATGGTTCAAAAAAGATAACTCTTGAAAATCCTGTGGCAACTCATTTTACTCTTGATTGTTTCTAACGTCAGGGTTCAGTCTTTAGATTGAAAATCGATCAAGGTTGGAAACGGGGACATGCTGGTCCAAATACTTTTTTGTAACAATTATTAATGCTCCCCAGGATACGGCAGCTTATAATTGGCTTTATTGCTATATCAGACTGTTGTGACCTTGTAAGGTTGTGGAAGAAAGGCCCAAGTTGGTATTCATTGGAAACAAAATATATTTGAATACAAAAGCAAATACAGAGTGTGGTCATACACGAGTCCGACTGCTAAGTGTGCATAACTGTCATATAATGTCGAGAGACATTATCTCCCGGTTTTTATAGTAATTAGCGAGGGTACCCGGAGTTGCCTGGGTGTGTGGAGGTGTAGTAAGGACAGAATTAAAAGGTGTTAAAAAAAAGTTGTATAATAGCATTGTTTCCCAGTGTTGCTTGGGTCGAGTAAGGAACCTCGGGGTGGGGGGATTAAAAGAAAATAAACTGGTAGCTGTGGGGGGGGGGGGGTGAAACAGTTGTCAGTTTGGATGGAGAGAGGAAAAAAGAAAGTGGTAGTAGTAGGCACGAAGACAGACAGACTTGAACCCGTAATGCAAAGGAGGAAGAAAAAAAGAATTGTGACGTGTTTGCCGATGTTTCCATCATCCAACTGAAGTTTGGAACGTTGAAATTAAGCAAAGTCAATCCAACCGATATGATGACTTGTAAAAATGGCAACGCAAAAAAACCTGACCCCTCCTTGTAGAAAACTGCCCAGTTGAGGGTGAAGGAATTAATGTTGTTGGCCAATCTTTTTATATTTGTCGTCCGAAGGGTCGCGCTTTAAAGTGATACCTATCTCGTGAGGATCTGTCACCTGTGTCGAAAGTTTTTGCGAGACATACATACACACACAAATTTTGCCCTTTATATATACAGATAGAAGAAGATGGAAAAGTTCATTGTTATTCATAAGGTGGCCACCCCCACTTCAAAAGTTTAATTCTGCAGGGGGTCCAAGTATCATTTACTCCTAGAGTTTATCACTATAAATCATTGGATTATGTAGACCATATCTTCATTCCTTTTACAATTAAATTTCAAGCCTGCATTTCCTTAGCAATATCATCCATGAGTTTCAGAATGATATCTCCATTCTGTTTTGGAAGTTTATCAGTTAATTTGGTAATTCTATTTATGTACTCATACCAGGAAACCAAAATGTTAGAAGCTGGTACAGTCAGATCAACTTTGTATTTGCCATTTCTACCTGTCACTCGGTTTGACATTGGCCTTTTTTTTAAGTTGCATTTCAAAATAACTTCCTTTTTATGCTGCTCTGTTTATAAAGTTTGTTTTTCTTAATAATTTTCTGCTCACTCTTTAATTCTTCCCATCGAAATTATCTGTAAGGTTGACAGAGAGAGAGAGAGAGAGAGAGAGAGAGAGAGAGAGAGAGAGAGAGAGAGAGAGAGAGTTCATTTTTCGGCTTCTATATCTATAAAAGATAAATCTATTTAACCATTTCTACCCGTTCCTCAACATCCGTTCTTCAACTCCTGACAGATAAGAATATTTGATGTGCTATTTTATCACAATTAGCAGCGAGTGGGCAGAGAATTTAAATTGATTTTCTGAGTTACTTTTGCAGTAACACGCATTTTTTTTTTTTTTTTTTTTTTTTTTACTTCAAAAATCTTTTTTTTTTAACCCTTTCTAAAATGGAAAGTCTAGTGGTTGGTGCACCAGCCCAGATGTGACAACAATGCTCCATGCATGGGCAGATGCTGTTGCAAATAAAAGATGGTAAGAATTCTTTGTTCAATAAAAAAACGTAACATTTATTAATAATCTCTCGCCACAAACTAAAAAAATAATAAACGAGACATGTATATGGCATCATCACATTCACACACTAGTTTGTGGTACAAAAAAAAAAAAAAAGAATCAAGAGGCAATCACTCTACGTTCTGCTATCAAGAACCTTCCAACTGCAAAACACGACACACAGCTAACACAACTCGCCACTTCAATAGTCAAGTTAAAATCTACCATATCTACCCAAACAGTTCCATCTCAGCTGCACATTGAGCAAGCATATAAAAAAGGTAGCCATTTCTTTCTTTTTTCTTTTTCTTCATGCCTTCTGTCTGCACGAGATCTTACAGGCTGCCGAAAGAACAGGTTTGTCACAAATTAAATCATTTAAGCACATGGTTCTTGTTAGATCATCAAAATTAAGCAACCTTGAGCCTGGCCAGTATCAGCTGGCTGACCATTTGAGAATATCAGATACCTTTATGTATGTATGTATGTATGTATGTTTGTCTGTCTGCCTAAAATTTTCGACAGAAGCAACGGATTTTTCACAAGATCAGTATCATTTTGAAGCTTGACAGATATCGAAAAATTGACCAAAGACATTAATTTCTTCACCCTCAATTGGCCACTTTTCTACAGGGAGGGGGTCGCTTTTTTTGCCAATATTTTTTAAAGTCATCCCCTCTTTTTGGTTGTCTAGCCTTAATTTAAACCTACGTCATTTCCAGTTCGGTGGTGAGCGCAACAGCAAAGACGTCAGGGTTTTTTTTTTTTCACGTTCTTTGCCTCCTTCGTGGTACGGGTTCAAGCTTGCCTGCCTACTACCTCCAAACATCCGGGCAACGCCGGGCACCCAGGCTAGTTACTATTATAATAGAATATTCTACACCCCATATTTACAATGTGGACTATATATAGTGGTCACTGCATTCACTGGTATGTTTAAAAATAAAAGAAATGTTGATACAACTACACTACAATAGGGAAATTCGAAATTTTTAATATTGAATTTCAAGGCAAACCAATGGGTTCTACTTAATTGTCATGTTACAGTAATGAATACATCCAAAAACTACAAAAAACAATAAGATAGAAAAAAAAAGTATTAAAACATTTTTTGATGAAAATAAGTGAAAATAAAATATTTGCGCCCCCCCAAAAAAACCCAAAAAACTAGAAAGTTCCAAAGAGAGGTAAATAGCATGTAACTATTACCAATTTTTTAATGAATTGTGCATTTCCTTGTTTTTAGCATAACTGAGTTACTTCCCCTGTTATTGTCATGTATCCCCAAAGAAATATGGTGACGGTATTCTGCAATAAAGATCGAAAACTCATGTTTTTTTTCTTTTTTAAATAATGCGGTAATATTTAAGTACTTCTGACATGCCAATTAAGTAGTTATCATTGTTTTTAGTTGAAACTGACATAGAAAGTCAGTAGATACTATTTTTTTTTTCATTAAATCAATTTTTTCATTTTCCAAATTTCGCTACTATAGTGTAGTTGCAGCAAAAAAAAATAATGGAAATTACTCCAGACAAAGCATTAATCCACTTGATATAAGAAGCTAAAATGAATAAAAGATGATTATCGCAATGACAGAAGATGTCAATTAAGCTTGGTTATGAAAAGACCACGGCTCTAAGTAGTAAAACGACCAGCAGGAAGCGAGTTCCACAAGTCTGCAATTCGCAGAAAGAAGCTCCTGAAATAAGAAGCTTTATTATAATGATTTATCAAAACAGTGAATTGATGAAGACCATTAGACTAAAGAGTCAAACGAGCTGGAACAAAGGAAGCAGGGAATAGATCAGACAATTCTGAAGAACACGTGGCATTATAGTATTTATATCTGTAAAAAAAAAAACAAAAGCAACATTTTTGCAAAACATAAATAATAGTAACAAATATATTTTTTGTAATTCGTATCATTTGGATTCATCAGACTACTGTTCTCATCTTGAGTGTGATTTTCACATTTCGTTCGATGTAACCTCCGACCTTCTTCAGGTCTATCTTGTTGAACTCGGGAATGTTTCTGTCGAACTTGGGAATTTTGAAGAATCTGAAGAAGGTTGAAGGTTACATCGACCGAAATGTTGTGAAAATCACACTCAAGATGAGAATAGTAGTCCGATGAATCCAAATAATATGAATAACCAATCCTCATCTCAAAAATTCATGAACGTCATAGTTTGGTAAACACTAAATTCTCATCACTCAAAGCTTGTTGGAAAGAAAAAAATTTGCCATCTTATGTGCTATTGGTCCAGAAACCAATTTTTCAGTGTATAACTTTTGAACACGTGAAAAATTCTATCAAATATACCAGGTGACCCAAGTGCAAGAGAGATACAAACGATTACACTTAAAAAGGGTTAGGATTTCAAAAAGATCTCTTGATTGGAATGTATGAGATAATGGGCGAATGTCCATCCAGTAGGATACCTCATCCCCAGCTGGAACAAAATGATAAAAAAATTTTTAAAAAGAAGAAAAATAAGATTAATTTCAATAGCTAATAAACTAAACCTTCTTAATATGATTTCTCATACATTAGAAATCAAGTTTTTCTTGCAAAAAGAGAAGAAAAAAAATGTCCGCCACTAAAAATAGTAATATAATTTTTAGTAGCCTAGAAAAACTAATGGCATAAAAGAAAGAATTGTATATTTAGAAAAAGTTAAGTTTGTTTACATTAATAGATTCTATCAAAATAAATAAAATAAATAAACGAAATACTGCAAGCTGAAATTTAAGGGAATATATTTACCAGTTTTCGCACTCTACCCTCGTTTGTGACATCTAAAATAAACGCCTGATTTTGATAAATACGTATTTGTCACGATAATATTCAGCAGCTTCATATTTTGATACAAAGCTTGGAATTGACACAAAAGAAATTTTGGCAAGTAAATACATAAGTAAATCCATATAGTTTGAATGTAAGTCAACTCACGAGATATAAAACTATTCAGATGAGTTTTTTTTTTTCATCAGGTCACATGATTTATCTAAAAAGCAAATAAATGTATTCATTGTTACAAAATAATCTTATTTTTTATGAAATACTAGCTGAAGTACCCACCCCAACAACAAAAAGGAAGAAAGGTGATTAAGAAAGATGAGAAGGACAGCAAATGAAAACAAAATCTAAGATGGCAGTTTGAGAATCTTCCAACGGATGGGGGGTGGGGTGCATTTTTCTCTCTTCTTTAAAGAGTTTTTTTTTTTTTTTTTTGTGTGTTTTAACTTGCTGTTCTTCTCACCTTTTTTAACAACGTTTTTTTCCTTTTAGTTTTGTTTTGGAATACTGCAAGTTTTTTTTTGTTGATTAATATTTGATCATCCCTGAAAAGAAGCCAAATAAAATAAAAACAATATTTTTTGTTATATATGGTGAAACATACATAAGACAGTAAAGAAAACAGACATTCGCCAAAATAAAAAATTTTAAATAAAAAATTAAAAAAAATATGATTGTAGGCTGATTTTGGGAGGATTTAGCAACAAAGCCAACAAATAACTAAGGTAAAAATTCAAATATACAATAAATAAATGCTACCATAGCCAATAGAGTTACTTTAGTACCTACCTGGCTTACTTTTTGTGCTTTAAAGTAGTCTAAAATGCTTTTTTTTATCTCAAATATTCGGTTTTTATGAGCGTTTTGCAAACAAGATGGCGGCCTACAGTATTCATCATGGAAAATACACCTGCCGCCATATTGTTTGCAAAACCGTGTGTAAAACCCGAATATTTAAAATTAAAAATAACATTTAAAAACTACTTTAAAAACGCAAAAAAATAAGCCACGTAGGTACAAAAGTAACTATTTTGAATCTTTTACCCTTTTTTTCGTTTGTTGGCTTCTCTATTAAATACCCATTTTTTTTTCTTCTAAGCAATAAAAAAGGTAGATCATTAGTGTCACAGAAATTACATCCCCTGGGGACATTTGGGTTTTTCTCTCTGGAAATTTACCATACTTGATAATGTATATAACCGATATTTAGCAAGTATCACATTGGCGATGAGGACAGAATATTTTGCTCAACAAAAAAACAAAGAAACAAGAGAATACAAAAAAAAACAATTATTTTAAAACTATTCAACAGATTTTTTGCTGGTAGAGTTAGATGTTTCTGTCAGGAAAAGAAATTACTTTTCATGTTATGGCAATCTTTGGGTTGAAACAATTTGACAAGAGAGTGTCCTTGCATCAAGATAGTTTACTACTTCTATAGTGTTCTCTAGAAAAACAAAGATACTTTATCATGTGACTCTTAGTACAAGGAGGTCTCTTTTTTGTATTGCTTACAATTGTGTTTCTTATTAAATAATTGTAACAAATCATTTTGAGTCCGCATTTTTTTCAGCTCTTTTTGTTATGCATCTAAGCACATAGTACACATCCATTTATGTAAATTGTATATGCGTATATGTTTATAGATTTGTATGCACAGAATTCTCTCCTAAACTAATTAACCAATTACTATGAATTTTGAAACACATTTAAGCATAAGGGTGTGTAACATGGGCTATATTTAGTGTAATTTAGTTTTATGCAAAGGGAAAAAGAGAGGGTGAAAGTGCTTCATGAAAATTTAGATACCTCGGATTTTTGTAGAATTTTTAACAATAAGTATTAGACACTAATTGATAAACATTTTCCAACTTTCAGTTTCTTTGGAGTATTTTAAGGCATTTTTATAGAGTATAATATGGGCATAGCCTTTCATGTGAAAATTAATATAAATTTAATCCAGTCATTCGATATCAATTAAGTAATATTACTGGAATTTCAGTTTTTTCTCAAGAACTCTGAAGTTTAAGCTCTAAATTTGAAACATTTTCTAGAATCAAAAGCATGTAATACATTTTAATCAAAATGGAATAAGAATTCTAGACATAAGGTTTAGTAGCTTTATATCTTGATTTTAATCTTCATAAGGAGATATAAAACTGGTGGGAGAAAACTTGAATGCCTACTAGATAACATCTTCAGGTGTATTTGGTCTCTCTATATGAGAATACTTCTGTATTAGAAGTAAACCCTAACCAAATATTTAAAAAAAAAAAAAAAAAGAAATCGACCACTGTTTCCTCAAGCCATTGAACTAGTCCTCCGTGTTGCAGACAGAGGCAACCTCTTTATTAATAAAGGGCAACTATCAAAAATAGAAAGTTGTTTACCATAAGGAATCATATATAAAACTATGAAGCAAAAATAAAAAAACAAATACTGACAGGCCGGTACCCAGGATAAAAAGGATCCCTCCACCTGTTTATATACCAGGCAGGAAGAGGCAAACAATGGTTTAAATCTTCTAGTCTCTGAAAGCTATGACAGAGACCAACCATGGTCAGCCATCAAGTCTTGATACCAGAGGTACTGCACCCCCTCCCCCATCGCCATCATGTTTGGCAACAAAGCTCAAAATCCCAGCTATGAACTGTTGCTCAAAAGGCGTTGCTTGTTTTACTACGACTACCCAAAGTTTGAAAAGTGGAGCAAAACAGCAAATCAAATTCTGACCGAGAAAATAAAAGAGACTGACTTTCTTAAAGTGAAAGTTGTCTGACTAAGATCACAGGTTTCCCAGATGGAAATATATGATACCAGACGAAATAGCCCTCATTAAAAATGTCACCCTGAAGGAGGCAGAAAATGACTACGTTGCTATCTCGGAAGAGGAAACTATACAAAGACAAGAGTCTAGATGGGAGAGAGAAGAAAAGTGGACACTGTTATGAGCTATGAAATATGCTCAAACAAAACATACCAAACAAAAACAAAGGACAGAGACCTGGAGGGAAATATTCTTCCACTTTTGTCCATCCAAAGGATGAGATAGATTACATGAAAACAGAAGTATCAGCTGTCATTAGAAAAGAAACAGTCTGCTGGAATCCCAATCACAATTCCCATCATTGACCAATGCCCCACCTCAAGAGCAAAAGTAGAACCACACCATTACTAACCTGTTCATCCATTTGAACTGCCTGTATCCATGACACCTCAACAGGGATCCATTTTAACATCAGGATCTCCTTTGTCGAATGAATTATTTACAGAGTTCTCATCACAAGTAGGTAACAATGAAAAAAAACCCAAAAAACACTGGACCTTGGTTCTTCCTTGTGACTATGTTTGAACAATACTGTCTTACAAATGATAAAGAATTAGAAAAAAGCCCTAAAGAATCACCAAAATACACTTAAAAAAACTGGAAGAATGGGCCAACCAACTACATGCCAAGCATTTTCTGAGTGAATTTACCCCAGGACTTTATAGATGAGGAAGGCTCTATAGACTGTCTGAAAAGAAGATTGCTCTACTATGATCAGGAGATGATTATAATAAGTGTCCAAGATCAAAGCTTAATGACCAATGCTTTTAAGAATATGAGTAGTCGCAGCAATGACAACAGATGCAGGTTTTGCCTCCCAGAAGTAGAGAGTGTGAACCACCTAATATCCAGCTGTAAGGTTTCTGATGTAAAAAGTTGAATAGTGAATGTAGCAGCAAGTCTTGGAGACATACCAGAAAGAACTGTTGAAAACAAGTCACACCATCCTCTATGGCTATGCAGTTTCTACAACTATGTGCTAAGAAAATGGAACTATTAAACTTGACATAGTGATATGGAAAAAGGAGGAGAAAGAAGCAACCTTAATAGAAGTTAATGTTTCCGATAATACTTGGTTAAATAGAGCTTAAAGGGAAAAGGTAGCGAAATACCAATGTCTTATTATGTGCAATCGCAAGAAACAGGAATCTTAGGAAGATTTCTATCACTTCAGTAATAATAAGAGCAACTAGATTCATGAAAAAGAATTTAAAAAACTCCCTGGCAAATATACCAGGTGACCCAAGCACAAGAGAGATTCAAACAACTGCACTTAAAGAGATTCTTAAGATCTTTAGGTTGGAATGTATGAGATGGCAGGTGAATGTTTGACATTCGGTGGGATGCTCCATCCCCAGTTTGAACAAAAGAAAAACTTTTAAAAAAAGTGGAAAAATGTTCTTTTCAGAGAATTAATTTTTATGCATCCTGAAACAATTAATGTGTGTGTGTGTCCACATGAAATGCTTATAAGAAGATATAATATTTTATGTATTGATTTTCAGAATTTACTTCAACAGTACTCAATACATGAATAGAGCTAGGTAATGTTATGAAAATTGTATTTATGGCAATTATGCTGCACAGAGGTTTCCATGTTTTATCCTTTTAGTGTGACAATTTCCTATGAGGATGAAACACTGAAGGCTCTGTCTAGTTTGATTGCCATAAATATATTTTCATAACTTACTAATATATATATATATATAGGGCTCCTTCAGTCTTTGACAGCCTATGGATACCCACGAAGGGGTGTCTGCGCATGAAATTTTTGTGACAGGTGTGCAATCTCCAACCACACCTCTCCTTAGTCGACATTGTTTAATACCAGTGAAGTGTGTACAGGACAATTGGAAACAAATGCAGAGATAAGTAGAGAGCTCATACAGCACCTAGAATTCCCAAATGGTCACCCATCTGGTACTAACCAGGCTCGACACTGCTTCACTTCGGTGATCTGAGAAGAACCGGTGTGTCAAGGAGATTATGCCATATATATATATATATATATATATATATATATATATATATATATATTAAAGTGTCTGTAAAAATTAAATAAAGAAGTCACTCATCAATTGAGTTTCGGCAGTAGCAAAGGCTGTCAAACCGATAATTTGCATTAAAAAGACACAAGTAATGCATCAACCCAACTCAACACCGTATCCTACATACAGCACTTGTATTTATCTGGTACTGACCAGGCTCAAAGTTGCTTAACTTCAGTGATCCAAGGAGAACCGGTGTGCCAAAGTGACCATTAGGGAATAGCAGACACTGTAGATAGGAAGACATCGACATCTGCCTGCAAGAACTGTTAAAACCTAATGTCGTCATCTCCCCTAATGGGGATATACATGCAATTAGGAACTGTTTGTGAATTTTATACTCCCATGGAACTTCCTCCTTCGGAGAAAGTTGTTCGACCTGCTTCAGATAAATGCTGCTTTAGTCGAGTAATAACAGCACATCAAGTTCTTAGAGTGAAACAGAATCCACCCAAACACTGCTTTCCTGAAATCCCTGTCCATGTTGAAGCAAAAATCTGAAATACTTGAAGTTCTTTTATCTATCCGAGAAGTAAAATCAATACATCTTGCATCCTGCACACTGGATGATGGGATTACTAATCGAATTGCAAAGGCCTGTGTAGCATTTGAAAAGCTTGGTCATCGACTGTAGGACGAGCGTGGGATTAGATTTAAACTAAAATCAATGTGTACAAAACTGCTATGTTAACTACACTATGATACGGATCAGCAACATGGACACGAGTTCAATAGCACTTTAACAAGTGAAGTATGCATGGTTCCCCGTGAGTGCACAGTAAATGAGACATAAAAAAAATGACTAAGTTCAGCATCTGCCCCTCCCCCATTTAGCCAAGGGGACGTCAAATTCTAGTGAAAATGAACAAACGGTGCAATTTTAGGCCTTAACATATGTAAATTTGAGTTCTACACCATGCAAAAAAAAAAAAAAAAAAGAAATAACTAAGTTCATCATCCCCCACCCCTTATTTAGCCCCAAAAGTCCCCAAGCCTTAACATATTTGAATTCAGCACCATGCAAAACTGCTAATAAATAGATATACACAGAAAATTTTGGACAAATATGGTAAAATAGTCCCCAAAACGGAGTGTTTTTATTAGCCCTAAAAGAGCTCCTGAGGCACACCCAAGAGTTATCGTGAAGTATAGACAAACAAAATTATATAGAAATCAGTTACAACTTTTCAGAAAGTTTTATAAAAATGCAAGGCATCAATTTTTTTTTTAAGCAGAAAAGTGTCAATTTTAGCCATTTTAAGTGTTGTTCAGTTCCGCCCCCCCCCCACGGGTGTAGTGGAACTGAACAACACTGAGGTTACAAAATAATGTGCACAAGAACCACTGTCATTCGAACCTGGAATCCACTCAGTACAAGGAAAAGAGAAGGGGAGAAATATATGCAAATTGTGATACTGTTGTAATTAAAAGTCTGTATATAAAGACGTTTTTTTGGGGGAGAAGGTTGGAATGTAATCATGATTTTGTGACGACAACGACGACGACGACGAAGAAGAAGAGTTGAGAAATCAAGAGAAGATTGTTTTACACAATTGGAGTTTTTTTTTTCACGTTAGTATGAGCGACAGATTTCTTTTTTTTTTTTTTTTTATTCACTAAGTTAAAACATTAATTTCAACACTTCAAAAACGTGAAGCAAACACACCACAGATGACTCAACTTGATGAATCAATGATTGGGAGAGGATGGTAAATTGCAATGATGGAAGCAAGTCATAAAAAAGTGGAATTATGTGATCGAAAACAAGCAAAAGATTTTAGTGCAATTGATATAATAGCAAATAATAATAAAATTGAACATGGCATGCCGAGTCCACATCGATAGAAACTACAAATCCAAGTCTAATCCTTCCTCATCCTTTGTGGCAGGGATGATAGCAACAAGGTGCTGGCAAAAATCTACTAGTGTTACCAGATCAGGCTGTCTGAAGATATTGACTTCCTGACCTAAAATGCACCAAACATTGATGTTATTGCTTTTTTTTTGTCCTTTCCCATTGCAAAACTCAATCATGTTCTGCAAAGTTAAAACAATAACAAAAATTTTTCTCTACAAAACAACTAAACCAAACACCATGAATCTTTAAAGATACAAAGAACTTTAAGCATAAAAACTTTTCCCACAATTACTGGACTTGGCATTAAATAATCCAAACATGATTGATAAGCCAAAAAAAGAAAACAACCAATCAAATGAAAAATCTAAGAGGAATTGACATCAGGGTCTGTCATCCTCCAGTCATTTATAGCATCTGTAGCAAATAAAGACATGTCAAGCACGGAACTGCAAATCCACAGAGTGGATATAACATTACTGCTGCACATGTGCAACGACAAGTTTTTTGCATCCTGTGCCAAAACATTCCCCAACTTCATATGTAACCACTAGACATTGTTGTTTTTAGTGAAATAAAAACCCTTGCAGGTATAATGAATAGCAATGAGAAGGACTTCATACAAACCAGCCACTCTTGAAGCATGATCTTTGTGAATTCTGTGCAGAAGTTCGATTCATTCTTCTTGTTCTATTATTACTACAACAACAACTACAGGAAGGTGATGGTGGCTAAGTGGTTAACGGCATAAACAGACAACCCAGATATGTCAAGTCTGAATCCAATTCATTTCACAGAAACAATTCCACTTACGGTTGTTGGTAATCTTTATGTGATCCTTCCCATAATTACCTGATGTCTTTCTAGAAAGAATTCTGATGTAATGAATATGAACACATCCGGGTTCCTTCACACAAGAATATGATTGGCTGGTGCAACCATATATACAGACGAGTATAGCAGTCTGTTGAAAGACATGCTGAAAGCTTACAGCTTAAGCAACTACGAACAAGCGTTCATTAACTTACAAGATTGAATTACTCAATTACTGTAGCTCAGACCACTCAACTACTTTAAACAAATATATCCCTTTCCGGGATATCAAATTCTAACTAGAAAGATATCAGGGAAATGAATGACAACAATGATTATCTGATTCTTACAAAAATAAATAAATGACTCCTGCTCAGCATCAGCAGCAAGCATCACATTCAAATTAAATCATGGCAAAAAAAAAAAAAAAATTAATAAATAAATAAAATAAAAAAAAAAAAAATAAAAAAAATAACATAATACATAAACAAAATGTTACCTGGCATTCTCTGGATGGACTTGGCGTCGGTGGACAGTCATGGGGGCCCTAAAAAAAAAAAAAAAAAAAAAAAAAAAAAAAAAAAAAAAAATGAAATTTCATACAAATTTGAACTTCTAACGAATAAGTATCTTCTATAATATAAATCTCACCTGTCTGTTTAAATGTATAATATGTATGTATATATGTATGTATACCTAAACTTTTGACAGAGGTGACGGATTTTCACAAGATCAGTATCATTTTGAAGCTTGATCCTTTGAATGACAAATATCAAAAAATTGGTTAAAAACATTCATTCCTTCACCTCAACTGAGAACTTTTCTATAGGGAGGGGTCGCTTTTTTCGCCGATATTTTCGAAAGTCATCCCCCTCTTTTCGATAGACTAGCCTTAATTTAAAACTTTGCCACTTCCAGTTTTGCGATGGACAAAACGGAAAAGACATCTCATATTTTTTCACATTCTTTTACTCCTTCACAGTACGGGTTCAAGCCTGCCTGACTACTACCACTTTTTTTTTTTTTGCTCAACACACACCTCCAAACAGCCGGGTAATGCCAGGCACACAGGCTAGTTGCATAATAAAGACCAATGTCTAGTTACATATGAATAAATATATGTACTTTCATTCTGTCACAGCAAAGTTAGTAAGTGAATGGGGCAAATACATTGAGGACATTACCAATGCTGCTGCAAAGAAGGTGGTCTCTCTCTACCGTGCTAGAAACTTACTTATACCTGAGAGTATCCTGTATCTCTACAAAATCACCATTCATGGAGTATTGTTGCTACATCTGGGCTGGTGTATCTACCACTAGTCTCTTCCTTTTATACAGGGCTCCCAAAAAGTTTTAAATCTAATAGATCCCACACTATAAACCAAGCTCCAACCTCTGTCCCATTGCCACAATGCTGCTTTATTGTGCCCGTTTTACAAGTATTTTAATGGAATGTGCTCTGATGAACTCGTAGCACTTGCGTCTCCTCAACATACATACTCCTGACAAATCTGATAACAGCAAAATTTCATCTCTTCACTTTTGAAATCCTCAGATGCTGGAACGCCATCTACTCTAGTATATCTAGTGAATAAACATCTTGCAGTTCTTCAGAGAAGTAGTGGAGTCTGCTGTTTTTTTTGTTTTATTTTTTTTTACATGGAGTTCACCACTTATCAAGGCCCAATGGCCACTCAGGGATAAGGGTTATTGTGTGTACAGTAATCAAAGGGATAGTGTAGCAATAGTATTGGAGAATTGGTAAGGTGTCATTACTTAGGGGGGGCGGTTCATCAGGAATTTGTTTGTGTTGGACTTGAAGACATCCAGGTTGAAGTCGGGAGGGAAACAGGCAAGCAGAACAGCGTTCCACAGGCGTGCAGTTCTAAGAAAGAAGCTTTGTTCATGGAATCTACGTTTTGATTTAGGCACAGATAAGGAGTGGGGAAAATTATTGACGGTGGTTTCAGCTAGTCGGGTGTTTTTTGAAAAAGATTGGCGAGGTGGGACCAGAGAATGGAGCTCAGACGAGCACTTGCCATGGAAATAACGATAGAACAAAGACAAGCTCGCTATGTCTCTTCTGTGGGAAAGAGGTTGCAGGTTAGAGAAAAGGGCATCCCCCACCAAGTCACGAAGTCTATTTTGTACTCTGTCAAGGCAGGATAGGCTGTTTTTAGAAGCTCCCGCCCAGATGTGGCAGCAGCACTTGATCTTTGGACATACTTGGCTCTTATATAGATAGAGAATTGCATCAATAGTGAGATATCTTCTGGAGCGGTAGAAGGATCCCACCATTTTCCCAGTGACCTTGGCCACAGACTTGATGTATGTGTTCCATTTCATATCAGGAGTAAAGGTCAAACCCAGAAGCTTATCAAAACATGGGGCTTTCCCTAGACGAGAGCCATCCATTTCAATTGATGTCAGATGGGGATCACAGCGTTTATTATGTAGAGATAGGAGCTTGGTCTTAGATGCATTAAAGGTAACCAGCCACGTTTTTCCCCACTGCACCACGTGCTCAAGATCAGAGGAGAGAGAATCAGAGAGAACATCATCATTTACGGCCTTTGATGTGTTGCCATAGATGGTCGTGTCATCAGCATAGATGTCAATGAAAGATTTTAGTATGTGTTTTGGGAGATCATTGATGTAGATCAGGAAGAGAGTTGGGCCCAGTATGGACCCCTGAGGGACTCCAGCATTAATACTGTGGGCCTCTGATTTTTGCCCATCAACCACTACTCTTATGAGCCTATCTGAGAGAAATGATTTAATGATTGAGAAAACATTTCCAGCTATACTGTAGCTGGAAATCTTGTGTAGTAGGCCTTTATGCCAAGCCTTATCAAAGGCCTTTGATATGTCGAGAGTAATTGCCCTAGAAATGAAGCCTTTGTCGAGAGATTCGCTAATCCTATGAGATATAACCATTAGCACATCTGCTGTAGATCTAGCAGAACAGAAACCATATTGCGTGTCGTTAAGAAGGTTATTTCTATTGAGGTGGTTGACTACTTCTCTATTTATTGTGGATTCCAGCAACTTACTCATGACACACAGGAGACTTATTGGTCTGTACTGAGAGGGGGATGACTTATCACCTGAATTCTTAAATACATGGCATACTGATGAGGTTTTCCAGGGTGTTGGGAAGCACTTCTCCTTAAGGCAACGCTTAAACAGTTTGGTAAGTATGGGGGCAAGTTCTGGTTGTAATTTTTACACACTATAATTGGAATATCGTCAGGACCAGTTGCTTTACTGGAGTCAAGGTTCTTGATTAGCTTAGCGACCTCACGCACATGTTGTATGTTGCATAGCGTGTTGTCTGTTATAGGAGGGAATATGGGGAGTTGATGGCCTTCGTCACACAGGGTAGAATTTGCCGCAAAGTTTTTGGCAAATAGTTTGGCTTTGTCGGATGCTGTCGAGATGACCTCTGGTCCATTGATAATGGTTGGGATAGAACGCATGTTTCTGTTCAGGATCCTATTTGCTATTTGCCAGAACTGGTGGGAACCAAGCCGCTGCTCAGCTACTTTGGATTTAACGGATTGAGCATATAGTTCTCTTGTATTTTTTATTACTCTTTTACAGTGGTTGCTCGCGGCCCTGAAAGCAGCTTTAGTTTCAGCGCATCTATTACGTTGGTAGCTATGGAAAAAGTGATTTCTGTGTGCGATGGCAGCAGCACATTCAAGGGAGAACCATGGCTGGCTGTTAGGTTTTTGTTGGAATTTTTTGAATGGTATGAATTGGTCTATGCCTACAAGTAACCATTCGGTCAGGTCTGATACTATAGAGAACACATCCTTTTTAAACATGGAATGGAGAGGTAGATCAGATATGAATGTACGGAAGCTATCCCAGTCCGCCATAGAGTATTGGTATACAGTACGGTGGAGAGGTACGTCTGTAGATTTATTATATTTCATTTTTATCTTAACTGATATGACGCAGTGGTCGGAGGAACCCATAGGAGATAGAACGGAAAATGAGCATAGCTCAGGGGAAGTGGATAGAAAAAGGTCTAGAAGGCTTGCGTACTGACCAGTAGTATCGGGAACACGGGTGGGCTCGCGGACAATCTGAGTGAGGTCATAGGCAATGGCAAAATCATGACAGAACATCCCCTCATCATCAGTCTTATTTGAGTGGGTCAGCCATTCCACATTATGCCCATTGAAGTCACCACAAATGTGAATGTTAGCCGAGGGATGAGCAGACAGGATGTGGTAAATTTCCTCTGATATACTCCTAAAGACAGTAACTCCACTGTTTTAGGGGCGATAGAGGGCAAATATAAATGCGGTGGTGTAAGCAAGTGCAACCTAGAAGCACATATAAGGTAGATTAGGGTCTTCTCTGGAGATATCCCTGCCACATGGGAAGCCATCTTTAATGTAGGCACATATTCCATGCCCATGGCGATCTTGGGGGTCAGATTTAGATGTTAAGTTAGAGTATCCTTTAATTATGAACTCATCTAGGGAGGTGGTCGGCCCTATTCCAGTAGTTTCGCTTAGAAAGAATATGTCAGGTTTCGTCTCCTGTAATTGGGTTTCAACCTCTGGAAGGTTAGAACGTAGACCCCTGATGTTGGAGAAGGAGACATGGTAGTAGGGGTCTACGTAGGAGGATGGGGTTCTAGGTTTATTCGTGTTTTCTTTTTTGAGATATTTCATACGTTGTTTACGGTGCTACAACCTGGACACTCAACAAAAGATTGGAAAGAAAACTAGACAGCATGTACATCCATATGCAAGACCATCTCATGAAGCAGAAACCTTATGGCAACCTACCTGCCATATCTACTACCATCAGAGAGCAACGTCTATGATTTTCCGGTCGCTGCATAGATAGATAATTATATAGATCAATAAATAAACAGATAACAGCAATTAAATGCTTCTACATGGCTATTATCTAACACAGAGAATGAGGGAAGGATGATCCATAACATAAAGTCATCTACTAGATCAGTGGTCTGGGAACAGGGCTAAATTACCCCAAATATGGGAAAATAGAAATTTTGGAGGGGTAATGCACATGCTATGCAGGTGGATGTGCTAAGTGAGAGAAAGTTTGAGAAAAGAATACATTGAGGTTCCCATGATAAGGGTTAATGAATGGAAGGTGGTGGTGTAGTAATCTCTAATTGTGTACATTAGGTAGAATTTGATTAACTATGGCGACAGCTTAATAGGAACTTTTTTACATTGCATTTGAAGGCTACCATGTTGCATTCAACCAGGAAGCAGGACAACGGAGCAGTGTTCCAAAGGCGGGTAGTTCTGGGTAGTTTATGTTCATGGAATCTGCATTTAGATTTAGGCACAGATAGAGTGGGGAAAATCATACATAGTGGGTGTAGCTAGTCGAGTGTTTTTCATGAAAGTTTGGCAAGGGGAGAACCATAGAATGCTTTTTTTTTTACGTTACTGTTTGGTGGTTGAGGGAAGTATCTGTTACAGGCGAGGAAATATCTCCTTTCTCTTCAACAATAATAAATTAGTAACACTGACTTCTTTTATTTTTTCTGAATAATTTAATTTTCTTCCAATATATATATATATATATAAATATATATATATATATATATATATATATATATATATTTACACACATATATATGTTGTTTATTTGTTTTTGTTAGCGACATTTTTAATGAATTCAGTTATTTATATGAAAGTACATGTTTACTTAAATGCAAGTTGAGAATAATTTTCCCTTTGACTATATATATATATATATATATATATATATATATATATATATATATATATATATATATATATATATTCAGACATATTGTTAAATAGTACAAAGTGTTTTTGCTTAATGATATTTTTTAAAATAATTTTTCTATTTTTGTGGTCGTTCTCATGTCTTAGACGAATTTGTGTAATAAAGTTACATAGTCGTGTTTGTTTATCTATTTTTTTTTGTTTTTTTGCAAGTACTTTCAACTGATTTTCTTCAGTCGTCCACAGGCAGTTTTTGATTACTGTTTCATTTAAAATATGGATGTTTTATATGCTTCAGTTCAAATTACATTTAAATTACTTGAAATACTGAAGCGTCTCTTGTGTAAAAATAAATGTTTTAACATGTTAAGAATGTGGCTAAAATAAATGTACAATGGTTTAAAAGTGTGATTTACAAAATGGTATGGAATTTGCAAGTTTTTTTTATTAATTTATAAATTTACATTATACGAAGGGCGTGCAATAAGTAATGCCTCTGACCCACTTCCCATAGCAGTAGAGAAACGAAACTTGGCACAGTTATTAGTCTTTCTCTACATAGGAACCACCCAGAGTTATGCATTTCTCCCATCGTTTGATGCAGCTCTGGAGACCGTTTTTGTGGAACATCCCAGGTTGGTCCTCCAACCACGACGTGACTTCAGAAATCAAGACTGCATCATCTGGGAAACGCTTTCCTTTCAAAAACAACTTCATGGCTGGGAAGAGGTGAAAGTCAGAGGGTGCACGGTCAGAAGAGTAGGGAGGATGGGGAAAATTTCATAACCACACACCCGTGCTTCTGATCTGGCAACATGCGAGTTGTGGACCGGAGTGTTGTCCTGCAGGAGGAGGGTACCTTTGCTGATCTTGCCCCACCTCTTGATTTTGATAGCTTCCCTTAATTTCCTCAAAAGTGAAGCATAATAGGCTCCTGTAATTGTGGTACCCTTTGCCAGGAAATCTGTCATCACTACTCCGTCCTGGTCCCAGAAGACTGTGAGTATGACCTTGCCAGCGGAGGGCTGCACCCTTGCCTTCTTTGAAGGTGGGGAGTCAAAATGCTTCCACTGCATTGACTGGGTTTTGGCCTCTGGATCATAGTGATGGATCCAGGTTTCATCCTGTGTAATCAGTCTTTTGAAAAACTTTGACTCATCTTCTTGGCACATCTCCAAATTCATCCTCGAGCACTCAACACGTTCTCACTTCTGGAATAGTAATGCGCCGATCTTCCAAAATGGCAGCCTCAACTTGACAGACAGATGCCTCATCAATGGCAGAAGAGGTGGGGCAATCAGGTCTGGGAGCTTTTTCCACAGATTTCCGGCCATGTTTGAATTCACAATGCCAGCGTTTTACAAGGTCATATGATGGGGCATTATCACCATAAGTTTCTTTCATTTCATCAAAAGTCTCCTGTGGTGTGCGTCCTTTCAAATACAAAAACTGGATCACTGCTCGACATTCAATAGGCTCCATTTCACACCTGACTCAGTTCAAACACCTGTAAAACATAAACCACAAGTAGTTCAGAGCTGTAATTTGCCACATAACCCGTAGAGATATAAAGGTGTATAGTTAATCGTCTGGGCAATGTGTTGGCCGTGTGTCCAATGTAGCTATTGGTGCTTCTATTGTTGGAGATGCATTCTCCCAAGTGGCATTTGAATTGGTAGACTACATTGGTTTCGTCGACTGATTTTGTTGTCCAAGAAGTGTTGTTCTTAATTATAAGCTTAGCAGTTGTTAATTTCTTGTAGCAGATGATAAATCTGATCTTATTATTATTGACTGGAGATATGTATCGATGTATTATATTCCTTAGTACCTTTTTCCATCTGATTTAAAGTTGTGACATAGCTGGTTGCGATAGAATATATTGATGGGGCAGGGATTGTTAACTTGGTTATGATTAGTTTGGCCTAGATTTCTTAGTTTAACTTGTTTATTGACTAAGAAATTGGAGAATTGGTTATCAATTAAAATCTGTTTGATATTTTTTAATTCACTGCAGAATATTTTTTTTATTTGAGATCAATTTGGCTCAATTAATTGGGTTCTTTATAATTGCTGTTTCGTATTGGTATGGACATTCACTTTTGAAGCTTAAGATACAGAAATTGGTTACAATAGTCTTTTTATATGGAGAAGTGATGTTGCTGGAGTCTATGATTTTATATATATATATATATATATATATATTATATATATATATATATATATATATATATATATATATATAAAATGAAAACAAAGGGATGTAGTGTTTACCTGATATACACAATGGTAAACTAATATAAATAACAGTATTTATATATAGAAAATTTACTCCCAACTAAATTAAAAAAGCTCAATACACAATAGAGAATAGAGCTTATTATAAGAGAAAGAGAATTAAAACTGTAAGTTAAACTTTACAATAAAAATTTATTGTTCGACTGAATCCTCCAAAAAACAACTTAGAAATTGTTTTTTTGGAGTATTCAGTCGAACAATAAATTTTTATTGTAAAGTTCAACTTACTTTTAATTTTTTTTCTCTTTATATATATATATATATATATATATATATATATATATATATATATAGTGTGTTGGCTTATGTTCTTATTGACTAAAACCCGACAGAGCATTTGATATCGTTTTCTCAGTAGCTATTCATTTCTACCATTGAGATCGGTCTAAGCATTCCTTGCATTGTATTGCGATCAGCCATTTCTGGTTATTCCAGCTATCTGCCTGGTGCACCTGAGTAACTTTGTGGAAATCTCAGGTCGGTAAATGCAGAAGTACCCTATCAATTTGGCATAAATAATTGTAATAGAAATCATCACTCTCGCAAACAGCCTCGTATTTGCTTAGCCCGTAAAATAACAGCAGAAAATGTAGAAAAGAAAAGACAAGCGTAATTTTGTCGGTCACCCATTGGTGAACGTATGAGATTAATTTGCATATGTTACAATTGGTAACTGTTAAATGAGATGAATTCTAATGCATGAGGGTTGAGCTGGGGTTTTTTGTTGGACAGCTTAGAACAAGAACAAACAGTGGAAGATAATATTGAATACACAAGGATTTATTGCAAGTTGAGGGGGTGGGGGTACCGCTCGTACACGTACACCAAAGAATGTACATACACAGGTGTTGAAGTCTTTCTTTTTTTTTGTGACTTCAGTTGAAGTTCTCAGAAATCAAGGGACCCCATTGCTGGTGCTAACACTTAATCTCTATATGATACATAGATATTCGAATATTCCATTAATAATTCCATTATAAACAATAAATTAGTAAAGAAATTGAGAACATAATTTTCCTCTCCTCAATTGATCATTTAAATATGTTATATTATATCTTTCTTGTGGTATATTGGTCTTACTGGATTCCAGGACAAGAATTAATCTAGTCTGGTGGAGTATCCAGCTTCGTGTTACTACTTGAGGTAACATCAGTTGGAGAAGGTACATCATTCCCCGTAAAAGTATGTGTGGGTTAGCCATACCGAGAAGATCTTATTTGTGCTGTGAATACTCGTTATTTTGAATATTTAATTAGGGTTTACTGTGTCCATGTGTGATAGTACAATGCGCCCCCCCCCAAAGTGTTAGGAAGTGATTTAAAAAAGGAAAAACTATAACAAAAAGAGGAAATATCAGGTGGACAAAAAAGTTATTGTGGTTTTAAATTCAGATGAACATATCTCGGCTCAAGCAAAAATTTACTAATCAAAATAAGCACCGTCAGAATCAACACACTTTTCCAACGCTAAACAAGTGTATTTATGCCAGTAACGTAAAAATCTTGCATTCTGGTGGCGAGGAAGTCACTGAAGACGTTTTTCATATCGCTTAAGTTTTTGAAGCATCTCTCACACAGAAAGTTGTCGAGTTGCTTGAAAAAATGGTAGTCGGTAGGTGAGAGGTCTGGAGAATATGGCGGATGAGGCAGAGTTTTGTAGCCAAATTCATTTTACTTCTGTAGGGTTAGTTTAGAACATGCGGTCGGGCATCATCATAGAGGAGAGTTGGGTCTTTTCTGTTGACTAATGCTGAATGTTGTTGAAGTTTCTGATGTATTTCATCTATTTGTTGACAGTTATTCACCGTAATGTTTATACGTGCATTAAAAAAAACACTCTAATGGAGACTGGTCACAGGCTACCAAACAGTCAGCATGACCTTCCTTTGTTGTAACTCTTCGTCAGCATCTAACCTCTGAGCTGAGCATCACCAGTTGTCGTAAAGAACACATCTTTCATCACAAGTCACAACCAAGTTGAGAAACAGGTTATTCTTGTTGTGTAAAAACAAGGGAAGATGACAACAGCATTTCTTTTGGTTGTCGTTCAATTCAATTTTTTTTGTCTTTCCAATCTCTCTCAAGTGGTTGGAAATTGTTGTATACATTACGTCTAATTCAAAAGCAACTTTTCAAACAGTTGTGCGTGGATTGGCTGTGACTAAGGCTCTTAATTGATCGTTGTCAACATCTAGTGGTTGACCATAACGCTCATCATCTTCAAGACTCTTGACGCCACCACAAAATTTCTTAAACCACCATTGTGCTGTGTGTTCAGTAATGGTTCCTGGGCTGAGCTCTTTGTTGTTATAGCGAACTGTTTCAGCAGCTTTTCGCACTAGCTTAAATTGAAATAAGAAAATTTTGTGAATTTACTTTTTCATCTTGTATTCAACGTTCTGAAAAAAAGACAATAGTTTTAAAACAATTGTAATTTAAATGATTGGTTAGGAGTGAAAGTGTGTTTTGCGACAGTTCATAAACGTTTACAGACAGTCTTGTGACTGTTGATGACAGCTTTGAGTTGGGTATAGTGGATTACAATTGGCAGCTCAGAGGTCTCCTCATAGAAATCAGGAGAGCTTTAGGAGGCTTAGATAAGTTAACTTCAACAGATGACAAACAAGCCGCGACAAGACGTGGACATTAATGTTTAGAGAGTCAATAGTGTCACACACACACACAGAGTACAACGGATATCTGCAGAATGTGTACGAGTCTGTTTTGAGTGGTTTTATTTTTTTTATACAGTCGCCAGTGTGTAAGAAAGCAACATTGCCAGAATGAGAACCAGAAGAAAAGATGAAGAAAAAATGAACAATTGTATACAGCACTTGGAGTTGGTAATTGTTGTCAAGCAAGGAAGCACATGGTCTCCTACAGATGTATATGTAGGTATGTGCATGTTCCATTAAGTTCATGTGTGTGTGTGTGTGTGTGTGTGGCTGTAACCATGTTGAATTTTTTTGTTAAGCCATGGTCATAAAAACCATTAGCAATAGACAGACTACCTAGCTAATTAGGGAATGCATAAAACTTAGGAGCATCATGATAGTTAGACAATACAGAACTCCGAAAATGTGACTGTGATACATGTTCATTCACACAATTATGAGGCAAGACTGCAGAACACAATGCAAAAGGAGATTGCCAGTACATCTGAGTAAACACCAGTGTGATTATGCAGTGGGTCTAATGTGAATGTATATTGTCACAGGTTTGGTCTGCTAAGCTGCAGCACAGAACAATATTCAAGCATTGCGATGGGGCAAAACTGATGCAATAATCGGTAGGCAACAGATGCAACTGTCACGTCACATTCTAGCAAGTAGCAGATTGAATCCAAGTAGATTATACTAGAGGGAAGAAGGTCGTGGAAGGAAATATGAAGTATATATCTGTTGTAGACACTCAAGAGAATCAAAGATCACCCTACCAACTCCGGTGAACACTTGGACCCATATTCCAAGTGGAAGGGAATCATTGCCTTGTAAAGTCTAGTATGTAAATGCCATTCATGAAGGGTAGCGCAGGATACGCAACATGTAAAGCTTCCTATCAACCCTGTTAGATACATAAGACAAGTTGTCGCCAAACCTGAGATTGATAAATATTATTACTCCCAGATAGTTATAACATTTTGAAAATGGCACAAATATGTCTTGAAAGCATTTTGAAAATGGCACAAATATGTCTTGAAACCAAATCCTACAGACAGGGACAGGAGAGAGGCAACTAGAGGACAAGAGTGCAATTGTTTTTGCTGGGTTGAACAATATATTCCAGTCTTTTGCCCAGTCAGATGCAAAAATAAGCAGCGACTGCATGTATATTAACGTTATGTAAGGATCTGTGTGTGACAGAAATTTGTGTGTCTTCTAATCAAAATATCAATATTTAAGTTTAGAACATCTAACGAGTTTTTGTCATTACTGGTTTTCTTCAAATATTAATTCTGCAGGTTCTGCCTGCATACTTGTCCCTACTGCTACATTGAAGGAATATGTAGTATATACCTGATGGTACAACATTGTAGATTCTCAAGAGAATCCGCGAACACAAGGGATTTGTATTTTAAGTGGGGACGAATCATTGCCTTGTAAAGCCTTGTATGTAAATGCCATTCATGAGGAATTTGGTAGCTTAGGATACGCAACACATTAACCCTGTTGGATACATAAGAAAAATGGTCAGCAAGCTTGAGATTGCTAGATAATCTTATTCCCAGATAGTTAAGACATTTTGAGAATGGAACAAATGTGTCTTTAAACCAAATCCCACGGATAGAGACAGAAGAGAACCATCTAGAGAACAATGACATAACTATTTTTGCTGGGTTGAACAGCATACTTCAGTCCCTTGCGCATTCAGATGCAAAAATAAATACGACTCAGCATTTTTTAAGAGCAAATGAAATGCATTTATTTGTGGTTCTTCTGAAACAATGCATTTCATTATTGTTCCAAAGTTTTTTCGCACGCATGTGTGCTTTTTAAAAATCTCTGTCCCTGCCACCTAATGCCAGCCTTAGCCAGTATTTTCTCGCCCTTGACTTCACATGTCCATCTTCCCCAGTGTGCATTTTTCTTTTGCTTGACCACATACTTCTTTTCTTTTTCTCTCCTTTTTCTCATGACGTCAGTGCATGCACATTTATTGATTTGCATACATGCTTTAACGGCTGCTGCTAATATTTTCATGGTCGCCTTATATGCCAAAATATATACAGCATATACATATATAGACTCAGCAAATGGAGCAACAGGTGGCTTCATGGTGAAGTCTGAATCTCGACCGGCACGAATTGTTACCTACACTGATGACTGCATAAACATGAAACACTAGTGTCTGTAGGTCAAAATAAATAATTATTATTTAATTATATATATATATATATATATATATATATATATATATAAGCAGGGCGCTTGGCATTGCCCGGTTGGAAAATACATATAGATATTTTTTTATTCATACTAATTTCTTATTATAGAGTCAATTCTCTATTGATCATTATCCAATATATAGTAATGATTTGAAAAGTGTTAAAAAAATATAACTTGCGTATCATCTGCTAGAATCAAAACCAGAACGCATTGTGCTGCAGCCTAAGTCATTATTGTCTGAGCTACTGACAGATATGTAGTATTTGGAATCCCAGCTCAATTGCTATATTGGTAGTTTTAGAAATAGAAGTTATATAAGCATATTTTGGGTTTCCCATCAGCGAGTTGGCAGGGTCACAAAAGGTTAGGTTTGACAGGTATTAACCTAGAGAGAATGCACCGGAAATTAGGTGTGACATACATCGGAAATTAGGAGTGACACGGGAATTGTGGTCGTATGCTTCCAGTTGATGACCACATGGGCTGAGAGTGGTTTAGTGCAGCAGAGAATGCAGACGGGAGGTTTCGGCTCACCGACAACCAGGGTTTTGAGATGATAGGCTTGCCTTGAAATAAAAAACTGAAGCTTCAAATCCATCTTGTTGTTTATCGATGCATCTGTTTGCAGTGACCACTCCCCACGAGATGGAGACCAGTGTCCAAGAAGGCATCATCCGCTGGCCAAGGCAACCAGGTATATACGCATTATACATGACACATACACGCCTCGAAGACTTTCAAGGCAAGAAACGGTGTAAGGATAAGAACACACACATAACAGTGAACTGCACGTAACATACGCAAGAGCATACACACCCACGTCCATATATGTAAGAACATTGATAAACACACAGACTCGTAAAAGTAACAAGAAACAGTAAAAAGAATCGAACAGAACAATAAGAGTAAAAAGTAAATGATTAGTAAAGTGAACGAATAAATAAACACGCAAAAGTCTTCTTTTAACAGATAAATATGAAAGGTTAAAAAATTAATTGACTTTTAAAACAATAAACAAATAATATAAACAATAATAATAAACAAATAATAATAATATTAGTAATAAATATTAATTAGTAACAAGTAATAATAATTAGTAATAATAGTAATAGTAATAATTAGTAATAATAGTAATAAGTAATAATAATTAGTAATAATAATAGTAATAATAAATAGTAATAATTAGTAATAATAATAGTAATAATAAATAGTAATAATTAGTAATAATAATAGTAATAATGGCAATAATAATAGTAATAATTAGTAATAATAATAGTAATAATAAGTAATAATAAATAGTAATAATTAGTAATAATAATAGTAATAATTAGTAATAATAATAGTAATAATAAATAGCAATAATAATAGTAATAATTAGTAATAAATAATAATAAATTCTTAAATAAATAATAATAAATTCTTAAATAAATAAATAATAATAAACAATTAATAATAATATTAGTAAAGTGAACGAATAAATAAACACACAAGTTTTCTTTTAACAGATAAATATGAAAGGTTAAAAAATGAAGTGACTTTTAAAACAATAAACAAATAATAATTAACACTTGTTTTTTTCCAAAGAATATGCAAATTTGTTAACCTTTATGTAGTCCATGATTGAGTATATTAAAAAGTTTGTTTTAATCAATTTCAAATAGAAAAAGTAGTTTTAATACCAATGTCAGAGCAAGACAAAAACTCAACTTTATAGGTATATAGAAGATATATATATGAGGAGAGGGAGAGAGGGATACATGAACAAAAGAGACTCATTTCAGATTTAGTCTTATTTTTTATTTAACTTATTTTTCAAATTTATGTGATAAGTTTTGAAGAACGTCAGAATGGAAAAAGTAACTTTGTAGAAGTGATTGTATTTTCATGCATCTAACTCGGATTGAATATTGAATCACAAAGGGATCACCATCTTCCATGAAAAAAAAAGCAAGCATTTTCCCTAAAATATGAATCAATCTTATTTAAAAAGTAACACTAAAACAAAGAAAGCTGCTAGGTCGTCTGGCTTTTTTCACAAACAGAATGTGGTATTCAGGAGTTCCATCTTACCTACGCATTTCTGAATTACGAGGTGCTTTCAGTAAGTTTCCAAACTTTTTTGTTGTATGCCCACTGTTATTGATAGAACACACATGAAACTATAGTCTGCTTCGAAGTAATCTCCTCCGGCTGCAATGCACTTGTATCATTCCAACAACTCTGGAAGGCTCCATGGACATCTTTTTATATGAGTGTGTCATTGACTCCCATCACAGCCTCTTTCATCTCCTCAATTGTCTCATAACCACAGCCTCTAAGGTTTTCCATGAGCTTAGGGAATAACCAAAAGTCACAGGGAGCAAGGTTTGCACTATAGGGAGGGTGAAGAACTGTCGTGATCATGATAACATCTTTCTTTCTGATCTTTACTAAGCACCCTCAAGACAAACTTTGTGCAAATCTTCTGCATCTTCAGTTCCTCATGAATAATTGTGTGTACAGTTCCCACACTGACACCAAACTGTGCATTTATTGCTTCCATAGACACACAATAGTTCTTATGCATGAAATTCTTTATCTGGCCAATTAACTCTGGTGTTCTGACTTCTTTACTCTACCCACACCTCTTATCATCCCTCATAGACTCCTAACCTTTCTTGAATCTCTTATGCCACTGAAAAACTGATGCTTGATTCATGCAAGATGGTCCAAAAGCAGTCTGAAGCATTCCATATGTTTCTGTGGCATTTTTTCCAAGTTTCAAATACAATTTTATTGCATTGCATTTCCTCATGTTCAGATTGCATTTTTTTAAAATCATCAGCTGTGACAATCAGGTTTTAGTAGGGTGTATTCCAATTCCTGCTGTAGCTGTTAATTTGAACCTAAAATCATAAAAATTAGTCAGTCATCTCATCAGATATAGCAATAGCATACCGAATTTTCAAGAGTCTACAACAATTTTAAATGCCTGCGTAAAAAGTCTGGAAACTTATTGAAGGCACCTTATAAGACAAAAACAGAATATGAAGAATGTTTTGTCAGCACAAAATCTACTTGGGAACTGATTTGTATCTTTCTGCCAATGAGGTGATTAAAAATCAGTAGACTTCATGTGCTCATTTCCATGGTGCGCTAATCATCCGCATATTAATACGCGATCCAAATCACAACTTGACATAACTTGACATACTGTGCCTACATATAAAAAAATAGATCTCTCATGCATCTGTTATAGTTCATTATGAACAAAAACGAATACTACCAACTGTAGTTATATTATTTAACAGAGAGAAAGATAAAAGAGAGAGATGAGAGAGAAGGAGAGAGGGGAGAAATATAGTGAGCAGAAAGAAACTAATTTAGGAGTTTGCTCTTTGATTCATATTATATTTAACTATAGTATTTGTTTTCTGACATCAAAGGTAGAAATCATTCTAGACTAAAGCAACTTTTATTTTTGTCCCAATCCAGAGTGCCCCCTTTTTGGGGAGCTGGATCCTCACCCGCATATTCAAAACCTAATGGGTGGGAACAAATAAGTAAATAGAGGGAATGAAAGCCTTACAAAAAATAAAAAAATCATAAAATAGAAAAAAAAAACATTTACCTTCAGAAATTTTCTGAAACATTGACTGTAAAAACAGATCTTAAGATGTGAACAGAACATTCCAATCAGAATTGTCCAATGGACCAGTAGTAGCGCAATGGTTAAAGGTGTTGATTAATAATCCGTCATAAATGGATATCTTCTGGAGGCTGAACATTCATTCCTTAAAACAGCTGATAATAATTAAGAACAGACTATAAAGAGTTCATGGTTGAAGAAACAAGAACAATCTAACCCTGAAGATTAAATAAAAAGGCTTCAGCTTGGAATACTGTTACTGGTTCCTGAATTGAATATAAAGAGTCCAAAGATCAAAAAGATGCAGCTGAAAAAAGGTTGGAGGTTAAATCGGTTGTGAAAACAGTGTGAAAATAACAACCAAGATGAGAATAGTAGTCCAAATAATTGAAATTATCAATCCTCATCTAAAAAAATTGTGGAACAAAACATTACAATTCTTGTAATTCATGATTTAAAATCAACCAATTAAATACTTTTTTAAATAGTGTTTTTAAAAATAAATTATTTAGAACGAAATTAGTCTATAAATTTCGAAAAAAAAAAATACAATACTAAGCACTTTTCTTAGGAGCAATATTGATGAAAGAAGGAAAGGGGAAATCATACAGTTTGGGAGAAAAGAAAGAGTGTGTGTGTGTGTGCGAGAGAGAGAGAGAGAGAGAGAGAGAGAGAGAGAGAGAGAGAGAGAGCATGTACATTATGTTAAGTCGATTTTGGAACCACACACGCTCGGACCAGCCATTATTGTTGGCATATGATACACTAGCGTTATTCACCCGACATTGCACATGTGGAGATATATTGCCGAGTAGAAGGTTTAAAAAGAAAAAATAAATAAAATAAAAATTATGTTTAAAATTTTTTACTTAAAAGTTAAAAATAACATTTTCCAGCGATAAAATCAAACAGTGTTTATTGAAAAGAAATCTGCAAAAATCAGAAAACAAATACGTTAGAACAATTTTCCCTACTCATCACTTGGAAAATCAGAAAAAAAAAAAAAATAGTTGATAAAATTTGCCAGTCATTTTAGAAGCTAATCGCTTCAATATAACCAGGAAGTTATCCCAAATTTTTATTTGAGATAACTTCCTGGTTATATTGAAGCGATTAGTCTTTCCCTGCGTATCTTAACATTGTTATAGTTGTCCTGAACTTCTTAGCATTAGACTAAAGCAGTGCAAGTTCTGGAGACATGCGGTTAGTGATTGCACACAATACATATTTCACTGTAGACTGCCTGTGCAGGCATCCGTGCAGGTGGTATCTATTGTCTTTCGACACTATATACATTAAGCTAGACAAAGTTGCAATTCATGGCATACACTTGCGATCGCAGACACATACCATTAGAGTTTCCAATTTCGACAATCAGTCCAGCAGAAATTGGGCCATTTCGGTGGGTTTTTATCTATCGGGCTGAGGTATTCGTTCTGCATAGTCCTAAAAAGGACCACTTCCAGACCATGTCTCCCCTCTTTGGGGCGGAGTAAGTTTAATGCTTACTACCTAAAGTACCCCTACTGAGGTATGTCGATGGGGCTGCCAAGGTAATTCTTAATAGGCCAGAATGCTCCTCCTTTAGGGATACTGGCTTGATTCTCCCCACCTTCTGATCTTGTGTCACATCTTCCTGTGGTGGAAAGGAAGTAAGTGATAACCAGATAGTTATCTCATCTAATTATGCATTATTATGCATGTGTGAATATGTACCATGTGCTCACTTAGCCGTGATCGTCTCCTTCGTTGTGCTGGGCTAAATTTGTCCATTGATCTATCCAGCGCTGCAACAAGCAATCCTCACACGAAGCAAAGCAACACAAGTCCAATTTATAAACAACTAGCAGAGATACCCAACGTTACCCGTCAATCAACACTTTCAATACTTTTATTGCCATCAAAATTGGTGAAATCGCCTATTTGTCAATCAAATCGATTGATTGTCTTCTCTGGTTGGGAACCCACCACAGTGCGCACTAGAAGGAAGCTTACATGTCTACTCGCAGCAACTTAGTCCATGATACATTGTAGTTTACATTACACTGTGGACAACCTACAGTTGATTTTATGAAATTATTTTTTATATAATGATTTAAATTAAAGTTTATAATGCAAAAGTCAAGTATCATGATTCAATTGTGCCCTAAACAGAAACATTCCTTTTGTATATGCTCCCATCTTATCAAAGAATCTACTGTTGATTTAATATGCCGGATTTTCTGCTTGTGCTCAAATGCTCATACGAAAGTGTTAACTTGTGTCAAAATCGGACTGTTCCGTCTTTAATTGGATTTTTTCGATTATCGATACAATCTCTAAGAACACTCTCAGGCACAGAAAGTACATTTGTGTGAAATTCCCCCCCCCCAATCGGCATAGCCGTTTTGGAGTCCATAAGGAACATAATCTCACTCACACACACACACAGACACACACACAAAGTGCCTTTTATATATAAGTAGGGATAAAAATGTTTATTATAATGGATAAGTGGCACTTGCATTCGAAAAGTTGAATGGCAAACTTGCACATATTTGCTAGATTAGACAGAGACACAAAAGTCTCTTTACAGAGTCTTTTATTCAAGAACCCTCAAGGGATCCAATTGGACAGAAAGGCATACTTGCCCGAACTGTGTCATCGCTCTCCCAACAACTAACTGCCTGCTCACCAATATTCAACTCACTCCCACTCTTTCTTCTCTTCCTTTATACACAACTGATTCTGGCCTTTTGTTGGTGGTCACTGTTGAACAACACGCACAGAGAAGACATTTACTGAAGATAACATCAAACTGGTCTCTGGACATCGTTTCCCCTCACAAAACTGATCCCAGCAGGATTCTTCCATTAAATGAAGCACTTACTTTTGCAAACAAAGAGAATATCTCTTGGGTGGTCTAATTCTGGCAAAGAGATTTTCAATTCTCTGTTCCCCACTTTTTCCTTTGACCAAGTATCTAACCACGGCACCATTTTATTTATTTATTTATTTTTTTTTTTTTTTATTACATTTTCACCCCAAACAAGGCACATTGCCACTTTGGTATAGGGGGCTACTATCAGGGGCAACAACTACTGGGGTACTATGTTGGGATTTGGGCAGCAAGATGTCGGTTCACGTTACACTTGAACTTCTGCATGTCAGTACAGTTGGGGAAGCAGGGACCTGGAATGGAATTCCAGAGTCTAGCGGTTCTGGGAAAGAAACTACTGGAGTAGAAAGATCTTTTACATCTAGGGATCTCTACTGTGTGGGGGCGGGATTTAGCTGCTTGTCGGGTTTGTCGAGGGTGTCTATGTTGTGGGGGCACAAGTGTCTGCAGTTCGTCAGAGAATTCACCATTGAAGTACTTGTAGAACAGGCAGAGGGATGCAACGTTTCATTGATGGGACAGAGGCTGAAGCTTAGATGCCAGTTCAGGGCCTATCAGATTGGCGAGTCTCTTTTGAACCTTGTCTAGAAGTGAGAGACTAGTAGCAGATGCACCAGCCCAAATGTGACAGCAATACTCCATACATGGGCGAATGGTGGCCTTATAGAGGTATAGGATGCTTTCGGGTGTTAGTAATTTTCTAGCACGGTAGAGAGAGCCCACCTTCCTTGCAGCGGCCCTGGCAATGCTTTCAATGTAATTGTTCCAACTCATGTTTCCTGTGAACGTTAGGCCAAGCAGTTTGAAAGATGTACTCTCAGATAAAGAGTCACTGGCCATTGCTATTGGTGGCAGAGAAGGTTTCTTGTAATTATTGAAGAAAACCAGTTTAGTATTGGCAGCATTGAATGTGACCATCCATTTTTGTCCCCATTCCACTACAGATTAGAGGTTATCCTCTAGTGTTTTTGCCATTTCTTTAGATATGTGTTCATTTGTTTTCCTATCATGCCTGTTATAGAGTGTGGTGTCATCAGCATATATACCCATCTCAGAGGCAATTTTGTTGGGGAGGTTATTAATGAATATTAGGAACAATAGAAGTCCAAGGATAGACCCCTGAGGCACTCCCACATTTATATCATATTGTTTAGATGTACGACCGTCGAGGACAACCTGGATTTTTCTCTTATCTAAGAAGGATTTAATTATGTTAAGTATTCTACCAGTGATACCGTATGATCTAATTTTCCTGAGGAGACCCTCATGCTATACCCTGTCAAAAGCCTTAGATATATCTAGAGCTACCGCTCTGCCCTCCCCCGCTTTGTCCAGTGAATGGTATATACGTTCAGAGATTACAGTGAGGATGTCTGCTGTGGAACAGGCTTGCCTAAATCCATATTGTTTGATGGACTAGAACATGGTTAATTATGGTCTCAAATATTTTGACGAAAAGTGGGAGGAGGCTAATGGGGCGATAATTTGATGGGTCAGTTCTTTCACCAGAATTCTTGAATACTGGTACCACAGAAGCAGTTTTCCAACAGCCCGGAAAGCAAGATTCATTAAGGCATTTGTTGTAGAGTTTGGAGAGAACTGGAGCTACTTCGGCTGAGCAATTTTTTAATAGCACAGCTGAGATGAGATCGGGTCCACATGCTTTTGAAGTGTCAAGGTTTTTTATGATAGCATGCACCTGAGCAGGAGTGATTTGTAGATCGTCTAGCGTGGCGTCTATCCACAAAGGAAAGTCAGCAGGGGGTGGTTGGAAGGGTCCAGTGTGGAGTTCGAGGCAAACCAACTGGCAAGCATATTAGCCTTGTCGGTTGCTGAGCAAACAACCTCGTGATTGTTGGTTAGTGGGGGAATTGTTGATTGCCCATTATTTACTACACTGTTGTAGATTTTCCAGAAGTCACGCGTTCCTAATTTTTGTGCTTCGATGCGTTTTTTAGTGGTTTCAGTAAATTCTCTCTTAGCTGTCGCTATTTCTTTCTTAACGTTACTTCTAGCTTCTATATACTTCTGTCTGTTTGAACTGGACTTATGTCGGTTAAATCTGCGGTATGCATGCTGCCTTTGAGCAATGGCAGTTGCGCAAGTAGAAGTAAATCATTGGGGAGAGTGGGGCTTGCTATAAAATTTCCGCATGGGAACATGTGCTTCAATTGCAGTTTTGAACCATTCAGTGGTCTCATTTGCGCAGTGTTCAGCAGGAAGAGAAAAAATATTTCCCTATGGGGTACCTCTGATAAGATCTCTGATGGCTTCTCAGTCAGCCTTTTTATAATATCTCGTTTTGAGCACTGGCTCTTCAGTTTTGGGTCTAGAGTTTGGGACGATTTCGACCATTATCACTGCATGATCAGTGTTTCCGAGTGAGCTGTCAGCATTTGTTATACAATCATTGGGAACTGTGATCAGAAACAGATATAGAAGTGATGCATGTTGTTCTTGCTGGTCAGGAAAACGGGTTGGAAACGTAACCATTTGTGATAGGGAGTGAGATATAGCGAAGCTATGTGTTGTGCTGCCCACTGCATCTGTGTAAATAGAGAATCCAAGCCAGTTTTTGTGGTGGACATTAAAGTCAAATACATGTACTTGTGCGCTAGTGTCGAGGGAGAGTGCTGTGTCTATGCTGTCAGAGACTTTGTTTATTAAGGTGCAGTCCTGAGTCGAGGGAGAGCGGTAGAGAAAATAAAAGTAGCTAATGTTATGTTGTATGTTTAGTCTAAAGCACATAAAGGCTTGATCGTCCGATTCTAGGTTTGTTTCTCTAGACAGGGAGAGGGTGTTACGAATGTAGACTCCAAATCCGTGCATATGTCTGTCAGAGTCCTTACGGCAGAGTGGGAGATAGCCAGGAATGCTAAAGTAGTTAGAGGGGATGAAGGAGTGTAGGTTAGTCTCACTTAGTGCTAAGATATCTGGGGTGTTTGTTAGAAGAAATGCTTCGACATCATTTAAATTAGTTCTAAGCTCATGGATGTTCGTAAACGCAAGCCTCAAGGGAGAAGGCAGGTTGGTTTTGTTTGAGTTTGGGCCTGGTTTTAGCGTATATTTTTATTGCACTGTCATTTCTTTTTTTAAGAGTTTCAGTTTAGGTAAGGGATGCTGAACAAGTGGTTATGCAGAATACCAGACATGCAACACAAGCAGACCATCAGTTGTCCTGCCATCTACTAGGATTGTGGCCTCGGGATAGCCCACCGGGGATGAGTGCAGGGTCCCCTTCCATGCGCGACATGACACTACAAACAACCCAGTATTATACAACATCCCGATATTATTCAACTGTTGATGGAGCAGCCGCTCTAAGCGCTACCAGAGAGGTATGCCACCCATACTACCAGTCGGAAACAGCAGCCAGCAACTGTCTATCCGGTACCCTCAACCCATCAGACGATGGTCAACCCAATCTACTTGTACTGGCATTATGGCATTCAAGCACTCCCAAGTGCCCAGTTTAGGGGATGGGGATGTGTCTGGAGTGAGGAAAACGGCGTTCATTGCCCTAGTCAGGAAACAAGATCGACCACTGAAGGTCTGTTTACTCTCTGTGATTCAACCTCTACACCTAGCTAATAGGCAAAGAAGGAGTATGGAAGCCAAGCGGTAGACAGCACCTATCTACTCCTTAAGCAGTTTAGGTTTGCAGACCGGTAATTTGTTTGAGTCACCAGCTCTAGGAAGGTTGTCATCCACGACTGGAGAGGCCTTCCTCCCCTTAGGTTTAGCTTCAGAGTTTTCTTTCTCCTAGACGGATGACCTGGGAAGATCTACGGGTCTATCAGCACCGAGAGGTTTTCCCCCGCGCCTGGGTCCTAATCCAGGTATTTCTACGCCTCCGCATTGGTGGTTAATGTTAACGGGTTAGTTTAAAAGGGTTATATATCAACTGAAAAATTATACTCCTCAAAGTGATTACAAGGCATTGCTATTTCATTGTTTGTTACTGGAGGAGGGGCTGAGTAAGAGTTCATGCAGTGGAAGCAGTTATATTTGCAAACAGGTCTGTTGGAAGGAGTTAACATGGTTTGTTTTTTCCTTTAAGTTAAAAAAGTTTCCTTTTCTTATTTTTATGTTGGCTTAGGAATAGGATAATGCGCTGCAGAATGGTATGGTATTACGAATTACTAGAAAAAATTGTACAAGCTCTGGATATTTTAGATAGCAGGAGGATAAGTTGTATATTCAATAGATACAAGTAACGTCATTTTTGATATGAAGTACATTACAGTACAGGTATAATTGGGAGTAAATTATATGCTATGTCGTATACAGTATGTATAGTACAATAAATAGATATATGGGCATATTTCCAGTCGATGTGAATATATGGAGATTGTAGGTATTAAGTAGGTTACCATTTCTAATGAAGATATCTTCAGCTTTCGTTTAAAAATCAGGAATTTGTATTTTGCATTATAGAGTATCGGTTCAGATTTTGTATTTAACATTGCTAAGCTAAGGAAGGGACAGCTATTGCTATGTAATATAGATAGTTGTGTATCTAAGTACAGACTGTTGTTAGTGAGTATCCACCTGGATAAGAATAAACTAATGCATGCCTAAGGGGTAGAAATGTACAGATGTTTAGTGATCATGACTTCCAATCAGTCAGCATGTTAAGATTAAGGGCTGAAAGCTAAAGATCCCCATCTAAGTCGGGTGTATTGTATGAGTGTTAGTGGCAGCTTGGGGAGTAGAGCAGATTGTTAGTTTTCAGGAGAGGATTAAACTTACAGAATACAGTTAGGATTAATTATAAGAGTTTTGACTGCCAAGTAACGTTTAGTTTGAGAAGAGAAGAAAAAAATTTATTTTATTTTTTTTTTTGAACTTAACATGCAAATCAGACATAGACAGTCGTCTTGAAGGCAAAGTACATATTGGATATACATAGCAATCCAGCAAGGGTGCTTGTACCGTAATGAGAAAAAACTATTAGTATATAACGCGTCGGGATTAATTAAATGTAGTCAGTTTGGTCAAGCTCAAAGCATTGTGTATCTATTCAGTAATAGTCCTAGTGATGTAGCTAATTTCACTGTGTATTTTAGTTTCAAATATAATTGAAAGTAAAACTAACTATATTAGATGGTTTGATTGGCTAGCAAGGAAGCAAGCATTTTCAATACAAGCAAGCTTATAGTAATAGTATATATTAAGTATATTACTTAAATAAAGTCCTAACTTTATCTACTGTAATAGAGAAAATAATTCCCGGCATTTTTGTTTTTTATCGCTAGTTTACTTGAATATAGCATGTGAGCAATGTTTTGCCTGTTCGAATAGTAGTCGGGAAGGGGGGGGTGACGAATCTCATCTGAAAAGTTTTGCAAGACAGGAAAAGTAGAGACAGATAAATAAATCTGACACTCACATGCACCATCGAAACATACATTTACAGACGTATTGCATTATTTCATGTATTGATGGGTTCAAGGTCTATCATGGTTACTGCATCATTTTCATTAATATCCTTGGGAAATGTACGAATCTGTAGATTCTACCTTCAGCTATAGATTAGATAGTAGGACAAACTAGATTCTCAAGCCTTAGGGTGTGCAACTAGTCTAGAAAAAGGAAAACTCTGAAATAGCACCATTCTTTCTATGCTTCTTCTAACAGTGTTTCCAGACTTCTTAAACTTCATGCTACTGAACTTAAGCCAAACAGGTTCAAAAGATGTGGTTAGTGATTACACAACTTTTGCTTTACAATATACCAGCGAGGGGTACCCCGCGTTGCCCGGGTGTTTGGAGGTGTGTGTGGAAACTCCGGGGGGGGGGGGTAAAAAAATATGTTTTGGTAGGTAAGTATGAGGATCGAACCCGAACCGTTGAGGCAAGGTTGTAAATTAAAGTGTGAAAAAAAAAAAAAACGTGCGACGTTAACCATTGCCCCACCGCGAGATGCTAACGGAAACACGTTTGAATTTATTTAATTACTTGGATTTGGCAGGTGCCCGTTTTAATGAGTTAATGAGGTCAAGTTTGACTGCGGGATAGTATTTCATTTACTGCGGGAACGCTTCCCAAGATGTTGTAGGAAAAAGACTAACCCACATGCGGCGAGCGACAAATGTTGAATATCTATCTTCCCAAAGTCGAGTAAATTAAATAGACAGGCGAGCTTCATTGTTAACTGTGAGATATTACGATTTATATGTGATTTAAAAGGTTTTAAAAAGTTGTTAGGCGAGCAACCGCTTTTCTGAAAACAAGCCTTTTGTAGACATACAGAAAAAGTGAACACACATACAAACATACATTTTCGCTTTTATATTTATAGATTCCATGTTAGATGCCCTCACAGGCAATATCCACTGTCTTTCAAAACTGAAAGTAGGTCAATAACTTGATATGATTACAGGACCAAATATAATCCTCACATATTTTTCTAAATTTTTTTATCTTTTTATTTTTGCTCGGGGGTGGTACATCCTGCCGGATTCCAGACAATCACATACCGTTTCAGAGACTCAATAATTTTTTTGTTGTCATTTTTGATGGACAGTATATAAAAATAATCGTTTAGCAAAACTTTCTCCATAAATGTTCTGGGAAAACAAAGAAAATAAAATTTAATTCTTTTCGTTGAATAAAATGATGCACTATTTTGAATTTATTATTAAAATACAATTCTTTTCACTAAATTGGATTTAAAAAAAAAACAAACAAAACAAACAACTAAAAATCAACATACCATAATCGATATATATGCATTCCTTTGCCTTTCTGTATTGATCTGGTCTAAAGTTTTGCATCTATTCTCCCAAGAAATGATCAATAAATCATGGAACCAATTACCAAAACGAGAGCATCACAGTCAACATAAGAACTTCTATACTCAAAATCCACAGATCCATCAGGGAGAACATGATTAAATTGTTAGATTATAATTTCAACCATCATCTATAAATGATCATCCTCTTTTTTTTTTTTTTTTTCTTTTTCTGATCATTTTGTTTTTGCCAGATGCCAGACACTGACTTGCTATTTTAGATACTCTGAGAGATTTTTTAAAGATTCTAACAGTCGCTTTAAGTAATATTGTTTGTATGAGGTGCCTTAAGTAAGGATACTTCTGTTGATAGTACACACATAAAACTATCGTTCCCTTCGAAGTAATCTCCTTTGGTTGCAATGCCCTTATTGTACCATTCCAACAACTTCAACCCTAACCCAAATAAGTCTTTTTGTGTAATAGTGTCAATGACCCTCATCACAACCTCTTTCATCTCAATTGCCTCATAACGACAGCCGCTAAGGTTTTCCTTGAGCTTAGGGAATAACCAAAAGTCACAGAGAGCAAGGTCTGGACTATAGGGAGGGTGAAAAACTGAATTGATGTCCATCTTGGCCAAATAGTCTGATCTTTTTTTGGCACCCTTGGGACAAACTTCACACAAATCTTCCTCATGAATAATTATGTTCAAAGTTCCCACACTGACATCAAACTGTGCACTTATTGTCTCTATAGACACACCCCAGAAGATATCTCACTACTGATGCAATTCTCTATCTTTATAAAAGCCAAGTACGTCCAAGGATGGAATACTGCTGCCATATCTGGGCAGGAGCTGCTAAAAAAAGCCTATCCTGCCTTGACAGAGTACAAAATAGACTTCGTGGCTTAGTGGGGGATGCCCTTTTCTCTACCCTGCAACCTCTCTCCCACAGAAGAGACGTTGCGAGCCTATCCTTGTTTTATTGTTATTTCCATGGCAGGTGCTCGTCTGAAATCCAATCTCTGGTCCCCCCTCGCCAATCTTTCACGAAAAACACCCGTCTAGCTGAATCCACTGTCAAAAGTTTCCCCCACTCTTTATCTGTGCCTAAATCAAAACGCGGATTCCATGAACAAAGCTTCTTTCTTAGAACTGCACGCCTGTGGAACTCTGTTCCGTCTGCCTGCTTCCCACCGGACTACAATTTGGATGTCTTCAAGTCCAACGTTAACAAATTCCTAATGAACCGCCCCCTTAAGTAAACACTTCATCAAATCTCCACACTAATGTAATGTACTTGCAGTAACCCTTATCCCTGAGTGGCTTCCGGGCCTTGATAAGTGGTGATCACTGTAAAAAAAAACAAAAAAAAACACCAGTCTTATCCATAAAATTCTTTATTTGGCCAATCAACTCTGGTGTTCTGACTTCCTTACCTTCCACACTTATCATCATCAGTAGGCCAAATAAAGAATTTCATGGATAAGGATCGTCGTGTGTCTATAGAAACAATAAATGCACAGTTTGATGACAGTTTGGGAACTGTACACACAATTATTTGTGAAGAACTGAAGCTGCAGAAGATTTGCGCAAAGTTTGTCCCAAGAGTGCTCAGAGAAGATCAGAAAGAAAGACATTATCATGACAGCAGGGAGATGGTTGAGCTGATCAATTCAGATTCCACTGGTGACCTGCGATGAAAGTTGGATCTACTGCTATTACCCAGAGACCAAGAGACAGAGTTTCTAGTGGAAACAAGAAAGCAAGACAGAGCAAATCTACCCAGAAAATTATGATCTTTTTTTTTTTTGACAGCACGGGCACGATCGACATGCACTGGGTTCCTACTGGACAGATAGTCAACAAGGAATACTATGCTGAGGTTTTAAGGGAGTTCAGGAAGAGCTTCCATCAGAAGAGGCCAGCACTCTTCAAATTGGATCAACGGTATTTCCACCAGGACAATGTACCAGTCCACAACTCCATCTTTGCTACAGAGTATTTGACCAAGATATGCATCAAAACAGTTTCTCACCCTCCCTATAGTCCAAACCTTTGTGAGGTTTAGTTATTTCTAAGATCAAGGAAAATCTTAGCTGTTATTATGAGACAATATAGACAAAAGAGGTTGTGACGTGGGTCAATTACACCACTCTTCCATGGAGCCTTCCAGAAGTTGTTGGAATGGTACAACAAGTGCATTGCAACCAGAGAATATTACTGTGAAGAGGGAACTATAGTTTCATGTGTGTACTATCAATAAAAGTGCCCATATGAAAAAAGTCTGGAAACTTATTGAAGGTACCTCGTAACTTTTATAGTCATATAAAAATAATCGATTTTGATCAAAATTGGAAAAAGGATTTTAGACAAAGTTTAGTAGAATTAAATCTTTTTATGAGAACATGCAAGTGGTTCAAAAATGGACCTGTTCAGGAAATTAATTTATCTGTTCTGAGATGTATATTCTTCAAGTTGTGATATAAAATGTCTATTCTTTTCAACATTTAATTTTGTTTTGAAAACTGTACCATTTGTTATTTTGGGGAGAACTTTAGCCACAATACAATATTGTACTACTCTCAAAACTAAAATGGAAAAACAAAAAAAAGTAAAAAAAAATAAAAGATAATACATTTTCAGAGAATACAAAAAGGCCTCATTGATCAAAAGAATAATGAGATTTCATGTAGACAATATTTTTAGTTTGTATGCTTTTTTTAAAATACAGATTATTCAGAGTTTTATCTTGTGATCAGAGAGGAAAGTGATTAAATTAGCTTAATCAGCTTTATTAATCTATTTATCTACCGTCTACACTATAATAAAGATCAATGTGTATTTATTTGTAATTTATATATATATATATATATATATATACATACTTAAAAGTGAAAGTGTCTGTGTCTGAGTACCTGAGTACATTTCCCTACGCAATAACTCAATTTTAAGCCTACAAATTCGAAATTTGATATACAGGCTACTGAGATTTGGGAAAATTGATGTGATTGGTTTTCGGACAGAAATTTGGTGATTAAGGGGTCAAAGTTCAACGATTTGACCTTTGAGAACTCTACCAAACTCCTCCTACAATTTTGAGTCTAAACACGTGAAATTTTACATATAGGTTCCTTGGACATGGATCTAACTTAATAACTTTATTTGAGCCCTAAACAATAAATGTTAAGGGGTCATAATAGGGGTCAAAGTTTAAAATATTGACCATTTTTGGGTTTTTTTTTGCTCAGCATACACCTTAAAACACCCAGGCACCCATGCTAGTAATATATATATATATATATATATATATATATATATATATATATATGATTAGTTTTTTTGGAAAAAGAAATCCAGCAGAGTGCTCAATTAAAAGGAAAATCCGAAATATAACAGCGTATTTATATTTTGTGTACAGAAAGTTGTTAGATGAGACAAGTCATTGGTACCGTCGATTTCAAGCCCGATAATTAGGACCGTTTAAGATATCCTTATCAAGCTCACTTCAGCCAATATTCGTCTATTTTATAACCAGAAGTGTGAAATATATATACCTCGTGAGTTCACGTTTAACACTCGTTTTGTTAAATTCCCCCCACCCACATATTTTTATCAGATGGTGATGATTTCATTAACTTAAAAATTTGAATTATTTAAATTTTAAATGTAATTTCGATTGAAAATTTATTTTATATATAAAAATTTTTTTTCCAATATATAAAACGATTTTAATTTGAAAATCTAATTTATTTTAAATATATAAAAACCTTAAAATTTATATTGGTATTGGTTAAAAACTTAAATTTTGTTTAATTATATAGAATAACATTTTAAAATTTCGAAATACGTTTAAAAATTTCTGTAAAAAATTCCAAATCTTTCAAGGTTTGGCGAAGTGAGTATTTATCTAGCCCAATGGATTTTCCTAGTATATTAACGTTATTATATATATAAAGTAAGAATTACAATTAAGTTTATAAAGATAATCCAAAATAGTGAACTCAAAATATATTATAAATATTAAAGACTTAATATTTATAAAGTAATCCTAACCAGATGTAAAAGCTCAATAAAACCAAATAGGAAATAGAGCTTATAATAAGAACAAAGAATTAATAAAATATGTTAAAAATCACTTTAACAAGAGTTAAAAACATATTTAATTTTCAAAAAGGAGACACTTAATTTTTGTCTCCTATTTGAAAATTGAATGTTTTTAAATATTGTTAAAGTGTTTTATAAAAACATCATATATATATATATATATATATATATATATATATATATATATATAGGGTGTCCGTAAAGTTACTATACAGTCTTATTGTTTTATTATATTTGTATTAATAGTCAATATTTATTTTTTTTACAGGTTTATTTAATCAAGCATGCCACGCAAGCTAACTTTGGAAGAGCGCAAATTTATTTTGAAGCGAAGGCCTCCAATTTGAATATTTGTCATAGAAATTGTTTGCCTTGATTGTTACAGTCTTTTCGGATGTAACACGTGTATTTTCTGAGGTTTTTATAAACATAAAGGTGTTATTTCTTTTTATTTCTTTTGTTACGAATAAATATTTTAATACAATATCTTACTGTACTGTTAATATATTACAGGGTGTCTGTATAGTAACTTTACAGACACCCTGTATATATAATCACATATATAAGACAAATTGAAATGATGAAAAATAAAATTTACAATATTTATTAGTTTGTACGAACCTTTTTCAAGTCTCACACAAAACACACATTCATATTTTAAGCTGTCATATACATACGCGCACACAAATATACGCGCCCACGTCCACACATGTACACATATTCACGTTCGCGTACATACACTCACATTCACGTGTATATACACACACGCTTACGTATACACATGTACTCACACACGCGAACAGGAACACACACATGGACGACGTCACTTCCGCTTTCTAAGGAAATACACATGCGCAAAATACACTCTGGAAACGAGTATAAAACAAGGAGACAAGCTGTTTCTAACCTCTTTTTTTTAGGACCAACTCTCAACGAGAGAGGTTGGGCTAACAAGCCGCCGTCGTTTCGGCGCGCGCGCACGCGTACCTTACGCCCATGTCCTACTATGTATGGGGCACGAACTAATGACTGTATGTATACATTCTCCCTCTTTCTCTCTCCATCTACTACTGGTCACTAAGAACACCTTTGCATAGCTGACTACTAACTGATGACAACTCTTATATCCTCTTTGTCTACACGCTGGACTACCATTCTCAATTTTCCTACAACATTTATTTCTCTTCCCACGCGCGAACAAACAATAGTGACCCGAACTTGAGATGAAAACACATTTCCTTTTCTTGCTACAACACCAGTCCTGCAACGAACATTGGTTACATATGTGCGGACATGTTATAACTAAAACGTTCATTTCTTTCAACAGCAAATAAACGACGTTTATCCTATCCATTAATTGAGTCTTTGTTTCCTTCAATTCCCATTCGTTTCATTATTCTTTTGTAACGGGATTGGGGTATTTATATATCCTAGTCCCCTACAAGTTCACTATCATACTGTGCACAAACTGATTATCATTTTCAAACCCACCAAATAATTCTACTGCACTTCTCGTGTACTCAATGCTTACAAGTACTAAGAAAAATTTAATTGTGCCTGACTCCCTTTCTACAAACTGTGCAGAGCAACTTTCCTCTTTATGAAAGCTTTCCAACGCTACAACCACTGATCATCACTTTAGTAGCAGTTCACAATTTTGATTTAATTTTTTAAACAAAAGATTGAAGCAAAACAGTCCAAGTTTATAGGCCAAAGATAGATATTATGTTCCTCCCATAAACCCACAAACACAATAAAAGTAGTATCTATCACAATCAAATAAAATATTGTTCTTATTTATTTGCCTCCCCATGAGGGCAGAGTTAGACACAAGATCGGTTTTTAATGTGGGGGAAATCCAGCTTCCTTAAAGGAACACTATGTTATTGAATGTAAATTAACAAATCGTAAAAGAGGCTTGCCTTTTTTCTGTTGTTCTTGGCCTTCGGGCCGGGATCAAAGTGTAGTATCTTTCTGCAGATGCTGCACTTAAGACAATTTGTACCAGTCAATGGAGGGGAAACCCTCTATACTGGGGCAATTATTATTTTTGGTAACCAGAGTGCCCCCTTTTTGCCTACTTTTAGAGGAGCTGGTTTTTACCCCACATTAAAAACGGCCTTGTGCCTAATTTGCTTTGGTGGGGAAGCAAATAAACACAGTAAATTAACAAATCGTAAATCGTACAATTAAATCATACAACGTGTCATCAATGCTCAACAACAGCAAACCAAAAGGAGGACACTTCATCCAAAAGCGTCTCTCCTCGACCCCGATGTCTACTTCTCTGTGGGTGTGCATTCTCACTTGAGAATCTAAGTTGGCACAACGACAAAGAAAAGAAATATATCCCGAATTTGGACCATTTTATTAGTTCGTTGACATTGCCTTCCCCTCTGTTGGTTGTGGAGGTAAGAAATATCAGGCCTTCAGATTTCTAGGGCCTGGCCTGTTCATTTATAATCAATTTTTGAGTCATTTTTAATCATGTCTTGTTACTTCAAACTTGGTGTCTGCGCTCTTTGCACCAATCTTATCTCATTTGATATTTTCTCTAGCTTGTATTTTCACAGAAGACAATAGTACCAAAGGCCAGCTACTTGATCCTTGTTTGACCGTTATTTCCTGTTTACACATTAATGTTTCCCTCAAAAATTAAAATCTGCAAGTAAATACTAGTGTGCATATCTTTACTATTTAACACCAAGACTGTATAAATCAGTTTTTTTTTTTGTTTTTGTTTTGTGTGTTTTGAAATCATTCCAGACAAAACATGTAAGCATCTAAAAAAAAAACAAAAAAAAAAAAAAACAACACACTTCAAAGTCAAAAATGAACCACCAACAATTTGTATTAGGTGGATAGATTCCAGCCTAGAAAACAGTATTCTTCCCCCTTTGTCAGAAACATTGCTCATGGAATATGAGGAGTAAAGAACAAAATAATAAAAGCAAAAGTTATGAGGCTGCTGAAAGTAAACCTAAGGTTCACTTTTTTTAGTAATGTATTATTAAAATGAAAAGTTTTACTTACCAGAAACTTTTGGGACAATCTGGGACTTGCATTAGGTGAACCATAACTACGATTTGAACCCTAAAATAGAAAAGATCGGTCAGATTTATAAAATTGAAAGACAAAGCAAAAATGTACATATGTATTGGGTTAGCGAGTAAGTTCTTGTCATTTATTTTAATTTAAAAGGTTTGATAAAAAAAATAATTAATCCATAATGTATTTTGCATTGTTGTTTAAAACTTTTCCCAAATTCAACAAGAGCTGATAAAAAAAAAAAAAAGCAAAGAAGGTGTTAAAAAATATAATTCCTTTTTCTTGCCATTTCATTTTAATGATCTGAAAATGAATACAAATTTTAAACTCGTAAAAAAAATTTTTTTTTAAATAAACAAAAAAAAAAAAAGATTACAAAATCTATAGTTGTTTTGTTTTACAGCATATCAACACTTTCAGGTCATTTAATGCCGAATCCAATCATTTTGGTACAAGTTTTATGCTTCAAGTTCTTTATATCTTCAAATATTTATTTATGATGTTTTGTTTGGTTTGGTTTAGTTGTTTTCTTTTACGGTGTATCAACTCTTCAGGGTTATTTAATGCTAAATCTGGTCATTTTAATAATTTTTTATGCCTCAGTATTTTTATATCATCAAATATTTATACATGGTGTTTGGTTTGGTTTGGTTTGGTTGCTTTATAGAGAAAAATTGTTTTTAGCTTACCAGAATATAACTGAGTTTTGCAAACGGAAAGGAAAAAAAAATAACCTTAATGTTTGATGCATTTTATGCCGAGGAGCAGATATTTGTTTATTTTACTTTTGGTTTACATCTATTAATAATCAAAATCATAGACAACATTACTTTATAAACTACAGGAGGTCTCGAAATATCTTAATGCAATCAAAGCTAGTATCTTTAGACAATCTTATCTAGCAAAACCAGGGATTACAAAATAAAATTCTAGGGAAAAAGAAAGAGAGAAATATTAAAAAAAATAAAAAATAAAAGACAGTTGCCTAGGTTTTTAGCTGCTCATCACCACGTTTTGACCATTTTTTGTTTTCCTTACTTTTATTCACTACAAAGAAGGCAGTGAAGTGCAAGTATTACTATAGTAGTGGGCGAATTTGCAGAAAACTTGGGTGGGGAGTTGAGCAGCAAGATGTTTGTTCCCATTATTTTCATTTGGCGAGGAGGATACAAATGTTCCTAAGTACTGGTAAAACAAAGGGATGTAACACTGTTGTGATGTGACAGGGGTTGGAGCTTGGCAGACAGTGGGAATCTATTAGGTTAGAAATTCTTTTTTGCAAGAGGAAAAGGTTAGTGATTGGTGTATCAGTCAAGATTTGGCAATAGTACTTCATGCATGGACAAATAGGATACTGACAAATATTATTTTCTAGCCTGGTAAATGGAGGTTATCTTCTGTGTAGCAGATTTGAGTACTGAAGGCGGGAAGATATTAATTCTCCCGTTTTACCAATTACTGTATGCTTTAATAATTCTGAATTACCTCTCAGAATACAATTTTAAAGCATATGAGTCCTAAGTAACATCGATAAAAAAGAAACGCACATACTTTTCTTACTTGATGTAAGGAGCTAAAAAAATTAAATCACTTTAAAGGTAAAAAAATAACTGAGTGATAAATGTTATATGAATAGATTCCAATCCAGAGAACAGCAATTCTTTTCTCTTTGTCAGAAACATCGTTCAAGAAATATTAGGATTGAAGGACAAAAAAATAAATAAATAAATAAAATAAAAAATTAGAGGGAAGCAAAAGTTACAAGGCTGATGAATTCATACTGCTGGAACAGCTTGATTAGATGTCCATATCCAAGAAGACGTCCTCTATAATCAGTCTGAAATTGCTGTTGTACTGAGATATAGTTTAGTTCAGTCTTAAGAGGTCCACCATCTGAGCTTTACCTTCTCATTGAGAAGGGTTTAGCATATTGCTTATCGCCTGAAGCGCCCTGTCGAGGAATGCCGAAAAGATATCTCAGAAAATCTTTTTGTAGGCCAGAGTATATTTCTCCTATCCTTTTCAAAACATCACCTGACCTCGTGCCTAACCTCTTACTTCTCAAACAGCTGCCAATAATCATTTTTAGTGGGTCATAATTTAAAAAAAAAAACATTAAAAATACATTTTTTATTGATAATAACTGAAGATTAAAAAAAAGAAGCCTGTTGAATCAGAATTAAATTTTGTATTTTGCAGAAAGATTACCAAAGATTCGAGAAAGAAACTTACTTTATCTATTCATATAAAGTCAGGTATCCTAAACCAATTAACACTCATCATGAATTTTGGAACGCAGCCAGTAGACATAAGAGGTCGTAACGTGAGCTATATTAAACTTAATTTATGCAACGGGGACAAAAAGCATTGTAACCTTTGTGAAAATCTATTTTTTTTTTTTTTTTTTTTACAAAGGAGTCACCAATTATCAAAGCTCAGAGGTCACTCAAGGATAAGGATTAATGAGTGTACAGTAGTCAATGGGAAAATATTGTAGTCGTCATTAGTAGTGGAAATTTGGTAAATTGGATTACTTAAACGGATGGCTCATCAAGAAATTGTTCCCATTGGACTTGAAGATGACCATATTGTAGTCAGTAGGAAAGCAGGAAAACGGAAGGGAGTTCCACAAGCATGCAGTTCTAAGAAAGAAGTTTTGTTCATGGAATCTATGTTTAGGTTTAGGCACAAATAAAGAATGGGGGAAATTATTGATAGTGGTTTCAGCTAGACGAGTGTTTTTCAGTAAAATCAGGCCAGAGGGGACCATAGATTGGAGCTCAAACAAGTACTTGCCATGAAAATAACAAAGCAGAGACATTTTATTTTTTTTTATAAAAAAAAAAAAAAATTTTATAATAAAATAAAATTTTATAAAAAATAAAAAAATAAAAAAAATGCTTACAAGGTCTCTTCTGTGGGAAAAAGGTTGCAAGGAAGAGAAAAGGGCATCCTCCCCTAGTCTACAAAGTCTATTTTGAACTCTGTCAAGGTAGGATAAGGTGCTTCTAGCAGCTCCTGCCCAGATGTGGCAACAGTACTCCATCGTTGAATGTACTTGGCTCTTATACAGGTAGAGAATTGCATCAGCAGCGAGATATCTACTGGAGCAGTAGAACAATCCCACCATTTTTCCAGTAGCCTTAGCAACGGATTTAATGTATGTGTTCCATCTCAGATCAGGAGTAAAGGTCAGACCCAAAAGCTTGTCAAAACATAGAGCTTCCCCAGGGCCAGAGCCATTGATTTCAATTGATGTCAGATGAAAATTTGGTCAATTGGATTACTTAAGGGGAACGGCTCATCAAGAAATTGTTTCCGTTGGACTTGAAGACTACCATATTGTAGTCAGTTGGAAAGCAGGAAAATGGAAGAGAGTTTCACAGGCGTGCAGTTCTAAGAAAGTTTTGTTCATGGAATCTACGTTTAGGTTTAGGCGTTTAGGAGCGTTGATGATGAAGATATACTTTCAATTTTTGTGAAATCGGACATCAATCTATATAAATAAAACAGTAGCTGTATGTGTGTGTCTGTAAATATTTACCCGATAAACTCTTACACTACTGGTGACATAATATTGAAATTAACAGGAAATAGTAATCATACACCAAGGATGGTTTATAACGAGTAAAATCTTTGTTTGGGTGAATGAATAACGCGTACAGACATATACAGGAAAGTTAGAACGCAAAATGTTCATGACAACTTGCTGACATATTTCTATTTATTTCTACGCATGTGCAAACCAATTCATTTCTACAAGCTGTTTAATATTCAATCTTTCTCACCTATCTTTTGATACCTACATTGGTAGGGAATGTGGATGGACTGCTAAATGTTTTGGTTTACATTCTAGCTGATGGCACCAAAGTCATTTTTTTTTTTTAGCTTTTGAAATCAGTACTATATATTAGGTACAATATAATATTCAATAGATAATTCGCTCTGTAACAATATGAAATCTGCATGAATTAAAATATATTTAAACATTTTGGCAAGGCTGAGAAACCTCCGCTAGTTAATAAATATTTCCCAAATTTCAGTTCCTTTGGAATATTTTAAAGAGTTTTAAGAGAGCATAATATGGACACAGCCTCCCATTCAAAAATTCAAATATTCCAGATTTGCATTAGAATTGATTCATAATCGTTAAATACAAATTAAACAAGATTCCCTAAATTTAAACCTTAAATTTTTAGCATTTTCCAGAATCAAAATTGCATAACAGATTTTGATTATAATTGAAATAGGGATTCTAGACATAAAGCTTTGCAGCATTATATCTTAAATTCGATCTTTGTAAGATAACATAAAAGTAGTGCAAAACTATTGTTTGGGGAGGAGGAGCTTAATTTTACCAATCCTGGTACGGGTATTCTTTTAATAATGTAGAAAACTAGCAGTTCAGCCCAGCTTTGCTCGAGCCCTATGTACTGTTCATAACTTTATGTGCATATATATATATATATATATATATATTAAAAAGTTTGACTCATGTTCAGGTAACCTACATCTCAAGTGTTTAGACCCAAAATTGACGGAGGAGTTTGGTAGAGTCTGCAAAGGTCAACTCTTTCAACTTTGACCTCTTGGCAGCCAAATTTTTGCCCAAAAACTTATTTAAAAGCTTGTCACATATCGTAATACTCGCTATGTAAAATTTCAAATGTTTAGACCCAAAATTGGCTGAATAGTTTGCTAGAGACCGCAAATTTGACCCCTTGGCAGCCAAATTTTTGGCTAAAAACATTAAAAAGCTTGCCCTATGTCTGAATACACTTAATGTAAAATTCCAAATGTTTAGACCAAAAATTGGCTGAGTAATTTGGTAGAAACCGCAGAGATCAATTTTTTTTAACTTTGACCCCAATTTTGACCTCTTAACATTTACTGTTTTGGGCTCAAATCAAATTAAAAAGTTTTATCCATGTCCAAAGAACCTACATTTAAAATTTCAAGTGTTTAGACCCAAAATTGGCAGAGGAGTTTGGTAGAGTTTTCAAAGGTCAAATCGTTGAACTTTGGCCCTTAACAGCCAAATTTCTGGCTGAAAACTGATTGAAAAGAGTTTCCCAAATTTCAATATCCCTTATGTCAAATCTGGAGTCTGTAGACTGAAAATTGGCAGAGTAGTTTGTTAGGGAAATGTACACTCGCAGAGACACACACACAGATATATTTTACCAGTCCTGGTATGGATATTCTTTTATTTATATAGAAAATATATTTTACCAGTCCTGGTACGGGTATTCTTTTATTTATATAGAAAATATATTTGAAATCACCCGAGGGCAATTTCTATAATTAACTAAGCCTTGAAGTGTTTAAAAACTGGCTGATATTAGTTGGCACTCAGTTCAAAAGGAGGCACTTAAGGTACCTTACACCACCCCTCAGCACTTCCCCACAAAAGAAAAAAGAAAATCACCTTTACACATACATCATAATACAGCAATTATCAATATTGGCTCTATTTCACATTACGAGGAAAAAGGTTAAGACCTTGGAAAACAAATTTTTTTTTATTTGTTCCACTATCTGCGCTCTTCGTACTTGCCCCAGGTAAACTCGGTTCAAACTGAAGTAGGGTTTAAATTCATTTCTAAAGAAAACTATCTCAAAAAAGAGTTTGCATTTTCATATCAAATCTCTCTTTGATATAGTTCGACTGGCCCTAGACATCACCGTCTTCCTATCGATTCTTGAACTAGTTGGCTTCGGCAGAGGAGATGACAGATGGCCAAAAGATCTGACAATGTTTCCATTTGTAAACGACAAGTTGCTAATTTCGGCTGTGCTTTATGTTGATACTGTTGTGTTCACGTCAGTTATACAATCATCAACAAACTCTGGACATGCTGCAGCATCAGCAGAGGACTGAATCAAAATACGCTAATCTTTGACACATTTGTATTCCAACCAATAGCCGTAAAAATGAGTGAAGCCATAGTTGTGGGAATCGAGTTCCCCATGCAAGTGAACACAAACACAAATGGATGACTGAGGCAAACACAATTATCGCCCTTTACCTCAAGGAGGCGATACAGTCTACCTTCGCATCTGGTTTGTGCAATTCTTTCTCTTTTCGCTGGACTTCACAACAATGCAGGTGTGACGAAAACACTGCCCGATTTTGGCAATGGCAATGGCCAAAGCATTCCAAACCGCTGTTCGAACTCTCAAAGATTCTTGAAGCCTACACGCAAGTATCGTTACTCATACATCTTTCGCTATAAACTTTTACAATCTTTAACTTGTATTTTATGTTGTAAATAAATTTACTTTGGTTTTAATATTAATATGTTGTGTACTCATTTCTTGCCTAGAGGAGCAAGCGGCTAACAATCTTTTTATACCTCTACTTAACAATAGAGGATGATTTTGCCAACTACATTAAATGGTGATTTCATCCTCTACATAATCTCTGCCACATGTGACAGCCTTGGTTTGTTAATGCTGTACCATGTTGTGCCACATCAGAAACCATCAGGAATTTACTTAGTGCCTTATGAGCGCCTTTCAATTACTACTATTCATGAAAATGCCTTGAGCTTGCCCTCTCCCTGTCAAGCATATGAAAATATTTACATATTGGTTTTGAAAAAAGACATTTCTTTAATTAACTAGTATTTGTTGAATATTTATTCAATAAATAACATGTTATTTATTAAATGTTTTATTTTTCTGTTTAACACAAAAATAAATTAGTTGAATGACACACAGGTGATTTTAAGATTTTCTGCTATTTTTAACTTCCAGTTTCTGCTTCATAGGCGAGACAATGGTGACAAGCAAGATATTATTCCTTCAAATTAATGATTACCTTCCTCTCAGATAACGCCTTGAATTGGAAACCATGTTTAATTTCACAAGAGTTTCTGATAGGTACTTATTCTATACAAGTCCTGGATATAAAGAATTCTCAATGGGCAACTGTTCTGTACAAGTTCTGGACTTTATAATTTTGCAGCCAAAGGGCAAAAGATCCTTCTTGTTTTGACACAAAAAAATTATGTGCTGAAATGCTAAAAAGATTTAATTTTTATGGGACAATTCTGGTTTCTGATTGGTTGATAGCAGGACATGAATTAATTTGATTCGTCAGTTCCTATCAGCAGTGTTTATAAATAGAATCTCCCAACTTTGAGGGAGCATACACCCATTCATTATCAAAAATATTGCAAAATAACGTGAAAACTTCTTTCCTCATGTTAAGAATGTTTTTTTTTTGTTTGTTTAAGCATGTCTAATTATCCAGCCAAATGGACAACAGAAACTAGAGAGCCAAAAAGAGCAGATAATCTGTTCAGAGATACAAACAAGTTACAAATTAAAAGAAAAAAAAACCCAATAAAACTTCCTCTAACGCTACTAACAAAGATAACAAATAAAGCTATAAGGTACAGCATGAAAGTTGCCAACATCTATAAGTTTAAAGTAACACTTTGGAACTGACTGGTTTTGAACTTGGCACACTCAAGTTGTCAGTTCGCATCATTCATTTCACCACTATTATCTCCCCTTATCCTAATGAAACAATCCTATCAGTCATGCCAGCTGCCAAAATGACAAATGTATTCATTATCTAAATTTATTTTGCACACACAGTTCTTCCTTTGTGAATTTTTTTTTTGTGAAGACTTCCTGTTTGAAAAACAAATTCTCATCAACTTAAACAATTTGAAACCTAAATTTGATTAGACTCCAACTTAAAATGGATGAATGTGACAAAAGGAGACAAGTCCTAACCTGTAACAGAACGAAAAGAAAACACTTTCAAAGTCTATTATATAGTTAAAAGTAAATGCTTGATTAAAATCATTTTTGTAATTTATTTAATAGATTTTGCCTTCAGCACCCAACTATATGTAATATATATATAAATCCCCGAAACCGTGTTTCATGGTAAACAACTGATGATCCCTTGAAAAATAAATTATTGGTACTATAGTAAATTCGAGAGCGAGTTGATGCAGTGATTGCAGGTGATTAAATAACTTACTGACTAGATGGTTTTCTAACAAATGATAAAAAATATTTTTTTGTATAGTTTTAAAGGTTAAAAACTTCAAAGACTATATATATATATATATATATATATATATATAAGTGTTGGGACGATTCAACAGAATTGGACAAATCAGAACTTTTGGGGTATCGGAATCAGGAAAATTTGATTCTCATTTCCGATTCCAAAACGATTCTTTTATTTTTTCCTAACAATTATAGAGAAACAAACACAGATGTATTCATTTATTTATCAGAAGATAGTTTTATGCTATAAATAAACAAAGGACACAAACCAGGATTTATGGGTCCAATTTTATTATTTTACTGGTAAATTGTGACAAATAAAGTAAATAATTAAGAGTTTATCTACTCCTATTTCCTTTGAAAACCCATTACAATGCTAACACTTATTTTAGCACCTAGTTGATACTAGACTGGGTACCTGGCGTTGCCCGGGTGTTTGGAGGTGTGTGTTGGGCAAAAAAAAAAAAAAAAAATCGTAGTAGGCAGGCAGACTGAAACCCATACCGTGAAGGAGGAAAAGAATGTGAAAAAAACAATATGATGCGTTAGCTGTTGCGCCCATTGCCAAACCAGAAGTGATGTAGGCTTAAATTAAGGCTAGACAATTGAAAGAGGTGATGACTTTCGAAAATATCAGCGAAAAAAAGTGACCCCTCCCTGTAGAAAAGTACCCTGTTGAGGAGTGAAGGAATTAATGTTTTTAGCAAATTTTTCAATATTTGTCGTCCGAAGGGTCAAGCTTCAAAATGATACCAATCTCGTGAAAATCCGTCGCCTCTGTCGAAAGTTTTTACAAGACATACATACATATAAACAGACAGGTGAGATTTATTATACTAGCGGGGGTACCCGGCGTTGCCTGGGTGTTTGGAGGTGTGTGTGCTGTTAAATAAAAAAGAAACCGGGGGGGGTAGGACCGAACCCGAAGGCGAAGTTTGAAAATAAAATCGGCCAGCCAGAATGAGTTACTGAAAGATGTTTGAATTTATTTAAGTAAAAACCAAATTGACAGGTGCGCGCAACGACGACAGCAAATGAGGTCAATGACCAGGTTTGTTTGTTATAAGCAAAGTAAAAAAAGAAAACAAAAACGAGCATTAAAACTGAAGTGGGGAGGGGGGGGGGGGTAATCAAAACATCGAAAAAAAAAAGTACAAAAAAACTAACATACGGAAAACGAACGATGTTAAATGTAAAAATCGTAAAAAACAAAAAAGAAAACAGAAAAACGAAAAAATTTTTAAATCGGTGGGTACCCGGGTGTTTTTGGGTGTGTGGTCGGGGGTGGATAAGCGAAGTAAAAAAAAAAAAAGAAGAAGAAAAACGAACGTTACGTGAAAAATGGCTTAAATAACACTGGTTCAATATTTAAATTTAAAAAAATCGAAGAAAAAAAACACACCACGATTCGAACCCAAAGCGTTTAGATAATGAACCAATGCACTAACCAACTGAGCTAACGCGATGTACATGAAATTTAGTCAGTTTTTCAACTATTTAAAGTAAATCAGGTCATGACGTCATCTGATGCATGCGTAGAACCGGTCGTCGTCACGAGAGGACTGTTTTTGTTGACCCCCCCCCCCTGTAGAAAATTGTCGATTTCAGGGTGAAAAAAATTAACGTTTTTGGCCAATTTTTCGATACTTTTCGAGCAAAGGATGGAGCTTCAATATGATACTGAGTTTGTGAATTTTCGTTGTGTCTGTCGAAAGTTTTTAGCGGACACACAAAAAGACATACATACAAACATACATTTTTTTTTTTTTTTTTACACAGTGATCACCACTTATCAAGGCCCGGAAGCCACTCAGGGATAAGGGTTATTGCAAGTACATTACGTTAGTGAGGAGATTTGCTGAAGTGTTTACTTAAGGGGGCGGTTCATAAGGAATTTGTTAACATTGGACTTGAAGACATCCAAGTTGTAGTCCGAAGGGAAGCAGGCAGACGGAACAGAGTTCCACAGGCGTGCAGTTCTAAGAAAGAAGCTTTGTTCATGGAATCCGCGTTTTGATTTAGGCACAGATATAGAGTGGGGGAAATTTTTCACAGTGGATTCAGCTAGACGGGTGTTTTTCGTGAAAGATTGGCGAGGGGGGACCAGAGATTGAAGTTCAGACGAGCATCTGCCATGGAAATAACGATAAAACAAGGACAGGCTCGCAACGTCTCTTCTGTGGGAGAGAGGTTGCAGGGTAGAGAAAAGGGCATTCCCCACTAAGCCACGAAGTCTATTTTGTACTCTGTCAAGGCAGGATAGGCTGTTTTTAGCAGCTCCTGCCCAGATATGGCAGCAGTATTCCATCCTTGGACGTACTTGGCTTTTATATAGATAGAGAATTGCATCAGTAGTGAGATATCTTCTGGAGCGGTAGATGGATCCCACCATCTTTCCAGCGACCTTGGCAACAGACTTGATGTACGTGTTCCATTTCAGATCAGGAGTAAAGGTCAAACCTAGAAGCTTGTCAAAACACGGGGCCTCACCCAGACGAGAGCCATCCATCACAATTGATGCCAGATGGGGATCAGACCGTTGATGATGTAAGGATAGGAGTTTGGTTTTGGATGCATTAAAGGTAACCAGCCACATCTTCCCCCACTGAACCACGCGCTCGAGATCAGAGGAGAGAGAATCAGAGAGAACTTTGTCATTTACAGCCTTTGATGTGTTGCCATAGATGGTCGTGTCATCAGCATAGATGTCAACGAATGATTTAAATATGTGTTTAGGGAGGTCATTGATGTAGATCAGGAAGAGAGTTGGGCCCAGGATTGACCCCTGAGGGACTCCAGCATTTATATTGCAGGCCTCAGATTTTTGTCCATCTACCACTACTCTTATGAGCCTATCGGAGAGAAATGATTTAATGATTGAGAAAACATTTCCAGTTATACCGTAGCTGGAAATCTTGTGAAGCAGACCCTTATGCCATACCTTGTCGAAGGCCTTTGATATCTCAAGAGCAATTGCCCTAGAAAGGAAGCCTTTGTCAAGAGATTCACTAATCCTGTGGGATATAACCGTCAGCACATCTGCGGTAGATCTTGCAGAGCGGAAACCATATTGTGTGTCACTAAGAAGGTTATTCCTGCTGAGGTGGTTGACTATTTCTCTATTTAATATGGATTCCAGCAACTTACTCATAACACACAGGAGACTTATAGGCCTGTATTGAGAGGGAGATGACTTATCACCTGAATTCTTAAATACAGGGCAAACTGATGAGGTCTTCATTTTCGCTTTTATATATATAGACTAGCGGGGGGGGGGTACCCGGCGTTGCCCGAGTGTTTGGAGGTGTGTGTGGTCAGTCGGGGGTGGTGGGTGTTAATGAAAACCTAAGAATAAGCGAAGTAAAAAAAGAAAACAGAAAAACAAACGTTAAAACTTATCTGAAAAATAAGGCGGGGGGTACCCGGACGGCTGGGGTGGGGTGAGGGGGGGGGGGGAATCAAAACATCGAAAAGAAAAACACAAAAAAACTAACGTAAGGCAAACGAACGATGTTAAATGTAAAATTCGAAAAAACAAAAACAAAAAGAAAACAGAAAAATGAACGTTAAAACTGCTTTAAAAAATCTGAAAAATACCCCCCCCCCAAAAAAAAAACATGTGAAAAATGGCTTAAGTAAGCCTGTTTCGATATTAAAATTTAAAAAATCGGTGGGTACCTGGGTGTTTTTGGGTGTGTGTGGTTGGTCGGTCGGGGGTGAGGGTGTTAATGAAAACCTAAGAATAAGTGAAGTTTAAAAAAAAACAGAAAAACGAACGTTATGTGAAAAATGGCTAAAATAACCCTGCTTTAATATTAAAATTTAAAAAATCGAAAAAAAAAAAGAAAAAAAGGAAACTTAACCCTGTTTAAATATTAAAAAAAAAAAACGATAAAACACAGCGATTTTAAAAATGGAAAAAAAAAAAAATAAGGCGGGGGGGGGGGGGGCTTGGTGACAGGTTGGCTCGAACTCGGAGCCTTGAGGCCCATAGGCTGAGCCTAAACACCTGAGCTACAACGACAGTCAATGTAAGAGCGATTAAAAAGTGAATGTCAAACATTGCAGTTTTTAATGAGGTCAAATCGTTTTATTGCAGGATAGTTAACGGTAACGTTTACATCCGGTTCGAATCCAGTTTCGCTTTTCTTATACAAAAAAGGCGAATCTACACACGCCGATCTGAAAATGTTGAATATTTAACGTTTCAAAGTCGGGCAAATTAAATAGAAAGGCGACCAACGTTGTTAAGTCGTAGATATTATCATTTAGACGTGATATAAAAAGTTTTAAAAATAAGCGACGACCTCGAGAATCCGCCAGAAAAAGGCTTTTGAAAACATACACAAAACGTGAACATACATACATACACACATTTTCGCTTTTATATATATAGACTAGCGGGGGGTACCCAGCATTGCCCGGTGTTTGGAGGTGTGTGGTTTTGGGTAAATCAATACACCCGGGTGTTTGTGTTGGGGGAGGGGGCTTAAAATAAAAAAAAAGTTTTGGTAGGGAAGTATGAAGGATCGAACACGAACCCTTGAGTCGAAGTTGGAAATTAAAGGGTGAAAAAAAAACATGCGACGTTAACCACTGGGCCACCACAAAATAGTAACGGAAACATGTTTGAATTTATTTAAGTATTAAAAACTTGGCAGGTGCCCGTACTTTATGAGGTCAACTTTGACTGCGGGGCAGTATTTTATTTACTGCGGGGCAGGATTTATTATTTTTTTTTTGTTTCCCAAGATGTTGTGGGGAAAACCAGCTCCCCATAAAAAGGGGATTGTACAAATTGAATAACAATTGTCTGATATAAGGAGAAACTCCACATTGATCAAAGCTGATTGCTTTCGGACGTTTCCAAAAAAATGCCGCCAGAATTAGTTTTGCTTTTATTATACGAAAAAGCTTAATGCACATGCGGCGATTGAAAAATGTTGGATATTTATCTTTTCAAAGTCGAGCAAATTAAATAGACAGGTGACCCCCATTGTTAACTCGTAGATATTATCATTTAGGCATGATATAAAAAGTTTTAAGAAGAAGTGAGTCAACCGATGGCTTCTCGGAAAAAAGCCTTTCTCAGACATACACAAAAAGCGAACATACATACATACACACATTTTCGCTTTTATATTTATAGATGATAGAGTTCACAATTAAATTAAAAGATTTAAATGCTCCTAACAAGTTTTATTTTTTAATTTTTCTGGCACTGACCTGGTCTCATGCTGTTTGGAATGGTCATCTTTTAATTAATCCTATATTTTATTGCATTTTTTTTTTTTTTTTGCCACAAGTGAAAAACATGGATAAAAATCTCAAAACCTTGAATAAAATACTTAAAAAGTATGTAAAGGATGAACTTTTAGGAATTTATCAAATTATAAAAAAGAAATTATATCTATATTTAAAATCACCCCTCTAATGAGATTCTATTTTTATGCGATTATGTGTGAACACACTGAGAAAGAAAACAAATAATTATTGTAGAATTTAGAGTGGATTGAGTTACATATATAAATTTAGTGTAAAATGATCCCCTATTTCCACCCCATTCTTACTTTTAAGGCAGTTAGTTAACCCAATTTTTTACCACTAAACTGAAGTCTGACTGGCAAAGTCATAAAACCACTCGTAATCTGCTTTATTTTTCACATTACATTAGACAGTAATAGGAAAAAAATTGTTTTGCATAACTATTCAAAATGACATATTTTATACCAAATTTTGATCAGGAACATTAACATGATCAAGATTTTAAAGCAAACAAAATTGATTAAATCCTTAAAATGCTGTCTGATCCGAAACTGACTTTTTGTTGTTTTATTCATTAATTTTTTTTTTTTTTGCAACCTGTTTACACAATCGCCGAAAAATGGGAGAACCACATTTTTATTTTCTGGTTGATCAGCATAGATTACAGAATTCTAGTGATAACTTTATATCTTTCACAACAAAACGTTATAATTGCAAATTGATGAAAAAAGGGAAACCAAGTCCCGATAATTTATTAAAATTTTTCAATGTAATCTCCTAAATCTCGTGATTTCTAGTACAAATTTTAAGAGTTTAAAACCTGTTTGAATTCTATATACAAGATACACCTGAAGAAAGTTGGTGGTTACATCGACTGAAACGTTGTGAAAATGGCACTCAGGATGAGAACAGTAGTCCAAAAAATCCAAATAATACGAAAAACAGAGATTGTATTATTGCTTTTGAAGAATTTCATTTTTTCTTTTTTAAATAACTTTGTTTTCCAATCGCTAAAAGATGCTTGATAACAATCTATTCTGCTAAATTCTTCATGAAAATATATGCAATAGCAGAGAGAGAGAAAGAGAGAGAGCGCAAAATAGAATGTCATAACCAGTATTTTATAGTATGCCTCCCCCCCTCCTAATTGTATGCACAGTAAACAAAGCATATTACCATCGAAGTGGAAGCGGATTTCTGTGATAGGAACCAAATTTATATGAGGCAACCCGGATGAGTAGTTGGGCATTAAGATCTTTGTTTACATTAAATTTTAATTTCTGTATTTTGTTATTGTCAAGGAAACAGGAAACAGGGCGGGAATTTTAAAGGCAAGCGGTCTAAGGAAAGAATCTATTATAGTATAAAAGCTTCCAGTATGTTTTTCTTTCCATTTAGTAATTATATACAGTCGTCACACAAAGGAACTAATCAAATCAATGCCATTATAAAAGAATAATTTAAATAAAAATAAAGTATCTGCAAAAAAGAGAAATTTTCTAAAAACAAAAAATAACATGCCTTTTCCTACACTAAACTTAAATGCGGAAACCACTTTAGTGTTTTATCATGTTCATATCATGTACTTCCTTGCAACCTCTTTCCAACGGAAGAGACATCGCGAGCCTATTTCTGCTCTATTGCTATTTTCATGGCAAATGCTCGACTGAACTCCAATCTATCGTTCCCCTTTGTCAAACTTTCACAAAAAACCCTCAACTACTACAACCACTATATATGATTTCCCCCACTCTCTATCTGTGCCTAAATCTAAATGCAGATTCCATGAACAAACCTTCTTTCCCAGAGCTGCCTGCTTTTGGAACACTGTTCCGTTGGCCTGCTTCCCAGTTGAATACAACATGGTAGTTTTCAAAGCCAATATAAACAAGTTCTTATTGAGCCATCTCCGTAAATAATCAAATTCTACCTAATTTACACCATAAACGATTACTACACTACCACCTTACATTCATTAACCCTTATCCTCGAGTGGCCTTAAGGCCTTGATAAGTGGTGACTCCAGTAAAAGAAAAAAAAAAAAAAAAAAGATTGATCGATGAAGTTCACTACTTTTACACAGATATTTTCCATCATGATTTTTTTTTTCACAAGGGTGTCACCATTTATCATGGCCCAATGGCCACCCATGGATAAGAGTTAATGAGTGTACAGTGGTCACCGACAATGTTCGCGGCCGTTAGTGGTGGAAATTGAGTAAATTTGATTATTTGTTTACATTGGACTTAAAAACAACTATGTTGTAGTCAGCTGTATAGCTGCCCAGTGGAATAGAGTTCCACAGGTAGGCAGTTTTAGGAAAGAAGCTTTGTTCATGGGATTTGTGTTTAGGTTTAGGCACAGATAGAGAGTGGGGGAAATTGTTGATAGGGGTTGTAGCTAGACGATTGTATTTTGTGAGAGTTTGACATGGGAGGGAGGACCATAGATTGAAGCTCAGACGAGAACTTCCCATGTAAATAATGATAGAGCAGAGATAGGCTTGAAATGTTTCTTCCGTGGGAAAGAGGTTGCAGAGAGAAAAGGGCATCACCTGATAGGTTTGTTGTTTGAAAACCCATCCCCCATCACGAAAAAGTGTAGAAGAGCAAAAATTTTACAAAAGCTATCCCTCCTCTCCTATTTCTATTGAAAAGAGAAAAAAAACCCAATAATTTGGATGATTAAAAACAAAAAGCGTCCCTACCTCAAGTTTTGTATCCCAAAATTGAAAAACCAATCACTCATATGTGAACTTACCGTGAACAGGGAAGGAAGTGTTTGCTATTTATTTGATAAATTTTCATAGGCAAATGGTCGTCCACTTAAAATTTATGAAATATTCCTATATATTTTTTTCTCTTTCTTATTTCCTTTTTTGCTCATATTTATTCAGGCTGTTTATATATAATGTAAAGGAATTTCTTAACAAATGATTATTCTGTTTTGAGAACCAATAACAATTCATAAATAATAGATTTGAAAAGGAGGCAACACAAATAGGTCACTAATTGATCTCAATCTAACATAGAAGAGATTGGTCATGGTTTTCATAATTTCCCCACATCACCAGAAAGTATAAACAATCAAAAATATTATAATAATCTCCCACTATTTCCATTTAAAACAGAAAAATAATAACCCCCAATTGTCTCGCACTACCCTTTGGAATTTCAAATATGTATATCTGATTTTAATAAAATTTAAACTGTACAGGCACGCGTAGAAGTGTTCGGAGCAGTATGTGCATGATTTTGCTGAACATCTCTTGGAGTACTAGAATGCACTTACTCCGATGCAATATAAGGATTACTCGAGTCATTTGAAGGTAGCTTGGTAGATTGCTCGTAGCATGTGCGATGAATTGAGTTACAAGGAGTTGCAAGGTGGCAAATTGCGTCAAAAGGAGTTGCAAGGTGGCAAATTGCGTCAAAAGGAGTTGCAAGGTGGCAAATTGCGTCAAAAGGAGTTGCAAGGTGGCAAATTGCGTCAAAAGGAGTTACAAGGTGGCAAATTGTATAAAAAGGAGTTGCAAGGTGGCAAATTGTATAAAAAGGAGTTGCAAGGTGGCAAATTGTATAAAAAGGAGTTGCAAGGTGGAAAATTGTATAAAAAGGAGTTGCAAGGTGGAAAATTGTGTAAAAAGGAGTTGCAAGGTGGAAAATTGTGTAAAAAGGAGTTGCAAGGGGGAAAATTGTGTAAAAAGGAGTTGCAAGGTGGAAAATTGCGTCAAAAGGAGTTGCAAGGTGGCAAATTGCGTCAAAAGGAGTTGCAAGGTGACAAATTGTGTAAAAAGGAGTTGCAAGGTGGCAAATTGCATAAAAAGGAGTTACGATGCAGAGAATTGCATTAAAAGGAGTTAAGGTGTAGAGAATTGATTAATGAGAAATTGTTGTGGCACATTGCATTATGATATGTGGTGTGGCAAATTGAATTGCGAAAAGGTTCCAACACTTTGATATTTTTTTTGTCTAACATAAACGATTTGTACAAGACATTAATTTAGAGAGTTTTCCAACATTTCAGTTTCTTCTGACTATATTAGGTGAAACAGGAGGAGGTGGACAGTAAAAACAAAGAAAGTAGCATGACATTATGAACATAGTGAAAAGATACATAATAGTGATCCTACTCCAATCCCGAGCAACGTCACAATCTTCCTTCTAGTTATTAACAATTTGAAATATAACTCCTAAACTAATGAGCGACCATTATGAATCATGTACTTTAGGCAACAAAGTGAATAACGTGGGGACATTATCATTTTTTTTTTTTTTTGTAAACATTACCATTTAAGGAATGTTCCTTCAGAACCGCATCCTATGTCCCCCCACTCCCCTCAAAAGAAGAAAAAATTAAACTTGAGAACTATTGCTATACATATTGTTTATAACGGTTATAATTTAAATCTATTTTGCTTTCTATTTTAAATTCATATAAATGATCTTCCCTAATTAAAATCTATGCATTCCATGATCCATGAAGTTTTAAAGATTGGCGAATACTACAGTCTTTGATGAAGAATGTTCTAAACAAAACTTACTTGTTTGCAAAATGTTATATTATCTTTGAAAACGTCCCAAATTGAAAACACTTCTCATCGAATCAGTTGGTAGTCCAGAAAATCAATCAGCTGAAATCATGAAACTTTCATAACTTACAAAAAAAAAAAATAAACAAATAAAAACGGACTTTTGCTCTGATAAGGAAAACGATTATTTCTAGAGTAACTTTGGACTTGTTTTTAATCTCTACATTAAGAAAATTGCGAGAGAAAATTTGTGTCTGTGCTTATGATATTGAAAGGTATGAGCTTCAACTGACTTCTACAATTCCCAAAATTTCAGGCTCAGATTTCCAGCACCACCACTTTGTATCTGCTTTTCTCTCTGCTCTCTGAAAATCCACTCCCTGCTTTTAATCAGTCTTTTCATTTATCTTGGTTGGTCTAAACATATGCTAATTAGTTCTCGGTTGGTCTAAACATATGCTAATTAGTTATAGATGTTGCTTATAACAATGAGTTGTGGCATAACGGATAAAGTGCTAAGTAAAATTCAGTTCTAAGTGACTCCAGATAAACCTGAAAATGTTTGGAGGTTACACCGATCAAAACGTAGTGAGAATAACACTCAAGATGAGAACAATAGTCTGAAGGATTCAAATAATACAAAAGATTTTAGACTTCCTCAGTGTCAGCAGGAAGATGGTAGAAAAAGTACAAAAAAAAAATATTTTTAAGATTCAAGATTTGACTATAAGAGGACACCAGAGGGAAATATATGATTGACGTCAGTGGCGAAAGTGACATCATATCATCCTACTTTTACCCTGAGGGCCTCAAGTACATCCACATTCTAAACCAGGTAATTAACTATACATGCGGCTGCAAGACTCAGTACCTAATCATACCAGTCAGAAGACTACAGCCTGGTGATCAGAGAACTTCACCTAACATCTGCCAACCTCTGCCCAGCTTGCCTGGCTATAATCCTCTCAATTTTATTGTGGGTTGCGGTGGAATGAGACACCAATAGATTCAAATGCAACATGAAGGATAAGCTAAAGGTCAGGACTACCAAAACCTTTGGTGGCCTAAGTCAAGAGACAGTCATAAAGGTCTGGTCAGTTTCAAAGCTGCTTCAAGACTATCCCAAAGCCATGTTCATCAAGTGAGATCAATAGAATAAGTCATAAAGACGAACCGATCCAAATTTGATGAATAAATTTCAAACAATTTTTTTTCCTAGACAAATTAAGGCACAACAACTGTTCTTGTTGACTCTCTATTCATGCAATATTTAGGCACATTATTCAAGCAATTTGGGATTATTACGTAAAGAACAACAAGAAGCGACCGATTTTAATTTAGACAGACTGGCATGCTGCTTTTCTTTTTTTTTTTTTTTCTCACTAAAAATCGTTATAAAAAATAATCTTTTTCACTGAAACACTTTTGATTTGGGGGATTAAATAATTTGTTGATATATTTAATTTTTATTGTCATTTATTTGTATAAACATTTACTATTAAAAAAAACAAAACAAAAAAAAACACTAAAAAATACCAAAAAACGGTTATGATTTTAAAAAGTAAATAAATTTTGTTTTTTTCTTTTAACTTAAGGTTAGCTTTGGTTTTTATGTTTGACTAATATTTTTTTTTTACTATTCCCTCTAAGCCAGAAAAAAAAAGAAGAAAAAACTTGTTATTTTTTTATTTTTTTTTTTTACAAAAATTTTTGGTAGAAAAAAAGAAAACAAAAAAAAATACAGCTGGAACAATTTTTTGTGCCTTATTTTGTTGTTTTTAAATTTGTGCCTTATTTTGTTGTTTTTAAATTTTTTGTTTTTAAATTTGTTGTGCCTTATTTTGTTGTTTTTAAATTTTTTGTGCCTTATTTTGTTGTTTTTAAATTTTTTATTTTTAAATTTGTTGTTTTTAAATTTGTTGTGCCTTATTTTGTTGTTTTTAAATTTTTTGTGCCTTATTTTGTTGTTTTTAAATTTTTTGTGCCTAAATACCACATAAATGGAGAATCAACAGGATCAGTTATCATGCTTTATCATACATTTGTCATGCCTTAATTTATTGTGCATAAATAGTAAAATCGCTTAGACAGTAATCTTACAAAAAATTTTCGTCGGCATCCTGTATGGGAGGTATATATATAAAAAAATTTGGATATCTTACATTAAACATACAGCAGGAGGAGAAAGAAAATAGTTGTGTTGAATGAAAGATAGAGAGAATGAAAAATGAAGAAGTGTGAAAGACAGTGTTACGTCTGATGATGCACGTTATCGGTTTAATACGAACTGCAAAATGAGCAGAGGACGAAGTATACTCTTCAGCAACAACTTACAGAGGAAAATGGTAAGGTACGAGCCGTTAGATGCATGACAATCAAAGTCTGTGATGTGAGACATTTGTTTACTGCCCAATTTTCATGACGGATCTCCCTTCTCCTTCAAGAGTGATAACTCCCTTCTTCACTCCCAGAGAAATAGATATTATTTTTAGATTGTACTTAACAGAGAGATCATTAAGAAATGAAATGGCTTCACAAAGTAACAAGCTAGTCAAGTCTAAATATTTTGGGGCGCTTCTACACTATTGGGACAAAATTTCGGAAATCGTAATACTGAATTTCACACGAAAACAATGGTATCTACGTATTCCTTGTATTTTTAAGATATTCATATCCAAAAATTACGAAAATCGATAAGGTAGAAAATTATTTAAAGAAAATAAATAATAGAATTTGATGAAAACGATCGTAAAACAAAAGAGTTCAAAAGGGAGGTAATTTTCCGTTTTGATTCAAACAAGATGGCGGAAAAAATTTTCACCTGCTAACACAATTACAGTTGTTTTATTTTAATAATTTAGTAATAATCAGGTAATTTCGACTGTATAATTTGGAAGCTACCATTGTAACTTAGAATTGGCAAAAAAAATCAGTTGAAACCATTGTTTTTTTATCTGAAAACTCCATTTATCGACTACAAAATCTCGTCCCAATTCTGTAAAAGTGCTTATGTGGTGAAAAAATCTTAAATGGCTTCGGTGTGCGCTTTGCTGACGCAGCGTCATGATGCTGACAAGGGTCCAAGATGGCGCCTGCAGCGTTATATAACAATGCAGTCTCGCCGAATCTCGTGTGCTCTCCTCACGCACATATGCAAATTTAGAGGACTGTCCTTTATAAAAACAGGCCACTGGAGCAGATGAGAGAGACGCGAAAACGAGTCTACAGAAAGTATTGACGGACGACGCTGCTGCAGTGAGCTGAAGTTTTGTGTGCTCTTTTTTTTTTTCCTTTGTAAACGTCAGCTTATTTTTCTTGTTTTCATTATACAGTTAAGAAAATAGTGTTTATTTATTTATTTTACCAGTAATCAAGAAGCCGTTCCTTTAGTTAATTTTTGTAGTCAGGAAAACAAAGTAAAAAAAAAAGAAAATGTAATTCGAATTTCATGAAATTGACAAGATCATATTAATATTAAAAAATTATAATTTTTCTTTCATCGATTAAGCAGTCACGTAATTATTAATAAATTTTATTAGCAGTAAAGAAAATGTTTCCTTCGTTATTTTTTATATATAGTTCAGAGAAGTCGACATCTGTGCATACATTAAAAAATTATATATAAAAAAAAGATAAGATAAAAAAGCAAAACATTGACGTTGACACAGTTAAGTATCTAGAGTTTGATCATTTGTTTTACTAATGACGTCATGATTATATATATACAAGGTGACTAGTAAAAACAATACGATAAAAATAATAAAGAATTGCATTACTATAACTGATACATAAACCCATTCAAAATGCTGGTCGCCTATTTTTGGCTCACCCTGTATAACATTTCACTTTTGAAAGTAAAGTAATATATGTGTATTGTTATCCACAAGAGAAAGAGGAATTCTCCTATGTAAGAAAACAGGATTGTTAAATAGCAAAAAAAAAAAAAAAAAAAAAAAAAAGGGTAAGAGGGCGTCCTAAAAAGGAGGAAACCTAAAAGTGGCCATTAAGAAACCACATCATTTCCACCAAAGAGCCGTTTCGTTTCTCTCAGACTGTGGACACAAACAAGAACAGACGCAGGGATGATGGGTACAGGTGGTCAAAAGTCGACCTCTCAACATATGTGAATATCTCTCACTTTAATTCATTCCTTTTAAATCTAATTTTATCGTACATACTTTTATATTTTTTTTCTGTTCAAATAAAACATAAAAACTAAACAGTGACCACAAGGTTTTCTATCAACAGCCAAGTTTAACAGTGCAAATTATAAAAACAGCCTGGCTTACAACAGAAGATGCACGCGTATATGTTTATACAACCATGACCGTAAGAGTATAAAACAGAATCCTGGTAGACAAGCAGTGAAATTTGAATTGGGAGCAATAGCTTTTTGAGAGAAGGATTAATAACAGTGCATATTAATTTAGTAATTTAATTTGGCCATGTAATAATGAATAATATACACCAGAAAATTATGAATGTGCAGAATTGATACGATTGCAAATGCGTGTCTTTCCAAGAAAAACTTGTCTAAAGAAGGTTGTTCTCATAACTGCTTGCATTTTTGGAACCATCGATTCTGGAGTTTTCCATCAGGGAAGAAATTGACTTTTGCCAGTGAACTATCTTCTATCACAAACACAGTTAGGCGATGCCAACCAATGGGGGAAACGGGGGAGGGGGGGAGCAATGGCTGACTGTGAACTGCTTTCTATAGGGATTGTCGCAATGAAGTCAAACCTTGCCAAAAATGTTGGATAATGGGAAGCGATGAAATGGGTTGGTTGCCAGTGACTGCCTCCTGTGAGCTATCATTAAACTGTCAGCCAATACCCATGGTGGTAAAAGAATAAAAGCATGAAAAAAAAGTTCAGAGTTTATGTAGACTGGCTCACATGACACCTAAGGGAGGCAGTGATTGGCTTATCTGTTGGCCAATCCATGCGACCCTTAAAGGATTAAGGGAGAGAACCACTAACCAATCGATGAGCATGTTATAAATTTCAATTAACAAGGTAAAACCAAACATAACAGCTGTTCAAAATGAGGGGAATAAATTGGCTCTGATATTGACTAATCAAAAGTGCTCAATGGCAGCAATTTAGCAATCAAAACACAAGCAATGAAAAACAGAAATTTGAAAAAAAATATGAGATTTGGCAAAAAGCTCTAAAAACTATCTTTAAGAAATTAATTTTTTTTTAAGTTTATTTTAAATTTGCAATTTCTTAATAGTTTTATTTTTGCTGAAGCTCATTACAATATCGCGACCACGCATATAAAAAAGTTTACATTAAAAGAGATGTTCTCCACCTTAAAGCATATTACAACTGAAAGATTGTCTATAGTTTTTTTGTGATCGAACGATATTTTTTAGGGAATTATTTGCTATTTCAGTCATATAAATTCTTTCATGTTAAGAAAATGGAGATTAGAGCCTGACTTTATACTTGTCCCCCCCCCCCCACACACACAGAAACGTTCGCTTATTCACCTGGGAAACATCAGCAGTCTTTTCTTTTTTTTTTTCTCGTTCAACTGACCGTAAACTCGCATGTGAACGAAACCATGTCCAAAAACGAAAAGACGCTTATCAAAAAAAAAAAAAAAAAAAAAAAAAAATGTCAGAGCTCCTTCTCACTAATTCAGACCAAGTCCTCTTAACCATAATTCACAACAACACTAATGCTCAATGTCTGCTTTCTCTTGGCTGCCTAAAACTAAAATTCAATTGACTCTTCTCTCCAATTTGTCACTTTTATCACCACTATTCCTCTCATATGAAAATTACTGCCACACGCCAATAAAGAATCCATCTACCAAATTAAGTTTTTCTTTTCTTTCTTTTTCCTTCTCCAATCCCGTCATCCGAGGTATGGTCGCTTGTATAAATAATCTCTATCTCTATTATTATATATAAAATATTTTTATATATAAAAGGAAATTTGTGTGTCTGTTAGTTTGTTCCCTATAGACTTGAAAAGAGCTGGATTGAATTTTATGAAGTTTCACATGAAGATAATTTATGTGCCTGGCAGTGTTCTTAGATATGTTTTGTGTCAGAATGTCTCCGATAAGCACTGATGATCAAAATAATACAATGAAAGAAGGAGCAGGTGATTTTGACCAAACTAAGCATCTTACAAAGTCTAGCATCATAAGTGCACTTAAGAAATGCCACAGAAGCAGAAAGGCCTAACATATAAAATCAACAGTAGGTTCTTTGATATGACAGGGGCACGTTTGAAATGAATGATTCTGTTTAGAGCGCAATTGAAGCATAATACTCGACTTTTTCCTTTTAAACTTTAATGCAAGCCATTATATATAAAGTAATGTCATAAAATCAACAGTAGGTTCTCTACAGTGCAATGTAGACTACAATGTATTGTGAACTTAGTCACTGCGAGACGCATGTGAAATTTTCACCAGGGGCATCATGATGGGTCGGTCCCCAACTAGAGCAGGCTATCTCTTGATTTGATTGAAAAAAAAAAACGGGCTATTTTATTGATTTCGATGACAATAAAAATATGGGAGTGTGAAACATTCATTAGTCATCATTCAATCCCGGGCAACATCGGGTCACCCTACTAGTACCTTCTATTACAATAACATTGTCTTGATAACAGGAGCAAAAGACATATTTAATTATATATATTAAAAAAAAAAAAAAAATCGAATTATGAATATTTTACTATCCGTAATAAATAGTAAAAAAGTCAAGTTAAAAAACAATGTTTTTTTCATAAAATATTTTTAAAACCTAAACGTAGTTTCGAACATTTTGTCTGTTTATTCAAAATTTTAAAAAATATATATTATTTTGCCAATTGTCATGTAGAATTTCTCTTATACTATTGTCTGTTTTGAAATACGCAATTATTAGCAACCAACCATTTCCTAAAATGGTTTGTACTCTAGAACATTTCAATAGTGGATAAAAAAGGCAAATGAAAGAAAAATGAAAAGAATAATATTTCTTTTGAAGTCTATATTGAAAACATTCTGTCAGAATCAATACATACCCAGTAATCACAATTATATCGTTGTTTTGCATTATTGGAGATTATATATATATATATATATATATATATATGTGTGTGTGTGTGTGTGTGGAAATATATCTTATTTCCTTATAATATATAGCAATCCTTTTTTTAAGAAGCTCAATGCAATTACAGAGCAACATAGTGAATCAATGACAAAAGTCTATATTTCAAAGTTTATGATGTTGACCATCTTATAATTTATTCCTTTAATTCAGTTGACATTTACGATTCGTGACTGTATCTGTTTTGTAGTACAAAATCAATTATTATATCAACTAGTGAATCTATTTTGCCCTTAACTCATCAGAAGAAATAGCAACAATCAATCCGTCAAAAGGAAATGAAGTGCATTTTGACATGATTAAAATCTGAAGATTGGAAGGGAAGCTGTAAATACCCTATATGTTTACATTACGCCATTTTCTATTGAAAGATATAATTACGTGATTGATTTTGCACTAGGAAACAGATACTGTCAAGAAATGTAAATGTCAACTGAATTAAAGGAATAAATTATAAGATGATTAACATCATGAACTTTGGAATATAGATTTTTGTCATTCATTCACTATGTGTGTGTGTGTGTGTGTGTGTGTGCGTGTGTGTGTGCGTGCGTGCGTGCGTGTGTTTTATTTTACAACCTCAAGTGTTAACTTAGTCCATTACGATCGTTTCAGTAAACATTTTTCTGTTTGTCTCCTCAGATGGTACAAAGCTAAAGTGATTAGAAAAAGAAAAAATGTTTTTGGGGGCTTAGCTCATGGATTTTGGGAGGGTAGGGGAAATATATAAAGAAATAAGAACATGTAAATAAGAAGAATAGAAAAGGCACGATAAAATACCATAAAACTCAGTTATAGTTATAGTAACAACCATAGAAAGAATTATTAAAAAACATAAGAGAATACTCTACAACAACAACAATGACCACAACTATAACAAGGCCGATAGCCATTAGTCGCGTGCTCTTGTGTAATGAATGAATGCGTGAATGTAGGATTGACATAAAATTCTTAAAGATGAACTAAAATGACCGAAAAATGGGCTGAAATGACTTAAATAAATAAAAAGTAAATGACTTAGAATAACTTTAATGAACTTAAGGATGAATTGAATGACCTTAAGAATGACTTGAATGCTTAAAAAATAACTGGAATCCTTAAAAAAAAAAACTTGAATGATCTGGAGAATGGCTTTGAGACTGTCTGGTTGTAAAGTGGGTGATCATATTACATTAAATTAATACAGAAAAGTGATCCCCACTTTATATCACAAAGTTACAAACATAAGTACAGCATGTAGTAAGAACAGATACTACACTTGAGGCAAAGAAAAGCTAAGAACAGCATCTATTAACAACAGACCTTTGATCTTAACCAAAAAGGCCAAGCACAAAAGTGTTACGGACAGACCGACCGACCGACAGACTAACTGACGGAGTGACTTTTAGAGTCGCTTGCACGCAACTAAAAATAACACAAAAAATTGCAACTGGCTAAATAAATTAAGCTATCTATTCAATCATCAATTCCTACAAACAGAAGTAATATATAAAGCTACAATCTCCCCTCTGGAAAACCCTAATGACAAAAGTACTACATCGGACTTGCTGAAACTTCATTTAAAGACAGATTTAGAGTCCATAAATGCTCTCTTAATAATCCTAATCACCCCGACAAAACCTCACTGACTACCTACTACTTAAACCTGATCCAAAATCACCTCACACCTTCCATTAACTGGGAGATTCTTAAAAAATCTAGCACCTGTAAATCTTTAAGCTCTCTCTGTTTCCTCTGCCTATACGAAATTGTTTTTATTATTAAATCCAAAGATAGAGATAAATTATTAAATATGAAAAATAAAACGGCAATTATCTGCAGGCACTACAAACCACACCTCCTCAGCAACTTCACACCCTACTAAAGTCCCTCCAATATAATCTCTTAACCTAATTATCAATTTACTAACTACACATTCTAACATTATTATCCCACCTAATCTAGCCTACCCTCACAAAACCTACAACCATCAACCCCATCAACAACATCTAATCGCCCCTCCACCCCCAGTATAACTTTTTTCTTTACATGGGGGTCACCACTTATCAAGGCCCAGGGGCCACTCGAGGATAAGGGTTAATGGGTATACATTTGTCATTGTGATTTTAGTGTAGTAAACATTAGTGGGAATTTTATAACTTGGATTAATTAGGGGGACGGTTCAATAAGAACTTGTTCACGTAGGACTTGAAGACAATCAGATTGTAGTCAGCTGGAAAGCAGGAAAAGGAATAGAGTTCCACTGGCAAGCAGTTCTAAGAAAGATGCCCTGTTCATGGAATCTACTTTTAGGTGTAGGCACAGATAAAGAGTATGGGAAATTGTTGATAGTAGTTCTGGCTGTCTCATCATCAAACACCCCTATTTATAATCACCCGTATTATTACTTAACCCTCACTAAATACCACAAAATCTTATAATGCTGCCTTAACCCCTTAGTCTTAATTATTTGGATACCGACCTCTCCTTGTACCCTTAACTCTACACTTATTAACCGAGAAACATCATAGTACCTGTAAATCTTCAACCGCCCCCCCTCCATTCTCCATATCCACTAGATAATTCCTTAGCAATAACTGCAAAAACTGAGAAAAATAATCAAACGCTCTTAGTTCCAATTATTTATAAATATTACCGCCTCAGCAACGCCAAACCCTCCCAAAAAATCTATCTAAAATAACTCAACTAATTACGCACCCTAACACTACTTACCCAACCCATTACAGTTCATGAATAATTAATTACAACCAGCAACCAACACATCATTATCCACCCTGCTTTCCCCCTATCTTTCGCATCTGTATATATAACACTTATTTCACTTCATGTTTATCCATACTGTATTACCCCCCCCCCAATCACCTGCATAGCTCTGCAACCACCACCAAACTCCACACCATTCATAGTACCATTAAACCTTGAAAGTAATTAGCTTTCACAAACATTACCATCCCCTCCTTAGTGCTTGTCTTCATACCTTTTAACACACTATCCCCTCTTTTTTACCCCTCTCCCACACAACATACCCACTCAAAAAATTACCACTTCTTCTCAACCTTTAAACCCCCAAACTCTCCTATTTCTTCCAATTAATAGCCCTCCATTTCTCTAACTTTTAATTCTAACTCTTACCTAAAGCATGTAATCGCTGCAAATGAACAATAGAAAGTACACTTAATGCAACTATCCAGTTCTCGATTTAACCAACCACCATATCATAAATTCCATACCCATAATTCGCAGTAGGATGTATGTTAAAAATACATTTAACTGACTGTATCGACAATGTACTCCCCACCATCCCTCACCCTATCTAAATCCCAACTCCTACCAATACTTGTATTGCCGGATCAATGCACTTAAAAAACTTAACCCCACACTCCAGTGGCATAGCAAGGGTGGGCGGTCCGCCCCGGGCGGCACGTGCCAGAAAGCGCCATTTTGAGAGGGTAAAAAAATAAAAATAAATAAAAGCTAACAAAAAATCTGAAATTTTATGCCGAAAATGTAAAAGATCAGGGCTTTTATAGATATGGAATCAGAAAAATGTGTCCCTATTTTATGAGCAGCACACGTCAGGGGCAAGGCGGCATTTTGAGAAAAAAATAAATAAAAGCTAACAAAAAATCAGAATTTTTTACCGAAAAAGTTTGTAAAAACTTGGAACTTTTGGAGGTATTGGAATCGGAAAAATGTGGCCCTATTTTATGAGAGGCACATGCCAGGGGGCGGCATTTTGAGAGGGTAAAAATAGAACATAGAAAAAATAAATAGAAAAAATAAAAGGTAACAAAATATCTTAAATTTTCAACCCAAAAGTTTTTAAAAAATCGGAACTTTTGGAGGTATCGGAATCAGAAAAATGTGTCCCTATTTTACGAGCGGCCCATGTCAGGGGGAGACATATTGAGAGGGTAAAAATAGAACATAGAAAAAATAAATAGAAAAAATAAAAGCTAACAAAATATCTTAAATTTTCAACCCAAAAGTTTTTAAAAAATCGGAACTTTTGGAGGTATCGGAATCAGAAAAATGTGTCCCTATTTTATGAGCGGTCCATGTTAGGGGGCGGCATTTTGAGAAGATAAAAATAGAACATAGAAAAAAATAAATTTACGATTCCAAAACCGATTGTTTTAAATTTTTAATTTAATTTTTCATGATTGGTACTTATAAATATTTATTGTTTTTAAATTATCACTAAAACTAAAATGATAACATCAAAATACAATGTAAATTTATTTTATTTGTAAAACAAAGTTTTAAAAAATGCTGCATAAATTCTCTAGGACACCTTTCAAAGAAAGCAGTTGATTTACATGTTCCAAAAAAAAATGTTGAAAAATTAGACAAAACATTTTTGTCAAGAAAAATACTTTCAACCACAACTGATAATTAAATGATACAACGGAAACCTAGCAACAGAAAATAATGTAATTTTGGAATTGTAGAAACATTAAGCAAGTACGGAATAAAAATCGACTGTAAACAGATTTTATGATCGTCACTATTTAAGTGCCTTTCTATTAGATGTAAAATTTCTGTCAAGTTTTGAACAATCACTGAGTAATTAAGTTTTTTCAAACTATTAACAAAATTTTATAATAATGATTAAACCAAAATTTATTATGATGAACTAATTCTGGTAACAGGATTTTAATTTTTTACTTTTTTTATTAATATAATAATTGTAAAAGATAATACAAGAAAAATCTACTTAGAATGCGTACTTAGAAAGATCGACTTACTTGCTTTATTTAAAAATATGTATATTTCTGTGAGAGGCACTTGAATCACATTTAAAACTATATCTAAGAATGGTCTTAAACTCCATCTTCAATTGACATTTATTCCGTAGATGCTTAATTTTCACACTGTGCTAAAATTAGTTCCCCGGTGTCTAATTTTCCTAAATTTAATTAAATTAAAATAAAAATATAAAAAGTGATTTTTAATGTTTTTGATTCATTTGAGATTTTATCTGTTTTTGCTTTAATTAGCTGGTGGGTTTTGTCCGGTGTCCTTTTGTCCGATCCCCTAGGTATATATATATATATATATATATATATATATAATGTGTATACATGTAGTATATATATATATATATTTATATAATGTGTATACATGTAGTGTGTGTATGTATATATATATATATATATATATATATAATGTGTATACATGTAGTGTGTATATATATATAATGTGTATACATGAAGTGTGTATAAATATATATATATATATAATGTGTATACATGTAGTGTGTGTGTGTATGTATATATATATATATATATATAATGTGTATACATGTAGTGTGTATATATTTACTGATTCTGTCTTAAATTCCCGATCCGATAGGATTCCTCATTTTGATTCTTTTTAAATATTTAATTAGTTATTCGTTTTTGTCTTTTTTTCTTTTTTTTTCGAATTACTCTAAAATCTTCCCATGTCTGCATATATTTTCGCAAACAAAAAGTGCACTTAGTGTGTGTGTGGGAGGGACATATATTAAATATACGGGTGGGGAGTCCCAAATATTTTTCTCAAATGTTTTTCTTTTAATTGACTGATAACAATGAAGCGATTAAAGATTCATTTCTCTTTTAAAACAAAGCCGATTTGCATTTGTCATTATTTGGCAAAATGCAATTTAAATATTTCATAAACAATTGAAAATAATTAACGATTGTTATGCAAAATAAAACGGTATAGAAAAAGGATAGTTAAGAAAGCCCCCTCTCCATTTTAAACATGAGTTTCTAAATAACATAATTACTATATAAAAAAACAACTCTTAACTTAAGAACGGATGTGAATGTATTCTTCACTATTCTATGCGTTCTGTCTACCAAAGAATGTTCATGTGTTTACCCTAATCATGAATACTTGCCCGGTTATTACTACTGGCAATGTCATAGATATGTAGTAGATTGATTTGTTTTAACGAAAACAATAAAAACAAGATACAGATAATTACAATAGAAATATTTTTTACTAATATTGTGAGAATTTTAGACCAACACCCTTGGCTAAAAATGATATTTTCTTTTGTTTTATTCGACTTTCATTTTGTTTTATGCGATTGCATATGAACACCTTGAAAATCTTACGGAAAAAAAGCATGAACAATTATTTTTAAATTTAAACTTTCGTACATTAATTTAACCTAAAATGATAAATAATCATCATTTCCATTTCTTGCAAAGAAAATCGCTACTTCTTATCTGTCGCCAGAAATTCAAAATGAATTTGTGAGCATTTTGGCAAAGCAGGTGAGAAAGAAAATCATTGATCAGATCAGAGAAAGCAAATATTTTTTTACATAATTTTTGATAACACTCCTGATGTATCTCACAGGGACCAGATGGGTGAAGTGCTGTGCTACGTAAAAATTGACCAAAATAAAGTGAGAGTGGAGGAGTCGCTTCATCGAGACAAAAGGTAAAAGCGCGGAGGACATTTCTAAACTGATTATGAGAGAAGTGAACTGTTGAATTTTGTACAAAGGTACCACCTTGGGGATTCCGCCCCTAATATTGTGATTTTGCTGCACATTTTCCTTACCCGAGCTGTTAGCGCTCTTTCTTGAAACTGACGCTCATAAAATACTACCTTTGATCAAAAATGAGCCAGGCAAGGCTTACAAACTTGGCAATCCTCTCCATAGAGAGGGAACTTGTCGATAGAGTGAATTTTGATAGTTATTGATAACTTTGCCGAAAAAAAGCGCGAAAAGTATTTTTTGTAAATTTTCAACCGATGATGCCTTGCGATAGTTCTCTCACAAAAAATAAATTTATAGCCTTATTTTCAATTCATAATACATTTATTTAAAGAAGATTTAAAACTTTTTAAAAAGGGTTGAAACATTATTAACAACAAATTTCTTAAATTTTGCGCTTAAACCGAGCAATTACACACACGGATTTCAAAAAGCATGGATACAAGACGTTTTTTTTCTCTTCTGGAGGTTCAATCTCTTAATAATAACATAATGGAGAAAAAGAAAAGAAAACTACATCGGACTATCCTCTCCTTGATACAGCTATGTTATTTGGCGAAAATTAGGGTTTTAACAACAACAAAAAAAGTAAATAAAAATGATTTTATCATTTCATAACATTTTCACCTGTCCAAATGTTCTCATTGAAATTTATTATTATATTTGTTTGTGTAGACAATTTAATTTAACATTTTTTTATAATTTGAATTGACGTTTTTATATTTTATTTTTCATTTTATAAATGAGATTACCTGGCACAGGTAGTTTCTGCTCCCCCCCCCCAAAAAAAAATCAACAGAGATTAGACCATTCCTATAATGATCTGGCCCCTATTGATTTTGCGGTGGGAGTAAAAGTTCTGTGCAGTTCTAGGAGATTCATCCTCCTTAGCTTTGCCTTCTCTCTTTGAGAAGGGGTTAGATAATTCCTAATCGCATGAGGCGGCCTTACTGGGGAATTCCAACGAGGCTACCGAAGCACTTTTTGCAAGCCAGAGTTCCCTCCTCTGGGGTGTTGACTTCTCAATTCCACTTTTCGACCTTGGTGTCACAGTTCTTGCAGTGGGAGAGAACTAACCTTTAACATATGTACGTGTGCCACAGTTTCCAGATTGTAAATTATTCGATCAGGAGATCCTATTTATTAAAAAGGAGGATAGGTGATAACATACTACAAACATTAAATTGGTATATAGATACGCTAATTTAATGTTCGTAGTATGTTATTACTTTCTTTCCTCCTTTTTCATAAGATTTCCCTATCACCAAATACGCAATGTAAAAAAAAAAATTTTATGAAAAAAACAACAAAAAAAAAACGATTTTACTTTTAAGCTGTACGTGAAACTAAAATATACGTTCTTGGTCTTCTGCCTAGGATCCAAGGGTAGTATATGTTCTGTTTAAAGATGGTATAATATCATGGGGTTTCCGTTTGCGCGGGGCATCCAAACGATGGAAATATGTCAGACTCCTATAAGGATATTGGAGATAAACCGTAATAAACAGATATTCTGACACAACATTAACTAAATTACTTAGATAAATACTTTTACAGCTTTAACAAAATGGCTACCATAATATTGTGGGGTCTCCATTCATGCTGAACATCTACAGAATATCCAGCAGCAATATATTACATATGAAAGTCGCTGCTGTGAAATTTCCACAGGTCCTGCTAGTTTGTATTATCTGGGCTTCTATTTTCATCTTGAGTATTATTCTCACAACGTTTCAGCCAACGTAATATTTCACCTTTGTCAGGTGTATCTATCCACGAAGACCTGTGGTGTAACAGATAAAATACTAGGTACAATTCAGTTGTAAATGCCACTCGTCTGAAGGTTGAAGGTTCAATCCTCAGTGCAGGTGATATCAAAAATACTATTGTGAATTACTTAAGACTTCTATGCAGTCATAGCTGATGAAAAGAGAGCATGCTGCATCTGTTGACTAAATGAAGAGTCCCATTCAAAATCCTGTGCATATTACAGTGTTCAACAAGATACACCTGAAGAAGGTCACAGGTTACGTCGGCCGAAAATCGATTCTCTCTATTGCTCTAAACACTTTCTCACATCCGCGGCTATTATCTAGCTCTACAAATCTATCAGATCATGTATGGAGTATTTTTGTTATATTTGGCTGATGAATCTGCGTCCCATGTGAATGTTCTTGATGAACTGCAGAAACGTACCTGTAATTTGATTGGCCTCACACTTTCTTCTCACAGACATAATGTTGCTAGTCTCCATCTTTTCTACAAATACTATTATGGCATGTATTCTTCAGAATTGTCTGATCTATTCCCTGCTTCCTTTGTTTCAGCTCGTTTGACTCGTTGGCCCAGAGGTCTCCATCAATTCATCATTTTAATATCCCATTGTAATATAGCTTCCTATTCCAGTAGCTTCTTTCCAAGGATTGCAAGGTCATGGAACTCTCTTCCTGCTCACTTTTCTTTCTACCTATACTTGATCTTTCCAAGACTAAGGTCAAACAGCATCTCCTGTCTTTGCAACAATCAGCTTTCATTCTTGTTAGCTCCTTACATGAAGTGGTTTCATGCTTTGCCTCAAGTGATTTCCATAAAAAGAAAAAGTATTGTGGGAATAACATTGAAAATCAGAACAGTAGTTGGAATAATCCAAACTAGCAAGACCCATGGAAATTCCACAGAATAAAAAATATACTGAATTAACAAATATGTTTTGATAAAGCTGATATTTTTTGTGGATAGTGCAAAAAAAATAATTTGGGGAGTAGAAAAATCAATAGCACACAGCAAATACGAGTTTATTAACATTTCTGTGAAAATAGTGTCCATTGTATTTTAAATATAGAACTGATCCAAATGAGATAAATTAATAAGTACTAATAAATACTCAGAAAGTAATAATGTGATACATAGTTCAATAGCAATTGTTTTTTGATATGAAAGGTTTCCCCGCCATTGATCAAAGCTGATTGTCTTCAAGACGTCTCGGCCATGAAAACCAGGCGAATCGATTTGTTTTGCTTTATTTAAACAAAAAAGACCAACAAACACGCAAAAGGACAGAATAGAGGGAATTTTATAAAAGTCAAGCAAAATAAATGTAGAAATGACGTCTGTTCACAAATCGTAGATATTATAATCTAGGGAGTATATAAAAAGTTCTAAAAAATAGTAACCTTCTCGAGACCCCCCCCCCTTCCCTCAAAAAAAAGCCTTTCTTGGACATGCAAAATGCATGCACCACTTTTGCCTTTTTTATATAGCGATTAATACTCATTTCTTTCTTTTCAAACTTTAAGTAATTTTCTTTCTTATTTCTTTCTTTTTAACTTTGCTGACTGAGACATTTTATATGAATACAAACTGGACACCTGGCATTGCTTGGTTGTACAACATGCTTAAACATGATATTTAATTTATGCAGATTGCATATATATTATTATAGAATCAATCCTCTGTTTAATATTATATATTACAAGGAATAATTTGCCCGGTGGACTAATTCGCACAAAAATAAATAAATAATAATGAAAATGTAGTTTATCAAATTCTGTTTGTTTTCAGTATCACGTCAACTGATATTTGGGCTTGACAATGAATGTCCTGGAAACTAATTCCTGATTAATGTTTAATTTTAAAATATGAAAACAAAGAAATGATTTGCTGCGATTTTAAATGGCACCTCTTTTATTTTAAATTGAATTCATTAATAAGAAAAAAATTAAAATAAAATAATGAGCTACACCCGAGTTTGAACATGGGATCATTCAATCTGTAGTTGAATGAGCTGTTTCCAGATATCAACAAATCTGTTTTTTTTCCAAGAAGAAATTATTTGTTGAAATTTTTTTATCTCCCTTGCCGGTGCAACATAAGATATTCCCCTTGTGAACATTTTTTTTATCTATAAGAAAGAAAGACTATTTTTAGGATCGGATTTTTTCAATTTTTGATATGTACAAAACACATCTATAAGGCATATAAATCACCTTTGTGTGAAATTTGCAGAAGATAGGCGCAGCCGTTTCAGAACCTATAAGAAAGGAACTTACACACACAAAGTGACTTTTATATAATAGAGATTACTGCGAACACTAGGAAAAAATAATTTTTCTTTTGAGAGGGGATGTACACTCATAAATATATAGCATAGATATTAGCAGAATGATATGGAGGTTGAGGATTTCGAATGAAGGAACAATATCAATGTTACCTCTCCCCCCTCATCGATGCTGATACAATTACTGATTTGGTTCTAAATTGCAAAACAATTATCGATTTTGATTTTAAACTCACCTAATCGCAAAAACTAGACTTTCATTGTTTGTTTGATTTTTGTTTTTTGTGAGATATGGGGGAGGATTAGAGTCCTCATCTACTTTTAAATGTAGATGCAATTTTGTTTTTAATTTGACAAACTTTTTAATTGTTTCTCTTTATGTATTTTTTTTTCAAGACTATCGGGCAGGGGGAGGTCGCAAATTATGCTTAAATGTGATATCTTAATTTATCCAGATTTCTTATATATTATTATAGAGTCGTGATTTCAAAAGTAAAATAAAAAGTATTTGGGTGCCATCAGCTAGAATTGAAAGCAAAACTGTAGCATTCAAAGCTGGTGACGTTACCACTATACCATTGTGACATGCATACGAACTGATTAAAAATTAAAACTAAACTAAGATGAATGTACAAAACGAATAATGATTTTTTTCAATTTTGACCCATGATATTTTTTGACCCCTTAAAAACTATTTCAACCGGCTAAAGACCCATAAAAGAACAGTCTGTAAAAAATCCAATCATTTGAAGCCCATAGCATCGTTCTGCGACTTTTAGTTTCGAAGGAGATAGTGTGAAAATATGGAGACAGACAGACATATAGCCGTTTATATATTAGATTTTGATGAACTCATTTTTATCTATATTTCACGTGTATCATTGTGTCCTACTGACACACTTGTGCCATTTTTATCTAAATTCATTATGATAATCTTTATATTTCGGTTTTACTGGTAGTTTAAAAACAATAAATATTTATCCTTTTATTAGCAGGGGAATTCGACATTGCCCGAGATTGAATAATGAGCAATGACTATTTCACACTCCCATATTTTATTGTCATTGAAATCGATAAAATCATCTATTTTTCAATCAAATCAATTGATTGCCTGCTCTAGCTAGGGACCAATCATGGTGCACCTGAAGGAAACTTCACATACCTCCCCGCAGTGATAGTCTACAATACATTGTAGTCTACATTGCACTGTAGAGAATCTATTGTTGATTATATAAAATTATTTTTATACATAATGGCTAGAAGTTTAAAATGCAAAAGTCAAGTACCATGCTTCAATTGTGCTCTCAATAGAAAAATTCATTTTGATTGCATCCCTGTCATATCAAAAAACCTACTGTTGACTTTATATGCCCGGCTTTTCTGCTTGTGTGGGAATAAAACTTTTCAAATGTACTAGTGATGTTAGGCTGTGTAAGGTATGCACTTTGGTCAAAATGGCCTGTTCTGCCTTTTTAGCAGATTATTTTGATTATCAATACAAAACCTATCTAAGCAAACTGCCAAATACATAAAGTACATTTATGTGAAATAAAAAATTTTTTTTTTAAATTGGCTCAGCTGTTTTGGAGTCCATAGGGAACTCAGACACACAAAGTTCCTTTTAAGTAGAAATATATACAGAACAATCATGTTGACACACTGGTTCTCGCCAGATCGGCGAAGTTAAGCAATGATGAGCCTGGCCAGTAACAAATGGGTGACCATTTGGGAAGGCTAGGCACTGTATGTACCGTGCTGAGTCATAGAAATTTCCAGGTTGGTATTTGGGGCACGTTAATCCACGGGGGAGATACACTCTTAAATTAAGACGGAAAGCAACAGAAAACTACTGTCTTTACTTGTCTTCCTGAGATTACCAAGGTTCTACAATTTGAAGAGCTGTGGTTGCAAACACTGTTAAAACAGTAGGGCCGCTGCATGCATGAAGAGATATTGACAGAACAAGGGCAGATAATGCTGAATAAATGTAGTACTAGTCTTTGTTGTAATAGTTATGACAATGCTCCAATCACTTTTGTCATGAATTTCTTTTTTGTTAAGTATGCAATACTAATATTAATCGTTGCATTGTACACAGAAACGCTGACAAAAAGAATCCGCTGTGGCCGCCACTTGTATCAGTTCACAATTAGCTCAAGAACCTCTCATTTGACACGATTTAATTAAAACGTTGGCATTTTGATTATTTCTGTTCGTGTGCTAACTTGATATTCACTTCCAACATTACACAGCGTTCTGAAAGAATTACACGATTGGTTTTAATTAAAAATATCAAGTCTGGACGTAACATTGTTGACAAGATGTTTTTATGCTTTGAGAACTTGAGTTGTTTGAATAGATTTGCTCACGTTTGCCAAGTGGGTGGCTGAAGAAAGACAATCTTAAAAGGAATATTAGATTTTCTTTTTGCTCATACAAATATGAATTATTCTTTCCCATGGCTGGAATTTGCTGGTCATGTTCAGGACCGCTTCTGCAATTTCCCTGAGTACTGTGTGATGAGGTCAACAGTATCAACCATCTACCAAGCTTTAGGATGTAGTGGAGTGAAAGAGCTTTTAACACACAATGGGCATGACAAGTGAATTTGCATCCCCTACCCCTCGAGTATATCAGTATCTCTATTATTCTATAAAAGAAACTTTGTGTGTCTGTGAGCGAGCAGTTCCTATAGGCTTGGAAACGGCTGGGTCACTTTTTTTTTAATTTCACATGAAGATATTTGACGTGCCTGGGTTGGTTGGTTGTTTTTGTTTTACAGCATATCAACCCTTTTCAGGTTATTTAATGCCGAATCCAGTGATTTTGAAGAAATTATTTTAATAGAATATGTTTTTTTTCAGGTCGGTTTCTATTTAACCCATAGTTGGAACCCTAACAATTACTACCACTCCGGGTCAGAGTGGACCTGGAGCAATGGCAATTAAAGGGTGGCTCCACATTCTCCAAAGCCCGCAAGCTGGGGCCTCACTATCGGATATAGTTTAAGGTCATGTCCAGGACCGATGTGTCTGGGAGTGTTCTTATGTAGGGTTTGTATCAGAATGTGTCCGATGCGTATCGAAAATTGATAATCAAAACAATCCGATTAAAGAAGGACGTCCGATTTCGAGCAAAGTTAGCACTTTTATACAAACTAACATCACAAGTGCATTTGAAAAGTTTTATCACTGCACTGTTTTATAAACAGGGGCGTCTTCAAAATAAATATTTTTTTTAAAGCACAATTGAACCATGATACTTGACTTGTGTGTTTAAGTTTAATTCAAGTGATTATGAAAAAATTTAATAAAATCAAGAGTTGGTTCTTTGATGAGACAGGGGCACATTCAAAATGAATGTTTCTTTTAAACCGCAATTGAACAATGTTACTTTACTTTTGGATTTTAAACTTCAAGTGAAACCATTATTTACAGATAATTTTATAAAATCAACAATAGATTCTCTACAGTGCAATGTAGACTACAATATATTATGGACTAAGTGACTGCAGAGAGGCATGTGAAACTACCTCCTGGTACACTACTTGAGTGGGGGAGGTTTCTAACTATAGCAGGCAATCAATCGATTTGATTGAAAAATGGTCGATTTCAATGACAATAAAATTTAATTCCAGGGATGGTCGGGTCTCTCTAGATAGATAGATAAATAGTCAAAGGTGGTTTTGTGGCGAGGTTCAAATCTTTCGACCAGCAACAATTGACACTTCCTGCACTAATGATTGCAAACAGATGAAACACTAGTGTTTGTAAGGTATAAGAATTAATTATTTATAATTTATAATAATTCACCCCTTTAAGAAGTAAGTACTTAAAAGAGGAGTACTGTCCGAGATAAAAAAAAAAAAAAATGTCGGCTGGCCTTGTAGGAGATTTAGATTTCCGGTTGCTTGATCACTTAATGTTAGGCCTGTATTTGGCTTGATAAATGCTAAATTTCCCTTAATTCTCGTGGCAGCTGACAGTGGCCCAGGAGTAACGTTCTGTACTAATGGAGTCAAAGGTGGCTTCCTGGTGGCAATCATTGCTCCCTGCACTGATGATTGCAAAAGCATGAAACTCTAGTGCCTGTATGCATAAAAAAATAATTATAATTGTGTGTGTGTATATATATATATATTAGATAGAGAGAGATGGATGGATAAGTGTAAAAGTTAGAATGAAGAAAAAAAAAAACAACTAGTTAGCCATTTCTCATTATAAATTTATTTCATGCGGTGCAGATCATCAGAAGAGGGGAGGCCAGCAGCAGTTTAAAAATGAGAATTTTCACACGGTCTTGACGTTGCTAAAGGGGAGAAGGGGAAGAGTAGGAATGTTCCAAACTTAACTGTCTAAGATTCAGTACATCGCTACTGACTCAGGTGATATATATATATATATATATATATATATATATATACAAGAAATATTATTAAGTTGGTGTAAAAATAATGTTTTTTGACATTCAACTTCAAAAGATCATAACTTCTTTCATCATAAACTTTATTAACCGAAGTAAGAACCATTAGAATCAACACATTTTTGTCAACAAGAAACAAGTTTATTTATCCGATTAGCATAGAAATCCGGAGTTCTGGAAGCAATGAAGTCATTGAAGGCCAATTCGGCATCATCTCAGCTTTTGAAGCATTTTTCATGCAGGAAGTTGTCGAGATGTTTGAAAAAGTGATAATCGGTGGGCGAGAGGTCCAGTGAATATGGCGGATGAGGCAGAGTCTTGTAGCCCAATTCGTTCAGCCTCTGCAGGATCAGTCGAGCAACATGCAGGCAAGTGGTGTCATGGAGGAAAATTGGTCCCTTCATATTGAGCAATCTCGGACACATATGTCGGAGCTTCTGGTGCATTTCGTCAATTTGTTGACAGTACTTCTCCGCCGTAATTGTTTCGCCCAGATTCAAGAGGAGACCAGTCGCAGACCACCAAACAGTCACCAGAACCTTTTTTTGGTGCAATTTCGGCTTTGGGAAGTGTTGTGGAGCTTCAACATCCAACCACTATACCGAACGTCGCTAGTTGTCATAGAGGATTCACTTCTCATCACAGGTCACAGTCATGTTAGCAAAATGAATTAAAGACCCATGGACTAACACACTTGTTTGTAGAATTACCAGAAAAAGAGAATCAAAAACAGACTTTCACTGAGAAGTATGTATATCATCAAAATGTCTGAATTAAAAAAAAATTGTTTATATCAATAACTGCATTGTTTTTAGCCTTCCAAACGTATTCATTTAATTATATAAGTCTTAATTTTATATATATTTAAGCTTTAGCTGGGGAAAATCTGTGCCAAAGTGTGAAAATTTAAAAGAAATGGAATTTACCAAGTGAAGGTTGAACAACGGCATTACGAATATGCATACGTAACATAATAGCTATTGGTTGATGTTTTAATTTATAGCCTTGCAGCAAACATGTCTTCATAGCTGAGGCATTAATGTCAAAGGAAAAAGTAAATCGTAAGCTAAACATTTTGGTTTCGATTCTGGGTGGTGGCGCATGGGTTCTTTTGCTTTTTAACTTTTTAAATCATTACTATACATTGGGCCAAATATAATATAATAAATACAAAAATCTGCTTTAATCAAAATATCATATTTAAGCGTATTTTACAGCCAGGTAATGCCAGGCAGCCTGCTAGTATAATATGTATGGTTAGTTTCTTATCTATTTGCCTATCTGGTACCAAAGCTTTTTTTTATACATCTTTATTCCTATATAGTTCTTAAGAGTAATGTTTTAATATTATTATACTAGATATTAATTTATCTACTTATTTATATTTATATATATATATATATATATATATATATATATATATATATATATATATATATATGATTACTTCATTTAATCACATAAATTAATATATGAAGATATAATTTTATGCATAAATTTTTCAGTATTTACTTCAACAATGCTCAATACATAGGTAGGGCTAGGTAGTAAGTTATGTAAATTTCTATATATATTTTCATAACTTACTATATATAAACACAATCAAATTACTATTTCACTAATATATATAGTAAGTTATAAAATATATATGGCGATTAAGTAACAGAATATTCCACGTTTCATCCATGCTAGGATTCATCAGGCTTATATATCTATATATATATATATATATATATATATATATATATATATATATAAATTCGTATTCCTGTCCGTTTGTTTGTTCACAATTTGATTAATATATACAAAACGTGTTTTATTTTAATATTTCATTTATTTCTATATATAGTATTATGCTTGCAAAAATATACAATTAAGAGATCACCTTATTTGCATATGACATTAAGAAAAATCGATTTTACTAAATAGCGGTATCTTAGTTAATGATTTTAGCAAGAGAATTATTTTAAGTATTGTTATTTAATAAATTTTAGACAATAATTATATTGATAATATATTTTATTTAATTTATTTTGGAATTAATATTTCAAACAGAGCGACCTTTTTTTTTTTAACTTTTTTTTTAGAGTTATTTGCCCCTAGATACTATCCATAAAAAAAAAAAACAAACGTTCACCAAATATCATTTGGTAATTTCATTAAGTTTCTAGCTGGAAAAATAATTCCGTGTAGATAGAAAAATGTTTGCCTTTTATCGTTTTTTTTTTTAAATATTAAAAAACACTTACGAAAAAAACTGAAAAAATTTCATTTGTTTGTTTTATTTTATTCCTTAAACGGAGCGTTGTTTAATACCTAAAAAAATGAAGATCTACTGCCCCCCCCCATTTACATTTTTTTTCGCGTTAATTTCATAGATTACAAACTTAATTTTTTAATTGAAAAAGTAACTTTATACGATGTGACCTAGCGGCGTTTAACCCCCTAAAAAAAAAAAAAAAAAAAAAAAAAAATGGAGATCTACTTTTTTCAGCCTAATACATTTAAACAGCCTTTATAAATATTATGAGAGAAGAAATTTTGAAGAAAAAAAAAATAACATGTTAGAGTGGGGGATCATTTTTCTATATAAATTTAACGTAAAATGAGCACCCACTTTTTGCCCACCAAGCGTTAAACAAGACATGTCACCTCTAGCATTTTTTTTTTAAAGTTTGGCGATTGAGGGGGAGGACAAAATCTGACAAATACAATTTGCTTTGTTCTGGTGGGGGGGGGAGGCAGGAATTATATTGGAAACATAAAATAACGATAAATTTAATTATTTTTTATGAGACCATTCTCTACTTTCACCTAACAATTTTAAACAAACTCCAAAATATGACAAATTCAATTTTTTTTTGGGGGGGGGGGAATTACATTAGAAACATAAAACGACAAATAAATAGCAAATCGAAAAGCCTCCTCTAAAAAAAGCAAATCGAAAATTTTCTTTATTAACAAAAAAAAAAAAAAAAAAAGCCAGTAAAAAAAGTGCTCTTACAAAAAATAAAAGGTAAATGTGCAGTTTATCAGCGTATATTATTTGACAGACAAAAAATTATAAGAACTATTTATTTTTATATAAAACATTATTAGACCCAAAGGCTGAAATAAAAAAAAAAATTCATTTTTATATTTTTTATCATTTTTTATTAGACTAAATGTGCACATGTTTAAAATTTGGCCTTTTTTAGGTTTGACAGATTGGCTTTTTTAAGGCCAAATTTGACCTTTTTTATGCTCTTTCATTAAAAAAAAAAAAAAAAAAATATGGCGGCCAAAAACATAGTTCATGAAAGAGGTCAAAAAAGCCAATCTGCCAAACCTTAGAAAGGCCAAATTTTAAAAGCTAATATAGCGGCCTCGAATAATAAATATAAATAAAAATAATAATAAAAATGAAATTTTTTTCTGGTTTTATTTCAACCTTTGGGTCTAACAATGTGTTTTATATAAAAATAGTTTTTATAGTTTTTTGTCTGGCAAATAATTTACGCCACTAAACTACACATTTACCAAAATAAAAAATAAACGCACACATTAATGTTTATAAACGTTATTTTTTTAGGTTCACAAAATCGTGAGATTTCTTAGGACATTGATCCCTTCTGCCGAAATATCTGGTGGAGAGGGTATCAGGTACTTCTTTTTGGGGGCGATTTAATTTACATGTTTTAATCCGTTCTTTTATTTTTGAAATTGTTGTGGGGGTATCCACATTACCCATGATGAAAATGATTAGTATAGCAGGCGTGTTTCAAATGGAACTTCATATCAACCCAGACAACGCCGGGTACCCATGCTAGTATATATATATTAGTGAAATAGTAATTTGATTCCGTCTACATTTGGTTATTGGGGAAGTGGTATTTTGATCAATATCGATAATAGGGAGCCATGAATTTAATAGTTCTCTTTAAATCACCAAAACAGCTACATAATAAATAGCTAATGATCCCAGTTTTCTATTTCACAATTTTAATTTAGTTTTCTTGTTTATGTTTCCCTGTCATATAATTGAACCCCCTTTTGTAATGGTAAATTTTGAATCCAAAATGGCGTAATGGAAACATATGAAACGTATTTGCAGCTTCTCTTCCAATTTTCGAATTTTAATCAAGTTAAATCACATTTTATTTCCTTTTGACGGATTTATTGTTGCTATTTCTTCTGATGAGTTAAGAGCAAAATAGATTCACTGATTGATATGATAATTAAATGATTGATTTTGCACTACGAAACAGATACTGTCAAGAATTGTGAATGTCAACTGAAAGGAATAAATTATAAGATGGTCAACATCATGAATTTTGGAGTATAGTTTTTTGTCATTTATTCACTATATATATATATATATATGTAGAATAAGTTAAGGTAAATCTAAGTTACATAGGAACTTTATTACATTATCAAGTCAATAAGGGTTAAAGAAAGAGGAATAAGGCAGTAACCTCTTAAGTCATGGCATTTCAAAGCTAAATGCTTCTCAGGAGAGGAAAAAAACGGTATTATACAAAAGTGAAGATAAAAAGACAACACTAACTTTAACAACATTCATATTAGAATTTGAAAAAAAAAATTCATAGGGAGGGGGCGATATGATGGAGATAAAAGAGAAAAGTAACAGAAAAAAAAACAATAAAGGCTAAAATAATATACAAAATAATAAAAATATATACAAAAAATGAAATACTAAGAAATATTTTATTTTTAATTATGAAAATATTAAAAAAGATTTCCAAAACTTCCAAAAACCTTACAATTAAGTTCTGCAAAAATTTAAATTATAAAATATCAATAAAACACGATAAATAAAGTACAAAGAAGTAAGAGAGAGTAAGAAAAAGAAAAAAAAAGAAAGTTAAAAATAAATCAATTCAAATTCTTGGAAGATAATCCATTGGGAATTAGGAGTACTCTATGATGAAATGAGACGGAAGTTAATATCGAGTACACTTGCAGAGATTTTTCCCGCATTCCTCTTTCTGTAATCCTTATTGTCTTGATAATGTAATAAAATTCCCATGTACCTTTACACTTTATATTTTGTATTCTATTGTTTGCTCTTAGTTGAGTAGAACTTTTTTTCTTTTTTTTTATCTAGATAGGTTTACCTTACCATTGAAAATTTATTTTTCAGTTTAGCTTTGCAAAGTCTACTATTTAAAAAAAAAACAAAATTTAATTTTTAAGTAAGGCACACTAATTGCTTCAGCTATCTCAGCAATTAAAAAAAGGCGACCCTATTAATTACATAACTGAGAACAGGTGTCTTTCTTCATCTTTCCTTCCATCACTCTCAAACTGTCATTGTGGACGTGCCAGTCGAATGTAGGCCAGCTGCTTAACTGTATACACCAGAACAGGCAACTCTCTTTCCTCTTTACTTTCTCCCTCCCCACTCATTCTCTTGTTTGCTTAACAGTGGAATATTGGTCAGTTGATGAATCTTGAAATATTACCCATTAAATTTGTTCTCAGTGTTACGGATGGTAGTGTTAGGACATATGAAGTTATGAGTAAATGCACCTCCACTTTATTTTATTTATGACTAGCAGGCCACCCAGTGTTGCCTGGTCATAAAACATGCATAAATATTATATTTTAATTGATGCAGAAACTGAGGCATGTGCATGCGAGTATTATATTTTTTTTCTAAACAGTTCCCTTCTTGTAAGTCAAAAAAATAAAAAATAAATAAAAAATACTCGAACTGCGATCAAAACCAATACCTAAAGACAGCGAGTCAAGTGTGATAACCATTACACCAGCTTGATACAACATTTACAAAGTGTTTTCAAAAAATCTTATCCTTGACAAACAGATAAAAATCCAAGAACCTCTACGTACCAATTTGCTAATTTTGATCTCTCAGCAGCCCTTTTTTTCAGATGAAAACCGATTAAAAATATTTCCAAACGTCTGAATATCTTATATACCAAATTTCAAGTCTGTAGATCAAAAATTCATTGAGTATTTAGGTTGAGAAGTGTCCTCACACACACACACACATTCTCACTTTTATATATATATATATATATATATATATATATATATATATATATATATATATAGGTTAATCAAAAATAAAATATCAGGGTTAAATATTAAAATCGATCAAAAATACATTTTTCAGAAAGCAGACCAATATTTGTCTTATGATTGGTAGAACAGATTTAATTATTTACAATTTGTTAAAAAAGGTATTAAAGTCATTGAAATGGAGGAGGGACAGTTTTTACTTTATATATAAGAAAGATAAATATATGTGTGCTTGGGCATATATAAAAATATTCAGAAAGAATGCACAAAAATTGGCTGCTATTGTTAAAAAAAAAAAATCTTAGTGTCATGGGTGCCAGTGTTAGGACATCTGTGTTTGAGAATAAAGTTTCTCTATTTTTCTGTGCATTCATTCTTTTTGTGGACTGTTATCCTCATTTTCATTGTTTTTGTCACCACGTTTTGGCTAACTCATCTCTGGCTTTCTTCAGGTGATTAACCGCAGTTGAATAGGAATGCTAAGTCTTGTAAGCTATCCCTAGTAATTACTGCCTTCCATAGTTGTTGTCTTTTTAGTTGAGTCTCTATGGTTCCAGGTGAGCATTGTCTTAAGATGGCGGTTTCATTTCTATCCAAGCAGGCCAGAGGATCAGTTGGCCAAAATATGGAGAGACAACAACTATGGAAGGCAGTAATTACTGAGGATAAGTTACAAAACTCAGCATTCCTATACCGTCACGGTTAATCACCTGGAGAAAGCCAGAGGATGAATTGGCCAAAACGTTGTAAAAAAAACAAAAAAAAAACAAACAAACTATGAAGATGAGGATAACACTATGCAAAAAGAATGAATGCACAAATTATGAAGATTCATCTCAAAGGATTCAAAAAATAAAAAAACAAAAAAATAATCCTTTATTTCCCTTTATTAATGACTAGCGGGAGCTACCCGGTGTTACCCGGGTATTTGTAGGTGTGTGTGTGTGTGTTTGGGGTAGGGGAGTAAATCAGAACAAAAAGGAAACTTAACGATAGTGATTTAAAAAAAAAAAAAATATGTGGGGTTGGTGGCATGTGGGCTCGAACCCGGCGCCTTGAGGCCTATAGACTGAGCCTGAACACCTACGCTATAGCGACAATGTTAATGTAAGAGTGAGTCAAGTCAAGGAGGTTTGATTGACAGGTGGACGCTTAATGAGGTCATCGCGGGAGCGTTAAGATGACGGGGCAGTTTTTTGGCATTTGTTTACTTTGTTTCACTATGGGATCGTTTTTTCATTTACTGTGGGGCAGTTTGAGCTTCCCCAAGATGATGGGAGAGGGGAAACCAGCTCCCCACTGAAAGGGGATTGTCCAAATTGAATAGCAATAGTCTGATATAAGGAAAAAACCGCATTGATCAAAGCTGATTGCTTTTGGACGTTCCGGCGATCGCGCTGGGAACGATGCAACAACCTTCGTATTAGTTTCGCTTTTATTATACAAAAAAGGCGAATCTACACGCGCCGATCAAAAAATGTTGAATATTTAGCTTTTCAAAGTCGGGCAAATTAAATACACATGTGACCCCCGTTCGTAACTCGTAGATATTATGATTTCAATGTGATATAAAAAGTTTTAAAAATGAGCGACGACCTTGAGAAGCCACCGGAAAAAATTCTTTTGCGGACATACACAAAAAGCGAACATACATACATTTTCGCTTTTATATATATATATATATATATATATATATATATACACTAATCAAAAATAATATAAATCTCACCTGTCTGTTTAAATGTATGCATGTATGTATATTTGTATGTCTGCCAAAAACTTTCGACAGAGGAGACAGATTTTCACGAAATCAGCATCGTTTTGAAGCTTCAGACGACAAATATAAAAAAATTGGTCAAAAACATTAATTCCTTTACCCTGAAATTGTCACTTTTCTACAGGGAGGGGTCGTTTTTTTTTCGCCAATATTTTCGAAAGTCATCCCCTCTTTTCGGTTCTCTAACCTTAATTTAAACCTCTGCCACTTCCAGTTTGACGATGGGTGCAACAGCAAACGTGTCACATTTCTTTTTCATGTTCTTTTCCTCCTTCACGGTACAGGTTCGAGCCTGCCTGCCTGCCTACTACCAATCTTTTTTTTTTTTTTTTGCTTAAGACACACCTCCAAACACCCGGCAAACGTCGGGTACCCAGACTAGTCCAAAAAAAAATATATATATATCAATTAGGATTAAATATTAAAATAGATTAGAAAATACAATTTTTATTTTTTTGTTTTTAGAGCACAGATCAATATTTTCTTTATGATTGAATTTACTTATGGACTTTTTGCAAAGACAGCAATGAAATAAGGGAAAAATCTGTATTATGTATATAAAAGAAAGATAATATGTATATATGTATGTATGTATGTATGTGTGTCTGTACGTGTTGAAGTTTGAGACATACAAAAATTAGAGAAAGAATCTATAAAAATGAGCTGCTATAAAAACAACAAAAACATTCTGATGTCATGTGAAATATTTTATTGTTGCACTTCAGACAACTTACTTTATTGCCTTTTATTTCAACTTATGGTAAACAAAGCCAATACTTCAAAAAGAATTGAAATATTTCATCCGTAACGACCAACACATGTGACAGTATGTGCCCATTCAGATCACAAGATAACATAGTGCTTACATGACTATTAATGGCCATTATAAAAGAAATACTGTATCTTTATTGATTTTCTTTCATTTTAAAATAACAATTCTTTTGAGAACATTTTCCATACACAATTCTCAAGTCTTTAAATATAACACACACACACACACACACACACACACACACAGCTCCAATTGAAATGAATGGCTCTCTGGGGAAGCTCTCTGTCTTGACAAGCTTCTGGAACTTACTTTCACTTCTGATCTAAACTGAAACACGTACATCAAATCTGTTGCCAAGATCACTGGAAAAATAGTTGGATCACTCTATCACTCCAGTAGGTATCTCATTGCCGATGCAATTTTCTATCTATATAAGAACAAAGTATGTCTTAAAATGGAGTACTATTGCTACATCTAGACAGGACCTGATCGCTGCCCTCTATCCTGGTTTGATACAGTTCAAAACCAGCTTCAAAACCTAGTAGGTGATGCCCTTTTCTCTTCTCTGCAACCTCTTTCCCACAGAAGAGATACTGCGAGCCTGTCTCTGTTCTATCGTTATTTTCATGGCAACTGCTCGTCTGAGTGCCAATCTATGGTCCCTCCTTTCCAAACTTTCACAAAAAATACTCGACTAGCTACAATCACTATCAACAATTTCTCCCACTCTCTATCTGTACCGAAATCTAAACCCAGCTTCCATGAACAAAAATTCTTTCTTAGAACTGCCTGCCTGTAGAATACTGCTCCACTGGCCTGCTTCCCAGCCGACAACAATATGGTAGGCTTCAAGTCCAATGTAAATAAGTTCTTGTTGAACTGTCCCCTTAAATAATCCAAATTCTACTAAGTCTTCACCATTAACGATTACTACTCTACCACTATACATTCATTAACCCGTATCCTCGAGTGGACTTCAGGCCTTGATAAGTGGTGATTACCTTGTAAAAAAAAAATACACACACAAACACACACTTTACTTGAAAAATACATATCTTTTACAGACTGGTAAATATACCGTTTAAACTATGAAGAAGTTTAATCGAGAATTGAAAGTGATTCTTGGATTCACTTTCGTCAGCCTTGTAGGTATTGCTTCCCTTATTTTTCTCCTTTAATCCTCACATTCTATGAGCAATGTTTCTGACAAAAGGGAAAGAATTGCTGCTTTCCGAGTCAGAATCTATGCATTTAACACTCATCAATCATTGCTTAATTTTTGAATTTGAAATAATAATTTTTTTTTTCAGCTCCTTACATCAAGTGGCTTCATGCCTTATCTGAAGCGATTTCCAAAAAAAAAAAAAAAAAAAAAACTTAATTATCGGTTTAATATCTGTTTTACATGCTGGCATGCATGGGACAGCTTTAAGAAATTGACTTTCAAACTAATGTATCCCTGGACAGGTCTTTATTTATCCCTCAGATACATTTTTATCACTTTCTCCCACATTTACCTTGGCTATCCTCTGTTAACTGAACCTGCTACCTCAACTGTTCTACAACTAGTAACACAAGAGCTCTAATAAATTCTTTCAACTGTGCCATACCATTAAAGTCTTCTCTTCTACACACATATTTCTATACTGCCCAGACTTAATCTTCCTCTGCGGTCATCAGATCTAAGCCTGTCTTAAAGACTCACATTACACATCCATCATATTTTTATATCAATTCTTTCCATGCAAAATATGTCCTCAATCTTCACTGACCAGGTTTCATTTTTATACATAATCACACTGCACACACATGACTAAATTACTCCATCTACTGCTAACTCTTGCACCTGCTCCACCCTGTACTCCAACCATATTGCCAAAAGGTAACAAAACTTCAACAAACCTTAATAGCTTTATCTTTCTCCCATGACAGGATGATGTGACACAAGGGTCGGAAAGTAGGATTTGTGAAAGCCAGCATTCTAGAGGAGGAGCATTCTGCCCTGACCAAAAAAAAAAAAAAAAAAAAAAAATGCCTGGGCAACTCCATCGGCATTCCTCAGTAAAGACACCTCAGGCGATTAGCAATAAACTAACGCTTTCTCAAAGAGGGGAGGGAAAACCTGAAAAGGTGGACCTCCTAGAACTGCACAGGACCAAAGCCATACTGCAGCCAGCAGGGAAAACGCTATTTCAACAATGGCCTATATTCTGTCGGCTTTAGTGCTGAGAGAAAAGTCCCAGTCGGTTCTAGATATACTTGCTCCACATCTGAATTCTCATCCATCTCCATGGTCTTAACATTTTTGCACATGATTTGGTTATCCTCTCAATCTATCAATAATTCTACTGCACTTCTTGTCTACCCAATGCTTACAGGTACTTATCAATCAATTTAGTGTCCCAAATTCACCTTACAATCTGCTACCAGGGCTCCCTTTTAGTCACTTATGGCGAACCTTGCATTAAAATTGAAAGCCATATGGCTCCACATTGGGAATCACCAATATGTCCTTTTCTATTAAGGACAATGTCAACAGCAAAAGGTTTTAACATTCTATATCGGGTCCAACATGGCTGATGAATGGCAGATGATAGAGTTGATGAGAATGAAATGTCTTATTGATTTTAACTTGAGAAATTCCAATATAGAATACAATTGAAATAGTTTGCTTTGTGAGTCTTTATTTGTTTTCATGATTGGAGTCAGTTTATTGGTATTTTATCCATTTTCTTTTCTTTCATTGTTCTTCCAGATTTTACACTGCATTGCAAGAAAATAAATTATATAAGAGGGTGCTATAGTTTGCTTAAAGCATTATGTATAATTTATATATAACTATAATATTACTTTAAAATGAACACTTATTTTTATACCTACAGACAATAGCGTGTTATGCTTACGCAATCATCAATATAGGAAGTGATAATTACTGCTGGTCAGAGGATTTGAACCCAGTCACAAAGACACCCTTGACTTCGTAAACTAGCTTCAAGGCCACTGGCAATTAACACAAGTATTAAGGGAAATTAAGTGCCTAAAGATGCCAAATAAGTGAGTATACATAGTAAACAGTCAGAGAGTATTTAACGACTAGAAGACGGAATGTTTCATTTGCACTAAAGTTGACTGCTATTTCTTAATTCACTATAGAGGGCTCAATATTAATTTCATAAATGGGGCATTATAACAATAATATTTTTCAAATGAATATTAACAATTATTTTTATACCTACAGACACAAGAGTTTCATGCTTAAGCGATCATCAGTGTAGGAAGTGATAATTATTGCTGGTTAAGAGATTCAAACCCAGTTACAAAGTCACCCTTGACTTCGTACCCCAACCCCATCAGCAATTAACACAAGAATTGAGGTAAATGCCAAATCAGCAAGCATACATAGTAAACAGAGAGAGGGAGAGTTTATAGAAGGCTGCAACAATGTGGAAATATATGGTTGATTTATTTTTTTGTAATTACATCTTCCATTTTCTAGATTTCTTCTTGATGAATAAAGTTGTAAAAGTGATGCTGAAATATCACAATATTTCGAGTATATCATCCCTTTGTAGTACAAGCAATGTAAAATTAATTTTAAAAAAATATTAAAAGAATCGATTTTGGAAGTGGAAATTAGGTAGAAATTTTTCCGATTCTGATACCCCCAAAAGTTCCGATTTTTCCGATTCCCGATTAATCGGGAATCGGAAAAATAGTATTATACATTCTTTTAAATCAAATATTAACAACTATTTTCATACCTAGTGATACTAGCATTTCATGCTTATGCAATTCTCAGTGTAGGAAGTGATAATTATTGCTGGTCAGCAGATTGGATCCCAGTCAGAGATAATCACAACATATGGTTCTAAGAACAGAAGGATAGATATGTTGGTGAAGAGAAGAAAGAAAAAGACAATATTTAAGAAAATATATTTATATTTTCACAATGCAATCTTCTATATATATGAGAGCCAAATATGTCCTAAAATGGACACATCTTGGGAGGAGCTGCTCAGAGCATCCTTTCCTGCTTTGACAGGGTTCAAAATCAGCTTCGAAACCTACTAAGAGACGTCATTTTCTCCTCCCTGCACCTTCTTTCTTCACAGAAGAGACTTTGCAAATCTGTCTTCATGGCAAGTGCTCCACTGAGCTTCAATCTATGCTCCCCTCATGCAAAACATTCACAACCAATACTAGTTTGGTTACAATTACTGCCAACAATTTCCCTGTGCTTGAATCTAAATGCAAATTACATGCACAAAGTTTCTCCCCTAGAACTGCTCACCTGTGGAACTCTATACCATGGACTGTTTTCCAGCTGACTACAACATGGTCATTTTCAAATCCAATATAAACAAATTCTTGTTGAGCTGTCTTATCAAATAACCAAATTCTAACCTATTTCCATTACTATGGATCATTATGCTGTTGTCTCACTGACCACCTTACACTCATTAACCCTTATCCTTGAGTGGCCTTCAGGCCTTGATACATGATGATTAAAAAAGAAAAAAAAATTGTTAAAAAAGAAAAAAAAAATGTAGTCATATCCGGTGTTGCTTAGTTAATTTTTGTAGATTATATAATAAAATTAAAACTAAAATATATATTATATATATCGTAATTTTACATGTTTTAGTCAGAAATAAACAGAAATAGAGATGTTCTTACTCTCACAGGAGTCCTAATACTGCCACCAAGATCATTGAATACTAATATTTTTTTTTTATATATTTCCTGGTGAAAAAGAAAGTCGTGATTTGTTCCTTTTGCTATTTTTCTCTCACTGCCTTAAATTGACCAATATTTGGCTCTAAAAAGAAAGAGAAATAGTGAGAGATAGATAGATAGAGAGAGAGAGAGAGAGAGAGAGAGAGAGAGAGAGAGAGAGAGAGAGAGAGAGAGAAATAAAGTGAGAATATAAAGAACAAAGATCAAAAGAACAATCACTAAAGAGATTAGTATACCGCTTCTGACAGCTAACCGACAAACCGAATACATGGCAGAACTTTGTTTACAAGCATGAAACGACCTCTTCCCTGTTGATTGCGGTATGTTGCTGTTGAAACAGACACTTCTAAGAGGCCTAAGCTCCCAGGCTTTGCCTTCTCTCTTTGAAAAAGTATTAGTTTAGTGCTAATTGTCAGAAGTGCTCTTGCCGGGGAATACTGATGAGGCTGCCTAGATATTTTTTTGCAATCCAGAGAGTTTGTATTAATTATTATAGAGCCAATACTCTATTGATCATTATATTGTACCTAATATAAAGTAGTGATTTCATAAGTTAAAAAAAATGACTTGTGTACCATCAGCTAAAATTAAAACCAAAACATTAAGTGTTCCAGAACGCTCAGTCCTTACAATTTGAGCTATCATCAGATGGATAAGAAACCGTTAAAATTTAACTGACTTTAACATATAAATGTATATTTGCATATTTTAGCAACTATTTTTACTGGCTAAAAAAAAAACAAAAAAAAAAAATTGAATTTGTTCCACAGGTCTAAATCTCATATATATCAAGTTTCAAGTTGACCAAATATATATATATATATATATATATATATATATATATATATATATATATATATATATATATATATATATTCATGTGCTAGAATTATTTTCATCTTAAATACTATGTAATAATGCACAATACAGATATATGAACAAATAGAATTTAGCATAATAGCGAAATGAAACCAATAATCTTATACAAAACCATAAAAAAACATTAATCAAAGTTCATTTTTCAAAGAAATATGCAAATTAATTAATCATTATGAAGTCGCTTGCATATCCATGCTTGAATATGTTAAGTTCATTTTAATAATTTTTAAATAGAAAAAAAAGCTTCTAATATCAATGTAACAAAAAACTCGATGTATATATATATATATATATATATATAATTTTAATTTTTTCCAATCAATTGTATGCAGTAGTCTGATCATACCCGAGGCCATTTCCTTGTAAGCCCCAAATATTCAAGTACAAGTCCTAATACTGCAAAATATTTTGAAAAAAGGGAGATAGTATGCACATGATTAGATGCTACCCTCCCCAATTTCGATACCCGGGGCCACTACCCTGTTGCTCCCTCTCCTTTGCCCGCCACTACTTCCAATGAACACATACAATTATTGACCAAGTTTTGTTTTCAGCCAAAAATCATTTACTAAAAGTAGGTTATCTTCTTGCGTGTTGTTGCCAGAACAAGCGACGCAAGAAATCAATTGTACTTCGGCCGAGGCAATTAATTACATGCCAACTTTGTAGATGATAACTTCCGTGCTGGGTATTTTGAGCGTTTCCCCCCTTTTTTTTTTTTGTTTTAATAAAAGAAATTCAAGAAGTATATCTTCTTACAGTAGATAATTATCAGGTTACAGGAAACAGACATCATCATCACTGCAAATTCATTAATTTGATTAGCATCATGATGCCAACGATGTAATTCCATGTTTGTCTAAACAATGCCTCAACTATCTAAAAAAATTTTTTTCAGTTACTCTGCCACTGTCCCCATAACCCATCATGGTTGTAGCAGTGTTGCATGTTAGATGAACGATGCGCCAGCTGGCTCTGCTTGGTTCGGTTGTGGGCAAGTACCCGAGTAACATCAACACTTTTCCCTGTGCAATCAAGGATGTGGTCAGCTCACTTCTTTTTCTGTTTGCTCCATCGTTTTTCCCCCTGGACTGTTCCTTGTAGGATAGTCTTTGCAAGTCCTTCTGAGCATGTTACATGCCCATACCATCTGAGTTTCCTCTTTTTCACTGTGGTCAATAGGTCTTCATTGTGACACTTTCTGAGTGATCTTTCTGCAGATTTCATTGTTGGTGACATGATCCTTGTACAAGATGCCAAGGAGTCTTTTGAGGCATCTCATTTTTACTGCTTGAATCTTGCTTTGTAGGTCTACATTTAGTGTCCATAAGTAAAGCTTGATTGTAATGACTAATGTAGCTTCATCTTGGTTTTGAAAGGGATATTTATTCTCTCCATATGGTCTTCATTCTAGCCATTGCTGTTGAATATCCAGGACCAGTGTAGCAAGAGACACACACTTGACACAGACACACACCTGTCTAGAAGAAACAAGGCATGATTGTCAAAAATAAAATAATTGTTGATTTATTTGGAAGCACTCGACTGGGAGAAACAAGCCATAATTGATTGAACTCTTACTATCTCATATATCTTTATTCCTTTTCATGCATTTTTATGTAAATAAATCTACATTTATTTGTTATCATATATCGGTTATGTTTTGTCCTCATTATGCGACCTTTGCTTCTCAATCACTCTACCATTCATTAACACACATGGAGGATGGGATCCTAATTACATAAACAGGCCATCCTGTCGTTTACACATGTATACATTTGTAACATCGCAGTAATGCTCAAACTGCTCTCGGACTCTCCATGCCGTCTAGCACCATTAAAAAGGAACAAATAAACAAAAATAAATAAATCTGAGTCGGCATTTTTTTCTCCTTTTTAACAAAAGCATTTATTGCCATTACTCTCCCATCTCAACCTTAAAAGTCTCTCGCTTCTTCTCCACTACACGCCATTTCTCGTATGTCCATCTTTTTTGATTGCACTCTTCTCTCTTCATTTTACATATCCATCTCCTTCGGTGCCGACTTGGTTTCTCCACCGACCACGTAGTGTCCTTTTTTTATCGTTTTCTTCAGACACAAGCCCAAGCACACTTGCCAATTTGCATACGCGCTCAAACGTTGCTCCTGCTGCTAATACGACCACTTGCCCTCCATCCTTCGGCTGCTGCTGATGCGCTCATATGCGCTATGTTACATATTGGCAATGGAGGTAAAATCCTAGAATAGGCATTTTCAGATGAATGCACAAGCTTCCCAACTGACTACAACTTGGTTGTCTTCAAGTCCAACATAAACAAATTCTTGATGAACCGCCCCCTTAATTAATCCAATCTACCAAATTTTCAATAATAACGGCTACTATGATATTATCCCATTGATTACTGTACACTCAATAACCCTTACTCTCGAGTGGCCTCAGAGCCTTGATAAGTGGCGACTCCTATGTAACAAAAAAAAAAACAACAAAAAAAAAACGGCAGTTGTGATTAACAGTGGACTTTAGAAAACACCTGTTATCCCATATGCACTTCCTTCCTCACTATCGGACACTCTTTCATCACAACCACCAATAAAGATGCATCATTATATTTTTATGCAGGAGTGTTGTCATCATTCTTTTCGGCAGAGCATACATAAAACAGTAGTGTATTTTTCTTGATCCTGTCGGCATTAGTTTATTTTCTAAATGCTGTAACTAGCTAATCAAGTTGTTCTTAACTAGAGAATGGGAAATTAAATGAAGTACACACGTGCAACTTAACCCATACAGAAACTGACCAATCAAATGCATGCATGTCAATAAGCAATCTACAAAGTTGTCTACAAAAGTATCAATTTCAAATTAAAAATTAGTTAGATCTAAGATGTTTACATTGCTACACAAAGTCCCAACCAATGGTTGCAGCATTTTACTGCTCCAGAAGGTATCTAACTCCAGACACAATCCTCTACCTGTACTGTTGCCATATCAGAGCGGGAGATGCTCGGAGCATCCTATCCTGCCTTGACAAAGTTCAAAACCGGCTTTGAAATCTAGTAAGTGATGCATTTTCTTCCCTAAAACCTCTTTCCTACAGAAGAGACATTGTGAGCCTGTCTCTTTATCATTATTTCCATAGCAAGTGCTCGTCTGAGCTTCAATCTCTGATTTCCCCCCTGCCAATTGTTCGCAAAAAAACAATCGTCCAGCTACAACAACCACCAACAGTTTCCCCCACTCTATCTGTGCCCAAATCTAAATGTAAATTCCATGAGCAAAGCTTCTTTCTAGAACTGCCTGCTTGTGTAACTGTTTCGCTGGTTTGCTTTCCAGTTGACTACAACATGGTCGTCTTCAAGTCCAATATAAATAAGTTCTTGTTGACCCATGCCAAATAATCTATTTCTACCCCATTTTCTTCCACTAACTACTGATACGCTGTTGTCTCACCAACTACTGTACACTCATTGACCCTTCTCCTTGAGTCAGCTTCAGGTTTTGATAAGTGGTTACTGATGTAAGAAAAAAAAAAAAGAAGCTCTAAACTGATTTTTACAACAAAACCATCCAACTTTTTCCGTCATCCACCAAAAAGCAACAATTTTGTTTACTCTTTCCTTTACAACAACAACAACGAGAACATTACAGCAGTACTTCACCATGCTAAGTAAGACCCAATCATCACCATTTCCAGCAACTACAGGAGAGCAACAAATTACCAGTAGTCAGTCGATTCTAGAACCTTATATGAAGTTTATAAAAACATTTTCAAATAAAAAATTTGTTTGATCCAAGATGTCTACGGAGCCACATTAAGAAAGAACTCTCTTGACCATCATTTTTTATACCCACCCCCTAAAAAAAAAACAAAAAAAAACGCCCAACTCGTAAACAACCTTTTCTTCATCTGTCAAAAGAATGTACATTAATTAGTTTAGGAGTTGATCCTATGCATAGAAATATACACACATATCTAAAATTATAGGAATAGTAGTAGCAATTACCTCCTTCAGGGTTGCACACAAAGAAATGGTTATTTGCACATATTGATATTGAAACAGAGATTCCATGTATTATTATATTAAGAATGGCATAAAAATTCTTCTGGATAAATACACAAAATAATTTTTTTTTTTATTTATCTCAGGTTTAAAGTCTAACAAAAAACATAAATCATATTTGGATTATGGCAACACTAACAAAAGGACAGGGAAGTTCTTTATCTTTGGTGAAATTATGTTTAAATGCATGTGAAATTAAGGAGGCTTCCAGAGGACTACTAAAACAATTCTCCACTCATAGAAGAGAGGATAAATGTTTAAATTTAAAACTGAGAAAAAATAAAACAAATGATAACATTGTGTTTATTTCTGGATAATAACACAAATAACTTGTTTTAAAAACTGGATATTCAAACAATTTTCTTTCTCCACATCAAATTCAGCCTCCTTGTTTTAATTCACTTCTCACATGACAATTCTAGAAAAGAAACTTTGCTCATGGAATTTTTGTTTAGTTTTAGTCATAGATACAGAGTCAGGGAAATTATTAACAGTTGTTGTAGCAAGACGGGTGTTTGTTGTGAATGTTTTACTGGGGGGGGGGAACCAGAGATTGAAGCTCAATCAAGCACCTGGCATAAAAATAAGAATAGAGCAGAGAAAGACTCGTAAGGTGAAAAGGTCATTGCTCACCAGATTTTGCAGACGGTTTTGTCTTTGAATTTTTTATGGGACGATATCAGAGATTAGAGTTTAGTTGGGCACCTACCATGAAAATAAAAGAGGATATAAATAAACTATGTTCTTTCTATTCAGTTACATATAAGATGATAATATATTGATGATTGGTATTGATTTGGGCATCATGATGAAATATAAGCTTGCCATGAGTCAATATAGAATATTCATAGAAAACACAATCACAATGTTATATATTAGGACCCTATCCTAATAAGTAACAATTAAGTTTACTAGTATGAAGTTTAGAAAGGGTCACATTAGTACATGTCAGGACAATCTGGTGGCAAACAGAAATGTACCTAGCAACATGAACACGATTAAAATGGAAGACAAAGGTCAACTCATGAAACCAAACATGCTTGAAATGCAGGTGTTGGATGATATAATAGAAATGATGCCACATGTTTGGGGGAAAGAACAGTTTCTAGTCAGTCTCTCATTGGGAGCGAGACAGACGAGATACATCCGGCAATGTAGAGATAATCTAAGCAAATGCTACATGAGATCTTGCCAGTCTGCATCTCTTAATTCCCATCATTTAACTTAAGACTATGTTAAGAAAAATAAATAAGTAAACAATTAATTACTTACATGATCTCTCCCCCATGAGCAAAGTCTCTTCTGCTAAATAAAACCTTGAAAACTTAGCAAGTCTCTATTGTGCTCCATGTACAAATAGTTTTGTTCATCTAGCTAAACAAACACGGAGTCAATGAACACAAGAGGATCATAGCCGTCATGAACAACGACAAGAAGCAACTATGAAAGAAAAACCAGCACATATAAGCACCCTGCAAAACATATATGTAGAAAAATTTTTGTTTTGCTGATTTGTTTTTTTGATCACTCACTGGTGAGAATGTACATGTTCAAAGCTATATGCTTATGACTTCTTGCTTTGTAACATAAATTGTTACAACAGTACGAACTCTCCAGTGTTGTATTATTTGAATCATTCAGATCACCGTTTTCATCTTGGATGTTATTCTCACAATGTTTCGACTCATGTGACACCTAGCCTTCTTCATATACATTTTGCCAAACTAGGAAATTTATGTGTAAACATGTCCTAGGCTGCATGTTTTAGCCGTGTGTGTGTGTGTGTGTGTGAAATGGCACTAACCCTATTCAGGTTTAATCAGCTTCTTCTGAAGGAGGAATGTCCATGGGAGCATGAAATTCACAAACTGCCCCCAATTGCATGTATGACAACATTAGGTTTTTGCAACTTTTGCAATGAGGTATCGATGTCCTCCTACATACAGCACCTAGAATTCAGAAATTGGTCCCCCATTTTAGTAATGAATAGGCTCAACATTGCTTAATTTTAGTGATCTGACAGGAACCGGTGTGTCAACGTGCTTATGCCAATGACATCAATGTTTTAGCCATGCTTGCCAATAGCAGACATTGCAAATGATAGATGTTCGACCAAAGAAAAAAAAAGAGGTGCGACATAATAATTGATATTTTTTTTTGTCTGTCTGAAATAAAATTAATACCTCATTAAACGGGGTTCAGACTAAGAGTAACTGATTTGAATAATGCCTGAGATTATCTACAGATAAGCAGTTTGAATGGACACTGTCTAGCTGTTAGCTCCAGTGACTACTTCAAGTAGTCAACTTCTGGGTGGTTGAACAGTGACCACTGACAATGGCCAGCATCTAAAACTTTAAGTCATGAGTGAAAAGATAGGTAGAGGAGGCAGTTTGTTTTAGGACTAGCAGTCAGTTGGGAAGGTGTGTTTCTTTAAGCAAGGTTTGCTACTGAGACTCTTAGCTAAAGGATTGTGTTGAGTGGACTTATATTTTGGTGTGGTCAGGCAAAAAGCTCAGCTTAAGAATATGAGAACCATTTTAACTGTGAAAAGAAATTAAACTTAATGTTCATTGTTTTTAAACTGAAGTTATGGTTGGTATTTGGAAGGAAAGTTTTTCACTGAATCAGGCAATAACTTTGGTGCACGACAATGAGTGGGACGATCACTGCATTTTCATCAATGGAATTTTGAACTGAGTTCATTATTTGATCCATGGAGATAGATCATTCTAGTTCTGCCAGCTATGATCAGGTAGAAGATTCAAATCATTCTAAATTATATTACTAGTATCATCTGTACCTTCAATCTCCAGAAAAGTGTCACTTAGAACTGATTGTAACTTAACACTTTATCCATTGCATCACTGGTTCATCTATTACATAAAGGGCAGGTGTTTGTGTGTATGTGTAAGTCCAGCTTAAAAGTAAAAAACAACTAAAACACCCACAAAGTTGGTATATTCTTAATTGGCATTGCTCTGGATGAATAATATCTAATTGTTTTTTTTTTAATTATTCATTTTTAAAGGGTCAACTGGACCAGATTTCGCCAGGAGGATTGTTTTTTTCAGGCATTTCCAATGTTATCTATTATAAAAAGGAGAGGTGAATAACTTACATTTTTGAAAAAAAAAAAAATTGTTTCAAGTTCTTTATATCTTCAAATATTTATTCATTGGTTGTTTTGTAGAGGAAAATGGCTGTTTTTGTTTTTGGCTTTGCAGAGCAGGATTGATTTTTGTAAAAAGAAAAAAAAAACAATAACATCACTGTTTAATGCATTTCAGATCAGGAAGCCATTATCTTCTGACAGCCTGATCTGGTAGCATCAGGAAGAATTTGGTGTTTCAAGAGTAACCATATCTCATATTTTTAGAACCAATTATCAAGGTAAAGAAACTAGTTAAATGCATTCAGCATGAATTCTAGGTCAAAAAAGACAATTTGTGAGTTTTTTTAAACCTAATTATATCTTATGTACATTGTAGTATCAAAGTTTATAGCGATGAATGGAATTGAATAAACAAATGTCAATATATTATTTCGACTCACTATTCTTATTATTGTTGTGATTTTCACATTATTTTGGTCAATGTAACCTTTGACCTTCTTCAGTTGCACATTTCCAAACTTAGGAATTCTTATGTCAAACTTAGAAACCTATATTGGAGTTATGAACGAAACACTTCATCTAATCTGCAGGAATAGATTTTTCTTATTCCATCAGGCATGACTAGGTAAAAGTATTAACTATTATGTCATTCTTAGTTATCATTATCTGTAGTAAAGACTGGACTTTCGACCTCAGAAGAGTACCACTTAGAACGATTACTAATCAATGCCTTCATCCACTGCACTACAAGGCCATTCAAAATATCCTTATAAATATATATGAATATAAGAATTAACACTTCTATTTCGACCATGAGTGCATAGTTGATGAAAAGAAAAAAATCTATCCTTGTAGATTAAATAAAGGGTTCGGTTTTAAACTTTGTATCTCCCCCTCCCTTCAACCTAGAAGATTCCTAAATTTGATAGAGTTGCATCTTAAAAGATCAGTGGTTATGTTGACTGAAACTTGTGAATATATAAAAAAATATCAAGCTGATAATAGTAGTCCAAATAATCCAAATTTTCAATCATTATCTAAAAAATTACGAATCATAAACAAATTTCTATATTCTTTTTTATTACACAGGAATCACCACTTATCAAGGCCCGGAGGCCACTCGAGAATAAGGGTTAATGGGTATACATTAGTCATTGTGAATATAGTGTAGTAAACATAAGTAGTGGGAATTTTTTAAATTGGATTACTTAGGGGGGACGGTTCATCAAGAACTTGTTTACATTGGATTTGAAGGCAATCAGATTGTAGTCAGCTGGAAAGTAGGCAAACGGAAGAGAATTCTACAGGCGTGCAGTTCTAAGAAAGAAGCTTTGTTCATGGAATCTACATTTAGGTTTAGGCACAGATAAAGAGTGTGGGAAATTGTTGATAGTGGTTTTGCCTAGATGAGTGTTTTTCGTGAAAGTTTGGCAAGGGAGAACCATAGATTGAAGTTCAGATGAGCACTTCAGAGCCAGACTCGCAACGTCTTTTCTGTGAGAAAGAGGTTGCAGGGAAGAGGAAAGGGCATCTCCCACAAAGCTACAAAGTCTATTTGGAACTCTGTCAAGGCAGGATAAGCTGCTTCTAGCAGCTCCTGCCCAGATGTGGCAACAGTACTCCATTGTTGGTCGTATCTGGCTTATGTGGAGGTAAGTGCTCCTCTTGACCAAAATATAGTTACTGCATCCTCCCAAAATAAATAAATGGAATACAATGTAACAAAACATTTCTGATTAATATCACTTGACTCTAATAAAGCAAAATTCAAATTTTCACAGTCGTTTTTATAATCTCGTCATTCAATTCTTAATATATAGTCATCAGTAGAGTTTTACAAAAAAAATTATTAATGTGTTAAGGCTAAAAGCCACACGGCGATAAGTGTTAATAAGATAGACACATTTTTTTATTTTTACTAAGGAGTCATCACATATCAAGGCCCAAAGGCCACTTGAGGATAAGAGCTAAAGAGCGTCAGGTGAACTTTGAGACAACAATTGCTAATAGTGGAAATTGAGCAAAATGTGATTATTTAAGAGGATGATTCAACAAGAACTTGCTTACATTGGACTTGAAAACAGCCATGTTATAATCAGCCTGGAAGCAGCCATGCAATATTGTGTTCCACAGGCAGATACTTCTAGGAAAGAAACTTTGCCCATGGAATTTTTATTTAGTTTTAGGCACAGATAGAGAGTAAGGGAAATTTTTTACAATGGTCATAATTGTGTAACATAGCACGGATGTGTGGATGTAAATGCATGTGAAATGATGTCACCAGGAAAAGTAAAAACTGTAAAAAAGAGAAAGATAATGATCATGGGAGAGACATGGATAATGTTCACGATCATCAGAGAGTTCCAATAGGAAGTAAATAGTGTGTCACTATTGCCAATTTCTTTTTTTAAATGGTGCGTTTGGCCTTTGCTCTTAGTATAACTGAGTTACTTCCCTTGTTATGTCAAGTATTCCCAAAGAAATATGGTGCCGAGTTTTTTGGGGTTTTTTTTATGATAAATATCAAAAACTCATGTTTTTTATTAAAATAATATGGTAATATTTAACTACTTTTGGCATGCCAATTAAGTAGGTATCATTACTTTTAGTCAAAATCGACACAAAAATCAAATAGTTTTTTTTATAATAGATTTTTTCATTTTTCGTGATTATAGTGTAGTTGCACTGATTAATCTAAAGAACACAAATTTTACAAGCATAATGCATATTTGATGAAATATTTACAAACTAAACTCCTGCTTGTAAGTATGAAGAAAATAATCTCTATTTTTATAAACTTGGGTATATTTATACGTTTAAATATTTGTGCATACAGAATTGATTCCTAAATTAATCAAACAATCATTATCACTTTTGGAACACAACTACTAGGTGTAATACATCCAAATGTGGGCTATATTTAATTTAATTTTATGCAGAAGGAATAAGAAGATTGAAAGTCCTTTGTGAATTCAGATACCACCAATTTTTGAGAAACTAATGTATTAGATATTAATTTATAAATATTTAAATTTCAGTTCCTTTAGTGGATTTTAAAGGTTTTTTCTTGGATGAGGACCAGATAGGCATAACGTCTCATTTGAAAATTCAAATATTTCAGATTTTCATTGAATTTGATTTATAATCATTAGATGCCAATTAAGCAAGATTCCCTGGATTTTAATTTCTTAAGATCCCTTAAGCTTCAGCCTTAAATTTTACACATTTTCTAAAATCAAAATCATATCATGGATTTTTATCTCTACTATTATATAAAAGTCACTGTGTGTGTGTGTGTGTGTGTGTGTGTGTGTGTGTGTGTGTGTGTGAGAGAGAGAGAGTTCCTCATAGGTTCCAAAACGGCTGAGCCTATCTTCTGCAAATTTCACACAAAACGAATTTATATGTCTGGCAGTGTTCTTAGATATTTTGTACAGAAATTCATCAGATAAGTATTGAAAATCGAAAAAATCCGATCTTAAAAATAACTTTTCTCTCTTATAGATAAAAAGAATAATTTTCACAGAGGAATATTTTATGTTACACCGGCAAGGGAGATAATAAAATTTTAGCAAATCATTTCTTCTTGAAAAAACAAAAAAAACAAAAAAAAAGATTTATTATAATCTGGAGATGTAGTTTATTGGCAGAGCAATCGAACACAGATCGAATGATCCTCTGTTCAAGCCTAGGTATACCTCACGATTTTATTTTAATTTTTTCTTATTAATGAGTACAATTTATGATAAAAGAGATACCATCTAATATCGCTGCAAATCATTTATTTGTTTGCATATTTTAAAACTAAACATTAATCAGAAGTAACTTTTTCATGGCATTCATCGTCAAACACAAATATTAGCTGATGTGATATTGTAAACAAACACAGACAGAATTTGATGAATAACATTATTATTTTATTTATTTTTTTATTGTGAATTAGTCTACCGGGAAAAATATTCCTCATAATATATAATAATCAATAGGGAATCGATTCTATAATAATACACACGCAATCTGCATGAATTAAAATATCATATTTAAGCGTATTGTATGACCGAGCAACACCAGACTGCAAGCTAATAAAAATAAGGATTCTAGACATAGAGTTTAATAGCATTATATCTTCATTTTAAATGGTATTCTTCTAGTTCACTGAGAAGTTTCTTTTATAATATATCCATTTAGTGCTTAATATAGAATCAAGAAAAGAAATTTTGAAAATAAAAATCTATTATATTTCTCCTAGTCTGTCCGTCTTTTCAGGTGTTCCATTTTTTTCTCAGAAACTACTAGTCGATCTGGCTGAAATTTTGCATAAACCTTTATCATAAAGTGCAGTGAACTACCTATTATGGTATCCGATATGCAGTTAGGGCTTAACAAGGATTAAGTCACCACAATACCATATTTTGTCTATTTTTTTTCTCAGAAACTACTGGGTTGTCCTGACTGAAATTTTGTATAAAACTTTGTTATGGTGTAAGGTGCAGAGGACAAAGTATTATATCTATTTGATGCACAGTTAGAGATTAAGAGAGATCAGTATTTAATGAATAAAATCAGAAATTTAACCATATTTAAGTATCAATTTAGCACAAAGTACTAATTCTAAGTAAACATCCTTGTGATTTTGCCTGTTTTTATGGGCTAAAAAGTGATGGGACGATTCCAATATTGTTTTTGATTCAATACAAAATTCCTGATTCCAATACATTTACTGATTCCGATTCTTTATAAATCTCTAAATATTTAACTATAAAATGGTTATTCCCCCTCCGCCCAATTTATGTATATATATTTTCTCAAACGTAAAAAAAACGTGTGGAGGGGTGGGGGGCAGTCTGCAGATGTTAGTTTTACTGATAATTTAAAATCAATACATATTTATCATTTTATCATTACTACCAACAAGTGGAAGATTTTGTTTTAAACAAAATCAAATAAAAAAAAAGATAATTACAGGGATCGTTTTTGGAAAATAAGCACAAATATTTCGGATTCTAACACCGATTCTGATATCCCAAAAAGTTCTGATTTTTCCAATTCCCAAGTAATCGTCCCAACACTAATATACACACACACACACATATATATATATATATATATATATATGCATAAATAGATTTTAGAGGTTGCAATAGTATAACATTGCAAGCCATTCTTTGCTCTTGAGTACACCCCCTCCTACAAAAAACAAACGAAAAAAAAAATGTTCTAGACATCAAACAAAAGAATACTCTACGCGAAAATAATAAAGATAACATGTCCTCTCATAATGATAATCTTTTTGTATATTGACAATCAGCATTAAAGAAGAGTTAAGTAGGATATTTTTACACTGCGAACTTCATCTGTTAGGAGATGAAACAGTAAATAAAACTATCAAATCTGCAAAGAAAGCTGTTGTTTTTGCCGACATGAGATGAGTAGACAGTTGATGTCTTAATCTTAGTAGTAAGTAACCTCGTCAATGAGGTACCAGTGGCTAAGTGGTTAATGACACAAACTGACAGCCTGGCTGTGCCAAGTTCAAATTCAGTTAATTCCATGAACGCTGGAAACCTACTCATGGCTCCCTTCCATAAATGCTCAATATCTTTTTAGAAAGAATCTAACTAGAAATATATTGGGGAAATTCCTGCACAAAAACACAGTCTACACAAACACTATAAGAAATTATTTCACCACTGATTTCAATTGATTGGTTGGTTGGTTGGTTGGTTGGTTGTTTTTTTTTTACGGCACATCAACCCTTTTCAGGTTATTTAATGCTGAATGCAGTTATTTTGAAGAAATCTTTTTAATAAAATATATATATTGTTTTCAAGTCGGTTTCTATTTAACCCATAGTTGGGACCCTAACAGGTACTACCACTCTGAGTCAGAGTGGACCTGGGAGCAATGGCAATTCAAGGGTGGCTCCACACTTCCCAAAGCCCGCAAGCCAGGGCTTCACCGTCAGATATAGTTTAAGGTCATGTCCAGGACCGATTTCAATTGAACAGAAGGAGGTGAAGGCCACGTTCTTAATTAAGCCCCTGGATCTTGGATGATAGTGCTACAGAGCATGTATGGCAGCTACATGCAAATAACAAGGTGTGCGAAATGACGTCACAGTAAGGAAAAAGAAAAAGCTTATACAAAGGAGAGACGATCATGTTAGAGACGTAGCGACGTCATGGCCTAACGAGAAATCACACATGGTGAGAGAATGAGAAAATAAATGTTGTCGTTACAAAAAGAAAAAAAAAGGAGTCGAGTTATTACTTGTCCTATGTTCCTTGGGACATACTACAACACGTTGGATCTACATTGGTAAATGTCTGTAATATTACAATGGCAACCTTCTGTCTAATGAAATAATGACATTCTATAGCTAGTATCGTGGACTGCAGAGTCTGCTATGGCTATAAAACCAAAGCTAAAGTTGCCTTTCCGGATGCAGGCTTTAGTGGGTGATAAAGAGACCTAAGTATGTCCAAGGCAGATAGTAAAGGCACCAGCAACGCAAGAATTCAAAGTGGATTTGGACACGTGTATTGAGAAAAGTATGAATAAATGAATGGACGAACGATTTGGGGCAATTTTACCCCTATAATGGCCCCTATGGAAGCAACCAGAGTTATTGAACAATTTAATTTTGACCAAAGTTAACATCCTAATACAGCCTAACATCACAAGCGCATTTGAGAAGATTTATCACCACACAAACAGAAGAGCCTGGCATATAAAAATCGACAATAAGTTATTTAGTAAGACAGTGGCTCATTCAAAATGAATGTTTGTTTAGAGCCCAACTGAACCATGACATTTGACTTTTGCATTTTAAATTTTAAGTCACATAAAAATAAATTTATAAAAACAGTAGGTTCTCTACCATACAATGTCGATTACAATGTACTGTGGACTAAGCCACTGCAGGAAGGAATGTGAATGGTGGGTCCTCGACTAAAGCAGACATTTGATTTGATTGAAAAATGTGGGCAATTTTATTGATTTCAATGACAATAAAAGTATTGGAAGTGTGGAACATTTGTTAATCCTCATTCAATCCCTGGAAACATCGAGTCTCCCTGCTAGTTTTATATAATAGTGCATATACACTAATTCTATTCAAATTAAAAATAGAAACTTTTTAGAATTTTGATCCCAATAAAGTTAGTCGTGTACAGTTATGCACATGATGCATCAATGACATTCTAGGATCAATATAGGCATATTCTTTTCAGTCAGTTTTATGACTAAACTTTCAATCAGTTCTAGTTAGTTTCAATTGTAAGTATGCTCCACATCAAAATAGCTGATGTTTGTTTGAGGTTATATTCATTGAAACCAGTGGTCAGTGAAAACTTGTAGCTTTTTGTTTGTCAAAGTTTAAGTCAGACTTGTCGACTTTGGCTTTCTATAGTTCCCATTCGCTGTTCTGTGGAAGTTAGAATACAAACAGTAGGTATTTATGTGATTTAAAAAGCCAGTACACCAAAGGTGTGTAAACTGGCCATCAAAAACAAATGCTCAGCTATCCTGTCCGCATTGTTTGAGAGGAGTGCTTCAGGTAACTAGCATTATAAGAGCCAGATACAAATTGATTACCGTTTCCATATCAGGGTGGAAGCTGCTCAGAGGACCTATCCTGCCTTGACAAAGTTCAAGGCCAGCTTTAAAATTTAGTAGGTAATGCCCTTTTTTCTTCCCTGCAACCTCTTTCTCACAGAAGAGATGTTACAAGGCTGTCTGTACTCTATAGTTATTTTCATGGCAAGTGCTGGACTGAACTTCAATCTTTGTCAAACTTTCACAAAAATCACTCATCTAACTACAATGACCATCAACATCAACTCTTTATCTCTGCCTAAATCTAAATGCAAAGTCCATGAACAAAGCTCCTTTCAGAGAACTGCCCGCCTGTGGAACTGTTCCACTGGCCTGCTTTCCAGCAGACTACAATATGGTCGTCTCCAAGTCCAATGTAAACAAGTTCTTATTGAACTACCTCCGAAATAATCCATTTCCACCAAAAAATTAATATACTTTTGTCTCAGTGACTACTGCATGCTCATTAACTTTTATTCTCGGCTAGCTTTCAGGCCTTGATAAGTGATGATTCCCATGTAAAAAAAAAACCCCAAAAAACTAACGGTTTCTTTAAAAGATAAAGGGAGAGTGGACCATCTAGAACTGCACAAAACCATATCTCAGCCCAACAGATGTGATGTCATCATCTACTCAAAAATAACCCAGACTGTCGGACTCATTGTCGAGGGAAAGACGTATCCTCAACTTCATAAAAACAAAAAGAAAAAAAAACCTACTCAAACTGTAGGCAGTACCCTGAGCCAATTTCTTTTTTATAAATAACCAATGAGATAATAGTACTATTGTTATGGGATAAGCTGATCAACCTATTCCAGGAATAAATGGACTTTATGACTCCAGAGACAAAAATATTGTTGCATTCAAATTTCATGGTGGTCATTTCCCAGTCGAGATTCAGATCTTGGCAATATGGTCAGCAATAACTGGGTTCTTTCAGTGGCCTTTTCATCTGACGGGCAAAGGCATTCATTCTAAGTAGTCCTAGGAGGTCCACACTTCCAGGCTTTGCCTCCAATATCTCGGGTAGAGTAAGTTTATTGCTTCCTATCTGAAGCCCCCTGACTGGGGAATGCCAACAAGACAGCCCATAGTGCTTCTCCTTTAGGAATAGCTTGACTCCCCCACCTTTGTAACCTTGTGCTATGTCGTTCTGCGGTGGGAAGGAAGTAAATATTACGATCATGGTAAATGAGTGCCACTTACTACTGATTGCCGACAAAATTTAAGTTTTGATCTCGACAATCAGTTTAGTAGAAACTGGGTCATTTCAGTGTTCTTTTATCTAACAAGCTGAGGCATTTATTCCATGTAGTCCTAGTAGGTCCATCCGTCCAGGCTTTACCGTCCCTCTTTCACATAGAATAAGTTTATTGCTTACTGTCTGAAACACCCTGATGAATGAGTGCCAATTGGACTACACAGGTAATTTTTTATAAGCCAGAGTGCTTCTCCTATATGAATACTGACTTGATTCTCTACACATTCTGACCTTGTGTGGCATCTACCTGCTGTAGGAAGAAAAGAAAATACAGCAATTCATGGCAACTATGGTCCTAGAATCATGACATATACTTCTGTAACATATTTTTGTTAATACACTTTTTGTTAATTATACCATCATATACGTTTGTCTTGACTATATCGGCTGGCAAGGGCACAATATTAAGACAGTTATTAAGAAAAAAAAAGTGTAGCCTTAAAAAATGCCCAATAACAGGTAGATAATTACCAGGAAAAAGATAGGACAGCAGATTGACAAGTATAGATTAATGTAATAAAATATTTCTAATCTATGATTGGCAGAAACAAAAAGGAGGTTTAATTATTTGTATAAAAATAGGAATATTTATTATGTATGTATATTAACATAAGCAGAACATTTGAATATATATACATATATATATATATATATATATATATATATATATATATATATACTGACAAAGATTTATGAGGGTCATTCCAAAAGTAAGGTGTACTATATTTTTAACTAAACTAGAATGTTGAAGTGCTACAAAAACAGAAGTTGTACCATTGAAACGAGCAACTTGTTCCAGAATTTATTTTTCTACATAGTCACCACCATTCTCAATGCACTTTTGCCAGCTACTTCTGATGTCTCTGTTGTAAAACTCTGGAATGCATTTTGTCACTCACATCTCTGTCACCACTCTGAAATCGACCAACCCATCTCCTAACTGTGCTGACATCAACTGCATTAGTTTCATAAACGATCAGCAGGTGCAGGTGAATGTTGATTGGTCCAATTTTTTCTGCATAGACGAATTCAATAACACATCTCTGGTTCTGATGCATGTTCATGACAGGGGTTGTTTTCTTAGAGTCTCACACTGTCAATATCTGCAACAAAGAAACTTTCAGGTCATGAATGCATAAGTTCAGTCACCATAACAATGCAATTTGCAGTCCCATTCAGGCGGAATAAAAACTAAGCCTTACTTTTGGAAAATTCCGCATACTTTTGGCAGCCTTGTAAATCTCACTTCCCTTATGATTGTAGTGAATCACTATCTCACCTAAGAGCAAGTCTGAGCCAAAGCGCCAAGGTCACTGCGAGTGTCAACAATGCTCCTCTTTTATACAGGTGAACCAGCTGCTGCTAATAAGCACTGTGCTGGTGTCACTTGATTGGTTGACAGACAGAAGATGCAAACAGAGACAAAATTGTTTACTTCAATTATATAAAGCTGTCAAAAGTTTAACTTTCAGTTTTGTTGTTGGACTGCTGAGTTGTAAACCGGGCAGCACAATATGGTAAGATTAAAGCAGACTTTAAGTACTATCCCTCTTTGAAAGCGATTCTGGAACTAGTGTGGATTCTCGTTTGAGTAGGATAGAAAATTGTCAGTTTGTTCAAATATATAAGAGATCTAAGTAAAATGTCATAAATGTAGGAAATAGATATTAGGTTGCAATATTGTTTTCTCACATGCAACTTTTATATATGATTTCTGAATTGATTCATTGAGAGATATTATTTATATATATATGAAGAATAAACATGTATAAATACATTTGAAGCCTCCGAAATATATTTCTTTAAAAATAAACACCTGTTTATTTTATAAAAAAATTTTGCGTTGCAGTTTTGGCCTCAAATGTATTTATACATGTTTTATTCTTCAAATTTCACTCAACGCTTCGTATACACAAAAATAACCACCCAGATTTTCAAAATGCGCGACCACGCGTCACCTATCTGGCTTCATAAAAACCCTGCAGTTAACATCACGTGGACTCTTCATCGAACTATCTCCCACTACATCATGTCGTGGAAGAAGAGAAAAAAAAAAAAAAAGATTGATAAAGGAGTCTTACTCCGAAATATATTTCTTTAAATATAAACACCTGTTTATTTTATAAAAAATTTCGCGTTGCAGTTTTGGCTTCAAATGTATTTATACATGTTTATTCTTAAAATTTCACTTAACGCTTCATATATATACACAAAAATAATCACCGATATATATATATATATATATATATAGCCATGTTATATATCATTTTGAAGGGCGTTTTTCGCTCGGTCGGATCGTGTTATTCATTACCGTTCTTAACCTCTTCATGCATTTTTTTTTTGCAAGCTTTTCAACAACATGTACAAAATTCAAATCCGCATGATTTTCTTGTTCTAGTTCTCATTAGATCACCAAAGTTAAGCAACGTTGAGCCTGGCCAGTACCAGATGGGTGACCATTTGGGAATATAAGGCATTGTACAAGGTAGAACAAAAAAATTGTCACCATAAAGAAAACAACACTACAGCTTTATTTAAAAACTTTTATTTTAAAATTAATCAATTCAGGTAACTTTATTATGAAGTAGAGCTGATATCTATTCAATGTGGCCACATTCAGCCTCAATCACCCCTTTGATATGGATCTGGAACTGGGATTATGCCTTTTCCACAAGTGCCGGCAGGAGCTCGGCGAATGGCAGCAATTAGGTTGGCTTTGGTGCTGTGGGAGGTCATGTTAATGATGTTTTCGACCTATGACTAAACAAAGTACTCCAGTGGATTCAGGTCAGGATAGGAAGAGGTGGCTAGTGAGACAAGGGTACAAAGTTGTAGCACACCTTCTGAAGCCAAGCCTGGGTCTTTTTGGACTTGTGGACCAGTGCTGAGTCTTGCTGCTACACCCAGGGTCTGCCAGCAGCCACCTGATTGCACCAGAGGATCACCACACTCTTCAGCACATCCAGGTACACTTTGGTGTTGACCTTCAAGCCGACTTCGAACATGTGAGGCAGAAAGATGTGGCTCTCACTTGAAACCATACCAAAGACCATAACTGTGAGTCGTCAGATGTGTTGAGCTGTGCCCTCAATTGTTGAACTGTCCGGATTTGCATTTTGAGGGTGCTGGAAATGGTCCTTTTATCATAACTTGGATCAGTAGAGGGTATGAGTTGTAAAGTGGCGCATCTCTGATGTTGCTCGTTGAACACTGTGTCACTTTCAGACATGATAGTACACAAGTGGCTAACTAGTAGATGGTCTGCAAAAAAAAAAAAAAAAAAAAAAAAAAACGGTTTTCATAAAACGGAAATGGAATCATGTCTTTTCTAGGGTGACAATTTTATTGTTCCACCCTGTATGTAGTAGAAGGATGTCAACACCTTTCTACAAGAACTGTAAAAACTTAACGAAGTTATTTCCATGCGACTGGGAACTATTTGTGAACTTGATATTCCCATGAAGCTTTCTCGTTCAGAGGAAATCAGTTCACCTGCCTAGGGTGAATGCTATTAAAAACCAAATTATGAATTGTAAATTTTTTTGGATAAATAAAGGCTGTAGGGAAGAGAAGAGATCATCTCCCACTAGACTGCAAAGTCGATTTTGTACTTTGTCAAAGGAAGAGTTCTGAGCTGCACCTCCACAGATGTGGCAGCAGTATACCATGCCATCTTAGGGCGAATATTACTTTTTCTACACTGCATAACAAGTCTACATTGCATAAACATTAGGATTGTATTTAAAGTAAAAAAAAAAAAAAAAAAAAAAAAAAAAAAAAAAAAAAACGCTAACCAACATTATGTGCTTTCTTTGCAGAAGAGTTCCAAAATAAACAAAAGCCAGCTCTGCCATTCCCAAAGAGTGTTTTGCTTTTTTTATAATTACATGTAAGATGCAATCAGAGAAGCTGCCTCTCTCTCTCTCTCTATATATATATATATATATATATATATCACCTGCTATCTCATTCTCTTTCCCTCTACCACAATTCTCCCCAATTACTACATATCCTTTGCCTACTACCAGGCCCTTCCTCTTTTCTGACACTCCTGTCTCCCTACATGAAACGTTTCTTTCTCTAATTCAATTTCTTTTCTTCCTTTTGCTGATTTTATATATATATATATATATATATATATATATATATATATATATATATATATATATATTTCTTTAGAATCAAGCTTCCATCTTCAAGACAGTTCTTCCGGTCTCTCTTCTTTTAAACATGATTCATCTCAATTAGAACTGAATCTGCCCAAACAAAAAGAGGCAAGAAACAAAAAGATGCAAGAAAAAATATTTAATCACCAATCAACTTCTTTACCTGGTAGAGAAAAAAATGGAACAAGAAAGCAGCCATGTTTTTCAAGCAATTATCTTCACCCCCCCTCCACACACACACACACACACACACACACACACACACACACACACACACACACACACATAAACTATTAGGAGCCTTTATTATTTATAAAGTAAAAATAAATTTGTATGTTCGTATTATTTGGATTATTCAGACTACTCTTCTCATCTTGAGTATTATTTTGTAGACTCGTGGCGTAGTGGATAAAGTACTTGGTAAAATTCAGTTTTAAGTTACATTCAGGTTAAAGGTTCAATCCTCGGTGTAGGCAAGGCTCAAAAGTATAATTGAGAATTACTTAGGAGTTCTACCAGATCATGGCTGATGGGACAAGAGTATGCTACTCTCATGGATTAGGGTTCTGTTTGAAATTCCGTACATAATTGGTATTGTGGTGCTAATAAACGGGTTAAATAACGAGGAGTACATTTATTCGTACGACATTTAGTTAAGATATATAACTTAAGGAAATGTTGTATTGATGTACCAGCAGCAATACAACATTTGCTCCATTACACTCCGGTTTCAAAGATCGGTTCATTTACTCTGTCATGCTACAGTTTTAAAAGAACAGTTCATTTGCTCTATCACATTACGATTTCAAAGAGCAGTTTATTTACATTGTCATACTCTGGTTTCACAGAGCAGCGTCATTTGCACTGTCATGCTCTGATTTCAAAAAGCAGTTCATTCGCTTCATAACACTCCAATTTCAAAGAGCAGTTCATTTATTCTGTAACACTCCAATTTCAAAAAGCAGTTTATTTACTTAGACAGGCTTGTTTCAAAAACAGTTCATTTGTTACACTCACATTGAACTGATGCAAATTATATTTAACTACGCAATTTTATAAGAGGATCTGTTAATCAGCAACACCTAAATGTGAAATAGCAAATTTATCGATAAACGTGCAGATCGAAGGGACATGTTTTAATGTTCTAGTTTTTAGAATATCAGAGCAAGTCAAAGATTTTTTAAGCAGTAGAAATAAGTTGTTTTGATTCTGAAGAGTTTGAACTTTTTGGAATCATCAGGGTAAGTTTAAAATAGTGTTTCATTAATGTTTTTTTTCCCCTTTAGTAAATAGGTTACCATTTATCAAGGCTACTCTAAGATCAGGGTTAAAGAGATTGTCAATTGGACCATGATAGTCACCACAAGAGGACCAGAAACAATGTAGGAGATAGGTACAAGATTACTTAAGAGAAACTGATTACAGTTTAACAAGGATTTGTTTACATTAGACTTGAAGATGCCTATGGTGTTGTCTGTAAAGAAGCAGAGTCATGGTATCTTGTTCTACAGAAAGAATGTTCTAGGAAAGAATATTTGTCTATGAAAGTTTTGTTTAGTTTTTGGTAGAGAGGGAAAGAAAATTTCTTTGAAAGCAGGCCCGAAAATTATATAAAAACGCTATTTTTTAATTAAAATCTTGTTTTTCTTTCTGACAATTGTGAGAGTAGCTAAAAAACACAAAAAATTAGAAATAAATATATTTTGTATCACATTCAATCCTTTCTGTTTTAAATAGCTTGAAGGGATTGTCTATCGATATGAGAGCCAAGTACGTCTTAGGATAGAGTAATGTGGCCACATCTGGGAAGGAGCTGCTTGGTGCATCCTATCCTACCTTGACAAAGTTCAAAACCAACTTCATAATCAAGTATATGATGCCCTTTTCTTTTCCCTGCAACCAGATGTGGCGAGCCTGTTTATGCTTTATCGTTATTCGACTGAATTCCAATCTACGACACTCCCCTTGCCAATCTTTCACAAAAAACATCTAGCCAAAATCACTATCAATAATTTTCCCCACTCTGTCAGTGCCTAAACCTAAACGTGGCTTCCATAAACAAAACTTCTTTTCTAGAACTGCCTATTTGTCAAACTTCCGGTGGTCTGCTTTCCAGCTTACTATAATACTGTTACCTTCAAGTCCAATGTAAACAAGTTCTTATTGAACTATCCTCATAAATAATCTGATTATACTAAATTTCCACTACAAACGATTGCTACACTACTGTCCCAATGACATATTAACCCTTATCCTCGAGTGGCCTTCATATATGATGATCCCTTTGTAAAAATGATATGCCATTATGTTGCAGCATAATCATTAGATCACCAATGCTAAGCAACATTGAGGCTGGCCAATACCAGATGGGTGACCATTTGGGAATACTGGGTGCTGTATGCAGGAGGACATTGATATTTTCAACAGCTCCTGCATCCCACCTGGCCTCTAGCTGTCTCGACCCTATGCTGCCACTGGATCAGGTTGGTTGGGACAATTAAGTGAGGACTCTGTGCTAACCAGCTTCACTTTCAACAAACACCCAGCGCATATCATCCATCATCCTTAGGCTAGGATGATCCGATAGTCCTCATCATTCCGAAAAATACATTAAAAAAAGAATTTATTATGCAAAACCCGTTTCACATAAATTCCCATAGTGGTAGCTATGACAACTTGTTCACAGCAATTAAAAGAATGGTTCAGCACAAGGCGAATATGTTTGAATGCATCACACATCTTAAAAATGGCGTAGGCTTAAATCATCTCCGATAAAATGAACACGTTTATCTTCAATTACTGGTAGGATCAAGATAGACTCAAGAAAGGAAATTCAAACAAAGCGTGACAGGAAAACAAAAATTCCAATCTGTTCAATTAATCTTGGATCAAGTAAAGACAAAACTCATTTCTGGAAGAAAAATGTGAATTGAATCACTTTAAAGTTTAAGAAACAGTGCTATAAAGAGACAGAATATATATAATAAATAAAGTAAAGTCAGTCTCTGCATTAGTTCTTCGATAACACATCAGAAAACTAATAAAATAGGCAAATCTGAAATGAAAGTAGCGACAATTATCAGGCCACAGTAACAGTTTGAAATAGATATTGCATTTGGATCTTATATACCATGTCGATTAGGCTAATTTTTCTCTTCATTGTGTGTTGGTGTGACATCAAAATGATTAGTTTAAATTAATAAAAACTATGACGTTTCTGAATAAAATAATAAAATTAGGCAAGAATAAAAACTGCTTCACTAAAGAAGGATTTACACACTTCCAACTGAGAACAAAACAGATACATTCGATCTTAGCTCCGAAAACCAAGTTAGGGTTTCACACCAAAGGTTAATGAAAAAAAAAATCTCTTTAAATGGTCTATTTGCCCCCACCCACACCATCTGACTGATTCTGTTCTTGTTTTTCCCAAATAGTAAAAAAAAATATGAGTAATACAAAAAACAATGTCCATATTCTGTCCGAGGCAATGCTAAAGGAGAATATCTTAGCTTTGTGTCTTGTGTGGTTCTTTACTTTTAGCTGGGCACACACACGTATACACATATGCACACACAACAGTCCTTCATATAATAAATAAGGATATGATATAATACCTAGCAGATGGTGAACTGTTTTCTAACATTTTAATTGACTATCCTTATCTTTAAGTCATTAAAGAGATTACATGTCTGGGTTTATTAATTAAGAATTCTTCAGCCGTGTTGTTTATCTCTTGCCTTTTCAACACTTGCAAAGTCAACACCATCTGGTGTCATTTATACATGATAAAAACCTAAATAACTTGATTCCTTTTCATCAGGCAAACACTTTAAAACTTGAATTATATATATGCATATATCTAGTAAAATAATACCCGTCCCTGGATGGATTTGTTGGCTTAGAATATTCAGAAGTCACTTTGCTTGAATCATATTCAAATTATCTTCCCTGAATTATACAAGTCAGCTAGAGAACACAGATTCTTCTTTGAAATATCCATAATTATAAAACCGTGGACCTTGCGCCTTTGCTTGAATCGTGTCTTCAACGATCGCATAATTCCATCTTTTAAAAAAGGGATGACAGCATGGCTCAGAGGCTAAGAAATGAGGCTGGAGAGTTGTAGGTTTTGGTTTTGATTTTAGTTGATGGCATCCAATTTATATATATATTAATTTTATAGATGGAATTAGACCTAAAGAGCAAAGTTTATTTTAATGTGTCAATACTTTAAAATAATCTTGCTCATAATATTGTGGATATATAATAAGCTCAATAGGTATATTTCTCCCAGAGCCATATAAATATTGATTATAAAGATTATTATAAATTATGAATCAGATTTGTTTGTGTTCCTGTTGAATAAATACCTAATCTGCATGAATTAAAATATCATATTTAAGCATATTTTACAACTGGGCCATGCGAAGCATTCTGCTAATATATATATTAATATAGACAAATTTACATGGTCGTGGCACTAGACATACTAATGTTTTGGACAGATGGTCGGTTAAAACCAACTGGTCCTCGTTAGGTAACTTAAAAAAAAAAAATAAAAAATAAAGATTTTCTGCCATAGAAGAAAATCAGTTACTCAAGGAGTTTCCATATTCATTTGAGAACTGCTTTCCTTCTGTGAAAGACAATCTTTTTTTTTTTTTTAAGTTGCCTGACGAGGACCTGTTGGTTTTTTGATCAACCATCTGTCTGAAACATTAATATGTCCAGTGTTGTAACCATGTAAATTTGTCCATGTCAATAAAAATATATTTTGCTCTTCTTTTATCGAGCACTCCTTGATAAATTTATGAGTTTTCTTTTGAATACCTATAACTCGATATATGTATATATATTATATTATATATATATAAAACTTATTCATGCATACTTTGTTTAATTCAATAGACATTTTTAGTCTATTAATTTTACATTCGATCATTTACATTTTTCGTATTGTAATCTTTACTTCAGGTAGGAACTCGCTGATGTAATAATCATAACTAATTTGTCCAAGTACTTTCATATCCTTCTGGATTCATCTTCAGGGATTAATTAAACAGGATGGATTTTTGCTATTTATATTTATGGATGCTTAATTTTCATTAGTTAATATATTATTAATATTTACAAAATAATTTTTTTTTTATATATATAAAAACTTCAAAAGGTTATACTAATAAAAACTAAAAAAAAAAAAACTAACCTTAAAAAATAAACTTTACTAATAGTGTTTACCTTTTGAAGTGTTTATGAAAAAAAAAAAAAATTTATTAACCAATGAAAATTAAGCATCCATAAATATAAATAGTAAAAATGCAACCAGTTTAATTAATCCCTGAAGATGAACCCAGAAGAATTTGAAAGTACTTGGACAAATCAAAGCTATGGTTGTTACATCAACCAGTTCTCAGGTGAGAACCATAGCTTTGGTCTCAACAGGCAAAAAAGTGTCCGTCTTTTATGTATTCATATAGAAAAGTGAAAAGAAAAGCAATTTGAATTAAAAGTCACAATCAGTTTTTAAAATAATATTTTATAAATATATTTCAAACAGCCGCTATGAAGTTATGAGCTCAGAAGGTTAAAAGGTTACTTTTAGCAATGAATTCGAGTGTGTTGCAAAGCAACATGGAAAGAGAGAGAGAGAGAGAGAGAGAGAGAGAGAGAGAGAGGGGTAGGGAAGACAGAATATGTCATTTGGTGACAGACAAGAATGAAGGTAAGAAGTGAAGAAGGGAATGTATGGGGTGGAATGATGAAATTGAAATGGGATGTATGGGTGGAATGATAAAATTGTCGCCATAGAAAAGACAACGTGATTTCATTTCCGTTTCATGAAAATAAGTTTTCTTTTATTGTTGCAGACCATTTACGAGTTGGCCAGTTGTGTACAAATCCCAAGAGCAAGACGACCCTTCTATCATGGCTGAAAGTGACACAATGTTCAACGAGCGAGATTGGAAATGCGCTGCTGTACAACTCATGCTCTCTACCGATCCAAGTGATAACAGGACCATTGCCAGCGCCATCAAAATGAATCGCTGGATTACCAGGAATAACAGGAACGTGCTCAGGATGATGAAAACAAAGTTTCAGCCACGATTATGATCTTTGGTGCGGTTTCAAGTGAGGGTCACATCATGGTACCTCACATCTCAAGACGATTAAAAGGCTAAAAAGGGTTTTATCTGCCCTTAAAATGGATGGTGGAGGATAATAGAAAAAAAAAAAAAAAATTAGTAATGGTTAATTGTTTAGCAAGACTAACTGAATGTGAAAATTCAAGTGTGTGAGTGACGATTCAAACCAACAAAATTTTTTATTTATCCCACGTTCACTCAAGCCCATTCTTATTAGTTCCTTCCTTATTTTCCCTGTCTTTTCCTTGAAAACTGAACCTGCTACCTCAACTGTTCTACATCTACTAACCCAAGAACTTTCATTCATTCTTTCAACATAGCCATACTACCAAGGTCTCCTGTTCTGCACACATCTTCATATACTGTCAGGAGTTAATCTTCTTCTGAGGCCATCAGATTAGATCTCAGCCAATTTTTAAGACTTACATTATACATTTACTAGCAGTTCAGCCTGGCTTTGCTCGGGCCCTATGTACTGCTCATAACATAGTTATGCGCATATGTATATATATATTAAGAAGTTTGACTCATGTCCAGGTAACCTACATCTAAAATTTCAAGTGTTTACACCCAAAATTGGCAGAGGTGTTTGGTAGAGTCTGCAAACGTCAACTCTTTCAATTTTGACCTCTTGCCAGCCAAATTTTCATCCAAAAACTGATTAAAAGGCTTGCTGTATGTCTGAATACCCTTTATATAAATGTTTAGACCCAAAATTGGCTAAATAGTGTGCTAGTGACTGCAAAGGTCAAATGTTTTGAACTTTGACCCCTTGGCAACCAAATTTTCAGCCAAAAACCAATTAAAAAGCTTGCCCTATGTCTGAATACACTTTATGTAAAATTTCAAATGTTTAGACTAAAAATTGGCTGAGTGATTTGGTAGATACCGCAGAGGTCAATTTTTTTAAAAATTTTGACCCCTCAACATTTGTTTTGGGCTTAAATCAAATTAAAAAGTTTGATTCATGTCCAAGTAATCTACATCTAAAATTTCACGTTTTTAGACCCAAAATTGGCTGAGGAGTTTGGTAAAGTTTTAAAAGGTCAAATCATTGAACTTTGACCCCTTGACAGCCAAATTTCTGGCCAAAAAAACGATTAAAAAGATTTTCCCAAATTTCAATACCCCTTATGTCAAATCTCGTGTCTGTAGACTGAAAATTTACAGAGTAGTTTGGTAAGGAAACGTACACACACACACACATACAATTTCACTTTTATAGATATACTAGCATGAGTGCCCGGCGTTGCCTGGGTGTTTGGAGGTGTATGCTGAGTAAAAGAAAGTCAATTTTTAAAAATTTGACCCCTATTATGACCCCTTACCATTTATTGTTTTGGGATCAAATGAAGTTATTAAGTTAGATCCATGTCCAAGGAACCTATATCTAAAATTTCAAGTGTTTAGACCCAAAATTGTCGGAGGAATTTGGTAGAGTTCTTAAAGGTAAAATTGTTGAACTTTGACCCCTTAATAGCCAAATTTCTGTCCGAAAACAGATCACGCAGATTTTCCAAAATCTCAGTACCCTGTATATCAAATTTCGAGTCTGTAAACTAAAAATTGACAGAGTTATTGCGTAGGGAAACACACACACACACAGAGAAACTTTCACTTTTATAGATATATAGATAGTATAATTCTTATATAGTTTCTCTTCATGCAATTCATGTCCTCAACTCTCACTGGCTAGGTTTCACTGTGTACAAATATCTGAATGACTCTTCTCTTGATTGACATTGCTAACACTATGTTGGTTAATGATTGCAAAATTTTCCTGAACTTTCTTCATCAATTGTTAACTTTTGCCATCACAGCAGCACCTGCTCTACCCTGGCCTGCAATGGGATCACCAAGACGACCAAACTAGATTGTTATTAATAAATTGGATAATTCTTCAGTTTCACTCAATATTCCAAATTGCTTGTAAAAAAAGATTCAACATTTATTTTGTTTTTTTTTACTTGGGAGGCACCACTTATCAAGACCCAAAGGCCACTTGAGGATAAGTGTTAATGAATGTAAGGTGGTAGTGTAGTAATCATTAATGGGGTACAATTTTACTATTTATGGGGACGGCGCAACAAGAACTTATTTATATTGGATTTGAAGGCTACTATGTTGTATTCAACTGGGAAGCAGGCCAGTGATTCTAGGAAAGAAGTTTTGTTCATGGAATCTGCATTTAGATTTAGGCACAGATAGAGAGTAAGGGAAATCATATCTAGTGGTTGTAGCTAGTCGAGTGATTTTTGCCAAAGTTTGGCAAGGTGAGAGGGGGACCATAGATTGGCGTTTAGTCAAGCGCTTGTTATGAAAATAGCAATAGAGCAGAGACAGGCTCACAACATCTCTTCTGTCGGAAAGAAGTTGCAGGGAAGAGAACAGGGCATCACCTACTAGGTTTTGAAGTCGGTTTTGAACTCTATCAAGGTTGGATAGGGCATGCCGAGCAGCTCCTGCCCAGATGTGGCAACAGTACTCCATTTTACGTGGCTCTTATACAGATAGAGGATTGGATGAGCAGTGAGATACCTACTGGAATGTTAGAGTGATTAAACCATTTTTCCAGTAATAGTGGCAACAGATTTGATGTATCTGTTCCATTTCAGATTAAGAGTGAAGGTCAGTCTCAGAAGCTTGTCAAGACATGGAGCTTCCCTAAGATGAAAGCCATCGATTTCAATTGGGGTGCAATGGAGGTTAGAGCGATTGCGTAAGTATTGCCTTCATGCGAAGGTGTGCCTCTGCATCTCTGCAATGTGAATATGTTAGCTACGAATATAGGTGTGTGAAAAGCAAGAAATTATTTACATCCTAAATAAAAAGAAATGAAAAGCAGAAAAGCAAAAAATTATATCTATTATTGGAAATCTATCTTCTTAATTTCCCCCCACATAAATTTATAAATTCTGCATCACAAAATGCAAGTCAATTGCGTTTGGAGGAAATTTAATGATATCATTAACTCAATCTATATTTGGCCAATCATAATCCCCGATCATTACATTTTCAATCCTACCTCATGTAGAAACAAAAAAATAATATTTCATTCAAGTCTAACATTTTATAGTTCTTTACTTTACTTATCTTTAGAGATCTGTATGAGCATTTTAGTTCACTATAAATTGAGTAGAATCTTTAAATATGACCCTTGGTACGATTTGAAAACTATATATATATATATATATATATATATATATATATATATATATGTGTGTGTGTTATTTGTTTTTGTTTATGCGATATGTTTTGAATGAATTCAATTATTTACGAAGGTTCATTTTTACCTAAATGCGAGTTGGGAATAATTTTCCTTTTAACCAATTTGGTACCCCCATATGGGGAGCGGCATATATATTGTTTGTTTTTTTAAATATAATTATCCACTGACACGTGTTTCATCATCTACGACTCATCAGAGTGGCTGAATCTAGCGAGATTCGAAATCAGGACCTCATGGTAAGAAGCCTAAACTCTTACCACTCGTCCATCTCACACAACTGTTCGGATATATCACAATTTACTTAGATGTTTTTGTGGTACATTTTGAATGAATTCAATTATTTACGAAAATGCATTTTTACCAAAATGCGAGTTGGGAATAATTTTCCCTTTAACCAATTTGGTACCCCCATACGAAGAGCGACATATATATTGTTTTTTTTGTTTTTTTTTAAAATATGTTTTTTTAATAATTTTATTTATATATATATATATATACACAAAAAGAGGGAGAGATAGATAGATATATACACAAACATACATGCATACAAACACACACATATGAATAAATGTGAACACTTTTTTCTTCATCAGATCTATATTCTCATCAAAACAGTTCATTCCTATTTAAATCAATAAAATATTTCTTTTAAAATACTGTGTGTATATATATATATATATATATATATATATATGATAAAGAAAAAAAATCTAAACACAGCTATTTTAATACCTAATTTGCATAAGCATTTTTTTAACACAGTTTATAATGAATTCATGTTTGATGTTATTCATTTGTAATTTTATTGTCCTGTTTTCCTATATATACAGTAGCACCAAAAAGAAAGTTCGAATTTGTCATTTTTTTTCAAGAACCACAACTTATACCTCATTTGATTCACTTTTTATTCCCTTATAATTTTACCTGTTCATATTTGACTTTTAATTGAAGTATCCTAGTGCTCACATCAAGTTAAAAAATTAAATTCAAATTGAGGAGGCAAAGGAGTCTGCACAATGGAAAATTGTTATTTAAATGTAACTTTAGGACATTAATGCAACACAAATACAATAGGAACACAATGAACTAGTTAATATTTAGTAGCATAGCCCTTCTGCAATTTGACAACCTGCAATCTTTTGGGCATTCCTTAAGTTAGTCTGCAGCAATACTCTGGTGAAAGGACATCCCACTTCTCTTTAATTTTTGTCCAAAGCGCTTCCAGATTTAAAATTTTATCATTGCGTAGCTGTTGCTTGATGTAAAGCCATACATTTTTTATAGTATTGAGGTCTGGAGATTGTGCAGACCAATCCAAACATGGAATATCATGCCCTTCAAGGAATCTCTTGGCATTGCCAGCTGCGTGAATGGGATTATCATTCAAATTCGAGCCAAAATAGGGTAGAAAATGCTCAATTAACATATTAATGTATTTGGTCGAATTAATTTTACCTTGCAAACGAACTATAGGTCCTGGACCGTTGGCACTAATAATGCTTCACACCAAAACTGAACCTCCACCACCTTGCAGTGTTGAAATTGTGCACCTAAAATTAAATTCTTCCTTTGATGGATGTACTGCCTACCATCACTGTCTACCCTATTGAACTTGCTTTTGTCGCTAAAAATCACTTTCGACCAATATGATGTCTTGATCTTCATTGTATTTGATGAAGTCCAGACTGCACTTTCTGTTCTTTACAGAAATCATTGGCTTGCATTCTGTAACCCAGCCTCACAAATTAAATTCCTTCAATCTGTTCTTAACTGTAGAAAGAAAGCAATTTTTAACAAGATTACTCTTGTTGGTTTTAGGGAGCTATTTCAAATCTGCTTCTGAGACTGCTGATCTTGATAGCATTGTCTTCCCTATAAGAAGTAGCTTTAGGCCGGTGCTTGTGGAAAAGGCATGCTCCCAGTTCGAGACCTGTATCGAGGTGGTGATTGAGGCTAAAGGCGGCTACATCGAATAGATGTCAGCTCTACTACATAATCAAGTTACCTATTTTTTCAATAAAAGCTTTAAAATAAAACTGTAGCATTGTTTTCTTTAAGGTGACACATATCATCCCACCCTGTATACTGTGTCTATTACTCTTGCTTTGATATCTTTCAATAGTTGAAAGTTCAGGCCAAGATCAAAGTGTAGTATCTGTTCCAGCATATACTACAAGCAAAGACCAGATGTGGGGGCAACTCCACATGCCTGACCTTTAACCAGCTTCCATTTCCCACCTCTCGGGAGCTGGTCCCCTTTTTCCCTTCCCCCTCCCTTCATTCCTCACATTAAAAATCGGCCTTGTGCCTAATTTGCTCGGTGGGGGAGCAAATAAATACCATCTGTTCTTCAAATGCTACACTTCAATTTCTTGTTCTCTCTCAGTGGAGGAGAAATCCCTCATGACTGAGACAATTTTTATTTTTGTTCCTTTTCTCCACATTAAAAAATGACCCTGGTGTCTAACTGTCCTGTGGGAAGGCATTGTAAATAGGAACTGATTAGGTTCGACTGTCCTATAAATAGGACACCAAATAATATATAATAGTACGACTTACTGCATTATTACTCGGGAGAAAGAATAATATTTATCTATATTCATCACTTTCTTTCAGAGAGTTGTTAGAACCTTCTTAAAAATTCTTGTGAAATTTTCCAACAACTCTACTTATTTGATGATGTATGAATTTATACAAATGAGTCTTGCAATACTAAGTCAGTAACATATTGCCAAAAATGCAATGTAACTCTTTGTGTATATAGCTTTGCTCCTTACCATAATGTTTTAATTTTATCTTAAACTAGCCTGGGTGCCCGGGTGTTTGGAGGTGTGTGTTGAGCAAAAAGAAGTGGTAGTAGGTTGTACCACAAAGGAGAGAAAGAACGTGAAAAAAATGTGACGCCTTTGTTGTTGCATCCATCGCCAAACCAGAAATGGCGAAAGTTTAAATTAAGGCTAGTCAATCAAAAAAAGGCGCTGACTTTAAAAAATATCAGCGAAAAAAGCGACCCCTCCCTGTAAAAAACTGCTCGGTTGCGGATGAAGGAATTAATGTTTTTAGCCAATTTTTCAATATTAGTCGTTCAAAGGGTCAGCTTTAAAACGATACCAATCTCGTGAAAATCTGTCACCTCTGACGAAAGTTTTAGGCAGACACACAAACATACATTTAAACAGACAGGTGAGATTTATAATATAAATGTATAGCCTCTTGATTTCTAAAATATATCATATGTACCCAGTGCCCTATTTAAAGTAAAATCAATATATTTCACTTTCAATATTTCACTTTCTAAAAAAAACTTTCTTTTCAATTTGTGTGCTCTAACCGATTTTTAGTCATTTGCACAAAGTTTCAACTCACCAGTAAAAATTAACATATCCTATGACTTAATGGGTTAAAAAAGGAAAGAATAAAAAATTGAAATAGTTCATCATAAACAAAAGGGGCTATCATTACAGATAGTAACATTATGTAAACCAGATTGGAGGGAGAGAGAGAGAACTGAAAAAGGCAAATTTTGTGTTCATTTACAGTTAAAGGTAATGAAGCTAACTAAAAAAATAAAAGATAGGTATAGTCCATCACAAATAATAGGGAATATCACCACAAGTATTAATACTATTAAACCTTTAAATTAAAGTATATATAGTGAAAAAAAAAAAGTTTTGAATTTTATCTTTACAAACTCTTCCCTCCCCCACACAAAATTAAAATAAAATAATCTTTTTTTTTTCTAGTATAAAATAAAAGTGTGCTCTTTTTATCAAAACAAATCACATGTAATATGTGTGTGGGTGTAATATATATATATATATATATAGATATGTGTGTGTGTGTGTGTGGATGTGTAAAGCTAGTGGGAGAGTACTCCAGCAGAGTGCTCAATTATTAAGAAAAATTTTAAAATAAGAGCATAATTATTATTTATGTATTACAGAAAATCAAAATAACATCAATACCATCGGTTTTAAATCCGAACAAAGGAGACTTAGAGTTGGTCTTCTATGCCAGATTCTTATCAGCCACTTTCCTGTGAGACAAATATAAACAGAGGCTGATGAGAGTTCGGCATAGGAGACCAACTCTAAGTCCCCTTTGCTTGGATTTGAAATCAACGGTACTGATGTTACTCTGACTTTCTATAATACACACACATATATATATTAAAAAAAAAAAAAAAAAAAAAAAGGAACGGTGGCAAATTAAGGAGACCTACCGGAGATTTTGATTTTGAACGTGAAGAATGTAAATTCTGAACAGAAACGAGCCGAGAGTAGCTTTCCAAAGACTTCATTTCTGTCAGATCAGAAGATACAATATGGAGGAGGAGGAAGAAGAAGCAACTCAGGAATCCTTAACACATACGTTGATAGTCAATACTGAAACGGGGGAGATTTTGAGTGCTTCTAACTCACACTAATGACTACGGACAAAGTCCATGTTTGTTAATCTGAAATAAAAAAAGAAACAAAAATGAATTCAATTCCTCATGCAAGAGGTCAACATATACAAAAGAAAAAGGTTTTTGCCTTGTGTACCATTTTCTATTGTTTAATTTAATATCAAGACTAACAAGAGAGCATAATGGAGGACGTTTGAGAGAGAGAGTTGAAAAAGTGAAACAAAATCCTTTGTAAGTTTTGAAAAAAAAAAAAAAATCTTTTTTCATTAATAAAATCAGATAAACAAATACAGGACATTTTGGTAGCATTTTTGAAAATATTGAATTTATTTCAATAATTTCCTAAAATTGACTTTCAGATTTCAGATCTAAAAGCCTTATATTCAATCTGTTGTTAAAGTTGCTATAAAAACGATATGTGCTTATTCAGATTGGCACTTATGTCAGCATTTAAAATTAAAAAAAATACAGAAATGTCTGTTTGGTGGACATACCAGTCACAGGACGATGAAAAATCCCCAAAATCACATAATTTGATCAAGTGGTTTTCTTTTTATTCAAGAAAAACAAATTTTACTATTTTGATGAGGGTGAAAAAAAAAGCATCTTTATTACAATGAACGAATTGGTGGACAAGAGCAGACAATCCTAATGCACATGGAAACTGTAAAATAATTACTGATTACCTCTCCTTATGTTCTCTAGAAAAATATGGCTTCGTCTGTCATTTATTAGTAAAAAAACAGCAAATGTTTTTTTTTTCCTAAATGAAAAAAAAAAAAAAAAATACTTGATCAATTTTTGTGATTTTTGGAATATACAATTTCCATTCTGTGACAAGTAAATACAGCAGAACCCCAGAATAAAGCATTAAAAATTAGTAACAAAATACAATACAGTATATAATGCACATGTATATAATCAAATAACATTATAAATAACACTGTACAGCGAGGCAAATACTGTAACCAGGGGCTGGTAAAACATCATATTCCACATCGTAACTTGAAAAAAAAAAAAAAAAATCGTATCCTAGGGTCACTATATCCCGGGGTTCTACTGTATAATAGAAAAGTTTTACTCCATTTTTGTTTATTACTATATCATCATCATCATCATGCAGTCCGTCAGTCTTGACACTGACTAGTCGGGGCCTCAATGCTTTATCCTTCGGTGTTGGCAGAGTCCTCTTTCTGTGTGAAACATCCCGTCACAGGCACTGCATATGTGGGTGCCAGGGTTGTGTCGTCTATAGTGTCTCAGCTCTAAGGCTTCTCCAATCTTTCTATTTCTTTCTTTTCTTTGTTACCCAACATATGTGCTGCTTCCTTATTACTATAAGTGGCAATCTGAATAATGATGAGATCATTATACCACTCGAGAAAGTATCTTTCATCACTGTTGATGCAATTTTCTTCCTATAAAAGAGTTAGATACATCATAAGATCGAATACTGCTACCACATCTGGGGAGAGTTCTTGGGTTAGTACATATAAGAGAGTTAAGGTAGCAAGTTCAGTTCTTAGGAGAAGACCATGGCAAGGTGGAGGCGGGGTGACAAAAATAAAGCTGATGGAAAAAGAGATGGATAAAGACCTGGCTAAATGTTACTTGGAAGTCATGACTAAAAACTGTATGTATAAGATCCCATGTAAATGTGGAAAACTATACAAAGGTGAAACATGCCGTTCACTAAAAGTAAGGTTAGAACAACATGGAAAGCCATAATATGTGGAGAGATTAAAAAGTCAGGTATGACTGACCACGTATAAAGGAAAAAAAGGAAGCCATCTACCCTTATAGCACAAATCATAGACAGGGAACAACAGTGGAGAGTAAAACAACTCAAAGAAGCAGCACATGTTGGGTGACAATCAAATTACTAAGACCAAGTATAGGACTTAACACGATATAGGAACCATTAATCCCTATATATAATAATTTGATTGCAGAAATTCCCCTCTAGACCAAAATACCATAGGTTTACAACAACAGATGGCACATACAAATTTATTATGTCCACACTATTAGCCAATATCTTTAACTATAGTCCTAAAATATGCTGACAAAATGAACGAATATTAGTAAACAAGACAAACTTTCTTTTTGGAATCTTTGCTTTGTGCGTCATACATTATGACATGATAAATTGAATGAAACTCGATTCACTCACAGGATGGGGGTGTCTATTCTGAGAGCCGTTCTTAATATCAAAATGTTGTAGGTGACCAGAGAAGTTGCAGGTATCCATTCTGAAAGCTATTCTTCCCATGAGGAGCTTGGGGGATGAGCAGCAGCAACAACAGTACTTTACTTTTTTTATGAGAATGGGGTAGGGGGCTACTTATCATACAGCATTTTTTTTGGGGGGGGGGGGATAAATTTTTACCTTACATCCACCTACGCACTTTCCTTTAAAATGACAACTTTTGGAGGTTTTCCCCCATGCTGATTAAGAAAGTCTGAGTTATATTTGGCGGATGCAAGTAATTTTCACCCTATAAAGCCTGTATTATGCACTATATATATCACTGGCTGCCAGAACAGAATAAACAGAATTCATAGGCGAGAATAAAATCTAATTATATCTGACTGACACTGCCACCCCCTAACTAACTTCTTGGTTCATAGTATTTGCGCTTGGGGATCTTGACACCGACTATCAAAGTTACATTTGTGGCAAATATTTTGACAGTCACCCCCAACACTAAAATAGGGTGTCTAGTCTGAAAACCGTTCTTAACATGGGAATGTTGCCAGTGACCATTCCGAAAGCCGTTCCTAACATGAGGAGGTTGGTTGTTCGGCAACAACAACCGTACTTAAAATTTTTCTATGAGACAAGAAGGGCATGCTTCCACCGAGCAACGCTGGTTAGCAGGTCTTGCTAGTTATAAATAATAGATAATATATATAACAATAAGTAGATAATAACAAGATTATATATATATATGATTAGTTTTTTTGGAAAAAGAAATCCAGCAGAGTGCTCAATTAAAAGGAAAATCCGAAATGTAAGAGCGTATTTATATTTTGTGTACAGAAAGTTGTTAGATGAGACAAATCATTGGTACCGTCGGTTTCAAGCCTGATAATAAGGACCGTGAGCTTGATAAGGATACCTTAAATGGTCCTTATTATCGGGCTTGAAACCGACGGTACCAATGATTTGTCTCATCTAACAACTTTCTGTACACAATATATATATATATATATATATATTAGGGAGACCCGACCTTGGCCGGGATTGAATGATAATCAATGAATGTTTCACACTCCCATATTTTTATTGTCATCAAAATCGGTGAAATCCCCTATTTTTCAATCCAATCGATTCATTGCTTGCTCTAGTTGGGGACCCATCTTGGTGCACTGGGAGGAAGCTTCACATGCCTCTTGCAGTGACTTAGTCCACAATACATTGTAGTCTACATTGTACTGCAGAGAATCTACTGTTGATTTCATAAAATTATTTTATATATAATGGTTTGAATTAAAGTTTAAAATGTAAAAGTCAAGTATTATGCTTTAATTGTGCTATAAACAGAAACATTCATTTTGAACTTGCCCCTGTCATATAACAAAAGTACGTTCTTTGATATGTTGGGCCTTTTCGGCTTGTGTGGTAATAAAACTTCTCAAGTGCACTAGTGATATTAGATTGTGTAAGGTGTTAACTTTTGTCAAAATCGCCCGTTCTTTCTTTCATTGGATTATTTTGATTATTGATACTTATCAAAAACATTCCGATACAAAACCTTTCTAAGAACAATGCTAGGTACATAAAGTACATTTGTGTAAAATTTCATAAAAATCGGTCCAACCATTTTCGAGTCCATAGGGAACGAACTCACACATGCACACAAAGTTCCCTTCATATAATAGATATATAACAAATAAATGACAAAAGTCTATATTCCAAATTTCGAGATGTTGACCATCTTACCGTTTATTCCTTTAAATAAGTTGAGATGCACAATTTTTGACAGCACCTTTTTCATGGCACAAAATCATTCATTTAATTAGAATGGAAAAAATCAAATAAATAAAAAAAATAATTAAATAATTTAAAAAAATAATTTAAAAATAATCAAAAAAGGTAATTGCAACTTTTCTCCTAATTTTCGAATTTTGTAATCATGCCTATATGCCTTTATTTTCTTTTAAAATTGATTGTTGCTATTTCTTCTGATGAGTTAATGGCAAAATAAGTTCATTGATTGATATAATAATTAAATGAATGATTTTGCACTACGAAGCAAGTGCTGTCAAGAATTGGTCATGTCAACTATATGAAATAAAGGCCAAGGATATCACTTGAAAAATACGCTCCAGATACAAAATTTTTTTACCAATTTGTCTTTGGAATATTCGGTATAAAAGTGTTGTATCTTGCGCATATTTTTCAAGCGATATCCTTGGCCTGATAACGTGATTTCTCTGTAACAGGAAATTACAGAGACATGTATGCACATATGTAACCGTTTGTTTGTATGAATAATTAATCAGTAAATGGTTAAAAACCTAAAAAGTGCTCAAAAGGGTCTGCTAAGTCTGATGAAACTACCGGATCGTTAATTCGATTTTGGTAGTGGAAACCTATGTAACTAAGCAGACCAAAAACGATAATTATTACACACACACACACACACACACACACACACAAGGTGGCCCACTTAAAAGTAGCCCCACCTCTAATCTCTTAATGACCAACTGACACCACAAGACAAAATGCAATCATTTTTCCAACAAAATGGTGCTATATGCCACACATCTTACAGATCACTGACACAAGTTCATGACATGTTAACGGAAGAGAGAACAATAAGCAAAGGGTTATGGTCACCTTGTTCTCCGAACTTATCATCATGTAATTTTTATCTTTGCTGAACTTTAAAAGAAAGTGTTTATGCAAATAATCCTCACACTCTAGATCAAATATAGATAAAGGAGAACATTACCCACGCTATCAGGAGAATCACCAGAGAAGATCTACGCACAGAGTCTGCAAACGTTGTTAAACGTGCCCAGAAATGCATAGATGTCAACGGGGAGCACTTTCAGCATCTTTTATAACATTACACGTAATTTAAACAATAAAAGAATGTTCCTCCTCTCTACTACATTTCCGGGGCTACTTTTAAGTGGGCCATCCCGTGTGTGTGTACACACACACACACACACGTATTGTAGTAGTTTGATTTCATTTCCTAGAAGTACATCCATTTAAACGTGTCTACTAAAAAAGTGCTCAATGAGTTAACAAAGCATATTATATTAAATTCATTTATACAAACAAAAAGCTACCTATGTGCATACATGTTTCTGTAACTTACTGTCTAAAAGAAATCACATCATCAGTCCAAAGATATCACTACAAGTGATATCCTTGGCCTCATAATATGATTTCTCTGAAACGGGAAATTACAAAAACATGTATGCACATATGTAGCCTTTCGTTTGTATAAATGAATTTAATATATATCCAATAATGGAAAACCAAAATATAACTCTGATAACAGGAGTAGGTCAAGGAAAACATGAAAGCATGTAGTAAGAATGGACTTCAGAGAAAGAGGATTAAATAAAGATTACCTAGTTGTTGAAGATTATTTGTTTGGTAAATGTTCCTCGTTCAGTGAAAGTTATTTGTTCTGTAAAAACTATCCAAGAAGGGTGGCTAGTCTGCATGCAATATTTTATTTCATTTTCTACTTATGACCCATGCTTATACCATCATTTAATTTTCTTCATTTCTTTTCTAAAACTAAATCATGATTGGACACATTCTTGTCTGATGAGAGTATATCTTATGTATAAAATAGAGCCAGTTCATCCAGGTGTATCTTTGTAGTTAATAGCTTCTTTAATACAAAGTACATAATCAAATCTATCTTAACAGCCACACAAGGCGAATATTGGTTTGTATTCTTAAAAATAAATAAATAAAAATTAATTGCTAAGTGAATTTACTATGTAATCTTGGTTGATATTTCATTTTTGATAAGTTACAATAAAGCAGAGGAGCTTAACCCTTACACTCATATGTCCTCCCACTATTACCGACAACACTGGAAACACATTTAACAACAGACAAATTTTCTTAGGTACACAGGTTGACCCACATTCAAAAGAGATGAAAGGGAGTGAAAGTATAGAGAGGAAGGGAGAAGGGAGTGAAAGTAAAGAGATAAGGGTGTGAAAGTAAAGGGAGAAGGGGGACATAGCAAAGAAAGAAGGGACATAGCAAAGAGAGAAAGGGGAGAAAATAAAAAGGAGAGAGCGTATTTAGGCTCTTCTCTTACCACTAGATCCAAATGTATAACTGTTCAATAAATACTTTCCCTGACAAAGTTACTAAATTAAATGAAATATTGAAATAAACAGATTTTTTTCTATTGATATATCAAACTCAAGTGTGCTACTCTTCACCTTTTCTGTCCTCAGTAAGTAGAGGAGAAATCCTTCATGACTGAGGCAATTTTTATATTTGAACCTATCCAGAGTACCCCTTTTTGAGGAGCTGGATTTTCCCCACATTAAAAAAAAACCTTGTGTCTAACTGTCCTCCTGGGGAGGCAAGTAAATAAGAACTCAGGTCTGATGGACAAACAAACTAAACCTCTTTATAAAAATGCGTAAAAGCATCTAATAAAAAAATAAAAATTGGCAAACTTTTCTGGAAGAAAAAAAAATTGCCAAGAAAAAAAAACATTGCCTTTGTATTTTGGCCTCTTTATTAAAAATATCATTTGGCCAGCTAAAAGGTCCTACAGCCAAAAACAACTTTGTTTTATTTATTTTTAGTTTTTTTGTGTATTTTTTTTTAATTGCAATAAAAAAAAAAAAATCGATAAATTGCAGATAAACATTTAGCATCAAATCTTAATAAAGCTGGTCTAACAGCAAATGATATAAGCTTTTAAGTGATGTTTAAAGAAGCATTAATTTGTTTTGTTAATATTTAATTTTGCTTTTTGTAAAAAAAAAAAAAATCTTTCATTAAATTACTTTGCATCTTGGGTCAGCTTTGGGTTATTGTTTAATTAAGTTCCTTTATCTTTTTTTTCATTTGTTATTTTTTCAGTGCTTCTACACTATTAGGACGAAATTTCAGAAATCATAATTTCTGAATTTCACATGAAAACAATGGTATCTACATGTTCCTCGTATTTTTAACATAATTATATCCAAAAATTAGGAAATCGATGATATAGAAAATTATTTATTAAAGAAAATAACAGAATGTGATGAAAATGATCATAAGACACAGGAGAGATCAAAAGGGAGGTAATTTTCTGTTTTAATTTAAACAAGATGGCAGCAATTTTCCACCTGCTAACACGATTAAAGTTTTTTTTTGTTTTGTTTTTTTAAAATAATTCAGTAATATTCAGGTAATTTCGACTGCATAATTTGGAAGTTACCATTGTAATTTATTAGAATTGACAAAAAAAAAATCAGTTGAAACCATTGTTTTTTTATTTGAAAAATCCATTTATCAACTACAAAGTTTCGTCCTAATATTGTAGATGTACCCATTTTTTCTTATTTTTGTCCACACCAAACAAGAAACATTACCACTAAAAAATGGCTTAAGGGGCGTCTACGATTAGGTCAGATTTATAAAGGTTGAAACTGTGAATGGTATCACTCACATTCTTCCTCATCTTGTACTTCTCTTCACCGCACCAAGTCAATGCCTCTGAGAAATCAACAGTTGTTCTATTGTACCCAAAGAACCCACTCAATTCAGTAAAGTGCAGCCTTTCAAAATATTAGACAGAATTTAAAAAAAAGAAGAAAAAAAAACAAGATTCCAATCTAATAGGTCCCACACTAGCATCCATGCCAAGCTCCAACTCCTGTCCCATTGACACAATGTTGCATCCCTTGTTTGGGTGAAAAAGAGTAAATAATTAAAAAAAAAAAAAAAAAAAAGGGGGGGGGGGGTAGGGGGGATATTTTTGCTATTGCACTTTTGATTTCAATAATCAATATCCTTGAGTAGCTATTTGCCTTGATAATTGGTGACTCAAAAAAAAAAAAAAAAAAAAAAAAAAAAAAAAAAAAAAAGAAGCAGATTAATAGTAACTAAAAAGAAATAAAATAAAATGTATAAACCACGAGAAACACGCACACACATACAGATATACACTTTGGCTTGTTATCTGCGATGATATCTACACTTTGTTATGTACCTATTTACAATGCCTCCCCACGGGACAGAGTTAGACACCAGGGTCGTTTTTTAACGTGGAGAAAAGGTACAAAAATAAAAATTGCCTCAGTCGTAAAGGATTTCTCCTCCACTGAAAGAGAACGAGAAATGGAAGTGCCGCATCTGAAGAACAGATGGTGTTTATTTGCTCCCCCACCGAGCAAATTAGGCACAAGGCCGATTTTTAATGTGAGGAGTGAAGGGAGGAGGAAGGGAAAAAGGGGACCAGCTCCCGAGAGGTGGGAAATGGGAGCTGGTTAATGGTCAGGCATGTGGGGTTGCCCCCACATCTGGTCTTTGCTAGTCATAGCTAGTCATAGCTAGTCATAGCTTGCAGCATCTGTCGGAACAGATGCTACACTTTGATCTTGGCCAAGAGGCCAACTACACCTCATAGTGCGATCAACACAAGACCAGAACAAGCACAAACACTTCTAATATTAGCTTTGAAAAATGTGTGGTTAACGAGCCTAGAACCCTAACTCTAAATACCAAAAGGAGACCGTGCGACATCATCATCATATGAATGTATCTCATTGTATCCTATCTGGAAAAGTGAACTTACGTGATCAATTGTGAGATGATGGGTGCCTCCACAGTACAAATGATGAAACAAGTTCATCTGTGGCACGTGCACAATGCCCACCAAACTGAACACGTCTCTTGCAAACTGAGGTTGATATCATTTCTAGAGTTGGGTGATTTCGCCATGAGAGATCGATTACTCTTTTCAAAAGCTGTGTGTAACATCCATCCAAATGTTGTTTTGTTGAAAGACCGTGCGACACTTGATCCAATTATTTTATGGCGTAAAACCAGGTCTTAGTAGGGTCATTGGGACGAGGTCAAAAATCACACCAACAATTAATATGAATTGACTATCAAAAGTTATGTTTTAACAAACATGCAGGCAAAAATGGAAATAAATGAAACCTTGAAAGAATAGAAGGGTCTCCAGTTAGCAAATGATGACTAAAACATAAACAGAGTTTTGTAGACGAAAAATCATAAAATGTTTTGTTATAAATTAATGAGAAGTCACTGAAGGCTCAGTATTCCAACAAATGGGAGAGTTTATGCTAATTTAAACCAGCTCAAGTTTCGTTATATTTTCTGGAAATCAGCAAAATTACGCCAATCCCAATATCAAAGAACACGCATAAGAAATTAAATGATCATAGCTGGACACAAGCATTTGTATAAAAAAAAAAAAAAGAAAGAAAAAGAAGCATATAGTATAGGTATCTTATTTCAGTAGATATCAAGTCAAAGTACCACCAAACGGTGTGGATATGTTTTCCATGTAAATGCCAAATTCTAAGTGGCACCCAATTTATCAACATAGCGATAGCCATCTGGCAGTTTAGATAAATATGAGAAAAAGGCTGGGACATATTTGGGGTTACACTGCCTGCAAGAATGTAATTTGATTGGTTATTGAAATTGACGTAATTATTGTAAAAGAATTTAAAACTTAAAATGAAGCAGTATTGAAATTGACATGATAAAATTTAAGTGTCTGAGATTAGTGGGGGTGCTGCTTCAAAAATTTTACGTATTGTAAAAGAAATTCAAATATATAAATAAATATTTAATCAAATAATAAACAAACATTCAAATAAATATTCAAATATATAAGAAAGACAAATAATCAATCAGAAATGGATAATACGCAAAACAATTTTTTATTAATTGTGTACACTTTACAGAATAATAAAAATATACACATTTATTCCTTTTAAACTTTTCAGATTAAATAAAAGTTTGCGTTTTTTTTTGTGTTTTTTTTTTTTTTGCAAACAAACGAAAAACATTTTTTTAAATACATTTTATTTACAATTTTTTAATAACTTATTTTTCATATAAAAACAAAAAAGAAAACTTTGAAATTTACTTGCCTCCCTACAAGGGTTAATTTAGGAGTTTACTATTTGAAAATAGCGTTTTATTTAATAACAGTTTTATTTACAAAATTTATTTTTAAAAATGCATTTGTAACAAAACGTATTTGTAAATAAAATACAAAATAAAAAGTTTACATTTTTATATAGTGAGCAAACAAACAAAAATATTTAAAGATACAAAATTTTATTTACAAATTTTTTAACAACTTGCTTTTTATATAAAAAGAACAAACAAACTTGGCTATTTACTGACCTTCCCATGCCGGTAAAGATCGACATGAAGTGGAGATTTATTATAAGAAAATAGGGTGTCATATTATAAAATATCAAATTTTAATTTAGCTTTCTCCCCAAAGAAAACAAAAAATTAAAATTGTCTCAGTCCAGAAGGATTTCTAATTACTTTTTTGTTTTAAATGCGTATTATCTGCCCCATCTACTAACAAATTCATTGTAAAGTTTAAAAATGTATAATTATAAAAATTGTTTTTTTTTTTTTACTTACAAACACATTTTAATTAAAAAAAAAACTTGTGTAAAAAAAACATTTTTCAAAGTGTAAAACTTCTAACATTGTCCTCGGAGGCAAATAAATGCTAATTTTTTTATATCTAAAACATACAAGTTAAAAAGATTTCTAACTAAAATGTATTTTCAACATAAAATGTTTCTTCGCTTGTTTTCTTCTAGGAAAAAATGTAAACAGTTTTTATTTTGTAAAGTTTAGTTGTTGCAAAATAAATAGCATTTAAAACTACTTAAAACAAACAAACAAAAAGGCAGGTAGATGGAAAAGTAAGTTTTATTTTTATGGTAAGATTTATTTATTGTATATTTGATTTTTACCCTTAGTCACATGTTATCTTCACTACTAAATCCCCGAATACTTTTAATAAAAAAAACAGATTCTGCATATTATATATTTTCGTCTGCTACCAAATTAAATCGCAACGCTAAAAGTGTGTGTATTTTTTTTAAAGCACAATATTTTATGTACAAGAACACGTTATATGCAGATTTTAATAATAATAATTTGTAAATAAGCCTCTTTTTTTTTGTTTTCAATAACAAAATGTTATCATATCTATAAGCACAGGCGCACACTCTAAGCAAACACCGAATTTCACAAGCGTATGAGACACGGAGCTGCGAGAAGCGACAGTTCCTTAGTGATCTTTTCAGCTGTCTAAAGCGTGCATGCGCAGAAGAGAATGACATTAAGAAAGTGTAACTGAATTTCACAGCTCCAAACAAGTTTTATTTTTATTTTTATATGAATTTGGCGATACCGACATTAAACTTAATGATTTTATAATGTACACATAGAAAAAATAAAATAATAATAATAAAAAAAACAAACGTATTATTTTTAATTTTATCATTAATATTGTGTAGAAATAACTTGGGGGTGCTGCAGTCCCACGGCTCCATGCACGAGCTGCCACTGACGTTCACTTTATAGATATATAGATTGTTAGGTGAGAGCACAGAATAGTTACAAAACAATCTTCCCTCCCCATGTTGAGAATGGCTTTCAAAATAATAACATTATTTCAGCACGGTAACAAAAGTGCATAAGTACCAATGATTTTTATTGAATACAGAAACAAACAAATAAACATAATTATAGGCACAACCAAAACGAAAGGAGGAAGTAAGATTTTCAGAGATGGAACTCTTTCGAGATAAGTCGTTGCTATATATTAATTTTAATTTTTATCTTTTTAGATTCAAATGTTAATGACTACATTTTATTTCAGTATTTAATTTATATTTTTATTTTTTGATTGTTTTATTTAATAATAGCTTTTCTCATCCATAAATGTTTATTATATTTACCAAGTTGATTGCATAAGTAGATTAGGCAATTGTATTTATTTTCAGTTAGTGAGAGGGAAATCTATCACCATACTTTCCCTTATACACGCAAATTGGACTTTTATTAAGTACAATACTTGATAAATTTTTTTTTTTTTTAAATGGAGAGTAGATGTGTTATCAGCAGCTCCCATTACTCTCGCTTCTCTTTATTTGCCTCTCAGTTCTCATTTTTTAATGAGTGATTTTTCTGACAAAGGAAGAAGAAAAAGCTGTATTCTAGGCTGGCAGTATTTTGCGCAAACAATCGCCAAAGATGTTCGAAATATTCTGTTTCTATGTCTATTATTGTAGCCATGTCACTAGTAAGGGTGCTGGAGGTAAACGTTTTATCTGGGCTGACATTATCTGCCTGATAGTCAGGGACCGGAACCTTGGATTAACCACTAAGAAGGCTGTTCTATCAGCAGGTGCAAAGCACTGGGGCAGCTGTATTGCCATTTGCTGAATGGATTCTGGACCATGCAGTAGCTTCTGGTGGGGCCTCTCGATGTCATATTAGTGGGTAATTGTTACAGCTTTACCTTATCACGTGCTACAAAAACAATAAATAAATTTCTTTGTTTCTTTTTCTCTCTTAGTTTCCCTCTCTGTCCTGCTCTAAGCAAGTCTATTGACCTAGTCCACAAATCCCAAAATTCCATGACAAATTTCAAGAAAAAATACATGATTAAACCCGGATCTCCAACTTCCACTACCATGTCTCCTTCTCCAATATCAGGGGTCTATGTTCTAACCTTCCAGAAGTTGAAACCCAATTACAGGAGATTAAACCAGACCTATTATTTCTAAGCGAAACTGGCATTGGACAGATGAGTTCGTAATTAACCGATACTCTAATTTAACTTCCAAATCTGACCCCCAAGATCACCATGGGCATGGAATATGTGCCTATATTAAAGATGGCGTTCCATGTGGTAGGACATCTCCAGAAAAGATCCTAACTTACCCTATATGTGCTTCCAGGTTGCACTTGCTCACACTACTGCGTTTATATTTACTCTCTATTGTCCCCACAACAGTGGCATTTCTATCTTTAAAATTGACCACGTCCTATCTGCTTATCCTTCAGCTAACATTCACGTATGTGGAGACTTCAATGTTTACAATGTGGAATGGTTAACTCACTCAAACAAGACCGATGATTAGGGGAGGTTCTGTCATGATTTCTCCATTGCTTATGACCTCACTTCGATTGTTCAAGAACCCACCCATGTGCCCGATACTGACGGCCAGTATATGAGTCTCCTTGACCTTTTTCTCACAACTTGTTCTGAACTATGTTCAGTTTCCATTCTGTCTCCTCTTGGATTTTCCAACCACTCTGTTGTATCAATTAAGATAAAAATGAAATGTAATGAGTCCTCAAATGTACCTCTCCATCGTACAGTACATCGATACACTATGGCTGACTGGGATAGCTTCCGTGCATTTATATCAGATCTACCTTTGTGTTCCATGTTTAAAAAGAATGTGTCCTCTATAGTATTAGACCTGACAGAATGATTAATTGTAGGTATAGACCGTTTCATACCCTCAAAAAGTTCCAGCAAAAACCTAGCAGCCAGACATGGTTCTCTCCAGAATGTGCTGCTGCCATTGCGCACAGAAATCAGAAGCTCATAGCATTAATGCTGGAGTCCCTCAGGGGTCCATCCTGGGCTCAACTCTTTTCCTGATCTACATTAATGATCTTCCATATCACATCCTCACATCATTCATAGACATTTATACTGATGACATTACCATTTATGGTAGCACATCTACGACTGTAAACCACCAACTTCTCTTCAATTCTCTCTCCTCTGATCTTGAGACCAGGAGGTGTAAAGTCGAACAGAATGAAGGAAGAAAGCGACCACATGTCTGCGCGTGTTGTCTTACCTGCTGAGAGGATCACAGGGAGGGCAGAAATTAAAAATGGCGGCTATGGTTTTTGTAAGATTATTGAGCGATGACATCACCCCTCACGTGACTGTTTTTCTGGCCGCCGATTGGCTGATGACGAACGCTTGGACAATAAAAGGAGTATGTTCAGAAGATCGAGGACAGTGTGTATCAACTGCATCAGTGTGATTAGAAGTTCGACGTGTGTGTTAATCAACTGCCGTAGTTGTGAAACGAATTCAATGTGGTACAATGGAGAAAAGGAGTGGCTGGTTACTTTTAATGCATCTAAAACCAAGCTTTTATCTTTACATCATTAACGCTCTGATCCCCATCTGGCATCAACTGAAATGAATGGCTCTTGTCTTGTGGAGGCCTCATGTTTTGACAAGCTTCTGGGTTTGACCTTTACTCCTGATCTTAAATGGAACACGTACATCAAATCTGTTGCTAAGGCCACTGGAAAAATGGTAGGACCTTTCTATCAATCCAGTAAATCGATCACTGCTGATGCAATTCTCTATCTACAGGGTGGTCACAAAGTCTGGCTACATAATCTACAGGATTTGGATTATCTTATATGAATCAAACATCAGTTTTTGAGTGGCATAAGAAATTCAAGGAAGGGAGAGAGTCTTTTAGGGATGGTGAGAGATATGGGAGGAGTAAGGAAGTCAGAACACCAGAGTTGGTTGGTCAAATGTAGATTATGTAGCCAGACTTTGTGACCACCCTGTATATAAGAGCCAGGCGCGTCTAAGGATGGAGTACTGTTGCCACATATGGGCAGGAGCTGCTAGAAAGGACTGCCTTGATAGAGTTCAAAATAGACTTTGTAGCATCGTAGGAGATGATGTTTTTCTCTTCCTTGCAACCTCTATCTCACAGAAGAGATGTTGCGAGTTTGTCTATGCTTTATCGTTATTTTCATGGAAAGTGTTCGACTGAGCTTCAATCTATGGTCACCCCTCACCAAACTTTCACAAGAAACACTCGTCTAGCTGAAAACCCTATCAATAATTCCCCCCAATCTTTATCTGTGCCTAAACCTAAACGTAGATTCCATGAACAAAGTTTCTTTCTTAGAAGTGCACACCTGTGGAACTGTCTTCCATTTTCTTGCTTTCCAGCTGACTACAATCTGTCTTCAAGTCCAACGTAAACAAGTTTTTGATGAGCCGTTCCACTTAAGTTAACAAATTTACTGAATTTCTATTACTATCGATTACTATATTGTCCAACTGACTACTGTACACTCTTAACCCTTATCCTTGAGTGGTCTCTGAGCCTTGATAAGTGGTAATGCCTATGTAAAAAAAACATACTTTCTTGATGGAGTCTCTCTTTAAAAATCTACCAAAAATCAAGTAATTATCCAATTGATACGAAATATTCACCAATTATTAAGTGAAGAATGAACTTTATAACAGTGTACTTTCTTTTTCATAATTGATATCATATATATTTGTCAACAACCCTCCCCCCCTTCTTTATTTGTGTGTACAAATACGCTTAAAATAATTAGCTGAAACTTAGCAAGATATATTGTATTGAGGGGAGGTTGAGGATTGTAAATAAAACAAACAACTGCGCACATATCAGATTTTAATCTAAATTTTGAAGGTGGTTTTTTTTCATTTTTTGTGTTTAAAATGTTAAATTCGTTGAATATGTTAATAATTATCTTTCAGATTAGCAAAAAAAACAAAACAAATATATATATATATATATATATATATATATATATATATATATGATTTTCAGAATGTGAGAGATTGTATATATATATATATATTCATTATTTTTACAAAAACACTACTTTTTAGAAATTCTTTGAAGAATCGATACCAAAAAAGAAAAAAACAAAATTGATAAATAACAGCACATTTTGCTAAAAATACAAGAATTTTTTCAGCAATTCCTTGCTGGCCCAATTGTGAGAGAAGATGCAGGAGTTGTTTTCAACACATACGATGTCTAGCATTTCCAAAATGGTCACCGATCTGGTGCCGGCCAGTCTCATCATTGCTGAACTTCGGAGGTTATATAGACAACAAATATATATATTGCTTATGAAAAAGAATTATTCCGTTCACTTAATCGTCAAATCAAACATTAAAAATACATGGCTAATATAGTTTATTTAGTCCCCTCCAGGCCTCCGTACTTAATTTTAAACAATCCTTAAATTTTGTTTTTTTGTTAATTTTACTATGCAAATCTATATAATGATATAAAAAGTTGGAATTATTTGAAATTCAGGAACTGATAATATTTTTGCATATTCTTATAACAGATTATCCTAAATCTTATTTAGACACAAAAAAAAAAAATTATCTGTTTCAAAAACCTTTTTAAGAAATATTTTAATGTTTTAGCAGGACAAAAATGACGGCAAATGGTGTTTTTTTTTTAGAAAATTTTAAATTTTATTAAAAATAGAAAAATGTTTATATTATTCTGATTTTCACATGATAGAATTCAGGCTTTTATCTTTCTGGAAAAAAAAAGTTTGTGTAGGCTAATATGCGTGTTACCACATCTATTTAGTTTGAAACACAAGTAGTGCCTAGTCTTAAGTTAGAACCAGAGAAAAATTACCAACATGAGACAGATAGCTGGAGAGTCTCGATATCTCAAAAATGGCAACATTTTTAATCGTAATATGAGTAAATGTTACTATTGTCGCCATAACTATTTGGTGCTTTTTCGTTATTAGAGCAAAAATGGAAATATTGAATTTCAATTTAAACCACTATCATATCGAAATTAGTACTATATTCACAAATTACGAAAAACAGATTTTCATAGTTATGAGCGACGTCAAGGTTGCCAGATTGGCCGTTTCAAAACTTAATTTCTCAAATTTGACCTTAAAAATTGTACTTGGCCTTTTCTTTTAATTTGAACTTTATGTTAAATTTATATACAAAATCAATCCTCCATTCTAAATTCTGAAATAATTGTTTTCTTTTCACAACACATAATCGCCTTAAAAAAAAAATTATTTTGGGAGAGTGGGAGTTAGCCGAGGGAACACATGACCTGACTGAGGCCTTCATAATATTACAAAGGCCACCACCTAACTGGCTGCCAATACTTAGCACAAATATATACAGGAATTTAAGTTGCTTAAATCGGTTATATTTAAGATTACTGTTTTCACTTCACTTCCGGTTGCTCTTCCGTTTTTTTATCTGATTTTTTTTTACAATATCTTGTTTGTTAAATTGTTAGGTGACAGCGCAGAATAGATAAAAGGAAACCTCCCTACCCATGTTAAGAAGAGCTTCCCCTTTCCTAAATAATGATGTTAAAAAAAAAAAATTCTTAGGGTGGAGGAAGAGCAACCCGAAGTGAAGTGGAAACAGTAATTGTAAAGATAACCCTTAAATCTTCTATTACTAGTACTTATAAGATTTTAACACAAATAGTTCACAAATGAAACAAACCAAGTAAATTAAATTGTTTTAATTAAATTCCAAATTGCATTTCCTTTAAAATAATTCATATCACCAATAGTAATCGTAATCTGTGATTAAGACGCCCGTTCAGAGTGGATTAGAAAACTAGATTTGAAAAAAATAGTTTATGCATTATAAAATAACTTCACATATGTCTGCGTGTATGTGTCTTTTTCTCGACTCAGAGAATTATATTACAAGTTTTAAATTTATATTTAACTAGCAAAACTCGTGGAAATTCCATGGTAGTTAAAAATATCATCACATAAGTAAACAATAGATTGTCATTCAACAGCATAATCAGTGAAATATTAGTTCCGATCAGACGGAATTAAAAAAATAAATATTATTGTCGACAAATATAGATAACTGATGGAGATATATTATTACAAGATATAGAACTAAGACACTAGCTGTCGATAAATAACATTATTATTTTGATCTGCACTGATCAGACACTGACTGGTGATAAATAACTTATTATTGTGACCTGCACTGACTGAACACTGATTGGCGATAAATAACTTATTAGTATTGTGATCTTTACCCACCATACACTGGTTGGTAATAAGTAACTGTGTTGTAGTCTGCACCGACCAAACACTGGCTTGTGATAACTTATTAGTATTTTGATCTGCATCCACTAGAGACTGGTTGGAGATAACTAACTTATTAGTATTGTGACCTGCACCCACCATACACTGGCTGGCGATAATTTATTCATTAGAAACACTTGTTTATTGGGCATTTTAGAATATTCCATTTTCATACTAAGGGGATTCAGTATGATAACTGTTAGTGCAATTTGGAATATTCCATATTTACTTTAAGGGGTGTTCAGAATGATAACGGTTGAAGTGAATTAGCATATTAATATATAGATATTTATCAAATATTTAAAATTTAAAAAAAAATGCAATAGCATAAAAGTACAAAAAATAACCTTAAAATCTTATATAAAAAAAAATAAACAAAATTAAGTTCACCAGAATGCATTTAGAATTATTTGTAAAGTCAGCTATTTTAATCATTTGCAATGAATTACAATGAATTACTTCCGTGACCCTATAAAATTAGAAATGAATTTGGAAGCTATTTTTCTAATTTTAATAAATCAGTAAAAAACATTTTAATTTTAATGAATCAAAAACATTTTAATTTTAATGAATCAATAAAAAACATTTTAATTTTAATGAATCAATCAAAAACATTTTCTTAATTTTAATAAATCAATAAAAAATAAATTTCTTAATTTTAATAAATCAATAAAAGTTTTAATAAATCCTAAAAAAATAAAATAAAACAAAATAATAATAATAATAATAATATTACCTTAAAAATTACAATTTTATAATAATTTAGATATCAAACGATGTCATGATTAAAATTAACTCTAAAAAATATCCTATTTGGTGGCCATACAATTAGTTTCAAATAAATCGACAAAGCGGTCATAACTTCCTTCTCCATCTGACACTTAGTCACTGATAACATTTTATCAATAACTATTTTTTGGCTTAAAGTTTTTTTTTTTAATTTTCTTAAAAAAAGTTACTTTTTGAACTACTTTATTTTATCTAACAAAAAAGTAAATATAATTGATAAATTTATTAATATGTGATTATTTTTTCTCTCAAAGAGTTAAACTTAACTTCATAATTGTCATATATAGTAGCGTCCAAAACTAGGGGACAAAATTTTAAAACCTAATATTTGTTAGAAATAACAACTGTGAAAAGCTGAAATTTTGACAACTGATAGTCGTTATCATCCGTAATAACATACTAAAATTTGAATCATTTGCAAAGGATAGAAAAAGAATTATAACAATTATTTATTTTCAAAATAGGAACGTCGAAAAATAAGGGACACATCTGAGAAAAACAATGTAAAAAGTATGCTATATTCAAATTTTTGGATTTCTTTTAAAGAATAAGTCTTACTTAGTAATTTGTAAGCGTTGCATCAGCCGGCACCATGGCAAAACGCCAAAAACTTGATTACTCTCTGAGACAAGCTACTATGAAGCTACACAAGGAAAAGCACATCATTAGAGAGATTTCAGAGAAAGTGAAACGTTCCAAGAATGATGTAGGCAGGGTTCTTAAATCCTACAATGATACTTGCAAAATAGTGCTTTTAAAACCACGTAAAACTTCGGCAAGAGAAGATCGAATAATGCAGCGTATGTCATTAAAAGGATTATTTTAAGCCTTGCACATGTGTTAATGTGTCAAGACAGACTGTTTCTAGACAATTGCAAGGAATAGGGTCGTTTAATCGAACCCCAGGGAAGAAACCACTTGTTAGTTTGAAGAATAAGAGATTAGAGTTTGCAAACAGGTATGTAATTTGGACATATGAAAATTGGGCAAAAGTATTTTTCAGTGATGAAAGGAAGTTAATTTATTTGGAAATGATGGAAAAACAATGTAAAGAGACGTATTGGTGAAAGATTAAGTGCAAAGTGTACTAAGAAAACTGTCAAGTTTAGGGGGGGGGTCGGAAGCATCATGGTATTTGGAATGTTTCTAGCTAAGGTACAACGCCTCTTGTCCGGTTACAAACTCGTGTAAAATCTCAGATCTATAAAAATATTGTTCAAGATCATGTTGTGCCAATCATACAGAATTCAGGTTTCGATAGGGCTACTTTTATGCAAGGTAATGGCCCATGTCACAAGGCAAAGGTGGTAATGAGTTACCTTAACGAGCAAGATTTCAAAATTATGGATTAGCCACCGCAAAGTCCTGACTTATTTAAATCCAATAGAAAATCTTTGGAAGACCTTAGGAGTGAAAGTTATGAAAAGAAATCCCACTAACAGTAACACGGAGGACTTGTGGGTGAAGCTTCAAGAAGAATGGTCTAAAATTAGTATCGAGGATTGTCAAGAACTGATTCGTTCTTGATGTGCAGCTGTCATTGAGAGCAAGGGATCATTTACTAAATATTGATTGTACATGTATTTTTATTGTTTTTTGGCTGTTTATATTGTTTTTCTCAATTTTGTCCCTTACTTTTGGACGTTCTTATTTTTAAAATAAATCAATTGTTATAATTTTTTTCTATCCTTTGCAAATGATTCAAATTTTCGTATGTTATTATGGATGATAGCGACTGCCAGTTGTGGTTGTCACAATTTCACCTTTTCACAGCTGTTATTTCTAACAAATATTAGGTTTTAAGATTTTGTCCCTTAGTTCTGTGACGCTAATGTATATAATCATTGTTTAATGTTTTACGATTCTTAACAGTTTTAATAGTAAATTGTAGGTTCATCTTGATCACGGTAGTTCGGATTCAGTTGCCTCCTTTCATTAAACATGGCGGATTAAGACAGAGTCTCGCTTACTTGTAAAATTTGGTTTTCTTAGTTTTAAAAACATACTTGATCAATTTATATGATTTTTGGGATATGACATCTTCGTTCCATGACGTGTACGTACAAAGATTTTTCTGTATTTCTTTCTTTTTTTTTTAATTAGGTTGAACTCTGGACTTGCACTGAGAAAGCACACGAAATAAAAGATTTAAGAAAGTGATTACCTGTTCTCAGTGTTCTGTTACTGTCTAAATTAATATAGCAAAGTGACTCGACAATTTCTCTTCTAAAATCTGAAATATTATCTTTATTTTTCCCAGGTATTTCCTGGGTGTGGACGGGACGACTGGACGTGTAATCGCACACAAACACAAGCTAAATTAAAAAAATCATTTTTATCTTATTGACAGTGTGTGTGGGGGGGGGGGGATAAAATATAACTGATAAAAATGAACATTTTGTTTTTATTGATAAAGTATAATAAGAGTAAATCAAGTTTCTGTTTAAAATGTAGTTTAAAGGCAACAAAATAAACACGTACGTGATGTTATGTTGACAAGGTGGTTACTTTTTACGCCGTCTCATATTGCGTGCGCGAAATTTTAAATTCACAAAAGAAAACGCTTCATTAAATGTTGACTATAAATAAATTGTTTTTAAAGTAAAGTAACGTCGATATTTATTTCAGGCAGATTGTTGAAAAGATAAGTTTAGAACACGCAACAATTTTGTTTTAATTGATTGAGCATAGCGGTAATTCACAGGACGAAAACTACAAATAGCTTGACTAGATAAAAAAAAAAACTACTCGGTTGATAATTTAAACACTGAAAAGTATTTACATTTTCATTTTAATTATAAACTGATAAGAAGGCGTTTATTTTCAAATTGATTTAATTTTAAATGAAATTATGGTGCTTGCACAAAGAAAGTCGACAGATCAATTTCAATTTCTTAAAATAAGATTGCAGAAACAGTGGGCATAATGCTTATTTTAAAAACATTTTATATTACTTTAAATTTTGATTTATTGTTCGATTAAATTAATCCTTATTAAATTAATTTACTTTTTTGTTTATTAAAAAATATTTTGGTACTTATGCTCTTACTGTGCTATTTTTTAAATAGTATTTTCAAATTAAATTGAAGTTTTACGATATCATTTTATTACTTTGTAAGATGAAAGTACAGATTAGTTACAAAACATTCTTCCCCCTTCACATGATAAGGACGGCTTTCTAAATAATAACATTATTATTTCAGCACGGTAACATAAGTGCATAAGTACTAATATTTACTTATTTACATTTACGAAAACGGAACTGAAAATCATTCAAATTTAAATTAATTTGATTAAAGTACTATTTTTGCTGTTCAACTAAATTGGTACTTCTGCACTTATTGTACCGCGCTGAAATAACGTTAATATTTAGAAAATAACATCGAGGAAAGAGGGGGTGTAACTATTCTGTACTTTCACCTAACAATTTAATAATAAAAACATCTTCGTTTTACAATTTATCTTCCTTGTTTGATCTATCGCCTTTATTTATATAAAAACAACGAAATTACTTCGCAAAGCCAGAATTATCTAAATATTTGTTATTTATTTATTTGTAAAAGAGAGGGGGAAACGATTACTTATGCAGTTTACAGACCTTGCTAATTTTTAGGTAAGATTTTCGAGTTAAAATGATTTTAACGGTATCTTTTTGGTTATTAAATTGTTAAGTGAATAGTTTGTTTTATTTTTAAATGCCCACCTCCTACAATGTTTAGAATGGGTTTCTAAATAACATTATTTCAGCACGATCCGTATTCTGCATACGTAAAAAAATATATATATATATATTAAAAAATTAAGTCAATGGCCTGCAAATAGATTAACCGAGAACAAATTTGTATACAAACGATCAAAATAATGATGACTTTTCCACTCTTGCTTTAAACTGTGCGTGTTGTTTCGTCAGTGAAATATCACAGACGTTTTCTTTTTTTTAATGTGTATTATTTTTTTATGATGATAGAAATTAAAATAAGTTGTATTTAGTTGTAATAAAATGCAGTTTTTAAAAATATTACCTTTTTTGTGTGTTTGTTAAGATATAAAGAAAAAGTTGCACCTTTTTCTTAAACCCGGCAACGAGTGTCACAAATCACTCCTTTCGTCGGTGTTAATCCGCAATAACAATCTAAGTACGCGTCGCACAAATTAAAGACTCGACTCTCCAGCTTCCTGACAGTTGGGATAGGGTCAAAGTCAGGTAAATTTGTAACTATCCCCTCTCCCAGCTTTAAAAAAAAAACCGGGATTCATCTTTTTTAGGCGATTACGTGTCAATGCACTCAAAAAAACTTGTCGGGAAGAAAAAAAGACACGACATTTTAGAATTTATAGTGAAGGCGTATTAAATGTAAAAATTATCTTCCATTTCCGGACAATTCTAACTTTTTAGAAGTGTAATTTTTTTTACCACTAATCTTAAATCTGACTGGCAAGGGCGTAAAACCACATGTAATCGCCTAAAAAGAAAAAGAAAAAACTAAACAAAACAGGAGACTCATTTACAAAACGCACGGAATTATCTCCAATTTGTCACTCAGACTCCAGATAACAACCACAAGTTGTTCTCAAAGAGAAATCTTTGATGATGGACTGTGTGACTATTACTACTACGACTACTACTACTACTAATAATAATAATAAACTGCCGCGAAAAAAATTTTTATTTTTACTTTTTTTCTCCCCGTCGAGTTTTTCTGGGTGGTCATATGTAATCACCTAAAAAAGTAAAAATCTCATTTTTAGGACGAAGTGAGGATAGCCGAGGGTGTTAATCTACAAAAATAAATAAATTTACAACAATTGAGGATATTTTAAGTGTGATGGTTTTAAAGAAAATGTGGTATGGTGGTAACTGAAATGATTCTAGCTAAGAATATGACAGACAGAATGACCAACGATCCCTCTTCTCCCAAATTTTCCCACTTTTGATGACCTTGTGCCTAACTTGTTAAATTAACATTTTTCATCTTATAGCAAAATAAATCATCCAAAAGCAGTTATGAAGAAGCGTCTGTAGACTCTACCTCCCACGCGGTTCTGGTTACCTTTAGAACCCATTAGGATAGACTATTAGTTGAGGGAGTTTATTTTTCGGAAATAGAGATACTCCAAGATGTTCACTCCCCGTTTTTAGTTTTGTCCCCAAAATTGATTTTTTTTTTTTTTTTAAATCTTAGGACACCATCTACTCCCTAACTCAATCCCTATTTCTTATGCTCCCCACTTAAACAAACTAGAAAACAGTGATCAGTCTAGTTTTAGATAAGGCTAGCATTTCAGCCCGGCGTTGCCCTGGTGTTTGGAGATGTATGTTGAGAAAAAAAAAAAAACAAGGTCAATTTTTTTTAACTTTGACCCCTATTATGACCCCTTAAAATTTATTATTTTGGGCTCAAATAAAGTTATTAAGTTAGATCCATGTCCAAGGAACCTATATCTAAAATTTCAAGTGTGTAGACCCAAAATTGTTGGAGGAGTTGGGTAGAGTTCTCAAAGGTCTAATCGTTGAACTTTGACCTCTTAACAGGCGAAATTTCTGTTCCCAAATCTCAGTACCCTGTATATCAAATTTCGAGTCTGTAGACTTAAAATTGACAGAGTTATTGCGTAGGAAAATGTACACAGGCACGTTCACTTTTATAGATATATAGATAGCTTTGGAAGTATTAATTTATTTATTGCGGACTATTATTCTCATCTTTATTAGTTGTTGTTTTCACAACGTTTCGGCCAACTATTCCTCTGGCCTTCGTCAAGTGGTAACCGCGACGTATAGGAACTTCAAATCTCCTAACTGCATTCTCAGCAATCACTGCCATCCATAGTTGTTGTTGTCTCACCACGTTTTGGCCAAGTAAAACCTCTGGTCAGCTTTGAGCAGGATTGAAACCGCTATCTTCAGACAATGCTCATCTGGAACCGTAGAGATTCAATGTCTATCAACTGCGCCACAGGCCCCGAAGTGCGATCAAGTTTGGATTTTTTTTATTTATTATCTGATTTTCCATGGTCGGGTCCGTACCAAATGGTATATTATTTACAATCCTACCCAAAGCTGGCCAGAGGCTTACTTGGCCAAAACGTGGTGAGACGACAACTACGGATGGCAGTGATTGCTGAGAATGCAGTTAGAAGATTCAAAGTTCCTATCCATCGCGGTTACCACCTGACGAAGGCCAGAGGAATAGTTGGCCGAAACGTTGTGAATAAACAAAACCAATAAAAGATCAAAAACAAAAACTAATAAAGATGAGAATAATAGTCCGCAATAAATAAATATAAATAATACTCATCTCAATAATGAATTCCAATTAAATAAGATTTGGAAGTTTTTACTAACCTGCCCCTGAATGTTTTTTTTTTATGGAAATCACTCCAGACAAGGCATGAAGCCACTTAATGTAAGGAGCTAACAAGAAAGAAAGATTATAGGAAAGACAGCAGATGCCTATTGACCTTAGTCTTGAAAAGATCAAGATAAAGTAGCGGGAAACAGCTAGCAGGAAGAGAGTTTCACAAGCCTGGTATTCTTGGAAAGAAGCTCGTGGAATAGGAAGCTGCATTACAATGAGGTATCAAAACAGCAAATTGATGGAGACCACTAGACCAACGAGTCAAATGAGCCAGAACAAAAGAAATAGGAAATAGATCAGACAATTTTGAAGAACACATACCATAATGGTATTTATAAAAAAAGACTGAGACTAGCAACATCACGTCTGTGAGAGAGATGTTGCAGTGAAGATAGAATGGGACCAATTAAATTGCAGATATCTTATCAAGAACTCTCAAATGGTACCGAGATTCATCAGCCAAATTGGTTTCTTTGTTTTTCTATCCCTCTCCGTCTCATTTCCATCTTTTTTTCAAATGAAATTGTAAATATCTTTTGTAAATAAAATTAACTTGAAATCATTAGAAATATTTTAAGTAGAGCAATCTATAGAGTAAATGTGGTATTGCGGTGACTGTTGAAGTGATAGAAATTTTTTTATTTTTATTTTTTTGGTTTTTACTCATATTCACTCCAAACAAAGCAAATTGACACCGAGACATAAGTGACTACCTTGTATTAGGAACCATGCCTACACAAAGATACTAAATAGGGAGTTGAGCAGCAAGATGTCTGTTCATATTACACTTAAACTTCTGCATGTTAGTACAGTTGAGGAAACAGGATACAGGGAAGGAATTCCAAAGTCTATTAGTATGAAAAAAAAAAAAAAAAAAAAAAAAAAACTTTCAGAGTAGAAAATTCTCCGACATCGGGGGGGGGGGGGGGCTCTGTAATGAAGAATTTTGCTGGTTATTGGGTTAGTTGGGAGTATTTACGTCGAAGGGGCACCAGTGCTATGAATTCATCAGAGCACAGTTTATTAAAGTACTTGTAAAACAAACACAGAGTGCAACATTGCAACGATGGGACAGAGGTTTGAGTTTGATTGATATTGTGGGTCCAATTGGAAACTCTTTTTTGAACCCTGTCTAATAGGGAGAGACTAGTGGTAGATGCACCAGCCCAGATGGGTAACAATATTACATGCGTGGACAAATTGTGGCTTTATAGAGATACTAGCGAGGGGTACCCGGCATTGCCTGGGTGTTTGGAGGTGTGTGTGGTTTTGGGTAAATCAAAACTCCAGGGGGGGGGGGTAAAATAAAAAAAAATGTTTTGGTAGGTAAGTATGAGGATCGGAACTGAACCCTTGAGGCAAAGTTGGAAATTAAAGTGTGAAAAAAAAAGAGTGCAACGTTAACAATTGGGCCACCGCGAGATGCTAACGGAAACATGTTTGAATTTATTTAATTACTTAAATTAGCAGGTGCACGTTTTAATAACTTAATGAGGTCAACTTTTGACTGTGGGGGTAGCATTTCATTTAGTGCGGGGAATGCTTCTTTCCCCCCCCCCAAGACGTTGCGGGGTAGGGAAAAACAGCTCCACTTGTCGAAATTGAATAGCAATTGTCTTCTGATATAAGGAAATAATATTTCCACATTGATCAAAGCTGATTGCTTTCGGACATTTCCGGCGATCGAGACCGGAAAAATAACGTAAGAATTGGTGTCGCTTTTATTATAGGAAAAGGCCTAACCCACATGCAGCGAGCGAAAACTGTTGAATATTTATCTTCCCGAAGTCGAGCAAATTAAATAGACAGGCGAGCTCCGTTGTTAACTCTGAGATATTACGATTTACATGCGATATAAAAAGTTTTAAAGTTGTTAGGTGACCGACCGCTTCTCTGAAAAAAGCCTTTCTTGGACATACACAAGAAGCAAACACACAAACACACATTTTCGCTTTTATATATATAGATAGGATACTATCAGGTGAGAGTACTTGTCTAGTAGAGTAGAGAAAGTCCAACTTTTTGCAGCAGCCTTGGCAATGTCTTCTATATATTTGTTCCAATTAATGTTACTTGCGAATGTTAGACCTGAAAGAATGACGGGAAAAATACTTGGGTGAATGGGTGAAAAGGTCATCTAGTTAAGAATGGCATAGACAGAATAAACACAGATCCCCCACCCCACCCCACTAGCAGTGTCAAATATCGCCATTAAAAATGAGTGGTAAAAATTAGAATAATTAGACTCACAGTCTTTCGAAGCTTGAAAAATGTAATTGAAACCCTAATTTTTTTTTTCAATAAAAGGAGCAAAGACCAAATTTTAAAATAATAAATGTTTAATAGAAAAATATGCAATCTTTTTTTTTAAAATCGGTTTTCTTTAAAAAAAGATTAAGAAAATCAATGAATTTTAACTTACTTCGAATATAAAAATATATATAAATTCCAAAAAATCACTTACCTATAAAAGATAATAATCAATGAGTGCTTCCATTCTTCATTGTTAAGAATTTATCCATATTTATATTTTCTATTCTATACTTTATAAATAAATAAAAATTTTAAGCAAGGATTAAAAAATACCGCGATTTTAACATGTCGGAGTTGTCTCTTTTTCTTCCAGTTAAGAAGTACGGAGGTGGAAAAGCGCCATAATTATTTCAAAAACATAAAAAAAAACGCAGACCAAATATATTTCCCGGTAGTAACTATATAAAGAAACAAACATTTGAAGTGCTGATATGTGTCTTATTTCCCATTTGAATTTCGGACATGTGTTTGCTGTCATCAATCAAATTAGCCACCATATTTGAAAAATGATCACATTTCACTCATCAAAGTTTACTTTAAAAAAAAAACGCCGACAAATTTTCCATTTTTTTAATTCTCTTAAAGAATTACACGAGTTTTTGATTTAAAACATTTTATTTCTTTATGCAATGAATTTTTTTTTTCAAAAATCTAAAAAAAAAAAACATTGAATGAAATAGAAAAAAATTGATGTAGGTGTCAAATTTTTACAGGACAATATTTTCCAAATGTAAGGTTTCACTTAAAAAAAAAAAAAAAAAAAAATCAACATGTTTTTTTTAAAAAGAGGTTTTTTAAACTTTTGCCTTTGCAGGTAAATTTGCACATAACTATTCTTTTGTTTTTGTTTTAAATTAGATTATTTTATTTATTGATCTTTTATCTTCAATTTGTGATGTATAAACCTTAGGTGAGAAAATTAATTATTTTCTTTTTAATAGACATTTCAAAATGGGGGGGGGTAAAAAAAAAACGTTTGTCTAGAATATTATATTCAGCTTATTGGAAAGAGCATAGAATTTCACACTAAACCTGAAAATATCTTAAAAATTGAACCGATAGAAAAATTTTGATAGATTTTTAAATTGAAAAAATTGAAAAAATTTAACTCGTAAAATTCAATTCATTTCATTACGTAGAAAAAAATGACTGCATGAGCGCGCATGCACTTTGTAAACATATTTTTTAATAAAAAATAATATTTCTATAATTTTTTAAATACCTTAAATAGTTTATTTTGGAAGTATATTCCATAAAGAAATTAAACAACCCACTTTAAAAAAAGAAATTACGAGTTTTATATATCTTATTCGAAATTTTGTGTTAAGGATGTCAAAAATTTCCAAAATTCTGACACACCTACCACCCCACACATGCAACTGGGGATCGCTTGTGAATCTTATACTCACAAGAAACTTCCTCGTTCAGATGAAGCCAATGCAACCTGCTTAGAGTGAGTGCCGTATCGATATAGTATATTTCTCACACTTTTAATGACCTTGTACCTAACTTGTAAACTTTGTTTCACTCTTTTGGCAAATACATTTTTGAAAATGTAGTACCTGTTCTGAACTCAGACGAAGAGAAATTCTTTTCTACTGGGGTAAATCTTTATTTCCATCCCATCCAGAATGCTCCTTTTTAAAGAAGCTGGACTTTTCAAAAAACCAACTCGATAACTAAATGGTAATTTGCCTAGATTACATATGTCCAGGTATGATATTGATGTTGGGAATTAGTCCAAAGGCAACTTATTTAAAAAAAAAAAAATGAAATCATGACTTATTTATTATGCTATTATTATTATTATCATTATTATTATCATTATTATTATTATTATTATTATTATCATCATCATCATTATTATTATCATTATCATCATTATTATTATTATTACCATTAGCAGGACCAGTGGAAATTCCACAGTGGCATCTTTCATGTAATATATTGCTGCTGGACATTTTGTGGACGTCCAGTGTGAATGGAGACCCTGCAATATTATTGTAGCCCTTTTGTTAAAACTGTAAAAATATTTATCTAAGCAATCTGGTTAATATAGTGTCAAAATATATCTGGTTATTACAATTTATCTCCAATATCCTTATAGGAGTCTGTGACATATTTCCATTGTAAGGACATTCAGCGTGAATGGAAACCCCACACTATCATTATCCCATCTTTAGACAGAACAGATACTACCCTTGGATCCTAGCCAGAAGACCAAGAAGGTATATTTTAGTTTCACGTACGGCCCAAAAGCGACATCATTTTAATTTTTTTTTTTTTTTTTACATTGCATCTTTGGTGATCGGGAGATCCTATTTATTAAAAAGAAGGAGAGAAGTTGATAATATACTATGAACATTAAATTAGTATATAGATATACTAATTTAATGTTCGTAGTATGTTATCACCTTCTGCCCTGCTTTTTAATAAACAGGATACGTACGTAGGTTCAAGATACTACAGTATTAATATATAAATTATTTTAGTGATAAACTGTATCACTAATTTATTTATTGCAGAGTATTATCCTCATCTTTTAGTTGTTGTTTTCGTGACGTTTCGGCCAACTATTTCTCTGGCCTTCGTCAGATGGTTACCGCGACGGGATAGGAACTCCGAATCTCCAAACTGCATCCTCAGCAATTACTGCCTTCCATAGTTGTTGTTGTTTCACCACGTTTTTGGCCAACTAATCCTCTGTTCGGCTTTGGGTAGGATTGAAACTGCTAACTTCAGACAATGCTCAACTGGAATCGTAGAGATTCACCGTTTATCCACTGTGCCACGGGCCCTGAATGGGCGATCAAGGTTGAATTTTTTGGTCTTATTATTTGATCTTCCATGGTCGGGTCCATACCGAATGGTATATATTATTTAATTGGAATGCTTATTGAGATGAGTATCTATATATTAATACAATAGCGTGTGTGTTCTTGTGGGTCATGCTTACATCCGGGTCGTTTAATTGTTATATTCTTCTATTTCTTGTCATAAATAATTTTACCAAGAATTCTTCATAAGTTTTGGTTTTGGTTTCGACTATAGCTGATGGCACTTAAATCATCTATTTTTTTTATAAATAATTTTATCAAAAATTCTTCATAAGTTTTGGTTATGGCTGAAAGAACTAAAGTTCATATATATATATATATATATATATGGATATGGATATATTTTCTTTTTTGAAATCACAACTTTATAACATATAAAAATCGATAGAACATTAAGTCTATAATAATATATACAAAATCTGCAAGAATTAAAATATCATATTTAAGTGTACTTTACGACCGGGCTTTACTGGGCGTTCGTGCTAGCTAAGATAAATACTTTTGCAGTTTTAACAAAAAAGCTACAATAATATCAGAGCATCTCCATTAATGCTGAACATTTACAGAATGCCCTCATCAATATATTACATACTAGCGGGGGTACCCGGCGTTGCCCGAGTGTTTGTTTCCGGGACGGGGGGGGGGGTTAAAAAATGTTATGGTAGGTAAGTAGGAAGGATCAAACCTGGAGTCATGAGTAAAAGTAGGAAAACAAAGTGTGAAAAAAAACAAAAAAAAACAACATCTGCAACGTTAACAGTTCGGCCACCAAGAAAAGTCCATTCCAGTTGTTTAGGAAAAAAAAAAAAAAAAAAAAAAAAAAAAAAACAACTACGGTAGGTCGGCGCGAACGTGAAAATATAATGTGAATTGTCCAGCACGCTAACCACTACGCCACAGAGCACTGCAGCTTAGTTTAGTGATTTTAAATAACTTCACATGAAAGAACTATGAAGCCAAACCGGTGTTCTCTTCTCAACTGTTCCTTGTGAACGATCCCCAAACGGTGTTAAGTGGTGGCAGGGGGAGGAGGAATTTATTAGAGAGAAAATATTTTACCACTTCCATTGATCTTAACCGATTTTGGCCGTGACTTCTCAGCAGAAAAAGTATAGAAATCTAAGATTATCGAGGAATTTGAGAAATAATAAGCCTATAACACACCTCAGATATTGTTCTGCCGTTTGTGCATATTATATTTGCATGAAATATCTTGATTTTTAATCCTATTAATGTCAAAATCAGACGGGAAAAAATGAGTTCATTTTATTTATATAGATAGAAGATAGATAGATAGAGAAGAGAAGAGATGAATGAGTCCCCTGTGGAATTTCCACAGGTCTTGCTAGTTATTTATTCATTTATTTATTGCAAACTATTATCCTCATCTTTTAGGTCATAAAAATAGTTGGCTGAAACGTCGTGTAAATAACAACTAAAAGACAGGGATAATAGTCCGCAATAAATAAAATTATAAATAATACTCAACTCAGTAATAATTCCAATTAATTAAATAGCATATAACTGTATTATTATTGTTGTAATTAGCTCATCTGAGCCTTGGAGAGTTGCCTCCCATTACATATGTGTATCTATGGATAAATATTTTTTTGTTACTTATTGTTTACATTTCAAAATTATTCACAATATTTAAAAAAAGAACAATACATAACATAACAAGGTTTATTCCTATTTCAATCACCTTAGGCAGCTCCAATCTATGGTTCTCTTCTGGAAAACATTCACAACAAAATCTTGTCTAGCTACCACCACTGTAAATGATTTTTCTTTCTTCCTCTGTGTAACTTAAACCAAACAAAACTTCCATGAGCAAAGTTTCTTTCCAGGAACTGCATATCTGTAGAATGCAATACCATGGGCTGCTTACCAACTGACTATAACATAGTAGTCAGAAAGTTCAATGCTAACAATTTAACACCTGAAGAATACCATCAATTGCGAGGATGGTAGGTCTTATAAACGATAAATAGAAGACACCATTCCTTGCATTTGAACTAATTCCTCTGGATATTCTATGGTGGCACCACCCTCATTTTGATATCTGAACTAAAAATAACGTACATCACGGGTTCTTGTGAACTGCAACGACCCGTGGTGTAGTGGATAAAATTCTTGGTAAAATTCACTTGTAAGTTACACTGTTCTGGAGGATAACGGTTCAATCCTCAGCACAACCCACACACAAAAATACAATTGCAAATTACTTAAGACTTCTACTGATGATGACGGCTGATGGAAGGAGATGGATTAAATAAAGGGTTCGGTTCTAAATTCCGTACAGATTTCAGATTTCAATGAAAAGATTCCAGAGTTTGACAAAGTAATATACCCTTTGTCTTTAATATTTCATGACATAAATAGGAAATTAATTTACGACACATATATGCTTTATTTACTCATTTAGGAGAAAGAGGGCGAATTAGTTTATTTCTTTAAGTAAAACTTATCTCGCATATTTTATTTATTGAAAAACATTTTTCTTTTTTTTTTTTCTTACACTTTACACTTGTATTTGTTCTTTAAGTGTATGCCGTTTACCTTTTCTTTTTCTTTTCTTTTTGTAAATTTTATCTAGATTAGTTGTTTCGGATTTTACAGTAATATTAATTTTTCATTTACTTGCCTCCACACGAAGGCAAACTTAAAAAAAAAATAGAGCGACTCAAGTGGACCTCTGGATTGAAACATTGAAAAATTATAAAAAAAAAAAAAAAATAAATAAATAATAAAAATCACCTATCTAGAAAGACTTCAACTTCACTGACCAAGGACAAAAAAGTGTAGTACCAGAACAGATACTACACTGTGTTTCTAGCAGACAGTTATCTTCCTCCCATGGCGAAATGATGCGACACGAGGGTCAGAGAGTGGAATTTGAAGAGCCACCGCCCGAGAGGAAAAGCATTCTGGTTTGAAAAGAAATGCCTGGGCTGTAGGGGCGCCTTAAGCAATTATCAATAAACTAACCCCTTCTCAAAGGAAGAAGGCAAAGTCTAGAAGGGTGGACCTTCTAGAATTGCACAGGAGTGAAACCATATCTTAGATAACAGAGAACAAGACATTTCAGCAAACACCTAAACTCTGTTGGCTTTGATGCTGATGGAAATCCGAGCCAAAAGGCTAACATTTATGTTTATTGATAAAAATAAATTGCTACCTACAATGCCATGTAGCTTTGCTAGTTTAAGCTAATCAATAAAATTTGATATTCACTACTACTACTACTACTACTTATTTGACTTACTTTTTTTTATTTACTGTTTATTAAACAACAGTGAAATTGATTTGGACTAGCAATGATGCAACCGATTGATCGATAGATAAATCGATAATTAATTGTTTCGCAAGTACTTATTACTATTATGGAAGGTAATAAACTAATTTTATAAAGACACTTTGCAAAATAATAGGCTATCCTTTGGGATTAACATCAGCACAATGAAGAGAAGAATAAAAAAGAACAATAGTTTTCTTGGAAAAAAAACGAGGAAAAAGAGGGTGACACCCCCCCCCCAAAAAAAAAAAGCTAAATGGAGGCAATCTAGAACATATGCTGTAGAACGGAGAAAAAAAAAAGCCAAAGACCCTAGTGTTTTGATGTGATATTTTGAATATAATAAACTAGTTATGACCAAAGTTTCATTTCATTCGGACAAAACACTAAGAAATGGGGCCTCATTAGAGTTGGGGCCCGTTTTTTTTTGGGGGGGGGGTCACCCTATATTACGTTGAAATCACAGAACAAAAAAAAATTAGTACATGATTTTATACATCTATATAAGAAAAGAAACAGTATATGTGTGTGTGCGTCTGTGTGAAAATATTTAACCGATAAACTCTTAAACTACTGGTCACATAACACTGAAAATAACAGGAAATAGTAATCATACACCAAGGATGGTTTATAACGAGGAAAATCTTTGTTTGGATGGATGAATGATGTGTGCAGAAATATATCGACAGTTGAAATCCAAAATGTTCATTTCAACTTGCCGACATTTCTATTAGTTTTGGACAGGCGCAAATTCAATCATGGCTTGAAATGGTTTAATTTTAAATCTTTCTTATCTCTCAATAGCTCAAACTGTAGGGAACGTGGCTGGAGTACTAAATGTTTTGGTTTTGATTCTTGCTGATGGCACCCAAGTCTTTTTTTTAATTTTGAAAATCAGTACTATATGTTTTTTTGCATTTTCACCCCAAACAAGATAGAGCCACTTTGATGTAAGGGGCTACTTTCTGGGACATAATTTGCAGGGATACTATATAGGGAGTTGGGCAGCAAGATGTCTGTTTACATTACACTTGAACTTCTGCATGCTCGTACAGTTAGGGAGCAGGGATCCGGAAGGAAATTCCAAAGTTTAACAGTCCAAGGGAAGAAACTATTAGAGTAGAAGACTTTCTGGCATCTAGGGGTCTCTGCTGTTTAGCTTTACTGATTGTCAGGGGTATTTATGCATACTATTAAATAGAGAATTAGCCCTGTACTAATAAATACGAAATCTGCATGAATTAAAATATATTTAAGCGTATTTTACTACACGGTAAGACCAGGCCCTGTCTCTAGTTTAATAAAAAAAGTTTATACAACATTATTTCGTGTTCGAACTTCTTTAAATAACTATATGAAATAATATTTTCAAGGATGTGAGTTATCTCTTCAATCAAAAAAAAAAAAGTGGTAAACACATTGAACTTTACTTAACACTTGCCAACAAGAATGGACATATATTATTAGGCTGTATGCACAAGCGGGCAAACCAATACGGTTAAGATTAGCAGAACGAAGAGAATTAAAAAATAAAAACTCTTGAAGAAAAAAAAAACAAAAAAAAAAACGCATAACATCGAAAGTCTCAAAATAAAAAATCAAAAAAAAAATCAGTAAATGATTTTATTTAATGGATGGCCACATTTACTGCTACTAACACAAAGTCCCTTTACCTTTCAAAATGTTTCATGTGGTATTGTACAGAGTGGAACGATAAAATTGTCACCCCCCCCCCAAAAAAATGATGAAAATCGGTTTTCTTTTTTTGTTCCGAACCATCTACTAGTTGGTCAGTTGTGTACAAATCCCAAGAGACACTATGTTCAACGAGAGAGATTGGAAATGTGCCGCTGTACAACTTATGCTCTTTACTGATTCAAGTTATGAAAACAGGACCATTGCCAGCACCCTCGAAATGCAAATCTGGATAGTTCAACACTTGAGTGCACAGGTCAATAAAATTTCCGGACACAGTTATGGTCTTTGGTGTGGTTTCAAGTGAGGGTCATATCATGCCACCTCGCATCTTCGAAGTTGGCTTGAAAGTCAACACCAACGTGTACTTGGATATGCTGAAGAGTGTGGTAACCCTCTAGTGCAATGAAGTTGCTGCTGGCAGACCCTGGGTGTGGCAGCAGGACTCAGCACTAGCCTACAAGTCCAAAAAAGCCCAGGTTTAGTTTCAGAAAGAGTGCTACATCTTGTACCCTTTTCTTACTGGCCCTCCTCTTTTCGTAACCTGAACCCACTGGACTACGTTTTGTCATACGTCGAGAACATCACCAACATGACCTCCCACAACACTAGAACCATCCACCGAGTATTTGCCTAGTGATTGTGGAAAAGGCATGTTCTCAGTTCCGGATCCATATCGAGGTGGTGATGGAGTCTGAAGGCGGCTATATGGAATAGATGTCAGCTCTACTACATAATCATTGAGTTTTTCAAGAAAATGTTCAAAATAAAGCTGTAGTGGTGTTTTTATTAGTGCAACAAATTTAGCACATATGTAAATGCATGCAAAGTGATGTCGCTGATGGGGGGGGGAGGAAAGGACTATAAACAAGAGGAAGAGAACGAACACATGAGAGATGAGATAACGTTTGAAATCTCATGAGACATGGAGAACATTCTAGAACACGTGGGTGGCGTCACAGCTGTAACAAGGAGTTAATAAATGTTGTTGCTACAAAGAATAAGTTGGAATTATTTCTTATACTTTTGTCTTGGTCTCCTTTGCGACTGAAACTGTACCCAACAGGTGTTGGTCCACGGACAATGTTACAGTATTATGGTGATTAAATGAATAAATTTTTCAAAGCTTTCCAATTGCAATTGTCATGGTCGAGCGTTCGAGAGTCAAACATTCAAACTCTACAGCCATGACATTCTCATGAATGAAATAAGTACATATACATTCCTATTTACTTGCCTCCCCACGAAGGCAGAATTAGACACAAGGTCGGTTTTTAATGTGGGGAAAATCCAGCTCCCCAAAAATGGGCACTCTGGATAGGAATCAATGTCAATAAAACGACATTATTTTTGTACCAACCTAATATTTAACTTATGCCTGTCTCTTATTGGCCAAACCACTAATTGCCTCCCTAAAAATCGCACTGCCGTTTAAAACCAATTTAAAACTCCTCATTTTGATGAAAAGAATCAATTTTTAGTAATTTCATGGAAATCGCTCCAGACAAGGCATGAAAACACTTGATGTATTGAGCTAAAGCAAAACAAATATACTACTTTAAGGTTAAAAATTAACCAACAATAAGTATTAGATGGATAGATTCTGACACAGGAAACAGCAATTCTTCCCACTTTGCCAGAAACATCACTTATGGAATTTGAGGACTAAAGGACAAAATAAGGGAAGGTTTACTTTCGACTCTTTGCAAAACAGAGCACCTAAGGATTGGCAATTTCCTTCCTTGGGAACCCCTGCCACAAAATAGAAGTGCTTCCAGTTGATTAGACCAGCAAGGCTCTTCACGGGGTTTTTGTGAACAGCTAATTTTACAATTTCATAGATAATATTCATCTTGAGCATAAACAGCCTGATGCCTTCTGAAGAGTTCCGACAGACCAAATTTCACTCACAAATTAAATATACATATGAGTGGAGATGTCTTCTGAATTTCATACTCCCATGAAACTTCCTCCTTCATAGGAAGCCTGTTTGACCTGCATAGGGTGCATACCGCTTTGGTACAGTAGTACACAAATGAAATAAAACAACAACAAAAAAGCAATCTGTATCAGTTTTATTTAAAACTAGCAGGGGTACCCGGCGGTTCCCGGATGTTTGGAGGTGTGTGTGTAAGGGGGGGGGGTAAAGTAAAGAATAAGTGAAGTAATAACCCTGTTTAAATATTAAAAAAAAAAAAAAACGATGTTAAACTTCTTAAAAAAAATCAGAAAAACCAAAATAAAACAACAACAAAAAAAAAAACAGCAAACAAACGTAAAACTTCTTTAAAAAAGAAATTGGAAAAACAAAAAGCAAAAATAAGGGGAAAAAAATGAACATGTTCGGAAAAACAAAAACAAAAAAATACAGTGAAAAGCGAAAAAAAAAATGGCATAAATAACCCTTCGATTCGGTTAAGTTCATAGTGCATTTCATCCAGTAGAAAGCATGGAACGAAAAAGAACATTAAAATTCCATTCCATTTTTTTTTAAGCAACTACGAAGTAAAGAAAACTCAAACCAGTGTTCCTTCGTAACTGTCCCTTGTGAACAATCCCGGAAATGGTGTATGTGGTGGCGGGGAAAGGAGGAATTAATTAGAGAGAAAAGATTTTACTACTTCCATTGATTTTAACCGATTGTAGCAGTAAACTCTCAGCAGAAAAAATATAGGAATCTACGATTATCGAGAAAGTAGAGAGTTAATATGCCTATAAAACACCTCAGATATTGTGCTGCAGTTTGTGCATATTACATTTGCATGAAATGTCTTGCTTTTTAATCCTATTAAAGTCAAAATCATAGGGGAAAAAATGAGGGATCTTTTTCAGAATAATGAAAATAAAAATAGTTCATACCACAAAAAATATAATCACAAATGGAGAGAGACAGTTACTATGAAGCTTTGTTGGCCACAAATCCACTACATTATAGATATTATTCACAATGTAATGCCCTTAAGACCTGACAACAGTTATGAGATCGTTTGCCATGACATTGTAGCAAGAGCCGTGGCACGGGTGTTGATAGATGAGGCTAGTGTACCATGACTAGTGCTGTGACAACAGAATATTCTTTTCATTGTTTTGACTCTCAAGTATATATCCGACACAGTAAGACACAGTCAATCAATTGTGAACCACACCAGTCTATATAGAAGCATATAAGATATAAACGGATATATACTCAAGAGTGAAAACAATGAAAAGAATATGCTGTTGTCACAGCCCTAATCATGACTCTTGTTAACAAGTGAAAAAATAAAGCCGATGAAAATGACAGCAACAAAAAGAACTGCTTTTGAGGATGATGACAGTATTAGGTTTCCAGCCATCTTGAATCATTAAGGGTTAGTTTATGATTGTGATTTTGTGTCATTTGATTGGTTGACAGACAGGAAGATGCATAGAGAGAGACAAAGTTATCTATTTTTATCATATGTACTGAATCTGTTGAAAGTTTAACTTTTGGTTTTGGAAGCGATCCTGGGGACTGTAATGTGGATTTTAGCTTGGGTAGGATATAGAAGATGATCGTTTTGTTGAAATACAACTTGATCCACGCTGACAGGTAAAATGCAATAAATGTGGGAAATAGATAACAAGCAAAAAATTTACAGATAATAGTAGAAAATAGATCTTGTGTTTATTTCCAGCACACTTGCAATTCTTGCTTATCACATTCCATGAACAATGTTTCTGACAAAGAGGGAAGAATTGCTATTTTCTAGATCGGAATCCATCCATCTCACACTTGTTATTTTTACCTTGAAGTAGTATTTTTTTTTTTTTTTTTGCTTCATAAATCAAGTGGTTTCATGCCTGGTCTGGAGCGATTTCCATAAAATAAAAATAAGTAGGCTTGTTTGATGGTATATTTTTGCTATTATATACGTTGAACAAACATATACTACCTCCCCCTCCCTGTTAAAAGCAGCCTAAAATAAAAATGATACAGAGTTATTTTTCTTGCACTGTTAAAAGGAAAGTTACCTGCATTTGGAGTGAACAATGTCAGCCATGACATTTTGAGAGAAACATGTGCTTCAAATCACAGATCTTAATGATAACTTGTGTTGGGACGATTACTTGGAAAAATCTGAACTTTTGATTCTTTTAATTTTTACTTGACAAAAAAAAAAAAAAGAAAAGAAAATGAAACAAACATGGATGTTTTTATTATATTTGTTTATTTACAACATAAGACTAAAGGCCACAGAACTCAATTAGCACTTACACATTCTGCACAAGAAGCGCTATACCTAAAAGCTATTCTAAAGACTGTTTTAGAATCAGAATTAACTGAAACTCCTGCAGTAATTGTGATAATCAAGCCAGCATAGTCTTAGTGCAGAATACAGTAATTCACCAAAATCTAAGCATATAGATATTAACTATGACTTCATAAGAAATGAAGTAAAAAAGAATCCATTATTGTAAATTACACAGCATATTGCAGATATTGGCAACAAGAATAAAATTGAAATGGTTTGCCTCTAAACGTGTTAGAATTTGACTTTAAATAACTTTTCACAAGCCCATATATGTATTTAAAAAAAAGAAAGAAAAATTGTCCCAAGGAGGACGTTAAACTGCATCCATTTCGTTTGTATTAACACTTTTAACATACTAATGCAGAACAAATGTTTAAACTTTTACTAAAATAAAAATAAAAAATAAAATGAAATAAATATAAATTTTTTTTTTTTTAAATAAAAAAAAAATGAACAAAATATCACTTTTTTAAAAACATTTTCTTAGTCTTTTTTTTTTTACAAGTACTTTTTTTACGTGCTTATTTTAAGGCATGCAGAAATTAAAATTGACTTTTTTTTTTACTTTCATCTTGTGCACAATACTCTGTAATATACTGAAAATTTTACAAGTCTTTCCTATTTTCTCCATTTGCTTCATTTTAATTTTACTTAAAAAATACTTTTTTTAACGGATACATATTACATGTGTGTGTGTATATATGTACATATAGTGTCAACACGAGAAGTATCATTTGCTCTTTGGCTGCAAAATTATAAAATCCAGGATCTGTAGAGAACAGCAACCCACAGAAAATTCTTCATATACAGGACTTGTATAGAATAGCTACCCATCGGAAACTCTTCTGAAATTAAACATGGCTTCCAATTCAATCTAATGCCATTTTCGCCCTTATTTGTGAACTTCCTAAGAGGCTACATAGAGATGTAAAATCTATGCTGTCTCTCAGGAAGTTCACAGTTGATTATTAAAGGATTTAAAATGCTCTGAGTAAGATTTTAAAATTTTGTTAGTGCTAGCTTAACATTGTCGTTATCTTGTCATCGACTTCTGAAATAGTGTTTTGTGTATTCATTCTTCTGTGGACTGTTATCCTCATCTTCCTATTTGTTGTTATTTCACCACGTTTCATCCAATTCATCCTCTGATCTTCTTCAGGTGATTGTGATGAGATGAGAATGCCGAGTTTTGTAACTGTATCCCCAGTAATTACTGGCTTCCATAGTTGTTTTTGTCTCATCATATTTTGGCCAACTAATCCTCTGGCCTGTTTGGGTAGGATTGAAACCGCTATTTTCAAACAATGCTCAATTGGAACCATAGAGGCTCAATGCTTCTATCCACTTTGCCACAGGCCCTGAAGGGCAATCAAGGTTGGATTTTTATGGTCTTATAAATCTGATTTTTTGTTCTTATCTTATTTTGCATTGTTGAGTTCGTACTGAATGGTATTTTTTTTTTTTTTTTTTTTTTTTAAATTCTTGGAGATGAGGCTTCACAATTTGTGTATTAATTCTTTTGTGGACTGTTGTCCTCACACTCACAGTTGTTGTTTCACTACGTTTCGGCCAACTCATCCTCCGACCTTCTTCAGGTGACTAACCATAATGAGATAGGAATGCTGAGTTTTGTAACAGTATTCCAAGTAATTACTGCCTTCCATAGTTGTTGTCTAACCATGTTTTGGCCAACTAATCCTTTGGCCTGCTTTGGGTAGGATTGAAACCGTTATCTTCAGACAATGCTCACCTAGTTGGCCAAAATGTGGTTAGACAACAACTATGGAAGGTAGTACTTACTGGGGATACAGTTACAAGACTCTGCATTCCTACCCTATCGCAGTTAATCACCTGAGGAAGGTCAGAGGATATTTGGTCAGAACATGGTGAAACGAAAACTGTGAAGACAAGGACAACAGTCCGCAAAAAGAATAAATAAACAAATTATGAAGACACATCTCGAAAGACCCAAAAGCAAAAAAATACAATTAATGTTTCATTGTAATTTTTCTCTTAGGATATGAGTGAAAAAATATAGATGAAAATCTCACAATGAGTTTATCAAAATCTTGGATAAAATACATAACAGAAAGCATTTATTGAAAAAAAAAATTATATCTACCTTTAAATATACCCCTCAAAAGTAGAATGAAATTCGGATATTTGTCAATGTGACTAACAGCAAAAAAAGAGATGAAAAAAGAAATATGCAACAAATATATGTTACCAAATCCAAGATAAGTTACTCTTCTTCCTATCTGGATTAGTTTAATTATATTGGAAAGTTTGTTTTTTTTGTTTCAAGTTCAAAACAAACATTAGTAGTGCCCATTCTGTTAAATTAGAACAAAAAATAATTGTGAATCTTTTTCCATTTAAAAACAGAATTTCATTTATTATCATCTATTTCTTTTTTTTTTTTTTGCTGTAAAATGAATCAATGTAATAACCGACTGTATATTTGGGAGAAAAATATAAACAATCTTTCACAGACAGAAAAGGTTGAGAATAGTTAAGAATTGTTTTCTAAATATTAACATTATGATGCATAAAATCATTCTTGACATGGAAACAGGATTTGTTAACTATTCTGTTCCTACACTGTTTTCTTATTTTGCACACCAATCGTCGATTCTTTTTTTTTTTTTTTTTGAAAATCAATCACAAGGAAAACATTTGAGAAAAATATTTAAAAAGATCTACTCGTCATATATGCCACCCCACTCCCAAATGTATGTTTTACGTTTTTCAAAATACATGAAGACATTACCAGATATTTACCGTTATTTGAACATCTTAAGCATGTAGCGGCTGAAACTTGCTACAATCACAGGCAGGAGCTAATTCTCACGGGTCGAGATTTGAAATTCATTTTCTCCCTGGCTTGTCCAACTACAAGCCAGCTCTCAATCACATATATATAAAAGGTGAAATCTGAAACTTACTCCTCTTTCTTCCTGCTGTACCCAGCAGCACACATCGCCGGGGAACTTCAACCCCCAGCCAAAGTGAGTATAACAACCAACATGGCCCTCTTCTAACTCCTTTATTTCTATGTGCGGTACCCACACAAACTTTCTTTATCATGCTAAAGAACTACTTTCGTCAATACACCAACACATGTACACTATAACACACGTAAATACACTGAAGACGTTGCTCTTTCTTTCTTCTTTAACCAGCCTCCTTTGTCCTGACGTCTACTGGCTGCAGGCACGTGTGGACTGAGCTGTTCTCTTCTCAACAAGCCGGCAATATATTAAATCTATCTTTACACAAGAACACTTCCACCTACTAATCTGTTTCTTTCTTGTACACACTACTAACAAGGATGACAAATAAAGTTGTTTATCAAATGTTAAAATGAGACGTCCTTACGTTGTCTTCATTAACTAAAAGCATTATATCTGTAATTAAATATTTCAAAATTTTTAAAGAATCGAAATCGGTAATTGTATTGAAATCTGGAAACATCCCATCACTAATCATAACACAATAAGCGGCTCCTACATTAGCATATCATTTAATCCGCAAGTTGTTAAATAAATCTGTTAAAGGAATTGAACTTTCAACTACCAGAAGACTAGGTTGGAATCTATCCATATAACATTTATTGTTAGCTAGGTTTTGACCTTGAAGTGGTAATTTTTTTTTTTTTTAGCTTCTACACCAAGTGGCTTCATGTCTTGTCTCCAGCGATTACCATTAACAAAAAATGATATCATATTTTGTGTGAGTAAATTGTTGGTTAGAAAAATAAAATAGTTTTGTGTATGTAGAGCATTCAAAGTGTGTATGCCTATCTCTGATTTTTGTCAGCGTGTGTATGCATGTGACAGAGTGTGTACTTTTCTTAATGTGTAAGTTGAGAACAGTCATTTTCTTAATGTGTAAGTTGAGAATAGTCATTTGCTTTCCGCTTAGGACAAGGAAGAGTAGAGCATAATAGTTTGCTTTGTGTGTGCCTGTACTGTCTTATATGTTGAAATATTTGATCTTTGAAGGTTTGGTAACCGGATCAACAGGTGAATTTACTTTGAATGTGTGTCAAAAATGATTTCAAACATGAAGCATGATTTTGTCATGCGGACGTAATTGTAAGCACGTCAGATGACCGTTAGTTTTTTTTTTTTTTGTTTTTTTTTTAACAATAAACCCAGTTTGCACAAAAAATGTAATTGCATTTGTAGAGTTTATTATCGGAGGAGGGGGCGTGGCTTGTGTGCTTTTGCACAACGT